>NW_028230440.1:14907116-15544038 GCF_043228905.1 Azolla caroliniana
CGAAGATCCACCTTCATCCTTTCCGGAGTCGGATTCGCTCCGATCCGACTCAACATTGTCGGCTTCGTATTCCGACATTTTCTGCTTCCCTTTCTCTTTGCGCGTGAACCGTCTCCTGGGTTCCTTGCGCGGGGAGAGCATGACAGAGTCTCCACTACTTGCCGGTTCCTCATCTGACTGGTCACTTTGACCTAGTCGCTCGTTCGGTCCGCTCAACCGAAATGATTCCGAACTCTCTTCTAGAGTCTCAAACTCGTCATCTTCTATCTGGACCGGTTCAGGCTCACTGGCCTCATCCTTCGGGATTGGGTCGGAGTCGGAAATCGGAGTCAGTAGAGAGTACCACGATGTCATCTCGTCGAACTCAACATCTCAGCTTACCCGAACCTGCTTCGTTCGGGGGTTATAGCACTTATACCCCTTCTGCTCATGCGAGTAACCGACTAGGATGCACTTCTCCGACTTTGGATCAAGCTTCCTCCACTTCTCATCCGGTACATGCACATATGCTATGCTGCCGAATATCCGAAGGTGTCTCAAATTCGGCTTGTGCCCGAAATACAGCTCGTGTGCTGACACCTTGTCACCGATCCGGTTTTGGATGTAGACGGCCGTCCAGACCGCCTCAGCCAAGTAGAATTTGGGCATGCTCTTCTCCTCCAGCATTGCCCTTGCCGCGTTGACAATCGACCGATTCTTCCTCCTGGCCACACCATTTTTTTCCGGTGTGTATCGACAACTGATTTCTCTCCGAATTCCGTTCTGTTGCAAATAACTGTTGAATTGGCCTGAAAAGTATTCTTTTCCGCCATCCGACCGCATGCACTTGATCTTCCTCTCCGTTTCCCGTTCAACCAAGCTTTGAAGGTTCCGGAAACACTCGAAGAATTCGCTCTTCCTCTCGATGAGGTAGATCCATGTGTGCCGGCTGTAGTCGTCGATGAAGGAGACGAAGTATCGACTCTCGCCAAGACTAACGTTCTGTGCCGGTCGCCATACATCCGAATGGATTAGGTCGAGCTTGTTACGGCTCCGGTTTCGTTCGGTGGGGAATGGAAGCCAGTGTTGCTTCCAGAGTTGGCAGGCTTCACAAATTTCACCCTTCCAGCCGCTAAATTTCAGCAATCCGAAAACAACTTGTTTCGGCTGTAGGTCCTGAAGCTTCCGATAATTGATGTTGTCACAAATATTCGCGCGTGCGTGTGCTACTCGAGCGACCACCGGGGTCTTGGACTGGGGAGGACGTTCACGGAATTATCGAAGAAATGACGATCAATGTAAGATTGGATGAAATTTGTTCACTTGAGAAGAAGAAAGATATGAAGAAGATAAAGATAATTACATTGATGATAGTGGTGTTGGTGATATCACATATTGAGCCCCCCTTACACAAGCCCAACTAGAGGCTTTTATAGGTCTTTCCATGCTTGTGACATGCACAAAACCATGGGCTAAAACCATGGTTTTGTGCACACGGTTTTGCTTATGTCATGGTTTTCTATGGTTGTTTTGTCTATAATTCGTATATGAAAAGGAAATACATAAAATTTACACTATATGATAGTTGTCCTAGTGGTAAGGCAAACATCTTGTATCTTAGAGGTGCAAGAGGTTCAAACCTTGCTTGCACCCCTCTGTATGAACTCAAGTGCCACTAGTGTTGGAGACAAGGCCGTCAATGCGGAAGATCAAACACCATTCGATTCGTGTTGAATACCTGCGTATGACAGTTTCTAAGGTCGTGCACAGAGATGGAGAGAGAGAGAGAGAGAGAGAGAGAGACACACACACACACACACACACACACAAAGAGTCTTTCTATTCAATAAGACAATAATACAACCAACCTTACTAAAAGGTTACAAGGTCACTTTATATAGTGACCGACTTAGGGCAACTACCATTTATGCTAATTACACAAATGGCCCAAACTTGATCTATACAAAGAGATAGTGTGAATACGTCCATTATACACTTGTATTCGACACTCCCCCGTAATGGGCGTATACATGGGTTATCTAAGATTACAGGTATAAACCTAGGTTCTCGGACATATCAGTTTTGTTCGAGTCGGCAGGGTCCGAAGGCAGAAGACCGGACTGGTCGGGTCGGAAGAGTTGAAGCCGATCATTAAGGAACTGATGTCGGTTGTCGGAAACCATCCTGCGCTGTGTCCGGCTCTAACCGGACTGATTTGTCGTTACGCCCATCTGATGCCGAAGGGACCGAAAGCGGTCTGCCGAAAGACACTTGGTCATTCCATCTGCGACATTGTCGGTTGTCGATATTTTCTCTAGACCGATTTTCCCTGAAATGACGCAGTCCCGAACGAAGTGATATCGAACGTCGATATGTTTGGAGGCGTTGTGGTGAACCGGATTTTTCGACAAGGCAACAACACCTTGACTGTCGCTGTAGACAACTGGGGCCGAGTCATGGTCGACTTGTCGAAACGTGTGCGCCAGCCGGCCGAGCCACAAGGCTTCTTTTGCAGCGTCGGACGTAGCTACATATTCTGCTTCGGTCGTTGAGGTCGCTGTGCACTCCTGAAGTTTCGACTTCCACGAGATTGCTCCATTGCCGAATTTGAAGCAGTATCCAGTTGTTGATTTCCGACTGTCTATACAGCCGGCGAAGTCCGAGTCGGTGTAACCGACTACGCCTGAGGTTGAGTTCGGACCGAAAAGAATGCCGTGGTCTTTTGTGCCAGCCAGATATTTGAACACATGCTTGACTGCGTTCCAATGCGATCGGCCAGGATTGTGCATAAATCTGCTAACGACTCCTACGACATGAGAAATATCAGGCCGTGTCGCGACCATCAGGTACATAAGGGAGCCGACTGCCGGTGCATACGGTACCGACTTCATATCTTCCCCCTCCGGACCGGATGTCGGGCAGTCTCACTGAGAGAGCCGAAGATTCATGGGGAGCGGGGTTGAAGCAGATTTGGCTGATTGCATGTTGAAGCGTTCCAAGACACGTCCGATATAGTCGGTCTGAGACAAAAAAAGATGTCGTTTATCGCGATGCCGACTAATCTTCATGCCAAGTATGTGTCGTGCAGGACCGAGGTCCTTCATGGCAAACTTCAACCGCAATTGCCGAATGAGATCGGCAAGTTCGCCCGCGTGGCGTCCAGAAATTAGCATGTCGTCCACGTAAATGATGAGGAAGATGGGTGATCCATCTTGAGCTGTGTTGGTAAAAAGACAATGGTCCTCATCGCTTTTTGAGAAGCCGATCGATTGGATGAAGTCGTCGAACTTCTTGTACCATTGTCGTGGTGCCTGTTTGAGGCCGTATAGACTCTTCCTGAGTCAGCAGACTAGATGTTCTTGGCCAGGTGCAACAAAGCCTTTTGGCTGCTCCATATAAATTTCCTCTTCAAGATCACCATGGAGGAAGGCTGTTTTGACATCTAGCTGAATCAGCTCCAAGTTGTCGGCTGCCACTACGCCGAGTAGAAAACGAAGGGTTGTCATTTTCACCACTGGTGAAAAAATCTCGTCGAAGTCGACGCCATATTCTTGTCGGAAGCCCTTCGCAACTAATCTGGCCTTGTACTTTGGGGTGGTCGAATCAGATGTCTCTTTTAGTCGATAAACCCACTTGCAAGGAAGAGCACGTCGATTCTTAGGTAATTCGACCAGATCCCAAGTCTTGTTTGCCCGAATGGAGTGCATTTCTGACTCCATCGCCAGATGCCAGGTGGCTGAATCGACAGATGTCGATGCTTCTTCGTAAGACGTCGGTTCGCCGGCGTCGGTGAAGAAAATTCTAGGAGAATACCTCTCCGGAGGTTGCGACAGTCTCTCGGATCGTCGAGGTATGATTGGACTAGTCGTATCGGGTATCGAGGTCGGATGGTCCGAAAGCGAATTATTCTGCTGTGCCGAGTCGGAGTTGTCCGAGTCGGTAGTGGAAGGTTCAGCTACCCGTGAAGCTGACCGTGTGTTAAGAGCGGGGCCTTCTTGAAGGGTCGGCACATCGGAAAATGTTACCCTTCGGACTTCGATCGGTTTTTCGACTGATGGATTCATAGCCGACTCGTTGAACACAACGTCCGAACTTCGAACGATTTGTCTGCGTTCGGGGTCCAAGAGTCGGTATCCCATTTCGCCGTCTGATCCATATCCAAGGAAAATGCATTTCCTGGACCGAGGTGCAAGTTTTCGGCGATCATCTTTCGGAGTAAGGGCGTACGCCTCGCATCCGAAGATCCTCAGCTTGTCGTAATTCGGCTTACTGCCGATCCATAGTTCCTGAGGAATTTGAAGTCCTAGAGGTATGCTTGGCGACATATTGATTATGTGTACTGCCGTGAGTAGAGCCTCTGCCCAGAAGCCATTCGACAGTCCGGAGTGTTGGAGCATGGAAACTATCCGTTCTTGGATTGTCCGATTCATGCGTTCTGCAATCCCGTTTTGCTCCGGACTGTGTGGTGCCGTAAATTCACGTCGGATGCCGCGTTGTCGGCAGAATTTGACGAATTCTTCTGATTTGAACTCTCCCCCATTGTCGGTCCGAAAGCATTTCAGTTTTCGGTCAGTTTGATTTTCTACCATAGCGAGCCAATCGGAGAAGATCGAGAAGACACGATCTTTGGTGCGAATTGGATAAGCCCACACCTTTCGAGTCGAATCGTCAATAAAACTGACGAAGTAAGAGGCACCGCCGAGAGACTGATGCGGCATTGGGCCACAGACGTCCGAGTGGACTAAATCGAGAGGTCTCGTTTCTCTTGGTGCTGATGTCGGGTGTGATGCGGCTGCTTGTTTGCCATACTGGCAATGTTCGCAGAATTGATGGTCCGAGAAGGAGAGTTTAGGGATGTATCCGGCTCTAGATAGGTGCGTAATGCCGGCCTTGCTGAGGTGTCCTAATCTTCTGTGCCATAGTGATGACACAGGTATATCCACCAAAAACAGGTTACCCTCTCTGAGCGTAACATGTAACGGATACAATGAGTGTATCTTGGGTCCTCTAGTAAGCAGGAGGTTCCCCCTGTGGAGTGTCCACCCTCCCGAAGAAAAACCGGCACGAATGCCGTCTTCATCTAGTTGTCCGACTGAGATCAATGGTCTTGAGAGCTCGGGTACATGTCGGACATTGTGAAGTACAAGTGTAGAGCCACCTGCAAGGTTGAGCTCTACTGTGCCGATTCCAATGATGTCACAGTGTTGTGAGTTGCCGACTCGAACTGAGTCGGAGTGACGGATCGTATATTGCCGAAATTGGGATCGATGAGGAGTCACGTGAAATGACGCGCCCGAATCTAAGAGCCATGTGCTCGATTCTTCAGTCGTGAGCAAAACTTCTGATCCGACTGGATTTTCGATTGATAGTATATTCGGGTCGTTTGGTAGCACATCAACTGAGAAGCTGACGTAATTGATCTCCTCATGCCGGCCACTCTTCTTGTCTGATTTCTGAGACTTGTCGTTCTTGTTCTTGAGTGCGCGGCAGTCGGCTTTGATGTGTCCGGGTTTCTTGCAATAGTTGCAGATTCGATTATCCCGTGACTGGCTCCGTCTTCGCTGATTGTTCGGCTGCCGTGAGGAATCTCTTCCTCGTATGTTCGATCGTTCTGTCGAACCTTGTACTACATAAGCGTCGTCTGTTGAGTCTTTGGCGAAAGACTTTCTCCGAGCTGCTTCGGTCAGGATTGCGCTCGTGACTTCGGAGTATTTAACAGCTGTGGTTGACGCGTTGCACACGGTTGTGACGAAAGTTTCCCATGATGAGGGAAGGCTGCTCATGAGTATCATTGCTCTGAGTTCATCCTCGATTGCCGTCCCTTGAGATGAGATTTGGGAGCTTATGCTTTCGTACTCATTGAGATGTGCTTGAACCGAATCTGATTCTTTCATTCGCAAGTTGTAGAGGCGCCGGATCAGAAACATCTTCGTTGCAGCGACCTTCTTTTCATAGGTGTCCGACAGTGTTTTCCACAGTTCGAATGCTGTCGTACACGATTGCACCGTAAAGTATACCGATTCCGATAGGTGCATCCGAATCGTGGCGCGGACGATTCTGTCCAGCTTCTACCACTCAATTGGTTTGTATCCTTCTGGAGGTTCTTCATTTTCGATGGGATCGATTTGCCCCTTGACTATGAGATAGTCCTGCATTTGCTCCTTCCAGAAGTTGAAGTTCGATCCATCGAACTTTCGTAGACTCATTTCTGACGAGCCGGATGTTGATGTCATCAAATTTGGTTTCGGTTGACGAAGCTCGGTTCGGAGTTGACTACGAACCTTGTTGGAGTGCAGCCGGTTGGCTCACCCGATATCGTTCTAGTCGGATTCGAACCCGAGTCGGTTCGGCTTAGGATATATGTATTGTTGAACTTGCTCGAATTGACTCCGGTAACTTGAGGGACAGAACCGACTGGTCTTCCCGAATGTTGCCGAGTCGGAGTGAGTCCGGTTCTCTTCCGAATATATATGCCAAGTACCGATTATTGAAACCGATTGTCTGGACCGATTCTGCTTCGGGTGACTGCAGCGACGAGAGAGACGGATCCAACTGATCCTCCCGAATGTCGATCAGCCGGATGAAGCACGAATTGGGGTTGTTGTCTTGAGACCGATCTGCACCAAGTGGTTACAATGAGCGGCGAGCAGCGTTTGATGACCTCTTCGGATGCCGTTTAACCGAGTGGAGCACGATCGTGTCAATGTTGCACAAGGGGATTTCACCTCGAGCGGTTACGATCACAAGGAACAGAGTACAACCGGCTGGCTTACTCCAAGTGAAGATGATCTAACGCGATGAGATGCAAGCCTCGTTTTTCTTCTTCTTCTCTCTTCTCTGTTTCTTCGAATGACGCGAATACTGTGCAGGCTGTGATGAAGCGAAGAACCGAATGCTGTGCAGGCTGAGACGACGGCCGACAGCGGGTTGGGGGACCGAATACTGTGCAGGCTCTGATACCAGATGTTGGAGACAAGGCCGTCAATGCGGAAGATCAAACACCATTCGATTCGTGTTGAATACCTGCGTATGACAGTTTCTAAGGTCGTGCACAGAGATGGAGAGAGAGAGAGAGAGAGAGAGAGAGACACACACACACACACACACACACAAAGAGTCTTTCTATTCAATAAGACAATAATACAACCAACCTTACTAAAAGGTTACAAGGTCACTTTATATAGTGACCGACTTAGGGCAACTACCATTTATGCTAATTACACAAATGGCCCAAACTTGATCTATACAAAGAGATAGTGTGAATAGGTCCATTATACACTTGTATTCGACAACTAGGCCTTAGGCTTATTTGCTAAGTGCATGTGCAATGTTGCACATCCTTGGTTTATTCGTCTCACTCGGTTTCACACCCTAGCCGAAAATCGTGACGACAACGTGGACGATCCGCTTGTGCTAGAGATCTATGTCCGATTCAATCTTCCATCCTTTGGCAAACAAGGCGGTGCCGACGTTGTTTGTGTCGAGGATGAACATCCTCCCATCTCTGCACCCTCTTCCTCGATGAAGCACCCGAGGTGCGTAAACCGCCCCTGCATCCCCTGGTCGACGATTTGTCCGATTGACACCAGGTTCTTTGTGATTGTCGGAACCTGTAATACATTCATCAGCTTCCCCCTCTGTTCGGCATGGCTCAAAGGGACTTCTTCGACATGCACAATCGGGTGAGGAGTGTTGTCTCCGGTTTCGACAACTCCCGGTTGATCCAGTTTCTCTAGAAAAGAGAACCACTCTTCGTGGCTCGTCATGTGGTTCAACGCACTAGAATCAACGTACCATACTTCCTCTGATTTGGAAGTAGTCTTCTTCATCGGGTTTGCCTTGTGTCTCATCACGAAGGCTGGCCCCTTTCCGGTTTTCCCGGTTCCGGATCCCGCCGATCCTTCCGCTTAGTGCGAGCTTTGTCGGTTTTCCCGGATCCGGATTTGTTCAAATCAACGCACTTCTTCCATCACTCACTCTCCCTATGGCCCTTTTTGCCACAGTACCAGCATTCCGTGTCAGCTTTTCCTTGCCGGCTTCCGGCGCCGCTTCTTTGACTCACCCTACTTGTGGAGGGTTCGGAACTACTGTCGGCACCATCTCTGTGCCTTTGGTTCTGCTCTTGGCGGCCGCCTCCATTGCGTGCCGACCCACCTCATCCACCACATCCACCACATCCATGGGGCCGATATGTCTCCATGTACAACATTCGGCCATCTGATTGAGTGGTCCTTGACCCACTCGCGTGGTTTTCTTCAATCATCAACATCGATTGCAAGTCGAAGAAAGTTGGTGGCCTTTCCCGGGTGCAGATCGCTGTCTGGATTGGCCCGTACCTTTGCGCTAGACCACCAAGGCAGATTTGTACCATCTCGTCTTAGTCCACCGTCAAGTTGATGGACCCGAGCACATCACAAGTCTCCTTTATCTTGGTGGTGTAGTCTGTAACTGACATGTCTCTTTGCCGGATGTTGTTCAACTCTTGCCGGAGCTGCAACTTACGGCCTGTGGTACTCGTGGTGAAAATCTTCCTCAGATTTCCCTAGGCCTCCTTCGGCGTTTTTACATCCTTTATGTAGTCGAGCATCTGGTTGTGCACACATGACGCGAGGCAGTACAATACTCGGCTTGCTCCTTGCTCCCATACCGGGAAGTCCTCATGTGCCGGCTCCGGTGCTACCTCGTTCGTTCGTTCCACGAAGCTCCAATATCCATGCCCCATCAGGTACTGGTGCATCTTGTATGACCAGGACACGTAGTTGCTTCGGTCGAGCTTCTTTGTTGGAAGTGAACTCGCCATTCCTCTGTCAATATCTTCTCTCTGTCTGTTGTTACTGGGTTCTAGGGTTCGTCCACGAAAGCAAGTGCCGAATGTAGAGGTTCTCAACCCTCGCGCTTTGATACCATGTGAAAGTTAGCGTGCCGTGTGCCGAAGCGTTAGACAACCCGACTCAGCCGTATAGTAACAAAAAATGAGAAAAGGTTTAATGGAAAACTTAACACAGGGAGTATGCATGGAAGACAGAGAGAGAGAGAGAGAGCAGAACATAAACTTGATTAAAAAAAATGAAAACACTTTGTAACTCTATATATACAACGTGCTAAACAACAACACTATTTATACAAGTACTCAAAAGGACTGACAGAAGTACTATGTACTTCAATGCTCATACGAGAGACTGACACTAACTACGAGACAATGATTACCTAGTAGTCTAGGCTACTACTAGGCTTCCAGTTCACACTCGAATCCGGCTCTCCGATCCGTCTCCCCGATCCAATCAGTTGTTTCTGTTGGGAATATGTCCCTCTAGTGGGAGGAAGATCCGACCGTCAGGAAAGCCGACAGTCGAGGAACTGAGTTGCGTAAGTATATTTGTAACTAGGGCAAACTTTAATTGTGTGGAATAGAGTGTACAGAAGTTTGGTGTGTGCAAGAGAGCGAGTGAGAGAGAGAAGGTATAGCCGTGCCATAGCTGTGTGTATAACAGTAGACGCGAAGAGCCTTGTGCGGCTGATACACTCGACAGAGTGTTGTAATCATCTCCGTGTTGTATATCCACTTCATATAGTGAAGATTCTATTCACCCGTGGTTTTCCCTGTTTCAGGGTTTCCACGTAATCTCTGTGCACCATTGTTTATCTTGTCTATTCTGCTATTAGAGTGTGATTCATATTTCAGCGTTGTTTGTCTATTGTGGTTTGAATTTCGCAACGATTGCTCATCAGTTTCCAGATATCATTCGGATACCGATCCGGCTCATCCTTCCGGATGCCGATCCGGATCTGGTTGAGCTTGCTCGCTCAACAATTGACATAATGAATACTCAAATGGGGAGCGCTCTCCTTAGCGAGAAGTTGGACCGAAACAACTTTGCATCTTGGGAGTACAAGATGCACCAATACCTTGTCGGTCAAGGTTATTGGGGCTACATCAAAGGAGCAGAAGAAAATTGACCCGACCCAAAGGACGCCGACTACTCAACATGAGAGAAAGCGGTGAGTCGAGTAATGTATTGCTTGGTCACATGTGTTCATGACCACATGCTCAGCTACATTTGAGAAGCCGAGACGCCGAAGGAAGCATGGGAGAATCATAAGAAGATTTTCGCGGCCAACATAGCCGCAAGAAAGCTTCAACTCCACCAAGAGTTGAATAATATCCAACAAATGGATATGTCCATCACAAGCTACACCTTGAAGATCAAGGACCTTTGTGATTCACTCTGCTCAATAAGCATCAATGTGGAGGATGATGACATGGTGCAAATATGCCTCGACGGCCTTGCACCACGGTTCGGGCCGATGAGGACCGCCTTACTAACAGGGGAGAATCCTCCCTCGTTCTTTGATCTTCAATCCATGTTGTTGGTTGAAGAAAACCATGTTCGAACAAGGTGCAACACCTCAGCAAGCCACATGCTCTACAAGCATTCAAATGGAGGAAGAGAACACGGCCGAGCAAGTGGCCGATTCAGCCAAGGACGAGGTAGACGAGGTCCAACTTACGAAAACAACTCCCAATTTTGACAACAAGACGAAAGCCATCGAGGATTCTTTATAGGAAGGGGGAGCTTCCATTCCAGTTTGAGCTGACAAACCTCAATCGGATGCAAATATTCGGCAAAATTGGTCACCATGAAAAAGAGTGCCGAAAGAGGAAGCGCGACTCAACTTCCACAAATCGACAACTCATCAATTACGCCACCAACTCTGACTATGATGATCATGGTGGAATGTTCGTGATGAGACATAGAGCAAATTCTATGCCAACTTCTACATCGAATAGTGCCTCTAGTTCGGAAGACATATGGTTCGTCGACTCCGGTGCCTCGAACCATATGATGTTGTCGTAGTGTAATTCGCACACTACGTGAAAAATTGCATTTTTGGTCTCTCCGGATAGGACATGGAGTACCCGGTGAGAACTGGAAGGAGGAACCGGTAAGGAAGACCCGATGAGAACCGGATGAAGGATGGAATCGGTAAGGAGGAACCGGTGAGAACCGAATGAAGGATGGAATCGGCAAGGAGGAACCGGTAAGGAGACCTGGTAAGAACCAGATCAAGCAGAACCGGCAAGAGCCGGATAAAGAAGGCTGGTGAGAGTCTCTCACCGGATGAAGAGACAAATTTGTAAATAGAAGAAAAGATTGTTACATGCATAGGGTAGGATTCAAACCCTGTACCTCCATGTTAACGATTTTTAAGCCTTACCACTATACTAGCATATTATGAATTTTAAAGTTATACTAAACTTTATCCCATGTAAATATTCTAGATATGCATGGTACAAAAAGTTATTCATGCATACACACTCGAGTTAAAAGAAAAGATGGGATAGAAAGCTAATCATGCACATGCAGTGTGCATGAAAACTAAAGTTAGGAAAAGCATGATGCTTGCATGTGATAAACTTAGACTCTTCCAACACTATATAAGGAAGAGAGAAAGATGTATAGGTGTTGTTGATTTTTATAAGGTTGAATAATATAAAATAATCGTGGGATTCACGATTTTGCCATCTATTTCTCTCTTACAATCTAAGTATCAATTAATACACTATACTCGTGGGATTCACGAGTTTCATATCTTCTTCTTGCAATCTCTTCCGAACTAACATGATCTCATATTCTTCTTTCTCCTAGTCCAAAACCTAGCGGTTCCCACCCGACTCACGCAAACGATCCGGCGTTGAAAGGCACAACAACGTCCCATCAAGAATTTTTTGAGAACTTCAAGAGCCAGATCAACCAGGTTATGTCGAAACTAGAGACGACACTACTCATCTGATTCGGCGCATCAGCAATGTTCCATTCGGAAAAGAAGGTAACCAAACTTACATTAAGAATGTCTTGCATGTACCAACCATTACGAAGAATTTGGTCTCCGTTGACCAAATTGTTGTGCAAGGGATGCAAGTTCGATTTGATCAAGGCAGTTGCTTCATTGAGAAAGAGGGTCTACTCATTGTTCACGGACAAAGAGAGGGCCGAATGTTCATTCTCGAATCGCACGAGATGAAATCGTCCATGTTTGCAAAAGGCACCAAAGCCGACACCGACATAGAGTTGTGGCACAAGTACATTGGCCACATCAACCTCCAAAAGCTCAAGGCAATGCAATCGAAAAGAGTCGTCATTAGACTCCCGACCTTCAAAGAGAAAGAGATTGAAGGCGTAAGTGCAGCCTGCCAATTCGGCAAGCAACATCAACACCCGTTTCCGAAGGAGAGGAACGTGCATAAAGGCATATTGGATGTATGGGGACCGTCTCAGACGACTACATTCGGCAGATGTCGATACTATGTGGCCTTCATCGACAACTTCTCGAAGCACACCTGGATCTACCCCATGCGACAAAAGAGCGAAGTGTTCAGACACTTCCAAAACTTCAAGAGTAGAGTCGAAAAGGAAATAGGTCAACATGTACGATGTCTTCGGTCGGATGGAGGAAAAGGGTACTCCTCTAACAAATTTTCAGCTTTTCTCCGGAAAGAAGGAATTCAGCAAGAGTTTTCATGTCGGCATACACCGCAACAAAAGAGAGTAGCCGAACACAAAAATCAACACATCCTCAAAGTAGCACGGGCCATGATGAACAAAAAGCACATGCCGAAGTCATATTGGGCCGAAATAGTGAATACTGTCGTCTACCTCATGAATCGGTGCACGACATCGAAGTGCATGAGGTTACCTCGCACAAGAAGTTTTTCGGAAAGAAGTTGGATTTGTCGTCGGCGTCTCGAACACACAATCACGAATAAGCGGTGGGCTTAGTGGATTTCCTAAACCACACGCTCTGATACCATGTTAAGTAATTAGGTAATTAACTAGGGTTAATTAGAGACTAATTATATGATTACGTTAAGCATCGGAAGATTAGTATAATATGCACGTGAGAGTGTGTGAGAGGAAGAGAGAGAGAGAGAGGAAGTTACACTTATGAGCACGAAGATAAATGGGGGATGATTGACTATATTGAAAAGTGTTATCCACATACAAAAATACCCACAATGAGGTATATATATGTGAAAGTGTTTTTAGAATCTAAGCCATTGAACATTAGAAGACTATAAAGTATGGATAACTCACATTTGGAGGCTAAGAACACGAACCAAGACCTTAGGAAGAAGTCAAAAGTAAAAGTACGAGACCAAGAGAAAAGTAAAAAGAGAAAAAGCGGACCATAAAAAATAGTAAAAAAGGAATGGTCATAATGCCTTCGTGTGTGACCCAAATATTATGTTTAAATATGGGTTAGAAAGCTTGTAAAGAGAGCTATCTATAGATTTTTAAATCACTAAATTTGGAGCTATGATGAGGGAGATATGACGATTAGAAAGTCGTTGGGTCTTAGCTTAAAATAGGAGATAAAAAGCTTCTAAAAATAGCGTGAACGAGGAGGAAGAAGAAAATTATAAAAGAAGAAGTGAGGAGACTAATAGGGAGAGGATCCTAATAGAGGAGAGGGAGTCTTAGGAATAGATATCTTAATGAAAGAGGAAGGGTCTTAATTGTGGTTTTGGAGTGATTGGTAGTAAGAAGGTCTTTGGTTTCTTAGTTGAATGTGGAGTTTATCTCCTTTGTATTGTCTTGATGTTGGAATATCATAACAATCTTATCTCTTTCTCATCTTCTCTATCTTTTTTCTTAATTTCTTGAGTCTCTCTCTCCAATTTGTAGATACCTTGATCTATATAATATATTATGAGTCACAACTCCATCTTATCGGTTTGGTCAAGCCCTCATATAGTGTAAAATTACCCTTTGTCTTAAACACCCTATCAATATACAACCCATGTGCAAAGGTGCACATGTGTGGGTAGAACATAGGTACTTATGTGTAAGTTCTACATTAAATGTACTAAGGAGTGGAGGATCTAGAATATCCCACTTAAGTACAAGGTCTTATTTAAAGGCTTAAGGTCAATACATTAACTAGATTTGATCTAGGTAACTACTAAGTTACATGTGTTGACTAACTAGATTAAACTAGTTGAGCTTGATATCTCAACACATGGGCATGCCCGAACGCTCCCTCGTCACAAGACGTCGAACGTACGAGGAAGACACAAAACACACACACAAATGCTCGTACGCCTTTATGAGGAGGAGAGGTGCATGGGCAAGCCCGAACGCTCCCTCGTCACAAGACGACCGAACATACAAGGAAGTCAGAAACACACACACAAATGCTCGTACATCTTTATGAGGAGGAGAGGTGCATGGGCACGCCCAAAACGCTCCCTCGTCACAAGACAGCCGAACGTACAAGGAAGACACAAACACACACACAAAATGCTCGTACGCCTTTATGAGGAGGAGAGGTGCATGGGCAAGCCCAAACGCTCCCTCGTCACGAGACGAACGAACATACAAGGAAGACACAAACACACGCACAAAATGCTCGTATGCCTTTATGAGGAGGAGAGGTGCATGGGGCATGGGGCATGGGCAAGGCCGAAACAGTCCCTCGTCACAAGACGGCCGAACGTACAAGGAAGACACAAACACACGCACAAATGCTCGTACACCTTTATGAGGAGGAGAGGTGCATGGGGCATGGGCAAGGCCGAAACGGTCCCTCGTCACAAGACGATCGAACGTACAAGGAAGACACAAAACACACGCACAAAATGCTCGTATGACTTTATGAATAGTAGGACCTTGCTTGTGCCGAGAGTCGCGCGATGCGCTTCTCAAATTCTTGTAGAAGTACCATAGTATTTCTCCCCTTGTTGGGAAGCTCTACCCACTCCATTAGATCCCTTTTCGAAATTCTGCGTGAGTCATCAAGGCCGTACTTCTTGAGGAGTCTTTCTTTGAACTCCACCCAATTGCAACAGTCCGCTTGGATCTCGAATACCTCTGCGTGGATACTCAATGTTACCACTTTAGCGAATCCGGTTAGCCGCCTATCTTCGGGGACGTTTCACATAAGCATTTCGGCCTTATAGGCATCCAAGTAGCTCGTGGTATCTCTTCCATTGAACCGGCCTGTTGTGTTGACCACCGTCTCTATGGCCCGGTCTAGGCCGGTGATGCCTTCTCGAGCATTTACCAAGTGGTTCACCGCCGCCGCCATAACTTCAACGAGTTCTCCTCCTCGCATCTTGGTTCTCCCTTGCCGCCCTTTCATGTCGGGTTCACCAATGATGTCGCGTATTTCCGCGCGTGCGTGTAGAATAAGGCGGGACCACGGGGGTCTTAGACTAGGGAGTAGATGGGAAGACGGGTATGAGCAAAGTGGAAGAGATTAACACGGTAGAGAAAGTAGAAAGAGACAAGATTTATGAAGTTATGTATATTATGGGCATGAAAGCCGCAATGCGATTACAACCGCGACCGTGTGGGCCGGACTCAAAACATAAGTAGAATGTAAACCCTAATCGGATAAGTAAAGAAAGAGATGAAGAAAACCCTAGAAGAAACCCTAAACCGAAAAGAAACCCTCATCCTAAGTGGTATACCTCTTCTCACTTAAAATAGGCAACCCCCTCAATGGTGCCCCTTCCTCTCCTTTTATAGCATAAGGAGAGAAAGCTGTTACAAAAGGGAGAGACTAAATATCCCCTTCATTCAATGGGGGATATTTGCTTAGATTCTAGGAGGAGGGATTGATGGGGCCTTAACTCCCACTCCTCACACATACTACTATGCCCATTACTCACCTCGTACTCCTATGTACCCCTCTCTTTCTCATGTGGATGTGCACATAACTGCACATCACATTTACACTTTAGGAATCTTGTGGTGCATTTCTTACAATTTACATTTGTTCTTATTAATATTTTACAAATACATCATGTGCGTGTGCAACGTTGCACACCCCGGTTTTGCTCACTCCGCTCGGTTTTCCCCCCTATGGACGAAAATCTTCACGACAATGGAAGAGTGCGAACGGACGCAGTATTGACAATTGATCAGGAGTCTCATCTATCTCATGATCACTTGACCCGACCTCATCTATCCGGTTGGTCTCCTTAGCCAATTCATGCAAACTCCACGAGATATTCATTTGGATTGCGCTACACGAGTGTTGCGATACGTGAGCGACACATAGATTGTGGCATTCTCTACAAAGTGGCAATGCCAATTCGACTCGAAGGGTACACAGATGCAGATTGAGCTTACTACAAAGCCGATTGACGATCGACCTCCGGATTTGTTTTCTCCCTCGGTAGTGAAGCGATTTCGTGGAGTAGCAAGAAGCAGCCGACTATTGCACTTTTGAGCACAGAGGCTGAGTACATGGACGTGGTTGTGGCTGCATGTGAAGTCGTATGGCTCAAGAGGATTTTGAAGGATCTGGGTGTTCCCATCAAGGATCTAACCCCCCTTTACTACGACGACATGAACAATATTTATCTAGCTCGGAACCCGGTGTTCCACGCACACACGAAGCATATCAAAGTGCACTATCACTTCATTCGAGAGCGCGTTCAGGCAGGAGATGTCGACCTTCAACACATCAATACGGATCTTCCAACAACCAACATCTTCACCAAAGCCCTAGGAGCCGACAAGCTTCGACAATTCATGTCAAATCTTGGATTGATGATCCCTGACTTGCCAAGCTTTAGAGGGAGTACAAGAGAGAACTGGATGCCATCCGAACTGGGTACCAACTAAAGTGGACACCGGATATCGTCCTCGCCACCTACTAGCCGAAGCGGATCAACTGAAAGGCACCGACCCGAGTTGAGCTTGAGGGGGCATGTTGAAAATCAAGCTCAACCTATCCTTGTGTGTGAACACACCCTTTGAGAATCTATGAGCACTCAAAGGTCGAAAGTCACGCCACTACTCTCTACACATTAACTATGTGTCATAGAATCATATTCTATGACACATAACTAATGAGTTTCATATTCCCCATGACTAATGAGTCTTCACATTCCCCAAGAGAGAGTGGTTGTTATAGTTAGTTAATGAAGAGAGAGGGTGACTATATATAAAGCACCCTCCTCCTACTTCATATAGTGTCGATTGTCCTCCCTGGTAATGCTACATTTTGTAATTGGTATTCTCCTTGTTGATACACCTTCTCCTTGAGTACTTCATTTTTCTATCATTTATTTATCTTGTGTTTTCTCTTCTCTCCTTTCTTTCCTCTCACAGATACACATAACACACATCTCTTCCGCTACACAGAATGATATCTAATTCTTTACAGGGACAATGATATATGATTTAAATCTCTTTGTGTTTATCTTCGAAACTAATAATAACAACTTTCTTACAAGTTAGTTCACACAATTGTTCAAGAAAACATGAAAATATGATGTTAGCAAGTTTATCCGGCGAATTAGTTATATATTGGTTATGTGAATTCTAATCTATGTCATAATTGATGCATATAACCTCTTCAAACAACACCGTAAATCATTAACAATATATAGCACACAAGGGTCGATGGATTATGAGTGTCTAATAGTATATTGCTTAATCGCTACATTCACATGTAGTCAAATTTGAAGAATTGTTAATGCTTTGGTATGAATGGGATGCTTTAGAAAGGGGCATACTTCGGAAACGATGGATCACTTCACGAAGCCAATTGCCGATGTGGGTCACATTGATTCCTATAGGTTGATCTTTGTAGTATGAGCGACAAACCTTGACATCGTTAGGAGTTGGGCAAGGTGCAGTCGAAGTGTCTCTCCAATATCCCTCATGGTGCAAACCAATCCAACTTGCTAGACTTTTATAAACAAATTGTCCACGTCCAGCTACCTCAAGCCAACCTCCTGGAAACATTTCCATTACTCTCCCACCAGGTGACATGAATATCATATTTGTTAATTGTCCCCCGTGTGCACTTATTAGTATATCAGTGTGGCTCATCACCTCTACCTATTGAAAAACGAGAGGTTACAATATGATCACAAATAATAAACAATTGAACGACAATAATTTTTCGATAGTAATGTAACATAAACTTGCATTGAACTAATGAAGCATTAAACAATTAAAGTTTCAATATAGTTGATAATTAGGTGACTGTTTTCGAGAGTCACAATTGTTTAGAGTTGAGGACACTTTATGATTCAATAAATGGTTAATAGCACGCAATATGTCAAGGTAACAACATATGTATATGCACAACTAGAAAAAGTTGATACATATGTGTCTTCCAAACATAAATGTCCATTTTTTCTGTTACTAGCATATAATTTTATATGATTCTCATATTCCTTGTCTAATGTGTCATAGCCCTAGAGATTTGTTCCCTTTTGCTAGTGCACATACGTTGGCAAGTTAAAACATGTTGTTATGTATGTAATTTTAACGTAAAAGGCTATGATATGTACAATCCATGAACTAGTATATTAAAGAGGAACTATTCCTTTTAACATGTGTGGTTATCAATTCTATTCTCTATATGATATATTGGCATGGATGCCCCCCTCCACGATGATAAATGTAGTTGGGTATATCATATATGTGAACCTCCACGTCCCATGGAAAGTTGATTGCCTTTGGGCATGGCCTGTGGTTCTCGTGTGCTTCCAACAAATTGATTGGCTTTGGTGAGGGACACACTTGGGTTGATGTGACATATGTTCATTGAATTTCGGCCATTAGTATCCAATTGCTTTACATCACATGACTTTGAAACATACTATCCTCCTCATATTTGGTATCAAAGCATGCTCACAAAGCATATCATGGTATTGTGATTTATAAAATGTATTACATGTAGTTAGGATAAGCAAGCCTAGGGGGGGATCGCTAACACATGTTATGGCATTGATTTTACTCAATCTGAGGTAGTGTTGAACAACCAAACATTTGCTCTTTCAAGGTATAAAACAAAAGTGGTTTGCATACATACATCCTAATCCTAAGTAGTTCCAACTTCCTACATGCGTTTATTATGATGTAAAGTTTGATGAAGAAATATACTCAAATATGCATATGCATACTAGACTAGTTGTGCTTACACATTATGCTGTAATGCGCTCAGTAGTCATGAATAATCATGGCTTGTAGTATGCATGTTCATAACTTCTATGGATGAATTTGGTTAATGTTGGTCGTTGGTTGTGGCTCTTTCCCCATATTACGACTTTTATCATAAGTGTGTACATACATACATACATACATACATTAACATATAAGGCCCAAAGTGAGTGTGTACACACCTTTCCCACATTGTGCCCCTAGCCAACGAAAGCAAAAGAGTACAAGAAGATTCAAAAGACATATATGTATAACAGTATATGTATGTACACGTTTGAGTAAGAGAGAGAGAGAGAAGACATCATGGATGGATTGGACACCTAACTAATAAAACCTACTACTACCTGTTGGCAGAACGTGAGATTGCCGGGATGCATCACCGACCAAGTGCAGTGATGCTCCTCCTCCTCCTCCTCCTCCGTGGCAGTGGCAGTGGCCGCGGCCTTGCATTGCTCCTCCACCACTCGTTGCCACGCGTGCTCGTCGGCGAATCGTCTCCCGCCACGTCGCAGCATGAGGGTGACGTGGACATGATGGGGGTGGGGGTGGGGGTGGGGGTAGGGGTGGAGGGGGAGGTTGCAGGTGAGCCTGGCGCGGCAGCGGGCTTCGGCGTACATGCGGCGGAGGAGGGGGAGTGTCATGCCTCCGATGCCGCTGCGGCTGACGACGGCGTGGTGCAGGCAAACGACGGAGGAGGAGGAGGAGGAGGAGTGAGACAGAGAGAGAGGCAGAGAGAGAGACATGGACATGGACATGGGGAGGATGGAGGTGGGGAGGCCCGACGCGTTCATGAGCTGCGCGATCCATGACCCCATCTGCCTCCCGCTGCGGTACTCGCCTTTGTGGAACAGCAACAGCTGCGTCGCGCGTGAGCACTTGCTCTCCAGTCGCCAGTACACGAACTGGAGGAGGTTGTACATGGAGTGCCAAGGGTTGGAGAAGTCAAAGACCGTGTCTGAGATTAGGGTTGTTCCTGCCACAACTGAGGAGCCTTGTGGCAGGCCATGGCGGAACGCAAAGCCGTACCAGTTCTGTGACCCGTCCGACGTGTGGTTTCCTTTCAAACAGAGGAGCTTCTGCGACAGATATGCATTCTGCTGCTCCCTGCTGCCATAGCTCCAGTCTAGTGAAACAGGGTATGCTGTGGATGATGATTTTGGTTGTAGGTTAGGATGAGACGTCCATGATTGTGGTGGTTTCATGTTGCTATTATGGGAGTTGATTTCATGACATGATGACGATTGTTGTTGTTGTATAATGTTGTTGCATCCTGATGGTGAGGATGATATGGACGGTTGTGCTTGCAGAATGCTTCTGCTGTCATTGCAGGAGGAACTTGGTGATAGTTCTTGCATAGCCTTGATTCCCTGCCATGACGTGTCTTTAGGAGAAAGTGAAGTTGACAAGGATGTAGTCTGCAGATTGGTGCTTCCTTTGCTTTTAAAAGGATCTCCATCAGTAGTAGTTAAAAGTGATGCTGAGAAAGAAGATGGCAACGATGATGATTGTCGAGTGTTGGTTCCATAACAGCTGCTGCTGAGACCTGGAAAACAACAGAAGATAGATATAGTTAGTTTGTTACTATGGTTGATGCACGATGTATGTATGTATGTATGTATGTATGTATGTATGTATGGTCCGGTCCCACTCCATGGTGGTGGATCATAAGAGAAGAAGCAATGATTGATTGGTTTGTTTTTAGTAGAGGAGGAGGATGATGAACCGAACCGAACCGAACCGAACCGAACCTTGTGAGGAGGAGGAGGAGGAGGAGAAGGGTGCAGCAGCAGCGGCCACTGCGGAGGAAAAAGAAGGTGATGAAGGAAAGCAGAAGAATTCGGGGGGGCCTTGCTTCATGCCCCTCCCTTTGAACTCGGACATGAAATAATGGTGCGTATGCCCATCAAACCTCTCCCCTTGCTCCAAATGCTTGCTGAACTCGGGAGATTTCAAGGGCCGAAACTCGACACTCTCCGAGAGGTGATGCTTAAACATGTCCAAGTCTTGCTCGATCTCCATCACTCGAGCCTGCATTTGCTCGATCTCCTGTTTGCTCTGCAAAGTGTTCACTTGGACGACATCTAGCCGTTGCTTCATATCCTCGATCAACACTCCATGGTCATCCTTAATCAACACTCCATGGCTCACCACCCTCGTTTTACCATTGGTATATTCACCACCATTATCATTGTCATCATCATCATCGTTGTCCTTGTGTTGCTCTTCAAGTCTCCTCACTATGTCGTTCGACTGATGGCTTATTGAATCTACTTTCTTCGGAGGACCCACATCTTGTAACATTTTGCTCACTTGGTGCATCCCCACCAATACCACGAACATCATCCCCACCATCATTTTCATGCTATTGTAAGAAGGCCACAATGCCATTTTGGCTGCTTCACACTTTAATATCGATATGACCTTTAGATGTAGTACATCCCACATCAAGAATATATCCCTCTAGATGCAACCCAACATCAAACATATATGAAGTGCTACCACATTGGAGGTAAGCACCAAGATTTAGGACATGTTTTTTCTCCCTTGGGATGATTATTGAACACAAGATGTCAAAATTGGGAGGTGACATTTCTTTATTGACTACCTCTTCATCCTCAATGCATTCTCATTTCCCACCTTACTCGATCTTGTTTATTAGTGCCCCTTTCTTTTTCTCACAACCTAAGGCATTATGTCCTCTTGTCCTTGTAGGCTCATTTTAACGCTTCCAATCATATCAATGTTTTAGCCTTAATGATTCTTTAATTGTTTTTTAATTAAGTGGTTTTTACTTAACCATAATCTTTTGTATTGATAATGACCATATTCAACCTTGGCTTTGGTTTGACAAAAATACTCTTAAATGTGTGGAGTTTCACCCCTTGCGTTTTTTACTTGAGGCTTTCATTGGAGGTTTCACCCTAACCTTTGGCAAGACAAGCTACCCTTAATATGTGAAGAATAAGTTCCTCATAAATATTGGACCACATCTTTCATCGTTATTATTGTTTGACCATAAGTTTTGTTAAAGTGAAGTAGCCTAAATGTAAACATTTCGTCTTTGGTAATGTTGGTCTAGGTTAATAATGCCTTTTATCATTGATCATCCTTGCTTGACCTTGGATTTGCTAAATGCAAAAAAGAACAATGTTGTTGAGAGAAATTTAGCCTTAGTAAGATTGTCTTGAGCTAGCACCACCTTTCATCCTTGACTAACTTTGGACCTTAGTTTCAATAAAATTCTACTTCCAAAATTTGTTCAGATCCCAAGTAATATAGGCCCAAGGCAAGACATGTTTCATCCTTAACTAGATCATCGTGCACTAATTTTGACAACCATGATCTAAATTAGTCCCAACACATCTTTTGATTAGGTTTGAGCTAGAAATGCCTTTCATCCTTGACTACCTTTTGGCCTTAGATTTGGTAAGATATAATGTGAAATTTGGCTCCCTAGCAATATAAACTCAAGTTCACAATGCCGTTCATCCTTAACTAGATAATCTTGCACTAAATTTGACAACTAAGCTCTAAATTAGTCTTCCTATTTCATTTGAGCAAGTATACTTGAGGTACTGACTATGAAGGTTAGAGCTTGCTTCTTTAAACCCTGCCCCAAATAGGTTTAAGGTAGGTTTGTTGGACAATGAAGTTTTTTAAATTCATTCCATTTAAAAATCGTGCTATATTAATAATATAACCTTCATAAGAGGAATTTAATAAGAACAAAACAACAATAAGTAGATGGATGATAGTTATGCAAAGTGTAAAAAGAATAATTTTATTTGGCGACTTAGATGGATATGAACTATAACATGTTGACAACTATTGTGATTGTTTTATTTAATGTGTCATGGTCACTAGAATTTACATAAGTAAAAAAATGGACAACTTCAATATGAAGTAGGAGTATTTGAAATCTTGGCTAAATAACAGGAGCAAAGAGAGCTTAGAGGAGTATCGTAATGTTCTTTAAAAAATAAATTTATTATAATAACATATTTAGATCAATTAATTACTTTCAAACCAAATATTTTATTGACATTGTTTGTTTATCTCTATCATGCGTTTGGTATGCTTAAAATTTTTATTGTATGGTGAAATCATTCCTTTAAATTAAACCTTGAATGAGGGGTTTGGCACCTGTAAGTTTTCAATTGTATTAGGAAACCATGCCATTGCCACTTTTCATTTTGGTTATTTTATGCTTTATGTTATTTTGGTTCCATAGAATATGGGGCATGAAAGTCCTATGTTCAATTCAAAACTTAATGGATTTTTACTATGGCAAGGAAATAACAAGAGATCCATAAAGCATGACTTACTATTCATGAGAAATGACACAATATTTAAGGTTATATATAACTTTGAGGAGTCATAAATGTTCATAAACATATGAATTCTTGCTTCTAAATTCATCACATGATTGTGGTGTGTTATGTGACATTGTCGATGTCTTTGCAAGTTAGAACAATTCATAAATTCCGACATCCAAATCCAAAAATTTGTCCAAATACCAAAACATTTTTTAGGCAATCAACCACTTAACTAAAGAAGTTTTAATAAGTTAAATTCTCTTTTAATAGAAAGAGACATTGTTTCAATTCTGTGGCAAGTGCCCATCTAATGAGTATCATTTGTGGGGAAACCTAAGTGCTTTGTTTGACAATGTCGGTGGGTGGTAGTATTGGAAGGTAAGAAGTGGCAAGTAAACCTGAACCCAGGGAAGCTAGATAATGATTGTAAACTATGGCTATTTGACAACAAACCCCTATGTGATTTGGAGTGGGATCCATTAGAAGTATGGTGGCAGAAATCAGGAATGAACAAATTGGAGGGTTTTTTTGAGTATAGTACTAAGCTAGGAAGGCAAATCGTTGGCACCAAATCAGTGGGTGCTGCTCAGACTCGCAATAGTTGGAGGGATAAAGGCATATCAGATGACTTGTTGAAGTTGTTTTGGAGGAGACTATGGACATTGGATATGCCAGAAAAAATAAAGGTTTGGTTTTGGTTTCTTAGCCATAAGGCGATACCTGTAGGGGAGTGGATGAGGTGTCGTGGTGGGGAGGCTGGTTGTAAGATATGTGGTCACTCTATGGAATCGATACCTCACTGTTTTTGGAATTGTGCAGAGGCGATTAGCATTTGGGGTAGAAGTCTCAAGGTAGTGGCATCATGCGGTGTGAATGGGAGAGTTGTGTGGAGGTCCTTATAGGGTTTGAAGCTAATAGGGGAAGGCTGGGCGGAACAACTAATTCCACATGGTCATGGATGTATAGTGTAGGGTGGCAGTGTATTCCAATGTGTTGTAGTGAAACCTGGTATAAACTTTGGTTTTTTTGAGGAGATATGGATGTTGGTGGCACGCTTCTCGGTCTGGCACATTTGGACTAGACGATGTATGTTTGTTTTTCAGCAACGAAAGCACTCCCAAGTGGTGAGCTGGTATCTTGGCTGGTGAGCTAAACATTTGGTTCGAGCTGGTATCTTGGCTGCGCGGACGATACGACTCGATTGAAGGGAACACGGATGAAGCAGAAAGGGCTCGGTCAAAGTTTCTACTGAAATGGGGTGATTCTCCTATCTTGGTAAAATCATCGTCAGAGCCTGAATGGAACTACCAAGCACCAAGATGGCTGTTTCCACCAATGGCTTCCATTAGTGGACAGGAGATGTAAATATGTAGTTACCATGTAAAAAGAGTTAGCGGGATACTTTTGTTGTAAATGACGGGGTAGGGATTATGATTAGTTTTGTGTGGAGAAGTATGAGTTTTGTTGAATATGGTTGAACTTTGATGTACTTTGTTTGCTAACTAATGAGAAGTAGTGTTTTTTTGGAAAAAAGAAGAAGAAGATACGTTGTTTCATCTTATACGTCAACATGAAACATATGAAGGATTGATGGTATTGAAGCACTACGTGCTAGGATCATTTTGGCAATTTTATATTGATTAATTGTATGACTAGTACTCATTTTTTAATCAAAGTTGTTGAGCGGCAAGCTCAATTGGAGCCGGATCGGCTGAATAAGCCTGAGCCGGTGAACGAGACAGATCGGTGAGTCGGTGAGCACCCGGTGAGCAAAAGAGCCGGTGAGCTGGGGAGCCGGTTAGCCGGATCCATTAGTAACCGGAAGCCTAGTAGCAGCTAGACTACTAGGGAGTTAATACTCTCGTAGTTAGTGTTAGACGCTTGAGTGAGCATTGAAGTATACCGTACTTCTGTTAGTCCATATGGACTTGTATAAAAGTGTTCACTGAACACATACTATGTACAAAGTGTTGATATAATTTTTGAATAGTGATTCTTGTTCTGCTCTCTCTGTCTCTCCCACGTACTGTTAAGCTCTCCATTAAACCCGTTCTCTGTTTTCTATTTTCGATTGCTTATGCACGCTATTTGTTTTTACATGGTATCCGAGTGCGAGGGTTGAGAACCTTTGTAGCTGACATTCGCTTTCGCAAGAAGAAAACCTAACCTTTGAAAAAAATAAAATGGATAGAGGAATGGCTAGCTCGCTTCTGGTGGAGAAGCTCGACATATCTAATTGCGCATCTTGGTCATACAAGGTGCACCAGTACCTGCTTGAGCATGGTTATTGGAGCTATGTCGACGGAGCGAACGACACAACACCTGATGTGGCACACAAGGACTTCCCGATGTGGGAACAATCGGCAAGCAGAGTGATGTACTGCTTTGTGTCTAGTGTCGGAGACCAGCTGCTAAGCCACGCCCGAGATGCCAAGACGCCGAAAGAGGCTTGGGAAACTTGAAGAAGGTGTTCGCCGCAAGCACTATAGCTTGGAAGTTGCAACACCGATAGGTGTTGAGCAATGTCCGATAGAAGGACATGTCGGTGGCTGATTACACGGCCCGAATCAAAGAGATCAGTGACTCGCTTGCCTCTATCAACATCACGGTAGAGGAAGACGAGATGGTATAGGTCTGTCTTCGGGTTCTGGCGTCTAAGTTCCAAGATTTCCGGACAACTATATGTACGAGGGAGAATACGCCGTCATTTTTCGACTTATAGTCGATGCTCCTTGTAGAGGAGAACCACGTCGGTGCGTCAACAAGTGCACCCACCGACAACTGGATGCTGTACATGGAGGCGGATCGGCCCCGTGGGCGTGGTGGACGAGGCAGGTCGGCATGCAATGGAGACGGCCGGCAAGGGCAAGACCGACGACACAAAGACCGTGCCGACAGCAGTTCCGGGACTTCCACAAGTAGGGGGAGTCAAGGTGGATCCGGAGGCCGGCAAGACAAATCTGCCACGGAATGCTGGTACTGTGGCAAAAAGGGCCACAGAGAAATCGAGTGCTGGAAGAAGCGCGTCGATTCGGACAGATCTGGATCCGGCAAAACCGGTCGGGAGAATCGGCAAAGCTCGCACTACGTGCAAGGATCGAAAGGATCCGGAACCGGGAAGACCGGTAAGGGGCCAACCTTGGTGATGAAACACAAGGCTAACTCGATGAAGAAGACCACTTCCAAATCGGAGGAAGTGTGGTACGTTGATTCCGGTGCGTCAAATCACATGACAAACCACAAAGAGTGGTTCTCCTTCTTGGAGAAACCAGAACAACCGGGTGTTGTCGAAACCGGAGACGACACTCACCCAATCGTGCATGTCGGAGAAGTTCCCTTGAGCCACGTCGGACAGAGGGGGAAGCTGATGAATGTATTACACGTTCCGACTATCACGAAGAACCTGGTGTCGGTCGGACAGGTCGTCAATCAGGGAATGCAGGTGCGGTTTACGCACCTCGGGTGCTTCATCGAGGAGGAGGGCCAGATTATTGCGCAAGGGCGTAGAGATGGGAGGATGTTCATCCTCGACACCAATGACGTCGGCACCGCCTTGTTCGCCAAAGGACAAAAGGTCGAATCGGACATCGACCTGTGGCACAAGCGGATCGACCACGTCAATTACCGAAGGCTTCAAGACCTGCAGACGAAACAAGTTGTTTTCGGTTTGCCGAAGTTTAGTGGCCGGAAGGCCCAAGTATGTGAAGCTTGCCAACTCGGGAAGCAACACCGGTTTCCATTCCCCGCCGAACAAAACCGTAGCCATAACAAGCTCGACCTTATTCATTCGAATGTATGGGGATTGGCATAGAACGTGAGTCTTGGCGGGAGTCGATACTTCGTCTCCTTCATCGACGACTATAGCCGACAAACATGGATCTACCTGATTGAGCGGAAGAGCGAAGTCTTCGACTGTTTCCGGAACCTCCAGAGCATGGTGGAACGAGAATCAGAGAGGAAGATCAAGTGCTTGCGGTTAGATGGCGGAAAAGAATATTTTTCTGGCCAATTCAACAGTTATTTGCATCAAACAAGAATTCGGAGAGAGTTCAGCTGCAGATACACACCGGAGCAAAACGTTGTGGCCGAAAGGAAGAACTGGTCGCTTGTCGACGCGGCAAGGGCAATGCTGGAAGAGAAGAGCATGCCCCATTTCTACTAGGCGGAGGCAGTCCGGACGACCGTCTACATCCAAAACCGGATCGGTGACAAGGTGTTCGCGCATGAGCTGTATTTCGGGCGCAAGCCGAATTTGAGACACCTTCGGATTTTCGGCAACATAGCTCATGTGCATGTATCGGATGAGAAGCGGAGGAAGCTGGATGCAAAATCAGAGAAGTGCATCCTCGTCAGCTACTCACATGAGCAAAATGGGTATAAGTGAAAAGCTACCACTAGAACCATTCCAGAAATGGGGGCTGGATTTTGTCGGGCCATTTAAACCACCGGCAATGAGAACCGGCAACCGGTACGTGATCGTCGCGACGGATTACTGCACTAAGTGGGTGGAAGCGAAAGCCCTACGAGACAACACCGCGGCGTCAACGGCAAAATTCTTATACGAATGCATTTGGTGCTGGTACGGATGCCCCATAGAGCTAATAAGCGACCAAGGAGGGCACTTTCTTGGACAGGTGGTAGAAAGTTTGACGACGTTCTATGCGGTAGTACATAAACGGAGCACCCCGTACTACCCACAAGCCAACGGATTAGCGGATTCAACAAACAAAACGCTACAGAATATCCTGCGCAAGATCGTCAATGAAAATCGGACAAATTGGGACACGAAGCTGCACAGTGCGCTCTAGGCTTACCGGACAGCGTACAAAACAAGCATCCGAACAACGCCGTTCCGGTTAGCATTCGGATTAGAGGCAGTAATGCCAGTCGAATTCCAGGTACCGAGCTTACGGATTCAGATTCGGGAACGACTCAATGAAAAGGAATCAGAGGCAATTCGGTTAAAGGCTCTGTGTGAACTAGAAGAACACCGACTGGCGAGCATCATGCACCTAGAATTGGAACAACGACGACGGAAAGCGTTTGTAGATCGGCACCGGAAGGGAAACGAGAAAATGTTCGGCATCGGCAAGCCGATACTAGTGTTCCAAACCCGGATGGGTAAAATGCCAGGCAAACTACGGTTTAGATGGACCGGACCGTACTGGATCACACGCGAGTTTAATGGGTCTTACCAGTTAGGGACACTTGCTGGCGAAGTGCCGGGTAAATGGGTCAATGGATTTAGACTAAAACCATACAAGGGACCTATGCCCAAGAACCCATTTGAACGAAGGGCCGCCACCGAATCAGATGCCGGCAGACCAACCCGTGAGGAAAACGGCTACCACCAAGCTGGTAAGGGGGAGCACGAGCCGACAACCGAGGAAAGCATAACGACGGCAAACCGTCAAGAGGCCGGCAAGGTGCGCGATTCGGGTAAGGGTCCGACAGGACCGGAGAAAAATTAACCACACAATTAATTTTTCGAAGAAAAAAAAAAAAAAAAAAAAATTTCGAAATCGAATGGAATCAAATAAATCATGAAAAGGAGTGGTGGAAACAACCATGCACACGAGGAGTAAAGAGGCACGTCGAAAAGGTACGAGGGGCTATGAATAGGACATTAAACCACCGCCACATGGCACGCAATGCTATTATAGTACATGACCTGCAGATGCGGAGGCTCGAAAAAGGCGCCAAGATGCAGAGAGAAAAACCCCCACGCATCAAGACCTTCTCCTATCGCGAACCAAGGAGAATAGACGTAGACAAACGCGTGAAGATCAATCGCAGAGAGCTCGCACATTGAGAACCCCCTCCCTCAGAACTTTCTCTCTCACACTCTCCCCACCACCAAACCTCGCCAACGCTCTCCCACCTCGACGCAGAGATGGACTGCCAAACGTTGTCTGAAGCCGCCAAGAAATGGCTACGGCAGCACGAACTGGAGGGTTTTTTAACGATCATGGAGGCAGCGCCACACAAGGAGGCCGAAAAGATTATAAAAGAAATCGACATAGAGGTGATCACGGAGGAGGCGATCCGTGCATTAATAGGCCTTCCGGAGGGAGGCATCTACACGATCGACAATCCTACCTCCGAGCAACTCATCAAATATTTCGGTGAGTACTCTCTCGCCAGCAAGGGCTACAAGACACAGGGCGGCGAAGATATGCTGTTCCGCGAAATTGCCCGTGTGCTCCATGAGTTCGGCCACATGTACCCTCGACCCCCCATCATGCCTTAGAACCGGGCAGGCTTGATTATCGCGACATATGAAGGGGTCAAGGTAGATTGGCCGGTGCTGATCGTCGACGGGCTGTGTACGGCCATTGATATAGTAAGAGGAAAGGACGGCAAGGAAGGCCGGAAAATATGGCATGCGGTGACGCAATGGCTCACCCTATTGGCGCCACCGGTCGAGCCCGTCCAAACCAAGAAGCGGGGAAGAGCAATGGACGGCACCCCGAAACCTGCTTCGAAACGGCAACAACTGTTGGCCTCCAAGGCCACTAAGGGGAAGACGGCCGACGCAGAGAAGGCGGCAAAGGAGCGCACCAGCCGGAAGCGGTCGATGGACACACACGAGGAGACACTAGCACGGCCCCTGAAGAGCCCACTACACCGATCGGTGCAACAAGAAACGAACACCTTGGCGGCAAGAATGAATGTCAGGACTCAGGCAGAAGAAATGGAGGAAGAATCCACGGAGCACCTCCAGCGGCGGCCGGTGAAGAGCACCGTTGAATCAGCCGGGAAGCGTTCAGACCCACAGAAGGATGGACCGCTCGCAACTCACACTGAGCATCCCACGCCAAGGGAGGCACCCGAACCGGTTCGAAGGGAACTGGTCACATAAGTCCCGACACAACAGGCATCACCGGTAAGTCCCATAACTCAAGTGCCGGATATACAAAGACCAACCGTCCTAGCCGGCCAAGAACAAGCAGACAAGGGGCGGTTAGCCGAAACGCACTCAGAGCCGGAACGGTAAAGTGGTCAGCTGGCAGAACCAGAAGCGCAACTCGACGCAGTAAGGCGGGACCAGCCACCGGCGAATGAACCTATCAGCCAACTCTCTGTGCAAGCGCAACAACAGTGTGCGGACAACCAATGGCTCTGGTGGATAGGAGAACAAATTGTTGGTGTAGTCGGATGCGTAGAGGTGGAGGAAAGAGCGCAAACGGAATGGTTGCTCGTCACAACCGATGAACTGGAGACGGCCTGGTCAAGGATCCGGTGCCTCGAACAAGACTTGGATCGGATCACAGGAGACATGGCCAAAATGGCCTTAACCGCAACACAGATCCAAGCACCAGTGACTCCGGTTGATGAACAGAGGAATAAGACCCCGGAGACTCAAACTGTTCCGGAGAAAGATGCGGTGCAAGCCCAACAGCTTGCGGAATTACGAGATGAACTTGCCGCACAAGAAGCATTACGGAACTGCGAACGCGACTTGAAGAAGGCGGCTGAAGAAGAATTAAAAAAGACTGCTGAGAACCTCCGCCCGGTAGAGGAAAACCTCTGTAAAGGACATCATGCTTACGACCGGCTGAAGGAGGAAAAAGAGAAATTGCTGTAGGAAAAAGACAAGCTACGACGGATGGCGGAGATGGAAATCGAGAGGCTGAAGGAAGAACTCCGTCAACAGAAGGACCGGGAGGACCGCGCGCGCCGGCAGATCAACCAAAGGCTGAAGCAGAAGATCGATGATTTTGATCACCTGCATCGGGACTACAAGCAGCTGGAGGCAGAATATAAGCAACAGCAGGAATGGATGGTCAAGCTCCGGCAAGAAGTTGATAGGGCCACAACGGCACTCGCCAAAGAACGGGCTGAGAGTTCCAAGCTATTGGAGGAAGCGGCGAATGACGGAATGGCGCTCCACAAACAGAACCATGAAGACAAGGAGAGAGCGACAATGGTATTACAGAGGTTGCAGACAACCTATCAAAATCAATTGTCGCATTATAGGGAGCAGGAGGCGGACACGGTTCGAATCATCAAGCAATTGAAAGAGGAGCGGCAAGCCGCAGAAAATAAATCACAGATGGGAGCCGAACGGATCCAGTGCATCCTCCGGTCATGGCTCACTAAGACCAAAAGCTTGATTGACGACAGCTCTGTGCGTTGGTGGACGAAATGGGTGCAGAATACGGCGGAACTCCAATTGCTCAGTGCGGACGTGGAAAATCGGCGGAAGGAGAGTGATGACTGTTATACGCTGACATCAGAGGACTTCACCACCATAAGGGATGAGCTGGCGGAAGATTTCACAGCCCTAGCGGATGAACAATTGGTGCAAGTCCGGCAGCTCGTAGCTCAACTGTATGACGATCAGCTGGAGGCTCAAATCCAGTTTGAGAGCTATGAGCGGTCCCGGCTCCGGGAAGAAAAAGCGAGAAAGGCGGCAACGGTCAACCTTAGTGATGAGGAACCGTCGTCGGTACTAGGACCAGATGGAGACCAGGTCGGGGTTAGTCAGCCAGAGACAACTCCGACGAAGGAACCAACGAAGGAAACGCCGGTGCCAGAGCAACAAACGGAGTTGCAACCCCAAACGGAGAAGGCACAAACGGAGCAGCCACAGCCACAAACAGAACAGCAGCCACAACAGCCACAGCCACAACAACAACAACAGATTCCTGTTGAGCCATTGGAAAATTTGGAGCAAAGCATTTTGGACATTTTGGACGAAGCGTGAAAGGGCTGAATAATGGGTTCGACGTACAAGGTACTGTCCCATGGGCGTGCCATGTGTTACCGGCCGGCAAGAAGGCTTAAGGAGGTCCAAACCAGAGTGTGAAAGGAATAGTTTATTCGGGAACTGTTGTAATTAGTAGTCTTAATATATATATTAATATATAAGAAGATGTGGACGGACGGAACGGAATCGGTATGCCGATCCGGATCCGGACCGATCTTGAAAAGGTGCCGGTTGGCACCGTTTTGTATTTCGCACCGGACACCTATATAAAGGCCCGGTTACAATGTAATCGAGGATGGATAATTAATAAAGCTTATTGTCTTAATCTTCCAGTGTTGATTACCGTTCTGTATTCATTGTTATATCTTATGCGTGTTAATTACGGATTGCTAAGTAACCAATTAAGGTCTAAGTAAGCGTTGTGCCGTAAATCATTCTGCCGTACCACCCTTTGGTGAAGTGTCTTAAGTGGACACCCTGTGTTAGGCTGTTGTCCGGCCCTAGGATTAACAGGAAGGTCTGGCCCTTCCGTCCTTTCCTGCACGCTTGTCTTCTACCAGAACATCGTAGTTCTGGCACGCCGCTTCCGCGAATCCGGTTTTCTCCTTGACTGGGTCGTCCCATCCAGTAACCTCTCGGATCCGCTTCTCCACACGGTCCGCTTCTTCCTTCCTCAGTTGTACGCCGGTGAGGCCTTCTAGCACCAACAGCCAGAATACAGAGTCTTTCGTCTTTCGGCCTTCGTTGCTTTCGACCCGTATTCCTGCCGATGTCGAGTAGTGGACGGCCTCCGCATGGTGCGCCATCGCTTCTTCCATCATCGTTTTCATTCCTCTACGCCCGGTATTCAACTCCCCAGGTCTGGCACCCAACCTGTACCTCGAGCACCTCTGCGTGGATGCCCAGCGTTGCCACCAAAGGGAATCCGGCCACTCGCCTGTCCTCTAGGATGTCCCTCACCACCATCTCGGCTCGGTAGGCCTCTAAATATATGTCTTGAATAAGCCCATTGAGGCTATATTTGTAAATAGCCCTAAGTTCATATAACTATAAATATGACTTAGGGAAATCACTTTAGTGTGGTTGTGTTGTTGTCATATTGTGGTTACTGTTGTACAGAGAGAGAGAGAGAGAGAGAGAGAGAGAGAGAGAGAGAGAGAGAGAGAGAGAGAGATACATAGAAATACTCTGTTGTAGCCACCACTGTGCGAAGAAACAGAGCTCGAGGTCGTTGCCTCTGAGTCTCTAATTGTACCCCTTCTCTTCATAGTGCTAGTTCAGAGTTTGTGGGCTCCCGTGGTTTTTCCCTATTAGGGTTTTCCACGTAAACATCCTGTGTCATTTTCTTGTGTACTCTCCACTTCCCATTTCTGTGTTTGTTTCTTATAGAAGTAATTTACTACTGGATTGTGGCCGAGCAATATTCCGTGCATTTCTCTTCAAACTAGTATCACAACGAACAACACAGAAAATGGAAGAATCTTACGGCAACATGTTCAAGCTCACCGGCTCCAACTACTCAGTGTGGAAGTTGAAAATGAGGGACATGCTGGTGGTTAAAGATCTTTGGTTGCCGGTTCAGTTCGGGGACAAGAGACTGGATAAGATCGACGCCACAGTGTGGGAGGTGATGCACATGATGACGACGGCATACATCCGGTGCTTCATCGACATGAACCTGTAAAAAAACTTCAATGAAGAGAGCAAGGCTCATGAACTCTGGGAGAAGATCGACATCATGTTCCAGAACAAGAATGTCGTTAATCAGGTTTCGGTATTTCGGAAGCTAGTGAGGCTCCGGTACCAAGACGGCTCTAGTATGGCGGAGCACATGAATGCCTTCCAGGGGCTGATACACCAAGCAACCTCGTTGGAAGTACCTCTCGCCGATGAGGTACTTGCTCTACTCTTGCTCGGTTCCATCCCGGATAGCTGGGAGACGTTAGTTCTCACGTTGGGAAATGTTGGGCCGGAAGGAAAACAACTATCCCTAGCAAGAGTCAAGTCAAGCTTGTTAGATGAGGAGGCGCATTGGAAAGACAAGGAGGTGATCTCCGACGCCAAAGCCCTCCTTACCAAATCGGAACGCGGAAGACAAAGGAATCAGAGTCCCCAGAACTAGGAAAAGTCGGGGACACGGTCAAAGTCAAGGGGGAGGCCCACTTGCTTCTATTGCGGTAAGCCAAGGCACTTCCAAAAGAACTGTCAGCATTTCCGGAAAGACAAGGGAACCGACAGTACCGATTCGAAGAATTCCCCGGACCGAAACGGTTCGGATCGGCGAGGCCTGGACCGGAAGGGAACGATGGCGATCACGGCAAGTGAAGAAGAACTAATGCTCAGCACCGAGGAGAATGAGTTGAACCTTGCCGTCGACGAGACAACGTGGGTTGTCAATTCCGGAGCATCGTTCCACCTTACCCCGGACAGGACATGCTTTTCATCCTACACAGCCAGTGAGCACGACTGTGTCCGGATGGGGAATGAAGAGACATGCCGAATTATCGGCATAGGAGATGTGTTGTTGACGACATCAACCGGATGCAAGTTACGGCTGAAGGATGTCCGACACGTTCTGGAGGTTCGACTGAAGCTGATATCAGCCGGTCGGCTAGATGATGAAGGCTACACAAGTAGCATCCGGAACGGTGTCATGAAGTTTTGCAAAAGGGAGCTTAATAGTGGCTCGAGCCCGGAAGGTCAACACTCTCTACTTGATGAATGCCCGGATATGCCGAGAAGAAGTGAACGTAGCATCTGACACTGCCGGTGAGCTGTGGCACAAAAGATTGTGTCACATGAGTGAGAAGGGGATGAAGAGGCTCGCTGAAGACAACCTCATTCCAGTGAAGGACATGCAACTTGAGAAGTGCACCGACTGCCTGGCCGGAAGGCAAAACCACACCTCCTTCCGGTCAAGACTACCGATGAGATGGAATGCACCACTGGAGCTAGTGCATATCGATGTGTGTCAAGTAGACACGAAGTCACATGCTGGATCGTAGTACTTCATGACGTTCATAGATGATCATATCTAGAAGTTGTGGGTCTCACCATTGAAGACGAAGGATCAAGTGATATCCGTCTTCAAGGAGCTCCACGCGAGAGTGGAAAGAGAAACTGGTCGGAAGCTGAAATAGGTTCGAGCATATAACGGAGGAGAATACCGGGGGCAGTTTGAGGAGTACTACCGGTTGAAGGGAATCTGGCTCGAATTCACCGGGCCGAAGACGCCGGAACTAAATGGATTGGCCGAAAGGATGAACCGAACCATAATGGAGAGAGTTCAGAGCATGCTCACACATGCCAAGTTACCCAGGACGTTTTGGGCTGATGCACTGACGACGACGACCTATGTGATAAACAGATCACCCTCAGTACCCTTGGACAGAGACTCACCGCAGAAAATATGGACCGGTAAGGATGTGTCTTACCGGCATTTGAAGGTGTTCGGGTGTCTCGCATACGTGCGTGTGGCGAAAGACAAGAGAGAAAACCTGGATCCAAAGTCCCGACCATGCATATTCCTTGGATACGGCGATGATGAGTTCAGTTACCGGGTGTGGGATCTGGTCGACAGAAAGGTGTTCGGGAGTCGAGACATAGTCTTCATGGAAGACAGGACCATTGCTGACTGGGAGTCGGAGAAGAAGGTAACGAACTCGGGATCATCCATTGAAAACCGGCTTGAGGACAAAAGGATATACCTGGTTGAAAACCAGATGTTAGCCGGTAACCAGATGACACTCGACGAACCAACCGGATACGGACAGGAAATCGAACCGACCGAAGAAGAAGAAGAAGAAGAAGAAACTGGAACCGGTCAAGATCCCAAATCGGATTCGGATTCGGAACAAATGGAGGAATCGGCAGTCAGAAACCAAGGACGGAGATATCCTCTCCGGGAGAGAAGAGCCCCCCGGAGATTTCCGGATGCAGAGCATGTGTTGCTAACTGACGAGGGGGAGCCAGAAAGCTTTGAAGAAACAAGGGGAGACGCCCACAGCCGCAAGTGGTTGAGTGCCATGTAGGATGAGATGGATTCCCTACAGTACCCTTGGGAGGAGACTCACCTCAGAAGGTATGGACCGGCAAAGATGTATCTTACCGGCATCTGAAGGTGTTCGGGTGTCTTGATTACGTGCATGTGGCGAAGGACAAGAGAGAAAAGCTGGATCCGAAGTCCCGACCATGCATATTCCTTGGATACGGCGACGATGAGTTCGGTTACCAGGTGTGGGATCTGGTCGACAAGAAGGTGTTCCGAAGTCGGGACATAGTCTTCATGGAAGACAAGACCATTTCCGACTAGGAGTTAGAGAAGAAGATGACCAACTCTGGATCATCCAATGAAAACCGGTCTGAGGACATAATGACCTACTCGGTTGAAAGCCGGATGTTAGCCGGTAACCGGATGACACTCGACAAACCGGCCGGATTCAGACAAGAAACCGAACCGACCGAAGAAGAAGACACTGGAACCGGACAAGATCCCGAATCGGATGAGGATGAGGAACAAACGGAGGAACTGGTAGTCAGAAGCCAAGGACGGAGATATCCTCTCCGAGAGAGAAGAGCCCCCTGGAGATTTCCCGATGCAGGGCACATGTTGCCAACCGATGAGGGGGAGCCGAAAAGCTTCGAAGAAGCAAAGAGAGACACCCTCAGTCGCAAGTGGTTGAGTGCTATGCAGGACGAGATGGATTCCCTGCATGAGAACCACACATATGAATTGGTGGAGTTGCCAAAGGGAAAGAGGGCACTCAGGAACAAGTGGGTGTACAAGCTGAAACCGGGAGACACCAGAAATCCACCAAGGTATAAGGCCCGAATCGTGGTGAAGGGCTTCTAGCAGAACAAAGGAGTGGACTTCGATGAGATCTTTGCCCCGGTAGTAAAGATTACATCGCATAGCGGTCGAGGTAGAACAACTGGACGTCAAGCCGGCATTCCTACACAGAGACCTCGAAGAAGAGATCTACATGCACCAACCGGAAGGATTTGAGAAGAAAGGGAAGGAGCACCTAGTGTGACGGCTGAAGAAGAGCTTATACGGACTGAATCAAGCTCCTCGGCAATGGTACCGAATGTTTGACTCCTTCATGACTGATCAAGGGTACCACAAGACCCAGGCCGATTGCTCCTGTATTGCTCCTGATGGAGGAGATTTCCTGATATTGCTCCTGTACGTGGACGACATGTTGATTGTCGAACGAGACCAAGTCAAGATACGGATGCTGAAGAACACCCTTAACCAGACCTTCTCAATGAAAGACTTGGGTCCGGCAAGGCAGATATTGGGAATGCACATCATCCAGGATTGGTCGAAGAAGCTATTGTGATTGTCACAGGAGAAGTATGTGACAAAGGTGCTTCAACGGTTCAACATGTCGGAGGCGAAACCGGTCAGATCGACACTTCCGGCAAACTGCAAGCTATTCGGAAAACAAAGCCCGAGGACAAAGGCGGAGAAGGCGGATATGATGAAGATACCATATGCCTCTACTGTCGGGAGCTTGATGTACGCAATGGTATGTACCTGGCTGGATATCGGATATGCAGTCAGAGTGGTGAGCCAGTTCATGAGCTATCCCGGCAAAGAGCATTGGAACGCGGTCAAGTGGATACTCCGGTATCTGAAAGGCACTTCGAGTATGTGCCTCCGATTTGGCTCCGATAATCCCCAACTTTATGGATTCACGGATTCGGATATGTCGGCTGATGCGGATACCAGTCGGTCTACATCTAGATATGTAATGACTTATGCAAGGGGAGTTGTATCATGGCAGTCGAGGCTGCAGAAGACGATTGCATTGTCAACCACGGAGGCGGAGTACATGGCAGCTATAGAACCCAACAAGGAGATAATCTGGATGAAGGACTTCATCGGAGAGCTAGGGATCCAACAAGAGGAATATCGGCTCTACTGCGACAGTCAAAGTGCCTCCACCTTGCAAAGAACGCGGCCTACCATTCCCAGACGAAACATATCTGGTGCAGGTACCACTAGATCCGGGAGCGAGTTGAAGATCAAGAGTTCGTGCTGATGAAGATCCACACGGAGGAGAATGGGTCGGATATGCTGACCAAGGTGCTGGCACCCGACAAGTTGGACTCATGCTGGAAGCAGATCGGACTTACAAGACATCCCATACCAGAGTGAAGGGGGAGATTGTTGGGAAATCGGTCTCTCCGGATGGGATCCAGTGATGAATGAAGAGGACCCGGTGAGAACCAGAAGAGAGTCGGTGAGAACCGGAAGAGATCCGGAAACCAGATCAGTGGACCCGATGAGAACCGAAAGAGAAGATAGATTTGTAAATATGTCTTGAATAAGCCCATTGAGGATATATTTGTAAATAGCCCTAAGTTCATATAACTATAAATATGACTTAGGGCAATCACTTTAGTGTGGTTGTGTTGTTGTCATATTGTTGTAACTGTTGTAGAGAGAGAGAGAGAGAGAGAGAGAGAGAGAGAGAGAGAGAGAGAGAGCGATACTCTGTTGTAGTCGCCACTGTGCGAAGAAACAGAGCTCGAGGTCGTTGCCTCCGAGTCTCTGATTGTACCCCTTCTCTTCATAATGATAGTTCGGAGTCTGTGGGCTCCCGTGGTTTTTCCCTATTAGGGTTTTCCATGTAAACATCCTGTGTCATTTTCTCGTGTACTCTCCACTTCCCATTTCTGTGTTTGATTCTTATAGAAGTGATTTACTACTCAGTTGTGGCCGAGCGATATTTCGTGCATTTCTCTTTAGCTCCCATACCGGGAAGTCCTTGTGTGCCGAATCCGGCGCTGCTTGCTCTGGTCGAGCTTTTCCGTAGAAAGTGAGCTCTCCATGCTTTTGTCGATATCTTTCTTCTCTCTTCTGTTCTTTACCGATGATTAGGGTTTTTCCGTTTCGAGCAATCGTCGGCAACAAAGGTTCTTAACCCTCGCACTTTGATACCATGTCACAGTTAATATGCGGAAGCTTTGACAACCCGGTTCACCCGGACAACAATAAAAAGAGTGTTGGTTTCATGGAAGCTTCACAAAACACAAAAAGAGAGTGGGAGAGACAAAGAGAGCAGAATACCATAAACTCAATTCAAAATAATAACCCTCTGTACATACAATGTGCTCAGTGAGCACTTTTATACAAGTCCATAAATGACTGACAGAAGTACTGACATGTACTTCAATGCTCATATGAGCGACTGACACTAACTCCAAGGAATATGCCTATGTACTAGGCTAAGATTGTAGGCCTCTAATGGCGAAATGAACCAAGCAGCAAGGCGACTTTCCAACGACCAGAAGTTTTGTTTGAAGGGGCGTGTTGAGAGTCAAACCCAACTTCCCAATGGAATGGCTTTCACACTAGCAATGGATAGTCTAGGTTCAGACTAGTTTTGTAAATAGTAGAAAGGGCAATTGCCCTAAGTTAGTTGGTATTTAAACCAACTCTTTTGTAACCAATTAGTTGTTGGATATATATTTCCTACTTTCTAATATAGTTTCTTGTTCTCTGTCCTTCTAACTCTCTCTCTGTTTGTCTTACACATAGACACAGTTTTTTTGTCACTACATGTGAGGCCATATGGCTCAAACGGCAGTTGCAAGACCTACACATAAAGGTTGTTGATCCAATTCCAATCTAGTGTGACAACATCCGTAGTATGTAGCTAGCGAAGAACCTTGTGTTCCATGCTCGCACCAAGTACATAGAAGTGCATTATCATTTCATGTGCGAGTGGGTCCTAAGCGGTGAAGTCGAATTGAGGTACGTTCGAACTGATCGGTAGGTTGCCGATATTTTCACCAAAGCACTCGGTCTGGACAAGTTGCAACACTTCTTGGAGATTCTTGGGTTACAACATCTCGACATGCCACACTTGAGGGGGAGAACCAATGGGGGATCGAATGGGAACAACAATAGTGGTGATGAGGTGCAAGAGCCAGCCGAACAAAAAAAGGACGACAAATCAAAGACAACGGATTTGGATAAGAGAGATGATTCGGATGAGCCAAATCATGTTGAGGGTGAACGGATGAGAAGCCAACCAAAGATAAGGCTGAAGTGGGAGTACCAAACGGGTTCAGGAGTGCGAGACCCGACGGATCATGGAGTGCAGGCCAAGAGGAAACCTGGCAGAAAGAGTCGAGGCTAAGAACCGGCAGAGCAGAAGGAGGAACCTCACGTTGAGCCTGAGGGGGAGTGTTGAGAGACAAGGTCAACATAAAGATGGACCGCCTAAAGAAGCCAATAGCCGGATCGATTAGAAGCCATAAGGGCTGAAAGGCCGTAGAGTCGTTAGGACCTAGTTTTCTTAGCATAGACTTAGGAATAATTTAGGATATAGTCAAATATTAGGGCTCATGAATGAGTATTTAAGTATTGTGTCAGTACTATTTGTATATATGGTGCTTTGTGAGCACATTTTATGTATAAGCTCTTTTTGAGATAGTTATCTTTGTTGGTTTGTGTATATTGTCTCTCTCTCTCTCGCTCTCTCCATCTTTGTGGTAACCTAACTATCTGTCAATTGTGTTGTCCGGCTTAGCCGGCTGTGCCTATCTTTGAGCATCCACATCTTTTTCTTTACATTCACCAATTGTCAATCCATATTGATACATGTGTGACAAATTTGGGTTTCATGTTATGAGTCTTAGATCCATTCATGTAATACTCAGTTATCCATGGTTTTTAAAGAGAAATTCATCTTTATCCATTGATTGGGTGAACCATTCAATATCATTTTCATTAAATTATTCTCAACACTTTATTCAATGTGTCAAACCTTTGTTTGCCCCAACTCTTTCAAATACACCTTTTTTCGATAATGTATTGTTGTGACCTTGACCACGATCTTCGAATATATATTATATATCAAGTGACGGGGATAAATTAACATATTATGAACAAGAAGTGCTTGACACACTCTTAAAAGAGTTTCAAGACGTCTTCCCTAAGGAACTACCAAAAGGATTACCTCCAAAATATAACATTGACCATCATATCGATCTCATACGTGGTACTACACTTGTAGCATTCCTCCATATTGACTTAGTTGAATTGAAGTAGATGAGATTGATTCACAAGTTAGGACTAGTTAAGGATGGGTCATATACATCATAGTAAATCGCCTTGGGGTGGACCAATCTTTCTGGTCAAGAAAAAAGATGGATCTTGGCGACTATGTACTAACTATCATTGTTTGAATAATGTCACAATCAGAAATAGTTATATGTTGCCTTGAGTAGATGATTTGCTAGATCCTTTTCACATAGCTAAATACTTTTCAAAGATTGATTTGAAAACTAGTTATCACCATATTAGAATTGCTGAAAATGATATTCCAAAAATAACATTTCATGTGCATTATGGCCATTATGAGTTTCTAGATATGCCTTTGGGTTTGACTAATGCACTGGCTACATTCCAACAAGAAATGAACTATATGTTTCGAGATCAAGTCGAATAGTTCATCATTGTATTTTTTGACAATATTCTTATTTATAGTCGTACATTAGATGAACATGGTAAACATGTCTTTTTGTCCTTCAAACATTACGTGACAAACATTTTTTCAAGGAGACAATCACTTATTTTGGGCATTTGATCATTGGATGAGGTGTCCAAATTGATCCTTCTCGAATAGAGAAAGTCAAACTATGGCCTACTCCTAGAACCGTCCATGAACTACATTCATTTTTAAGTTTTGTGGGGTTCTTACGAAAATCTATTTATAAATACTCCCAATTGACGAAACTATTTACGAACCATTTAAAAGTTCAAATGGGTAAGTTCACAAAATTAATCCCTTGGAATGATAATCTAGATGAGATTTAGAACATGTGGTGGGTTGCTCTTGCTTGCTCAAGGGTTCAAAGTGTTTTGGATGTAGTTTTCATGTGAATGTAGAGTGAATGAGGGAGGAAAACGTGGGATCATGAGCATTTATGTATACGGATGTCAATCAAGTCATGTCCCAAGAACGAGACATGCCGTGTACTAGTTGTCGGCCCATCGTAATGTAATAGAATGTTGCAAAGATGACCTATTTGACGTTGGGTGTGCAAGGTATGTTGCATCAATGAGCATGAGAAATGAAGCATATTGATCACAAGTCCAAGGCTAGTCCGTTAGAACTTGATTCTTTTAGATTCTTTATGATACCAAAGGAGGTCCATAATATGGCTAATACGTAAAAAATAGGAAGTGCATTGTCGAAAACCGATTGGTCTTTGATGATGCAAGATGCCTCTGCACTCGAAGATCTAGGCGAGGTGGCACATGTCTGTCTAGCCATATTTGCTTGGTCCAAATGGATCTCCATCTCGACAACCATTTATCTTGATACTTCATGATAAATGGATGTTGGAAATGGGTGAGTGATTGTCGCAAAAGAACTCTTGGACCTAGGTTTTGGTGAGTTTTTATATCTGAAACTCAGAAATTTTGTTTTCTATGCTTTTGAGATTTTTGGGGAATCATAGATTTTTTAAAAAGAATGGAAATAGTCTCGTCAAAATTTTCAATCCGGTTAGGTACAGGTAACCGGGTTGTTAATTCGGTCCTGTGTGAAAGAAAAAGCGTGTTGGTTTAGACGTGACAGAGGCTAGTCAAAGCCGGATTAGACGTGACCGAGGCTCGTTAGAGCCGGGTTGGTTTTTGGGGGCGCACACGTTTTTTGGATAATGATTCAATGGTGCAGATTGCACACGCTAGTTGAAATGTGCCCTAGATTTCCTCACCATGCCCCATTATGATTTGGTTGCAAATAGAAACAAGCATAGAGTGCACATTGTGTGTATGAACTCAAGTTTGTTTATATCTCACGTCAATGTGACCGACCGACGGAACGGACCACATGCATGTATCATGTATGTATGTCCATATGATTGTTGAGTCTTGAGTCTTGACTCATAACAACAGATCACAATCACATACATACATACATACATACATACTTGATACATACTGATACAATACAGTATCATGTATGTATGTGTATGTATCCAGTGTGGGTGCGTGGGAATGTCCACGACGGGTGGAGCTGTGTCGTCGTTGACAGAGACGAGATATGAGGATGAATGCCACTTAGCTAGCTCTTACAGGAGCCGCAGCAGATCAAATGCAATCCCATCTCGATGACGATTGCAGTATCGAACTGTGTGAGGGCAATATTAGAATCTCAGGAGAGGATTTCAAGCTTACTATTTTGTCCTCTAACGATGAGATGCTGTAAAATATTAGGGAGATACTGCTACACTGTTTTTGCTTCAGCAAACATATGTTTTGCAGATGTGACTTTATCTCAGCTTGCTTTCTTTCTTTCTGAAAAGAAACTTCTCTTGATATGCATTTGTTTCGGGGTTAACTGAAGACTTCTTTAAGCTAATCAATTCCAGTTTAGAAGAAAGATAGCACATCTTCTCCTAAACGATTCTTTTGACCTCATACGGATGAGCATTTGCTAAGTTATCATGTTTTATATCTTGAATCTCATTACTCATGTAATGAATGGTAGCACTTTAGCTTGTCATTGATATAGTTATGTCATGGTTTATGATCGACTCGATTTCCTCTAGGGTAAACAAGTGAATAGTGGAAATTTGCCTCGTCTTTGACAGTTTGATGTGGTATGTTCATGTGTTAATGATTCATATGCCTCTCGGATAAGAGTAAGTAAGTAGTGGCACTTTGGGTTTCCGTTGAGGTGCTTATGTCATGGTTTATATTACTCTTGGGTAAGAATGAATGGTGGAAATTTTATTTGACGTCACTAGTTAGATGTGCTATGTTACTGGTTAATGGCCTGACTGCCATGAGTATTGAATGAATCATGAGATCATATGTATTTGAGAAACATATTTGAGAACTTTCCTGAGAAACCTATCTTTCTTGTTTGTAATATGTACAAAAGTTCCTTCTCATTTAAACCTTCATAGAAAAGTGTTGCATTCATGACCTTTTCGCACAATAAATTTTGATAGAAGTTTACATAAAATCTCTATAAATATAGCAGCATAGACCTACCTTATGAAGTAAAACAATAGTGTTTTACTTCTGTGTGGAATCCTCTTGTTTATCTCAACATTAAAATATTTTTACAATGCTATTACGGCGAGCATTATTCGATGTCACAAAATGCCTACCATCATAAAGGGAATGTTTGTTTCTATGTGAAGAAATCTATATTTGAGCTTAAACTTTTTGTGAGCTTAATTTTGTGGTCTCATTAAGAACCCATATGCAGCTTCACTAAACTAGCATATTCTCCTTCCTTTGAATGAAGTAATTCATCATGTCGCCCTTGCTCTATGACAGCGCCATCTTTCACAACAGCTATTAGATTTGCATTCTTGATGGTGGAGAGTCGGTGTGCAATGACAATGACTGACCTGTTGATCATAACCCTTTCTAATGCTTCTTGCACAATGTGTTCGGATTCAGCATCTAATGCACTAGTAGCCTCATCCAAAAGCAAGATTTTCGGATCTCGAATAATCGCCCTGGCGATGGCTACTCGTTGTTTCTGTCCACCCGAAAGTTGTATTCCTCGTTCCCCGACAGAAGTGTTATAACCTTCGGGCAATTCCATTATGAATTTATGAGCATTGGCAGCTTGGGCTGCTGCTATGATTTCCTCTTCTGAAGCAATACCGCCATTCAACCCATAGATTATATTTTCGCGAATGGTAGTGTTGAACAAAATTGGCTCTTGTCCAACCAACCCTATTTGTTGCCTCAGCCACCTTACCTGTAATTTCTTGATGTCAATTCCATCCAAGAGTATCTGCCCAGTTTCAGGATCATAGAATCTTTCTAGAAGAGAAATGACAGTAGATTTCCCGCATCCACTCTCCCCGACTAGAGCCACCGTCTGCACACAAGTAAATTGATATTAATCCACATGAATCAGGTGCAGCTTACATAAAACAACAATCACAGTTACATAAAAATGATCACCTACTTTTCCGGCCCTTACAGACAAGCAAAAATCTTTGAGTATTTGTAGGTTTGGTCGGGTTGGATATCTGAAGTTGACATGATGAAATTCAATTTTCCCGATAATGGAAGTCGGAGTAATCCCAGAGTTATCAAATGGATTGATCTTTGATTGACGATCAAGTAATGCAAATACTGAATTTACTGCCGCTTTTGCATTTGTCACATCACCAAGCATGATGGTAGATTGGGAGATACTCATAGCTCCCATTGTGATTGCAAAAAATACCTGTCCAAAGATTGATTAAATTTTCTATTTTGCTACTAATGTAAACCTTGTATTATGTTATGATCACTAGATGATGCTGGCGATAAAAATAATAACAACAATAATAATTTTTTAAATAATAATAAGAAGAAGAAGAATAAATCATGTTTTTACTTTGAACACTTGCTCGAAGTCAGCTTTTCCCTGTTGAATCAGTTTAGCTCCAAACCAGAAGCAGAGGGCATATGCAGCATACATGACAAAGTTTGAAAACCCGAAGGCAGTCCCACTGAGAAATCCTTGATGAATGCCTTTTCGCAAGGGGAATTTACACTTATCATGGTAAAGGTCTAGAACTTTGCCCTCAGCACAAAAAGAAGCAACAGTTCGAATGCTACCAACTGCATCTGAAGCTACTTGGCTTGCCTCTTCGTACATTACCTGGTACAGCAACACGCACATTATAGAATGGCAGAGCAAATTCGAGAGTAGTATCAATGAATGTTTTACTCAACAAAGAATAAAAGGATATGGTTTATTTACCTTAGCATCAGCACTGAAACCTTTCATAAATTTAACGCGTACAAAGCCTTCAAGCCCTAAGAGTGGAACTACTGCAAGAATCACTAAAGCCAATATCCAATTGGCAGAAAATGCGATCACAAGGGAAGCAACAATTGTGGCTATGTTTCTCACTATAAGTGCTAAAGTATCTCCAACAATGGTTTTCACATGTGTTGCATCTGCTGAAAGACGGGCGCTCACTGCACCACTGCATAGAATACAAAAAGCATCAAATGTATTCCAATGTTCAATATGTAACGAAGTAAAAAGTTCAACTTTCAATTTAGTTTTGATGAATTAATTTGAATTTCACTCAAATAATTAAAAAAACAAGATGAACTTTCAATTTCAATTTCAAGTGGTCAAAAAACCTTGAGTTTTGTCTTTCGTCAAACCATGCTGTCTCTTGCTGCAGAACTTTCTCAAACGTGAGGCACCTCACACGTTCAACTAGCCTGCCACCCGCAATAGCAAAACATAACATCTGTACTGTCAAGACAACAAAAGCACCGCACCCAAACACTAGAAATATGCTTGCCCAGAAATTGGCATCTTTTCTTAGCTTATCTGCTGATTCGAAGAATATCTTAATGATAGTGGATAGCAGCAGACCATATATTGGAAATATAACACCATTCCCTATGGCAGCTATAGAGCCCAGGAAAAGGATGTGTGCTTCAGATTTATTCAATGATGCAAGACGAAAGATAGATACATTCGGATTAACATTCTTCAGTCCATCAGCACTTTCTGGGTCTTGTTCTTCAGGCTTACCATCACACCATCCAAACAGTCCCTTCCTTCTTTGGCGTGAGTCCTTTGCAGTTCCTGGTTCAGCATGCTCTTTATTGCTTTCAGAATGCTGACTTCTATTTGAGTCAGAAATCTTGCTGAAGGATCTTCGGATGAAGCGGAAACTTCCACTCTGCTCAGGTTTCCTAAGGCTTTGTAGAGAGGAGCTTCTTTTTGGTTCATCAGGTGCATCTTCTTGGTGATCCTCCTCTTGGTGCATCTGTTGCAACTTTATTAGTTGAGAATAAGCTCCAGTACTATTTTGTAGGAGCTCGTCGTGCTTTCCTGAAATTCCAATAGCAAGAAGGAACAAAATTAGCTGTACGAAACTTAATCTAATTGTACATTAACTCTGACAGTGAGAAAGAACACAAACTCTGGCCATAATGAGTGTTGCAAATATGTTAATCTTAAGTTCGGGAAAATGTCTAAAAACCTCATGGTTAATAACATTATAAAGGATTCTGAAGGGTACCTGTCTCTACTACTGTTCCATGCTGCACAACAGCAATCATATCAACATTTCTTATAGTGGTAAGTCGATGAGCAATGATCATAGTAGTGCGGCCCATCATCACCCGATCCAATGCATCTTGCACGAGGCGTTCTGACTCAGCATCCAATGCACTCGTGGCCTCATCGAGGAGTAAAATGTGAGGATTTTTCAGAATCGCTCGTGCAATTGCAATCCTCTGCTTTTGACCACCAGATAATTGAGTACCATGCTCTCCCACTAAAGTATCAAAACCCTAAAAAGGCAGCATAAAATCACCATGTTACAATGTTTAGGTTCATAACAAATGACTAAATGCGTACCACTTATTCTATAACCATTATTACACTACAGTATTATGATTATTTAATAGCCGAGGGAAAAGAACATATGGAGGCTGATTTAAATATACCTCTGGCAATTGGGAGATGAAGGTAGATGCATTTGCTAAAACTGCAGCTTGTTGAATCTCCTCAAGTGTTGCATTATCCTTCCCATATGCTATATTATCCCTAATGGATGTTCCAAAAAGAACCGGCTCTTGACCAACAAGGCCTATTTGGTTTCTAAACCATTTCAGCTGCAAAACCTTGATATCGATTCCATCCAACAAAATCATTCCACCTTGGGGATCATAAAACCTCTCAATCAAACTTATTACAGTTGACTTGCCACTGCCACTCTCGCCAACAAGGGCAACAGTCGTCCCATGGGCGATGTGAATGGAGAACTTTGAAAATATCTTAACTTCGGGGCGTGTGGGATACGAGAAATCCACATTGACAAACTCAATGTCTCCGCGTACATCCTCCAGCACATCCCCTTTCATGTCATAAATGTCAATTTCTGGTATCCTATGAATGACTTGAAACATCTTGTAAGCTGCTGCTTTTCCAGAAGCAAAGGCACTAACCGAAGGTGAAGCTTGACCTAAAGACCTAGAAAAATCGATATATACAGACCGAAAGAATGGATGAGTACGACAGAAAGAGGTTAAAAGTGGCCCTATGAGACCCCACAAATTGTTACAATCATGATATCATACGGTATACCATTCAAAGCCATGCAAGCTGAAGTATGTATGAACTACAATGTAGACAAGTACGAAAATGCATATAAAATACAAAATAAACTAGTAAGAAAATGCAAAAGCTACCTGGGGATCAAACAATTAGGCCATCAACACAAAATGCATTTGAATTATAAGAGAAAAGGATACATTGCTTTCTTTGTAAGGGCACTTACATGCTTCCAATGAGTATTGCTAACAACACAGTTATGATATTGCCACCTGTGTACCCCTCGTTTACAATCAGCTTTGATCCATAGAAGATGGCCAAAGCATATGTAGAAAAAAATGTCAACATGAAGGCCCCTAATCCAAGGCCTGAACTAAAACCTTGCAACACAAATGCCTTGTACGTTGCTTTCAACCTTCTTTTATAAGATTCTAAGGCTTTTCTCTCTCCGGTAAAAGCAGCAACCTGTTGCAAATAGGCAATCAATAGTTTGAATTCCCATGAGACAAAGAAGGTAAAAACATAATATAATAAATATCCGCACAAAATGGATATATTTTCAAGATGTTCTGAGAACTTCTGGTTGGTTTTAAAAGAGACGAATCGTTACAAACAATTTGTACAAAATTTATGGAAATTTGAATAGTTTTCTCTAGGGCACAACTAGAACCCTGAAAAAGGTTGTTAGAAATTGATCTTGTTCAATATTCGTGACCACGTTTATGAGATATGTCGAGAAGTGTGAGATCTTTTCAGATTTCATTCAATAAAAGTCATCCAGTCACTTGCATACTTAAGGTTGTTTGGTTCCTAAATTTTGGTTTGTTCTTATATATGCTTAGAGGAAATGTTGCTTGAGCAAAAAATGTATAAGAAGCTGTACATACTGTCCTTATTGCACCGATCGCTTGTTCTACGACATCTCCAGCTTGAGCATATGCTTCTTGGCCTTTACTTGTGGCTTTAGTAATCAACACACTCAAGGCTGCACCTACTAAGATCATGAATGGGATTGCAACAAGCAACACCAATGTTAATTTCCACCCTTTAATAAATGCCACAAGGAACCCTCCCACAAATGTTGCGAGGTATTGAATGAATTGCCCCACCTATCATAAAAGTACAATATAAATTGAATAATGAAACATTCACAGTAGAGTTGACCAAGTTAATTCATTGTGTATAATTTTAATCTTGACTCTAAATGGGCATTAGCTAAAGATTTACTTTTTCTCCTATTGCCTCATGGATGAGGATGGTGTCACCAGATATTCTCCCAATGACTTCTCCTGTCGATGTCTCTGTGTCAAAGAAAGTTACATCTTGTCTTAACATTGCTTGAAGGTAAAGTCCCCGGATCCGACTTGCTTGTCTCTCACCGCTCACCATCCAGCAAGTGACCTCTACGAACCAAAGAAAAATTTTAAGCATGCTTGCACACACAACGTAATCTTGGTTTGATTTTGTTTGTGAGTCAAATCATGTTTTTTGTTTGTGTAGAATCAAATCACAATTATACTTGATTATGCCTTCATACTCAGAAATCATGGATACCAATAAAGCACATAGTTAGAGGAATTTAAAGCCAAACTTTTATGCAATAATTCATTTTTGTATGCCTGAATAGTACTTGTAAGTTCTTAATAGATGTTTTGTCAAATATTGCATGATTTCAAATGTTGGACGTCATGAGGAGGAACGAAACTTACCAACGAAGGATGTGACTAATGCGCTCATGCCAAGATACACGAAGAGGAGGGAAACCTACACATGAGAATCATTCACGAGATTTAGTTAGTAGTCCCAATCAAACTTCATTTGCTCAAAGCAAAGTTCCTTTTCCATATGATTGATTACCAGCTTTCCAATCATCATTGGTGGACATCAGCAATTCTAAGAAGGATTTCATATTTATTTATTTATTTTTGCACAATATGAGAACACCAAAAACCCTAACCCTAGTATATTTCTTTAGGACCTAAGGGTATTCAGGTAAAATTTCAAAAGTTTAGGGGAATCATTCGTTGTATTGGTTGGACCAACAAACGCCTAACCCTAATGTACTGCTTAAGATATGACTCCCAAACCCTCGCCCTAATTAAGACTGGAAATATACATGCTCCCCGAAAAGGCATTAACAATATGTACATATATGTAGTAGGTTAAAAATTGACCTTTCCAACGTCCCTTTGGACTCTGTCGCTGAAGGCAGCATTCTGTCCAAAAGCATCGATAACTTGGCCAAACAGAATGGTCATGAATGGGAACGTGACCCCAGCCCCGATGGCTCCCAATGTACCCAAAAGCATGAGAATGCGATCAAATGTATCAGCAAACGTGAACAGTTTGAAGTAAGGAACAGTGAGAGTGGGGCTAGCGGTTGGATTTAGATTGGGAGTAGAAGTAGCTGATTCCGGAGGGCCCTCATTTTGTGGTGGTGTATTGATTTGAACACCATCCTGAGATGTAGAAGACATAATAACGCTACCACGATTCTGCTGATCTATGCCCATTGATGTTGTATGATTACTCTCATCCACGTGTAGTGGATTTTTCAGTGATATATTTGGATCATCAATCCAAATCGGGCATTATATGGATTAGAGATATCAAGAGGACGAGATTTTTGGTTTTTTTCCCCTGTTGTTTTTCTTGGATGTTTCTGTTTTTTTGTTCTATAAAATGTAAACTCGCAATGATAGATATGGTGATGAGAATTGATTCATTGGTATGAATTAAACCTTGTTGAAGCAAGAAAGAAGAGATTAATGTCTGACACTAAGTTGATCCAATATATGTAAGTAGTAAGGCTATTTCTGAATCAATTTTCAAGTCTATTTTCGACAGTTTCTGTAGGGAAAGTCAATGCCTCTCTTTCTCTCTCTCTCTCTCTTTGTTTGTTTTGTGTGGGTGCGCACTACGTATCTGTTCCTTGCTGCCCACGTTCCGTTTTCGATGGTTGTAACTTGCACACTACTATCTGTCCACGTGTCTCTCTCTCTCTCTCTCTCTCTGTGTCTCTCCTGGATTCCTGTTTTAAGGAAGTTCAACCCTCCCAAACCCATCATCATGTCATGCAAAGAAAGTCGGCTTGATGTAGCATACGTGCACATGTATGTTTGTATGTATGTACATATGTAAATATGTATGTAAGTACATATGAGTATCTATGTACATATGTAAGTATGAGTATTTATGTATGCTTCTAAAGTCAGCGCATGTAGTATCATAGTATGGCTTGATGACCACAACCTCAATATATTTGTAGAATAGACTCACTTGTAGCCTCGAACGATAAGACTTCTTCTTACTGGTCGTCATGAAAAATATGTCGATGGGGAATGTTTTTGACAAACATTGTGTTTTCGTAATCTCCTGCTATATTTCATCACTACTTGATGGGGAAGTAGCAATTTGATTGGACCACCACACACTTGCAAAATAGGACACAACTTGACTACTCTTTTAAAAAGGGTTCCCCTAGAAATATATGTTTCCACTTGAAGGGCATGATGTCCCAAAATACACATATCCCCCCCCCCCCCCCATGGGCCATGCCCCCAATACGATTCTAATGGCCTTTTTGTTGTTTGTGTAGGTGAGGAACAAATATTGAAGAAAAGAGTTAACCTGCGTCCCACGGTCCACCTCTAGAATACACATTTCATTTTTCCAACCTTGTCCATATTGATATTGTCGATCATTTCAAATATAAGATTCAACTTGTCATAATGCACATACCCCAGATACAATTCTCGTAGCCTTTTTGTTGTTTGTGCATGTGAAGAATAAACGAAGAAGATTGTTAACCTCTATACCACATCTAGAACACATTTTGTTTTTCCAACCTTGTTCATAAATGTTGACCATTCTTAATACTCACCGTGTCATTTTTATTGGAAGAGCATCCAAAAATATCATAATAAAAATTTCCATCCAACTTTTAAATAAAAATGTTATAACTAAATAATGATGGAAAAAATATTGTTGTTTTCTTATTAAAAACATGTTTGGTATGGGTTTCTTACCATTTGCTAAAGACACACATAGAGAGGGAGATCATTGAAAGGGATGCTTATATGGAAACGTGGTCTCCCTTAGAACATGAAGAGGCACTAAGGTTCTGCTAAGCAAACAGTCATTGAGACCCACCACTCATGGACAAAGTCACATAGTGACACAATTAATTCAGATTGAATGGTTCAACTTGAAAGAGTGAATGATACGCATAAGGCTAGTCCATTGAAGCACATTCTGATGGTGTTTTTGCTACAATAGTATTGTGACAATTGTCCAATCTTCAATACTTAAACTCTACATTCTACTCTTGACAAAATCAATACTTTTTCTAATAGACCTTTCTCATGCAAATGTTGGCATTTACCAATCCTGCATCGAAAAAGACTTGCTTAAAACATGCTTCATGAAATTTATTTGAGCATTATTCACATGCTACAATTCAATATATTCACATTTATTATTTTTGGACGATTACGTCTCTTGAATACTTGAAAGTATGCTCGAATATGTATATATATATATATATATATATATATATATATATGTGATCATTCATTGTTAGATTTTGTAGAATGGTCTATTGACTATGTGTCTATGCATACACGAGCGTGTGTGAGTTAAGATTGATCTACAAATGAACCAACCTTATTCGGAAAATTGTGGTCATCGATATATTGTATTATTATTATTTATAAAGAAAATATGACATATTAAAAATAATAAAATATTAAGTAATAAATAAATCAATGTTGTTACGACTACATAAAATAAAGATGAAAGAAGAGGAACCGTTCGACTCATGAAATGATTCCTATTCCGCATCCCTATGTAGGGTATTTAATAAAGCACATCTTCTTAGAAACGGGGGCTTCCATTTGGGGAGTGGGAGTGTACTTTGTCGTTCAGTAATTATTAGCTTATCATTCAATAACTACCAGCTTGTCATTTCGTCATTTAATCTAGCTTATCTACTTAAGTTTCTGTGTCCAGATGTAACACTTGGTATCAGAGAACAACTTAAGATCTGTAGGGCCTAAAGTGCACAATGGAAGAAGCAAAGGTGGCTGAAATTACAAGAGTGGTTGTAGCACAACGCCATGCAAAGGGACCAAGCTAACAATGAAGAGAAATATTTTTTTCTTTTTCATTTTCCTGATATTTCATAGCTCATTGTAGAAAAGAGAAGGTGATTTCAACTCAAGCGAGATGGGGGGAAGACGAGATAGGGATCCCATTGAGCAATACATTACAAGACAGAGTAGAGTAGGAAATCAAAGAAGCAAATCACTGAAGGAATTGTGTGGATCAAGTAAGGGAGAGATGGTTGAGAGAAGAGGAGGGATCAAGAGTAAACACAGTGAAAACGCAAGGAAGAAGGCACGTGGAAGGTTGACAAGGAATATTGGAACAATTGATCCAAAGAGTGGAACTAGGCAATGATGGAGATAGCCACATCAACCTGGGTACTTTCGAACCGATCAGCCCGTAACACTTACAAGATGGATAAGGGAACATAGATGTTCCTGGTTCAAATTCATGTAAAGCCAAAACTATGGGTGATGGTGTTAGCAAGTTTTATAGATGGGCCAACATAGGTATATGTTCGAAGAAAACACTCTTGAATTTGTATCGTGGCCAAAGTTCAAAAGAGAGTTGTGGCATTATTTTATCCCTCAGTACGAGCGATCATTTACACCTTATGGGTGACTGGAAGGTGTTGAAGCAAAGAGAGGGTCAACTTACCGCCTATACTGAGAAATATTGTCAATTAGTATTACAGTTTCCTCATCTACATCCAATCACCAAGCTTCATTAGTTTGTATCAGGCTTAAGGCCACATATTTGGACAAAGGTGGAGGAATTGTTCAAAGAAGCTATGCGATAAGTAGAATGAATCAGTGACATTGAAGCCAACTCAACCTACTACTTCAACAATAGGAGTTGGACGACAACAACGAAGTCGATGGGGAGAGGTGTAGGAGAAGCTTCTAGAAATTAATGGATGGGCAATATGGGGCGACGCATACCATTGCTTAGAAAGAGGTTTTTAAGAAGATACGGGAAAGGATGAACGTCTTCTGCATGGTTAATGGTTGTATACGTTGGAGGTATCAACCACCTCTCTGGGTATTTCCTCCACTGACACGAGGCATGTGGCCATGTACAATTGTTCTTGGTAATGCTTTGGGAGATATTGTAGGGAATATGGAATTGACCACAACCAGTCAGCAAGCAAATCGAGAAGGACAACAGACAAAAAACAAAAACAGAAGAACACAAACACTAAGACACTAGATTTTAATGTAGAAACCCTGAATGGGAAAAAACTACGGGAGCCCATAGACTCCAAATAATATTACTATGTATATGAGTATACGAGAGACTCACTAGCAACGACCTCGAGCTCGTCTTAGTCTTACCAACTGATACACACACACACTCTCACTTAGCACACAGTGATTACAACTCACACTCTAATAATGTCCTCATACACAACATAATGATTGACCTAGGTGTATTTATAATTATACACAAGTATGGGCTATTTACAAATGTAGCCTCTAATAAGCTACGACCCAATCAACTTTCGGCTCTTAACCGGCATTCATATGATCTAGTTGGTTGGTGCTTAGTCAGTCTGCATCAAGTTCCCATATCCAGCTCTTGTTTGGACTGATCGGCTTTTGGCTGACCCTTAGCCGATAGACTACTGGTCGATCCGGCTGATATCCTGTATCTGGCTTCTTGTCTGGACAGGTCGGTCTCTAGTCGACTACTTGTCCAGATCCGACCGGATGTCTTCTAGACGATCCGGCTCCTCGTCCGGATCTAGCTTTCTTGTCCCGAGGGCTTCACTGTGAAAACTTGTATGATAGCACGTGAGTTCATCAAAAGGGTTTAAATTAACCATTGAGATACAGAATGTATATATATAAGGGTATTAACAAATGCATAATATATATATATATATTTATTTTTTTTTCCGGAAAAATATCCTTTCATTAGTTATGAACAACATTACAAAAAATTGACCTACCATCAAGCTACCATTGATCTGGTGCATTCTTCCTTAGGTCCCATCCCTCAACACTCCACCACTCCTTAACCAAGTTATGTGATTGGTGGTGGGAACAACCATACTGGTGGCGCTAAGCACCATTTAGGTCTTGAATTTTGTATTGTGAGAAAAGGGGTCTTCTTCCAATAGACAATAAATTCGAGACGTTGCAACACTGCAACATCTGTCTCACCTTTAATATCCTCATACTGTCCTTTCAAGGTATGTACCATCTCCATCCAGACATTCCGTGTACTTTCCACTGGATGAATAGTAGTATTACCAAACACCTTAGAACACCTAGCAGTCCAAATAAACCACATTGTGGTGGTGCATAGTAGCTCCCATACCTCTTGCATTGTCTTTAACATGTAAGGAGCCTCCATTTGACTTTGTTGCACCGCCATTATCCTTCCTCTTTGAATTCTAATAATCGTGTCATTTGGGCATGCATCATATGGCCACACCACTTGTGCCACTGTGGCCCATACTACCATACCCCACGAAAAACTGCAATCCCTAAACATAAAGGCAAGAACTCGGAACACTCGCCTCCAAACTTGCTGTGCAGCATGACATTCCCACAAGCAATGTTTCAATGTCTCCATCTGACAACAACAATAGATGCATGCGGTCGGTGCAGCTGATTGTTGCAACCATTGGCCAATTGGCAATGCTCTATGTATTACTAACCATTGGAAGACATTTATTTTCATATCTTGCTTCCTTTTCCATAATGTTCCCCAAAACTTTGTTAGGAATTCCGATGTGATCCCTTGGTGGTTCCAACATTGACTAGCTCGTGGTGTAGTCCTACGTTGAGCTGCCAAAATGTGTCGTCCCATCTTAACTGAATACTGAAAAAAACCATACCTTTTTCCCCTACGATCAAACGGATCTTTCCACCAAAATTCTCCCGGATCCCATTGCAACCTTATCAAAGGTTTCTTTTCAAAAACTCTCAGTTTCCAATGCTCCTTGACCGCCTCAACTTGTGGGTCGATGAGCCACTTAGATCCGTCATAAGCAAGGACTCTTATTTTAGAAAATGTAGCATATTGCAAGATCTCTGTTTGTATCGTTGCACTACTTATACTGCCATCTTCCTCCACCTCATAGTCTTGACATCGTCCGCAAGACAAATGTCCCCTTACCCCCACTAGCACTTGAAGCCTCGTAAATGCTCCTTCCCACTTGGGAGGGTTAAAGGACCATATCGTAACGTCAGAGTGCCCCAAAACTGACTGCACTTGGTCCCACATAATCAGCCCCCCTCTCAAGGAAGACAAGAATTCTGATCTGTCATATATATTCAGAGTATGAAATGATTTCCATGCATCAACGGACGCTCCTGGCCCTACATCGAGCTTGGCCCAATCCAATCGCGTTCGGGACCCCAACATGTGCCCTGATGGCAAACGCATATTCGGATTCCACACTAAGTTTTGTCTCAAGTATTCCTCCTCACATGTTGGTACACCATGTTCCAACCCTTTATGTACATGCTCCCATGCTCGTAGAAGACCATTAAAAAATTTGTCTTCCCAATTCCTAGACATAACATGTTTCTTGTCTGGTATAAAAATCCACCTTATGCTATCAGCCCATAATCCACCCATCGACGGAGCACAACTATACAATCTTTGCATAAGTAATTGCTTCCAAGGAGCATGTCCTGGTAAAAGGCCACGAATTATTAGTTTTGCTAACAAGGCCATGCATTGGTCTAATGGATCTAAAATCCCCAAACCACCGTATTGTTTTGGGGTTATCAATGTACTCCAAGCCACCTTCGCTCTTACATGACTCTTATCTTCCCCAGCCCATATAAAATTCCTAACCAGCCTTCGAATTTGTCCAATGCACGATTTTGAAAAGATCCAAGATGAGGCTATATACCACACCGTAGATAGTAGCACATGGTTGGCAACTATCACTCTACCGGCCAAAGATAGTTTAGCATGACTCCACAAGAATAATTTTTTCCTCAAAGTTAATAGTAATGGTGCAGCATGTAATTCTGGAACCAAATCAATCCCAACCTGCACTCCAAGATATCGAACCGCAACTCCTCTTTGAGTCCATTGGAAAGTATGATGCGGTGCCCAACAAGGCGGCGGCTCCTTGCTTACCCAAAATGCAACAGTTTTCTCCCAATTTAACTTAGCTCCAGACGCTATACAAAACTGTGACAAAGCCCCTTGTACTTGTTGCAAATTCGTTAGAGTCCCATCCACATATAATGCAGTGTCATCTGCAAATTCCGAGTCCAATATATCCTGTCCATGCATTGGCATTGCCAAACCACGCAAGCCTATAGATTGTGATGATATAAATGCATGCATTGCTTCCGCAAACAGAAGGAACAAAAATGGTGCAAGTGGACATCCTTGGCGAACTGATCGAGTAATGTTAAAACGAGGTCCTACTCCACCTGCCAACAACACCTGATTGTGTGCATTTCTATAAAGACAAGAAACACCTTTAATCCATGCCGTGTTGAAGCCCAAGTGATGCATAGTACCTTCCAAAAAATTCCAGTCAACCCTATCATACGCTTTCTCAAAATCTAAAAGCAACACGGCTAGATTTTGTTTGTTTTTTACCGCTACTGCAGTAGCCTCCCAAAATGTAAAAACATTATCCATAATACTCCTTTCCCTCATAAAACCAGTTTGCGATACATGAATTATCTTTGGTAATACCTCTTGTAACCGAGAACTAAGCAACTTTGCAAATAGCTTATAACTAGTATTCAAGAGGGTGATTAGCCTCCACTTACGAATATCTTCTGAAACTCCTTCTGTTTTAGGTATAAGATAAATAAGCCCCTCAGATAACGACATGGGCATCTCTCCACTTTCAAACATATGTTGGTAAGCATCTTTTAAGTCTTTCTTCAGTATCCCCCAATATTTCTTGTAGAATTTAGGTGTAAGTCCATCCACTCCAGGACAACTATTGTCCGATAAAGAGTGTAGCGCTTGTTCCAACTCCAATTCTGTAATAGGTGACAACAATGAATCTTGCATTGCTTGAGTAACCTTGGGTTGAATTTCCGCCCAGACCTTCATTCTATTTTGGCTTATCTCCTCAGAGATAGGCTCTTCTGACAAAAGGGTAGCGTAGAATTTCGTGGCAATTACCCGCACAACATTTGGATCCATTTCAAGTTCGCCATTTTCATTCCGCAAACAACAGGTTACATTAGAGACTCTTTTGGGGCCTTTAATATTAAAAAATTGTTTTGTACATCTATCCCCAATTTGCGTCCATCTTGAAGCAGAGTTGTGATACCTAAATTGACTACGACATTCTTCCATATGTTGAACTTGTTTTCGGGCTTCTTCAAGATGTGAAGCTATCCACGCACACTCTGGTCGACCCTGTTGCAATCTTTGCAAAGATATCAATCTTGCCCTCATCCTTCTTTCCTTCTCCAGATATTCCATATATTCAGATCTTGATTTTAACGCAAAATATTGTGATATCTCCGTCAAAGCACAAGCCACTTTGATTGTAATGGGAGCATCCATATTATCTTTGTTCTGCCAAATATCTGTCACTTGATTATACCATCTATCATGTAACATTACTTTTTCGGGTATCCTAAATCGTATGGACTCCCTTTTCGATTGCCCAAAGGTTCTCAATATAACAGGAGCATGATCAGAGAAAGTTGTGCCTGGCATAATAGTGATATTTCCCCCATTTAAGACAAAGGCCTCCCCCACATAAAATCTATCCAATCTTGAAAGATTGGTTCCAGCTATTCTCCTATCCGAACGTGAGAAACTCAAGGAATTCTGAGATCTATAAACATTAGGCATATGCCATGCATCCAAAATACTCAATTTCAAACACATCCGTTCCCATACTGCTAATTCCTCCCCATGAATTGTTGAAACACTCCCACCTTTCCTATCCTCTGGGTCCTCAAGCATATTAAAATCCCCTGCAACACACCAATGAGACACATTTGGTAATGCATTTGTAATTTCACACCAAAAGTGTTTCCTAGCCGATGCATGATTTGGCGCGTAGATATTCAAGTAACCCCAAGTTGTATGTAAATCTTGTAATACAATATATTGTGCTCTTCCTGGCACAATGATCTCTTTGCATATAATACTTGATTTCCAATGATGTGCAATTGCCATACACACCCCGCCTTGTGTACCACTAGTGCCAATAGGCGGGGACCAAAACATCTCCCAACTACCAGGTAATATAGTGCCATAGTTCCTTATTCTTTGCTCATTCAAATGATGTTCTTGAAACATCATAATGTCCAACGATCCATTCGTGAGACACTTTTGTAATTCCTGCCTTAACCTACCTCTATATCTTCGGTATAAGGGACCTCCCAAGCCCTGAACATTCCATGTGAGGAGCCTCATCAACAATTGTTAGAGGCCGAACCGGACCCGATCCTACGAGTCTTAGAGGATGGTTCCACGGAGCTTACGCCACCCCCATCTCCCATAATCACCATTTGGCTTTTGAGTATGTCACAACCTTCTTTAATGAATCTCCAATGATGATGGGCCCGAGCCTTGGCTTGGCTTTCCGGCACATCATCTTCATGAATATAAACATATCCAAAATCAAACAATATATCGGAAGGTACATCCAATACAACATGCTTGCGGTTCATTGCATCCAAATACGGAACCACTAAACAACTTGCATTCTCTAACCCCCTCAATATTGTTTCCCCCAATTGAGGATTTTGCACGTATTTGGCAAAATACAAAACTTGTCCTCTCATGGCCAACATAACATTCGGTTGATTCCATATGTCATTTCTCTCATAACCACATAATGGAAAGGAATAACCGACCAATGAGTTTTCCACTTGTTTTTGTCTAAATAAAACATGGACCCTTATTGCATTGGGTTCATGAACATCTTTAACACCCAAATGTTTTGTGAACTCATGCCCAAAGGGGGCTGCATAATCAAGTATGGAAAAGCCACCATTTCCGGTATCCTCCTTCAACATCCCACATGTTCTTATTGTGATCGCATTATCCAATTTTTGTGATTGTATTGTTCTTTTTGAACGAAATGTTTTTGCCTTGACACATCCATCATTTGGTTGGGTGGTACTAACAATTTTCCCCCTTATCTCAGTAGTGGATGTTGGTTGTTCTTGTGTATCAATTTCTATGTCCAATGCATTATACGCATTAGGGGTGAGACACGTCTCTTGCATAGGCACCGTACGTGTCTTCCATCCATGCTTAACCTTTACATTTATCCATTGAGTGTCTCTTGTTTCCCCTTGTGCCCGTACACCCATACAATCTGAGGCTAGTTTCTCTTGACATTTATCTGCCTCATGCCCTTCTTGTTTATAATATTCGCAACAACGTTTTTTTCCCCCAATTTAATATTTCTCCTTGGGCAATTCTTGGCTAAATGTCCCATTTGCCGACAATAGAAGCATTGTCCAGGGAGCCCGGCAAACTCCACCTTTTGTTCTATAAAATCCCTTCTTCATTTGGTAGCCTTACCTTTGTCGATCTTGCCTCGATAACAGAGACTGGAAACGAGATGGAGGAACAGGGAAGAGAGAGAACGCAGCAGAGAGCCACCTCAACGACACAACAGGGGAACTCTAAAGAAGCAGCCCCGCCAACAGAATCTGAGGAGCGGCCTCTACCGATCGTATTCTCGACAGAAGAAGAGGCTGAATTCAAATCAGAGATTCAGCGCCTAACTCAACTCTCGGTGATCTGCAGAGTGGTGGGAGCTCGGCCGAATAGAGGTGAGTGTAAAGATTTATTACAAGCATCTATGCATGGATTAATTGGTAGAATAATAGATGTCCAATTCATGGGACGAGGATTTTATCATGTGGAATTGGATACAATCGAATCAGTGGGAATAATGTTGGAGCATAGTCCTCTTGATGTAAGAGGTGCCCGTGCATTTGTGATGCCTTGGAAACAAGGTTTTAATCCGGTGGAGGCAATACGGAAAGGAGATCGGATATTTCCGTTAACGATTGTCTTCCCGGGATTACGTAAGGAGTATTTACCGATGCTTGAAGCAATAGCTTCAAGGATCGGAACTGTAGTGAGGGTCCAAGAAAGTATGGCTATGCGATTAAGTAAAATGTCAGGATTTCCGTCAGCCCGAATCTTGGTAGAATCACACATAAAAAATATATTTACATAAGGGTAATTATCAATTATGTTATAGAAAAAAATTACATAAGCCCATGAAATATTAGATATTTCAATGAGATAATAAAGAATATATTGTGCAAACAATAGTCAAATTTGGAGTGGCATACATACATACATACATATACATGCATACAAGCATATATGTACCTACATTTAAACATTACATCCATAAATATGTATATACATACATTACACCCATTTATACATGCATACTGACTAAACATGAATATGTATAGAAATATATATTACCATATGTAGATATGTACATACACATACATAAATACAAATATGTAAATGCATACATGCTACATACATATTATAATAAGCCATATGTATTGACAAATGTTAATACATGCATAAAAATTTCATATTACATATCATATGATCCATTCATATTACACAATATACAAATTTACATACACATACATACACTGCATTACATATATACATATACATACATACATACATACATACATACATACATACATACATACATACATATATATATATTACATATGTACATACATATTCCACATATCGCCATATATATATATATATATATATATAGGTTATATGGAACCATACAACCTACAATACTTACATATATACATACATACACACACACACACATCGGATATATGACTGCATATTACGTACATATTGAAAACATAAATTCATATACGATCCATACACATACTAGACATGAAAATATCCCAAAAATAATACATTACATATATACACATACGTACATTCATACATGTACATGCATATATTCATTCATAGATGGCTACACATATATACGTACATATGCCTACAATGTTACATATACAAATTTTACAAACATACATCCATACACATACATACATACATTACATATGTACATACATATCACCACATACACGAACATAGACACACACATGGTCATACACACTATAATAGTACATATATGCATACACATACATACATTAGATATATACATACATATTATGCACATATTATAAACACACATCCAGACACATTAAATCATGTGCATTGACACGTTGTCGTGAAGAAAACCGTCCACAAGCGGAATCGGTGCACAGGAGCGTAGGAACCGGCTCTTCTCGAATGTTGTCCATAGAAGATCCTAGGCAGGTAGATTTAGTGGGTAGGAAGTAAAGGGGAAACGGCTCCTTCCTTGCCTATAAAAGGAGGGAGACGCGAAGGGGGAGGGCATCGCGGAGAGTCGAGGACGAAGTGCTGTCGGTTTAGGTGCGAAGACTTTTCTCTCTCTCTCTCTGGTTCACAAGCTCCATAGCTTCCTTCTGTGCAGGTTTCGGGAGGCTCGCGCTGCTCTGAGGAATGCCCGAGTGCTTCCGGCAGCACCTCCAACCTACTCCTTCCTTCCTGTGTGTTTACGAACAGGTATCGGCATCTGTTCGCCGGCCTGTTCGGTTGTAATCGACTTCGCGTTTTGTCGTTTGTCTTTGTTAGTACATACATACCTTCGTGTCTCTCTGTGTCGCTATCCCACTCGCGTCTTTGTGTCGAAGGGCCGTGTCCCTGTGAATCTACTCTCGCACGTAGTGGGTCTCTTCTCTTTTCTCTCTTGCTCTTCGGTACAGGACCCCCGAGGTCCCGCCTCATTCCACGCATCCGCGAGGAATACCTCGACATCTTTGGTGAACCCGACATGAAGGAGGCGGCAGAAGAGCAGAAGATGAAAGGGTCGGATCTTGCGGAGGCCATGGCTTCGGCCGTGGATCGGATATTGAGTACACGCGAGGGCGCCGGCGCCCTCGACAGAGCCATTGAGGCGGTCGTCGGTACGATCGGCCGGTTCAGCGGAAGGGATGCCACGAAGTATTTGGCATCCTACGGGGCAGAAATGCTGATGCGGGACATTCCGGAAGAGAGGCGTCTTGCCGGGTTTCCTTGAGTGGCGATGCCGAGCATCCATGCGGAGGTGCTCGAGGTGCGGGCGGAGAGCCGTACCTGGGAGGAGTTCGAAGGTCGACTCCTGGAAAAATACGGGCTGGACGACGCGCTCCGGCTTTCGAAACGAGACTTCATGGAATGGGTGGAGTCCCCCGGCAAGGGAAGAAACGCGTTGGCACTCCTCCGGGAGTTCGAAGAACGCTTTGCGCGCCTTTCGGCGCTTGACCGAACCGTTCTGGATACGAGCCGGGTCCTACTGTTCGTCAAGTCGGTGGACGAGCGAGACAGGGATCAAGTCGGCTCCTTGCTGGAAACTGAAGACGGGCTGACAACCGACTGGGCTGCGGTTAAGAGAGTCTGTGGCCATTTTGACAAATGGCGAGAATGGGCTGACAACGGGGCGGCTGGTGCGGGCTCTGTCACAGCAAGGAGACTTGAACTGGCACCGCAAGTGCAAAGGGAAGAAACCCGGGAATGGCTCGAAACCGGTCCGGCTTCGACCGGCATGGTCAATGGCTCGTCCGGAGGAGCAGCGCTGGAGGAGTTGACGCGGGCGATAAAGGATCTCCAGATCGCCCAGGCTCGAAGGGAAGGCGGTGAACCAGCTCGGGACCGACGGTCGGCAGCGGGGAACAGGTGCATGTGGTGCGACGAGGTCGGCCACATTCCGAAGGACTGCGGCGATTTCGCAGAGGCGTTGAGAAACAGGGTGGTGTACCTGTGGGAAGGCCGGGTGCACGCTGGCGACACTAGGAGGGCCCTGAACCGAAACGACGGGCGAGGAGGTATGAAGAGACTGATGGAAGAGGCAGTGGCCCGACACGTGGAGGCCATCCACTACTCGGCGTCGGCCGGTATTCGGGTCGGGGGCAGCGAAGCCCGAAAGGAGAGCAAAGACGGTTTCTGGTCGGCAATGCTGGAAGGCCTCGCCGACGCACGGCTGAGGAAAGATGAAACGGACCGCGCTGAGAGACGGGTCCGGGAAATAATCGGGTGGAGCGATCCGGTCGAGGAGAAGACGGGCTTCGTAGAGGCCTCCTGCCGGAACTACGAGGCTCTGGTAGAAGAAAAACGAGTGGGGAAAGCCGGAGCGGCCGGGCCCTCACAACGGTACGAGACCCGATCCGGGCAACGACGGAACGATGCCGGTGGGTCCGGCTCACGAGATAACCCCAGGAAGGGCGGGTACCGACTGGGGACGGAAATAGAAAGGACTACGGACCTACGAAAGGTCCTAGAAGAACGGATCCTCGACAGCAAAGTGGAGCTGTCATTACGGGAGGTGCTAGGGATCGCCAAGAAGGAGTTCCACGACTCCATTGTAGACTTGGTGAAACGGAAGAGACTGTTGATGGAGACGGAACCGGAAAGACCGGTGGAGGTGCGGACGACGCACATCGACAACTCGGCGCTGGAAGATGAGTGGGCGGAGAGCCACTATTCGAGGCCACACTGGGCCCGAGCGACCACGGAGACCCCGGTAAAGATCAGAGATGTTCAGGAACCGGTGGTGGCGTTGGTGGACCACGGTTCGGAAATAAACCTAATGTCCATGGACTTCTATAAGAAGGGAAAATGGCCGATCAACACCAGGCACGGGTGGAAGATACGGGCGGTGACGCGCGCCACCGAGGAACTGCACGGGGCCTGCCCGAATGTGCGAGTAAAGATCGGCGACGTCGAGATTGACCAACACTTCTTCGTACAGGAGACGTCCTCGCATCCGGTCATATTAGGGGAACCATACATCACGGCGGCGAGAATGGAGACCAAGGTGCTGGACAACGGTTCGGCCTACGCTAGGGTCAAAAGCCAGGACGGGCGCCATTCGGTGCAATTTCTGACGGTGCAGCCGAACCACGAGAGAAACCGCGAATCCCTCGGTGGCGAGAGCCGGGAGGATTTTTAGAGAGGGCTGCCAAGGCGTGGGGCCGAGACAGCCCAGACACTCGGAAAAGACCCCACGACTGTACGATAGGTAGGAAATTTTGCTTCTCCAACAAAGGGGGGTGTATGATAGTCGGCATCGTCGGCCGAGAAAAGACAAGGGCGGAAGTGCGACTTCGAGCGTGCGGAGTTCTCGGCCCGGACGAGGAAATCAGTGGAGCCGTGGAGGCGGTCTCCTTCGATGACACCTTGGGAATGCTGAGGAAGGTAGTCGGAGAAGACCTTAACGAAGACCGGACGATACCGGTATGTTCCGAAGAGATGTACGAAGTCATCGCGAGCTTCAGTCAGGGGCTCGGGTCGGATCGGACGGCCCGAGTTAGCACGAAGTACAAGAATGTGGACCGGAAGGTAAGGCCAGTCGCGGCACCCTTACCGGAGGGCAGCGAGTCCCGAATCAGAGGGGTTGCGTCGGACCCCAGTTTACGAGATCCGGCTTGCATAGGACACACCTTCACCGACAGGACGCTCCGGGAGCTCAAGATCGGTGGGGGCGGGTTCCTACTGCCAGCGGAGGAAGACCGGTTTCGGAGAATGCTCGGAAGGCACGGGAAAGCCTTCGCATTCTCACCGGAAGAGATCGGGTGCGTAGACCCGACGATCGTGGAGCCGATGGTGATATTCACGGTACTGCATGTGCCGTGGAATCTCAAGCCGATTCCGGTACTGAGAGCTCACATCCCGAAGTTGATGGAGCTATTGAGGCAGAAAGTAGATATGGGCATTCTCGAACCGTCGAGTGCCCCATACTCGAACCGATGGTTTACAGTACCAAAGAAAAACGGAACGATGCGCTTCATTCAAGACTTGCAGTCGGTCAACAGAGTGACCATTCGGAACGCAGGAATCGGACCGACCATAGACGAGTTCGCGGAGGCCTTCGCCGGGAGGTCGATTTACTCGGTCGGTGATCTGTACTCGGGGTACGACCAGTTCCAGCTAGCCGTGGAGAGCAGAGACATTACTACGATGCGAACTCCCCTCGGCCTAGTGCGAATGTGTACCCTGCCACAAGGAGGGACCAACTCGGTGGCTCACATGGTGAATGCAATGAACAAGGTACTAAGGGATTGCATCCCGGACATCACCATGCCATTTCTAGACGACATCCCGATCAAGGGGTGCCCGGTGGAAGAGAAGGACGAGACAGTCGGGCCGGACGGGTGCCGGCGATTCGTGGCAGCACACATCGACGACTGCGAGAAGGCGCTACAAAGGCTAGAGGATGCGAGGCTCACCTTCTCCGGGGAGAAATCGGCCTTCGGGCAATCAGAAATCCAGGTGGTCGGACACCTATGTGGACCATATGGCCGGAAGCCGTCTCCGGCAAAAGTAGAAGCCATCTCTGCGATGAAGACCGACTGTAGCTCGGTTACAGAAGTTCGGAGGTTCCTGGGGGCATGCGCATTCTACCACATATGGATCTTGCACTACGCCCACGTTGCGGAGCCGCTATACGGGTTGCTGAAGAAGGGGCGGAAATTCGAGTGGCGAGACGAGCACACGGAGTCGGTCCGGAAGCTGAAGGAAGCTCTTGCGGCAGCACCGGCGCTCCGGAAGGCTGTCTACGAGAAGGGTACCCCGGTATACATAACGGTGGACATGAGTCCGACCGGGATCGGATGGGTCGTCAACCAAGAAGACAAGGACGACATTCGGTTCCCGATCCGATTCGGCGCGAAGGTCCTCAGTGAGCGACAACGAGGGTACGCCCAGGTTAAACGCGAACTCTGGGGTATCGTTTCGGCAGTAAAGGCCGACAAAGACTACCTGATCAGGACAGAAGTGATTATCGAGACGGATTGCCTGCCAATTCTCGGCATGGTTTCCGGATGTGCGACACCGGACCTGGCAATGCTCAGGTGGATAGCGTACATCAAGTCCCTGGATCCGGAAATACGACACATTTCCGGAAAGGACAACGCCATGGCCGACATGCTTTCGAGGGCGAGGTTTGATGACGAGGAAGGCATGGTTTCGGAGGATGAAGAAGTCGGCATGGACTTCTTCGAGGCGGCGTACGTGACGACCGATGGGACGAGCACTCCGGCACTTAACGACTTCGACGAGAGCAAGTACGACGGCGAGTGGCTCCAGATCGGTGGATTCTTGAGGACAATGACGCCGGATGCGTCATGGACGAAGGACGAGGCCAAGCGGATCCGGAAGAAAGCTTACCGATTCTTTCTCCGGGATGGATACTTATGGAAGCACCCGAAGAAGAGGGACGACGTTCCGCTCCGGGTGGTGGCGATGAAGGAAGAACAGGAGGAGCTGCTGACGGCCTACCATGACAGCCCTTGGGCCGGACACCGTGGAACCTGGGCCACGTTCGAGAAGATAAAGGGGAAGTACTGGTGGCCGGGACTGTACCGGGACGTGCATCGATTCGTGACAACTTGCGAGAGCTGTCAGATGCACTCCGTAGTCCGACACCGGGACGAACTTCACCCTACGTACCCTCCGACCATCCACTTCAAATGGATGGTAGACCTGGTAACGATGCCGATAGGAGTAGGAAAGATGCGGTATCTGGTCCTAGCTCGGGAAGATCTGACGAACCAGGTTGAAGGTCGGGCCCTTCAGAACAAAACGACTGCAGCCGTATGTCGGTTCCTGCTCGAGGACGTAATATGCCGGTACGGGTGCGTCGGGAAGATCGTGGCTGATCGCGGGGAGTTGGACGCCGAAGAGGCCGAGGAGCTGTTCGACCGGTTAGGGGTCAAGCTCTCGCTTACCACTGCGTACAATCTGGAGGCAAATGGGAAGGTGGAGCGCGGACACGGACCGATCGTCAAGGCGTTAGTTCGGGCATGCGGAGGGCAAGTCGGGAACTGGCCACGGCTGCTGCCTTACGCGTTGTGGGCTGACCGAACTACGCACAGTTCGGTAACCGGATTCATGCCGGCAGAGCTCATGTTTGGGCAGAAGCCGGTCATGCCGATGGAACGTACGATCTCCTCATGGGCAACCGTGGACTGGAGAGACGAGATGAGCCGGGAGGAACTGTTGGCGGCGCGCATACGACAGCTCGAGCGAAGACCGGAGGACGTGGAGCAGGCTGCGGAAAAGCTTCGGGAAGCAAGGATGAGGAACAAAGCCCGGTTCGACCGAACGCACCGGCTCCGACCGAAGAAGATCGAGGAAGGCGACTGGGTGCTAGTCTATGATAGCAACCTTGACAACCAGCACCGAGCGACACGGAAGTTCGCAAGAAGGTGGTTCGGGCCTTACGTGGTACAAAGCGCCAACGACAACGGGACGTACCATCTGGCGGAACTCGACGGTACGAGAATGGCGATACCGGTAGCGGGGAAGCGGATCAAAGCGTTCAAGAAGCGTCACGACGACGAGCCGGATCCGGTTGACCTGAACCGCGACGACGAACGATCCGAAACCGAGGAAGAACCGGCGAGCGGGGAAGGAAGGCTGGACCGGTTTTCTCCATCCCAACTCAATTTGGCGCATGCCGGTGGATGCGCGGTTAGGTGGGGGCGGATGTCGTGAAGAAAACCGTCCACAAGCGGAATCGGTGCACAGGAGCGTAGGAACCGGCTCTTCTCGAATGTTGTCCATAGAAGATCCTAGGCAGGTAGATTTAGTGGGTAGGAAGTAAAGGGGAAATGGCTCCTTCCTTGCCTATAAAAGGAGGGAGACGCAAAGGGGGAGGGCATCGCGGAGAGTCGAGGACGAAGTGCTGTCGGTTTAGGTGCGAAGGCTTTTCTCTCTCTCTCTCTGGTTCGCAAGCTCCATAGCTTCCTTCTGTGCAGGTTTCAGGAGGCTCGCGCTGCTCTGAGGAATGCCCGAGTGCTTCCGGCAGCACCTCCAACCTACTCCTTCCTTCCTGTGTGTTTACGAACAAGTATCGGCATTTGTTCGCTGGCCTGTTCGGTTGTAATCGACTTCGCGTTTTGTCGTTTGTCTTTGTTAGTACATACATACCTTCGTGTCTCTCTGTGTCGCTGTCCCACTCGCGTCTTTGTGTCGAAGGGCCGTGTCCCTGTGAATCTACTCTCGCATGTAGTGGGTCTCTTCTCTTTTCTCTCTTGCTCTTCGGTACAGGACCCCTGAGGTCCCGCCTCATTCCACGCATCCGCGAGGAATACCTCGACAACGTGCATATATGCATACAGGTACATACATACATATTCCACATATCACTATATATATAGGTCATACAGGGTCATACAAGTTACAATACTTTCATACACACACACATTAGATATACGTATGCTTACACATACATTGGATAATATATGCATGGGTATTATGTGATATTGCAAGCATACATCCATATATGAGCCATACACATACTAAACACGATAAATACACTGAAAATATACATACATGTATACACATATATGCATTCGTACATGGACATACATATATTCATTCATACACTGCTAGACGTATATAGGTACACATGCCTACAATGCTACTTGTATAAATGTTACCAACTTACATCCATACATGTACATACATACATGCATGCATACATACATACAATACAATATGTACATACATACACACATACATACGTGCATACGTGCATATATGTTTGTGGTATGTGTTGTATGTGTGTGTGTATATATTGTATTGTATGCATGAATAGACACAGATAACACATATACACATACACGCATGACATACATACAATACATACATATGGACATGTAAAGAATATATACACACACACATGCCATACATACTATACATTCAACACATGCAATACAACACAATATGTACATACACACACATACATATATTATACACATGCAATACAATACATACATATGTACATCAATAGAAAATACACACACACACACATAACACATACATATATACACATGCAATACAATACATACATATGTACATCAATAGAAAATACACACACACACACACACATGATATACAATACATACATATGTACATCAATAGAAAATACACACACGCACACACATAACACATACATACATAGACACGTGATATATATACAATGTACATAATACATACATACATACGTAGAAATATAGAATACACACACACATATAACACATATGTGCATGGACACATGCCATACATACAATACATACATATGCACCTATATAGAACATAAACACACTTAGCACATACATACATTATACATAGTCACATGCCATACATACAACACATTCAACACAATACAATATGTACATACATACACATGCACACATGCCATACATACAATGCACATATACAATAATGCAATTAATACAAAATGATACAATACAATAAAATGCAGAGAGAGAGAGAGAGAGAGAGAGAGAGAGAGAGAGAGAGATTCATCTTTGTTAACTTCTTCTCTTCCTTTTTCTCACAAAGGAACAAGATAGAGAGAGACAAGGTTTACTTGTATCTATGGTCGTCTTCACCTTCATCGGTAGAAGCGGCGGCGGCTCTTGGAGTGCTAAGCAACACCTTGCTTCTAAGGATGGAGGTTGCCTTGAGGGATCCACTAATTCTTCCTTCAATCTTTAACACTTGCTATTGAAGCTCTCTCTCTCTCTCTCTCTCTCTCTCTCTTTTCTTACGCTTTTGGATTGGTCTTCCAGGTAATCATTGGCGGTGGAGGAGGGGCAGCTTTGTGTCTAGTGGAGCAATAACATCGGTTGGGGGTGGGGGAGGGGGTAGTGGTGGTGCTCCTATTGTAGAAGAGAAGGAAGAAGTAAAAGAGAAACAAGAAGAAAGAGATGATGATATGGTATTCTCATTGTTTGATTACAAATAATTAATTCAACTATTAGAGTAGAAATAATGTCTTTTTGTTTGCATTTTGTATTCGACCTTTTTCCACTTTATTGAGTCTAGTTGCTTAGAAAAAGTGGCTATTGGGAATTTATTTATAAGGGTTTTTTTTTCATGACATGGATGTATGTATGTTTACATTTTGGAGTTATCAATAGTAAATGAGTTGCTTTGGTTTGAGAGAGAGAGAGAGAGAGGAAAAGAAAGCAAAGAGAGCAAGAGAGAAGGAGCCCTGAGCGTGATCGACCTCTTAGAAGTGGCCCTCCTTTAGCAAGCAAGGATGTGTAGGATGAGCTATAAGAAGGCGAGAATTTATAACCATTAGGATCCAAACCACTTTTTGAGGGTTATTGGTTTAGTACCATATCAATTTTTTACCATATTCATATGTGTGCATGTGTATTTGCATATGCATGGTTGTGTTTGTATGTGTCTATTTGTATGCATGTATGAATGCATGCACACATGCATTGGTAGCATTCCATCTCATGTTCTTTTTTTCCATGTTAATTTGTGTATTTGCTATTGTCATTTCATAGGCAAGAAGAGTTCTTTTGGTCTTTAGAAGCCTCATGGGGAGCTCATGATGGCGGTGCTTTCTCTAGGAAGGACCATACCAAGTTCGATTTGAGTAATGCTACATTGTGAGGCACGTTGTGAAGAGTATTGTTGCAACAACAATACTTGCTCGTCATTGCATTGTCCCGGTATGTATTCTTCTTGTGACCTTGGTGGATGTTGAGCCTTGTTCTTCACTCATTGTGGCATCTTTTGTCCTTTTTCATGCAAATAAAGTCATGAGAAAAGATTGAACACTATTCTTCTTAGGAGCTTAGTAGAAACCAAGTTTGGTTGTGCATATTTGTTACCCATAGGAGTTGTACGGGGCGGTATAAGGGAAACACGTTAAAGGGGTTGTTCGGTATGTGTAATGTATATGAGTGTGAGGATGAGTATGTGTGAGCACATGCACAATTATGTGCATGTGACAAGAATGTAACGGTCTCTTTTTGTAACGGACATATTATTTACCGTTACATTATGTATTATATAAACCCCTTATGGGGCATGTAATGAGATATAGTTTTTTCCCCTCTCATTTGGTGTCATTCTTATTTTCACTCTCTCCTCTCTCCCAATTGTAATCCCCTTGGGAGGGGGGTGGAGCCATTCTAGGCTTCACCCCCCCACCCCGACAACACTTTTGGCACGAGAATGGCTCCACCCCCCCACCCCAACAACAATATTGGTCGAGGAATGTATAATAGTTTAGGAAAATGTATTCACTGTGTTTCCTTTTTATTCTTGAAATTGAAATGAAATGATGAGAAATTGTTTTACTTCAGGAAACCCTAATCCCCAATGATTGTGCACATTGGTCAAGGAATGTATAATAGTTTAGGAAAATGTATTCATTGTGTTTCCTTTTTATTCTTGAAATTGAAATGAAATGATGAGAAATTGTTTTATTTCAGGAAACCCTAATCCCCAATGATTGTGCATATTGGTCAAGGAATGTATAATAGTTTAGGAAAATGTATTCATTGTGTTTCCTTTTTATTCTTGAAATTGAAATGAAATGATGAGAAATTGTTTTACTTCAGGAAACCCTAATCCCAATGATTTTCGACCTTAGATTATGGCTATCCACCTCAACCTTCGTAGAGGTTGAAACAAACAATACCAGAAGACCCCTACATATGGTCACTTTGATTGTGATGACCCCGACTTCACATGGGAAATCGTTAAGCCATTGAAGTTGGAGAAAGCTTAGCTCTGCTAAACTTTTGATTAGCTATTGTAAAATTGAAACAAAAAACCGACAAAATTTACTATTAATACTAGGGTTTTTGCTTATGATCTATGTCTTTCTTTCTATTAGAGAAGTATGCAAAAATAAGAAAGAAATGGTTGGAAAGGAAAGTATAGAGGGAGATGATATTTTGCTTATTCCAAATTTTTTCTCTTAAAACTCTTTTTTAACTAATATGGGAGTTTTGTCCCATTTGTTTGAAGTTTTTTCTTCAAATATTTGTTTTCTTTTCATTATTTCAAATGGAAGAAAAATAATGGGCTATTTATAAGAGAGCACAACAACAAATATTCATGTACTATGTGTGGTGATGGAGATGTTGAGTTAATTGGATATTTTCATCAAAGGTTCGTTGTGCTTAATTGCTTTTCTATATGATATCTTGGTATTTAAGGATATGGAGCTTTCAATACTTGAGACTAGGCTTCACATCTAACTAGTTTTTATTTTGGTGTACAGTTATGCTAAGAATGCACCATCAAGGCTCTCATACCATGAGTTTGTTTTGAGGCTAACTATCAAGGGAGGTCGAAGCATGCATTTCTTCCTATGATTGCCTTTTTTTCTATAAGTATGGATGGTCTTCATTCCTTTCATGACTTTTTGGATTTGGCGGTTGACATTTATTAGGAACATTTCTGAAGCCAAGTGCGTGTTTATTCATCAAATCCCACCCACTTTAATCTTCACTAACTGTGTCTGTGGATTTTTATTATCACCTAACATTGTATTCATCTTTCTTGGTGCTACATCATTAGGAGAATGTAAGGTCCTCATTTCTACTTGTTGTAAAGGAAGGAGATTGATAAATAAATCATTGCATGTGTTGTAATATATTACTTTCCTCTTGTCTAATGAATTATTGTTTGTTTGAAGCATTATTTGAACCGTAGGTATGTCATTATTATAGCAAGTTGGTTTTGCATGTGTTTATTTGTTGCAAACTATATAATCTAAGGAAAAGGTGTATTAGAAAGAGGTGTTGTATTGCCAATAGTGTGATTGATATGTATGGTAAATGTGGCTTGACCCATGTAGCACAGATATGCTTGATAAGCTTCACATATTGAATCAGTCATAAATTTATCTCTTCCTCGTTAAATAATGTTGTGATGTGAGAAGTTATTGAGCATTTGAAGGAACTTGTAGTGATGGGGTATTCATGATGATTGTTGATGAAATTTCATGAAGTTTAAATATAGAATAAATATCAAACCAAATAATGAACTCTCGAGTCTTTATTAGTAAAAGAATATCTATGATTTAGGTGCAAATAGACACGAGCCCCTACACACATACACACATAACACATAGATACATACACACATGTTATACAACTAAGATGTACCACACATACAATATAAATAAATATGGAATACAATACATACATATGAACACACACATAACACATACATACATAAAATATATACAACATATGCAATACAATATAATACATATATACACATATGTATAAAACATACATGTGTCTTCTATGTAAGGGCACTTAAAATGAGTTGTCAAAATATATATTGGCACTAAGGGGTATTTTTATTAACCGTATTTTTATAGAAGGGTATCTAAAATAGTAAAAAACATATGTATAAGGGGTTTATAAAAGGTGTCGCGAACGCACGTGATATAACCTCTTTATATATAGTGGAGCCCCCAGGGTAATGGGGTCACCTAAGGACTAAAGAACAAACGTGTTGTCGTAGTGTATTTCGTACACTACGTGAAAATAATATAAAATAACCGATTGAATAAATATGAAGAAAAAGAAGAAGAAGAAAATATCAAAATAAGCATTACATGCACAAGGCAAGATTCAAACCTTGCACCTCCATGTTAATAATGTAATGTCTTACCATTACACTAACATTTTATTAGTGTTCAAAAGTAAATGTTCCACATAGAAAAGTTAGTTCACCTAGGATAAACTTTAGTTAAAAGAAAAATGCATGCTAAAAGAAAAAGCTACGCATGCACATCTAGCGTGCATGAACGCTATAGTTGATAATAATAATAATAAAAAACACAGAAGTTAGAAAAAGCATGATCACTTTAGATAAAGCATATAGTCTATCTATAGGAAAAGCATGGAGTCTATAGTTAGAGAACAAAGCATGGATTCCTAAGACTCCCTCATCACTACATAAGGATGGGGAGCACAATGTAATAGGTGTGTGAAATATTTGGGAAATTGGATATATTTCCTAAAACACCAATTAATAAACTATACTCGTGGGATTCACGAGATTTCTATATCTTTCTCTATCAATCTAAATACATATTCTTACATAAATATTAATCAATAAAATACATTATACTTGTGGGATTCACAAGTTTCTAATAATCTACTCATAATTATAATCGTCTCAAATTCTTCCTCCTCCTAGTCCAAAACCCCGGTGGTTCCCACCCGACTCACGCAACGATCCGGAGCCAAAAGGCACGACAACGTATTCGGAGGACGACATCGACACACGAGAAGAGCCTACGGAAGGTAAGCCTGGAACGAAGAGAGACGGCACGCCGAGGTGCTCGGGACTAGGAGATGGTCGAACCAAAGGAGGCGCACACACAACACGCGAGTCGCGGAATCCGGCGTACAACCAGAGTGACCGACGTCCTAATCGAAGGGCATACACGACAGACAAAGGAGGAGTGACCAGATCGGCAACGGTGTTCGGGAGGACCGATCGGGGAAGAAGGTGTGAGCGTCGGATATGGCGGATCGGGGTCGGTAGGAGTCGGGAAGGCGGTCGGGAAGGCGGTCGGGTGGCGAGACGGCGGAGAACCCGGTTGATCACTGTCGCCGAAATATCTCACCTTTTCCTTTCATGGCACATACCGGTGGATGTGCGGTTTGGTGGGGGTTGATGTCGTCAAGATTTCCGGCTTTGGTGTGAAGCCAGAATGGAATGGGCAAGCCGGCAATGTGCAACATGTGCACATGTATAGTACGAAAATGGTGTATAGAATAAGGGGGAGAATTTATCCCACATTGTAACGTCCCTCCCTCGTTGGGCTATAAAAGGAAGGGAGGGTCTCTTGTGAAGGGGTTGCCCATTTTGAGTTAGGACGGTATACCACCTAGGTCTAAAGTATGATAGCTTTTCTCTTCTTTCTTCCTTACTTACATTCTTTAGAGTTTCATCTAGGTCTTCTTCTTCGTCATCATGTGGGTTGAGTCTTTGTGTATGTTTAGGGTTTAATCCGGTTAAGAGCTTGTATGTCCTAAGGGGTTTTCACTTTTGCTTTGTGTCCTGTGCAAGACTCCGCTCGGCATGACGAGCCCGAGAGCTCCCCGATCGGTGGCTTTGCAATAGATTGTTGTTGTAACCTAACGTCCCTTAGTCCGGCTCGAAGCTGGAGTTGTATCTTACTCTTGTACATATATAATGAAGTTTTGTGCATCTGTGTCTGTGTCTGCGTCTTTAGAGTTTCTTCTTTCCTTTTTTGGACATAAGTAACGTGCGTTGAGTCGGTGTTGCACGTATTCTCTCTATTCTCTCTCTCTCCCTCTCTCCGTCTCTCGTGTTCGATAGCCTCCGGTATGCGTCCATAATCGTTCTGGTTTGTGCCACAATCGGTGCAGTCGGGACCAGAGAGGGTCAGTCTCCCGGCATCCATCTCTTCCTCGTTCGAGACCCCCGTGGTCCCGCTCCTTTCGACACATACTCACGGACTACCGCGACAACGTTAAAGGGGTTGTTCAGTATGCATAATGTATATAAGTGTGAGGAAGATTGTGTGTGAGCACATGCACAATTATGTGCATGTGACAAGAATGTAATGGTCTCTTTTTGTAACAGACATATTATTTACCGTTACATTATGTATTATATAAACCCCTTATGGGGCATGTAGTGAGAGATAGTTTTTTCCCCTCTCATTTGGTGTCATTTCCTATTTGTCTTTCTCTCTTGCTCTCTCTCTAAGTTAACCCCCTTGGGAGGGGGGTGAAGCCATTCTAGGTTTCACCCCCCATCCCAATAACACTTTTGGTACGCCCGGTGGGACAGAGATAGAAACGAGGAAGTAGAGAAAAGGATGAATAAGAACTAGACACAAAAGAAAACGAAGAAAGAGGAGGGTATAAGGGAAAATTTCAATCACTCGAGGGCATGCAATGAAAATTTCAAAAGCTCAAGGGCATGAGATGAAATTTCAAAAGCTCAAGGACATGACTTTAGATTTCAAAAATTGGAGGGTAGAATGCAAAATTTTGAAAACACAAGGGCCGAAAACAAAATTTCAAAAAATATGAGGGTAAAAATTTTAGAGACCAAGGGTACAAAATACAAAGCTCAATTCACATGATGAAACCGAAAAATACACATACATGTAACAGAATCATGAAAGGCCCATGCTACAATAGAGGAGCCAATTGGTGTGTGATCCAATTGAGCGACATGCTGACCGAACAAGAAGGTTCGAGTCAAGCAATGCTCCGATCGAAGTTATTGATCGTAGAGCTATGATCCGGTCGATGGATTTCCGACCGTTGAGACGACCGATGGAGTTCCGGTCGTTAGTAGTTGCCATGGCGAGTGGGTTCACCGTGCAATGCACTGTCCCACAGGTGTGCCATGTGTTACCCGTAGGAGTTGTACGGGGCGGTATAAGGGTAAAACACGTTAAAGGGGTTGTTCGGTATGTGTAATGTATATGAGTGTGAGGAAGAGTATGTGTGAGCACATGCACAATTATGTGCATGTGACAAGAATGTAATGGTCTCTTTTTGTAACGGACACATATTATTTACCATTACATTATGTATTATATAAACCCCTTATGGGGCATGTAATGAGAGACAATTTTCCCCCTCTCATTTTTGTGTGCTTTTGTATTCTCACTCTTCTTCGCTCTTTCTAACGTAAATCCCCTTGGGAGGGGGGTGAAGCCAAGAAAGGCTTCACCCCCCACCCCAACAACACCAAACAACATCTATCTCTTGCTCGATTTGAAATACTCTCATGTTGTTTCCCGTCCCACCATACGTCTTTTGCAATTTCTCCCATATGTCCTTCACACTTAAAATTCCATCAACTATTGTGGCGATTGATGGAATCATGGAGTTGAGAAGCCACGTGTACAAAGACATGTGGGTAGCTCTCCATGCTTTCCATTCATTGCTCATTATGACAAGAGGTTCTTTCTCCTCTTCCGTTAGGGAGCCGTCAAGGCTTCTCCCTGCCAATGCACCTATAATCCGACGTGACCAGCTCAAGCATGTCGCTGGTCCATCAACTTTGAACACAATTGGGAGGAGTTCAAGTCGGGGTGGTGGTTGTGTTCCTGTCACAGCTCCAGATGCTACAATCTCAGCCTACTTCATGTATTTCACCAATGTTTTCACCTCATCCTCGTTCAATTTTGAGGACACCTCATCCATCTTCTCAACTTGGCCTATCCCTGCTCTCCTCTTCTGACTTCTTTTCTCAAGTCACCTCTCAATCACATAGTAATGTTATACCAAATGGAAAAAAAATCCCCCTTTCCTCTCTTGGATGCTAGGACAGTGTTGTTCCAATCATTGTCATACTAGTAGAAGGGTGGATCTAGGGTTTTGCAAAGGGGCGGATCTATGCTCTAATACCATAAAGCAAAATGAGAAGGCACATATGTTTAGTAATATACATTGGTATGTCACAACTGGAGGGAGAAAATACAAAGATTGCTTATTTTTACATGAGGAGAAAGTTCGTCTTTATAAAGGCCAAGATATGGTCGTTGGGCTAACTAGCCATTATAACTTTTAAACATTCTCAACAGCCTTCCACACTCCACTTTTGACTACTGTGTCGGCCTTGGCCGGTCCCAAACTGTCAGCTTTCGGTTCCCTCCTTTTTGACTTGCGCTCGCCTCTCCCTAAGCTCGTTCTGACCTCTAGGTAGGTCGTTTGCCGAGACCCCTTTCGTACGCATGCTTGCACCTTTGGCCCTTCAATCGATTGTATGCACGCCCTTCATTCCACCCTTTTCCTTCTCCCGGCAGCTCGTTTCCTTGGTTGGCCTAGATTCACCGCTCCGAGCTCATCCGGCCTCTCCACCCGGTTAGCCGGTCCCGGTTTCCGGATTCACCCCTTCTCTAGTCGGGGTAGACATCTCGAATGCTGGTCACGACCCGTCCTTCGTTCTGTGTGGCGCGGATTTCGTTCCTCTTGACCGATTGTCGGAGGTTGCACCTTGCCCGGGCCCGTTGTCGTGTTGTTACGCGCGTGCGTGGAGAACAAGGCGGGACCACTGGGGTCTTGGACCGAGGAATAGGTGAGGAAAAGAGAGAGAGAGATGCTCACTCACGTATAGACAAAGAAGCGCACGGGGACGCGTCACAACAACACAGGAGACGCGAGTTGAGAACACTAGGGTGTGTATGTAAAAATATAAGCATGTATTTGTATGTATGCAGACAACTCGAACGGTTACAGCCGACCAAGTCGGCGAGGTGGGTGCCGACGCCTGATCACCCACGCACACAAGAGAGCAAGATGGAGATTCTGCCGGAAGCACACGGGCGTTCCACGGAGCAAAATCAGCCTCCTGAGAGCCTGCGCAAAAGAAAGCTATGGAGAACAACAGAGAAGAAGAGCTCGATCCCAGTCCGACAACACTTCGTTCCCTCTAGCGCGCGATGTCCCCTCTCTCCCGTCTCCCTCTCTTTTATAGCTCAAGGAGGGAGGCCGTTTCACTCGTTTACATCACATTAATTCTCTGTCCTTTCGGACAGAGATACTCCTCGATTTACCTTATAGAATATTGCTACCTAGGATTTAACCCTTGTGCCTAACTATCTACTATACGACAAGGGACATGCCCATGTGTAAGGGCCGGTTCACACACACTATACATGGTTTGCGCCTGGGGACGGTTTTCTTCACGACATCCGCCCCCACCTAACCACGCATCCACCGGTATGCGCCAAAATTGGGTTCCTATGGGAGAAAACCGATCCTTGCTTTTATTCCTCGTTTACCGGTTCATCCTCCGCCTCGGGCTGCTCGTCGTCGCTGTCCATGCCCCCTAGCTCCGGCTCCCCATCGTGCCATTTCTTGAACGCTTTGATCCTCTTCCCCGCTACCGGTATCGCCATCCCATTGCCGTTGGCGCCTGTTACTACGTAAGGCCCGAACCACCTCCTCGCAAACTTCCGCGTGGCCCTGTGTTGATTGTCGAGGCTGCTGTCGTAGACTAGCACCCAGTCGCCTTCCTCGATCTTCCTTGGCCTGGACCGGTGTGTTCGGTCGAACCGGGCTTTGTTCCTTATCCTCGCTACTCGAAGTTTCTCTGCGGCTCGCTCTACGTCCTCCAGCCTCCGCTCGAGCTGTCGAATCCGCGCCGCCAACAATTCCTCCCGGCTCATCTCATCCCTCCAGTCCACCGTGGCCCACGAGGAGATCGTTCGCTCTATTGGCATGATCGGCTTCTGTCCGAACATCAGCTCGGTCGGCATGAACCCGGTTACCGAACTGTGCGTAGTCCGGTCCGCCCACAAGGCATAAGGTAGCAGCCGTGGCCAGTCCCCGACTCAGCCTCCGCACGCTCGTACTAGCGCATTGACAATTGGCCCGTGTCCGCGCTCCACCTTCCCGTTCGCCTCCGGATTGTACGCTGTGGTGAGCGAAATTTTGACTCCTAGCCAGCCGAACAGCTCTTCAGCCTCTTCTACGTCCAGCTCACCACGGTCAGCCACACTCTTCCCTACGCACCCGTATCGGCATACTACGTCCTCAATCAAAAACCGGCACACGGCTGCCGTCGTCTTGTTCTGCAGGGCTCGACCTTCAACCTGGTTCGTTAGATCTTCCCGAGCCAGCACCAGATACCGCATCTGTCCTACCCCCATTGGCATCGTCACCAAATCCACCATCCACTTGAAGTGGACGGGCGGAGGGTAGGTCGGGTGAAGCTCGTCCCGATGTCGGATCATGGAGTGCACCTGACAGCTTTCGCAAGTCTTCACGAACCGATGCACGTCCCAGTATAGTCCCGGCCACCAGTACTTCCCCTTTAGCTTTTCGAACGTGGCCCACGTTCCACGGTGTCCAGCCCACGGGCTATCGTGGTACGCCGCCAGCAAATCCTCTTGTTCCTCCTTCTTTGCCACCACTCGGAGCGGGATGCCGTTCCTCTTCTTCGGGTGCTTCCATATGTATCTGTCTCGGAGAAAGAATCGGTAGGATTTCTTCCGAATCCGGTTGGCCTCATCCGTTGTCCATGCCGCGTCCGACGTCATTGTTTTCAGGAACCCGCCGATCTGCAGCCACTCCCCGTCGTACTTGCTCTCGTCGAAATCGTTAAGCGTTGGAGAGCATACCCTGCCGGTTGTCATGTTAGCCGCCTCGAAGAAGTCCACGCCGACTTCCTTGTCTTCGGAAACCATGCCGCCGTCATTTTCGAACCTCGCCCTTGAAAGCATGTCGGCCATGGAGTTGTCTTTCCCGGAAATGTGTCGTATTTCTGGATTCAGGGACTTGATGTACGCTATCCACCTGAGCATTGCCAGGTCCGGCGTCACGCATCCGGAAACCATGCCAAGGATCGGTAGGCAGTCCGTTTCGATAATTACCTCTGCCCCGATCAGGTAGTCTTTATCGGCCTTTACCGCCGAAACGATACCCCAGAGCTCGCGTTTAACCTGGGCGTATCCTCGCTGTCGCTCGCTGAGGACCTTCGCGCCGAACCGGATCGGGGAACGCATGCCGTTTTCGTCCTCTTGGTTGACGACCCATCCGATCCCGATCGGACTCGTGTCTACCGTTATGTAAATTGGAGTGCTCTTTCCGTAGACAGCCTTCCGGAGCACCGGAGCCGCGGCAAGTGCTTCCGTCATCTTCCGGACAGACTCCGTATGCTCACCTCTCCACTCAAATTTTCGCCCCTTTTTCAGCAACCCGTACAATGGCTCCGCGATGTGAGCGTAATGCGGGATCCATATGTGGTAGAACTCGCACGCTCCCAAGAACCTCTGAACCTCCGTGACCAAGCTACTGTCGTTCTTCATTGCAGAGATGGCTTCTACCTTAGCTGGAGACGGTTTCCGGCCATACGACCCGCATAGGTGTCCGACGACCATGATCTGTGATTGCCCGAAGGCCGACTTTCCCCCGGAGAAGGTGAGCCTCGTGCTCTCCAACCTCTGCAGCACCTTCTCGCAGTCATCGATGTGCGTCGCCACGAATTTCCGGCATCCGTCAGGTCCGATCGTCTCGTCCTTTTCCTCCACCGCGCATCCCTTGATCGGGACGTCGTCCAAAAACGGCATGGTGATGTCCGGGATACAATCCCTTAGCACTTTGTTCATTGCGTTCACCATGTGAGCCACCGAGTTCGTCCCTCCTTGCGGCAGGGTACACATCCGTACTAGGCCGAGAGGAGTTCGCATTGTCGTGATGTCTCTGCTCTCTAAGGCAAGCTGGAACTGATCGTACCCCGAGTAGAGATCACCGACCAAGTAAATCGACCTTCTGGCGAAGGCCTCCGTGAACTCATCTATTGTCGGTCCAATTCCCGCGTTTCGAATGGTCACCTTGTTGACCGGCTGCAGGTCTTGAATAAAGCACAGCGTGCCGTCCTTCTTCGGCACGGTAAACCACCGATTCGAGTATGGAGCACTCGACAGTTCGAGGATTCCCATCTCGACCTTTTTCTTTAACAGCTCCATTAGCTTCGGGATGTGAGCTTTGGGTACTGGAATTGGTTTGAGACTCCACGGCACATGCGGTACCGTGAATATCACCATCGGTTCCACGACTGTCGAGTCTACGCACCCGATCTCCTCCGGTGAGGTTGCTGGTTACAACGGCCTCATTCCGTCTTTGCCCGAATCGAGTCTCATATCGCTGCGAGGGCCCGACCCCTCCGATTTTCCCTACTCGCTTGTCCTCCACCAGAGCCTCGTAGTTTTGACAAGCGGCTTCGACGAAGCCCGTCTTTTCTTCCACCGGGTCACTCCACCCGGTTACCTCCCGGACCCGTTTTTCTGCGCGGTCCACCTCTTCTTTCCTTAGCCGTGCGCCGGCGAGGCCTTCCAGCATCGTCGGCCAGAACCCAGCTTTGTTCGTCTTCGGGGCCTCGCCACCTCCGACCCGAATACCAGCTGACGCCAAGTAGTGGACGGTCTCCGCGTGACGAGCCGCCGCCTCCTCCATCAGCCTTTTCATACCCCCTCGCCCGACGTTCAGGTTCAGGGCCCTTCGGGTCTCGTTGGCGTGCAACCGACCGTTCCACAGGTACACCATGTTGCTTCTCAACGCCTCGGCGAAGTCCCCGCAGTCCTTTCGGATGTGCCCAACTGCGTCACACCACATGCACCTGTTTTTAGCCAGAAGTCGTCGGTCACAGGCCTGTTCGCCACCATCCCTCCGTGCCTGGGCGATCTGGAGATCCTTTACCATCCGCGTAAGCTCCTCCAGAGCTTCTCCCCCGGACGAGCCCTTGACCATGCCGGTTGAAGCCGATCCGGTCTCGAGCCAATGTCGGGTCTCTTCCCTTCGCGTTGGTGGTGTTGGCTCAAGCTTCCTTGCTGCGATAGAGCCCACCCCTGTCGATCCTTTGTCAACCCATTCCCGCCGTTTGTCGAAACGGCCACAGACCCTTTTCACCATGGCCCAGTCAGCCGTCAGCCTGTCATCAATCTCCAATAGGAGGCCTACCTGCTCCCGATCCCGCTCGTCAACCGACTTAACAAACAATAGGACACGGCTTGTGTCCAGAACGACCCGATCAAGCACCGAGAGGCGCGCGAAGCGTTCCTCAAACTCCCGAAGGAGCACTGACGCGTTCCTTCCTTTGTCGGGGGTCTCCACCCACTCCATGAAGTCCCGCTTTGAAAGTCGAAGCGCATCTTCAAGCTCGTATCTTTCGAGGAGCCGACCTTCGAACTCCTCCCAGGTCTGGCTCTCAGCCCGTACCTCGAGCACCTCCGTATGGATGCCCGACATCGCCACTCGAGGGAATCCGGCCAGACGCCTCTCTTCCGGAATGTCCCTCATTACCATCTCAGCCCGGTAGGACGCCAAGTAGCTCGTGGCATCCTTCCCACTAAACCGGCCGATCGTACCGACAACCGCGTCGATAGCCCTATCAAGGGCACCGGAGCCTTCGCGAGCACTCACTATACGGTCCACAGCCGAAGCCATGGCTTTTGCAAGGTCCGACCCCCTCATCTTCTACTCCTCTGCCGCCTGTTCACGTCGGGTTCACCAAATATGTCGCGTTGTTACGCGCGTGCGTGGAGAACAAGGCGGGACCACTGGGGTCTTGGACCGAGGAATAGGTGAGGAAAAGAGAGAGAGAGACGCTCACTCACGTATAGACAAAGAAGTGCACGGGGACGCGTCACAACAACACAGGAGACGCGAGTTGAGAACACTAGAGTGTGTATGTAAATATAAGCATGTATTTGTATGTATGCAGACGACAAGAACGGTTACAGCTGACCAAGTCGGCGAGGTGGGTGCCGACGCCTGATCACCCACGCACACAAGAGAGCAAGATGGAGATTCTGCCGGAAGCACACAAGCGTTCCACAGAGCAGAATCAGCCTCCTGAGAGCCTGCGCAAAAGAAAGCTATGGAGAACGACAGAGAAGAAGAGCTTGGTCCCAGTCTGACAGCACTTCGTTCCCTCTAGCGTGCGATGTCCCCTCTCCCCCGTCTCCCTCTCTTTTATAGCTCAAGGAGGGAGGCCGTTTCACTCGTTTACATCACATTAATTCTCTGTCCTTTCGGACAGAGATACTCCTCGATTTACCTTATAGAATATTGCTACCTAGGATTTAACCCTTGTGCCTACCTATCTACTATACGACAAGGGACATGCCCACGTGTAAGGGCCGGTTCACACACACTATACACGATTTGTGCCTGGGGACGGTTTTCTTCATGACACCGTTTCAATCCGCCTTTCCGCATGCCAAAGTTAGCTTATTAGCTACCTCCGAATATGACCATACCATAATAACTAATTACCTACCTTAGAATATGACCATAGCTAACTAGCTACCATAATAGCTAATTAGCTACCGAGGAATATGACCATAGCTAACTAGCTACCCGTAATAGCTAATTAGTTACCAAAATAGCTAATTAGCTACCTCAGAATATGATGACCATAGCTAACTAGCTACTAGTAATAACTTAATAGTGATTGCCAAAAGCTAATTTAGTTATTATCAGCTAATTCGCTACCAGAATAGTTAATTCGCTACCTAAGAAATTTCGAACATAGCTATTTAGCTACCATAATAGCTAATTAGTTACAAATCATAGCTATTTAGCTACCACAATAGGTAATTAGCTGCCTATGACAATAGCTAATTAGTTGCTTATGACTATAGCTGATTAGCTACCAAAATAGCTAATCCCCTACCAGAATAACTAATTAGCTACCTAAGAATATGAGCATAGCTATTTAGCTACCAGAATAGCTAATTAGCTACTTAAGAATATGAGCATAACTATTTAGCTACCAGAACAGCTAATTAATTGTGTATGACTATAGCTAATTAGCTACCAAAATAGCTAACTAGTTATTCCTAATAGCTAATTTAGTTATTACCAGCTAATTAGTTACTAGGATAGCTAATTAGTTGCCTCTGACTATAGTTATTTAGCTAGCAGAATAGCTAATTAGCTACCTAAGAATATGAGCATAGCTATTTAGCTACTAGAATAACTAATTAGCTGTGTATGTCTAGGTAATTAGCTACCAGAATAACTAACGAGCTAATTAGCTGCATATGACTATAGCTAATTAGCTACCTGGATAGTTAACTAACTATTCCCAATAGCTAATTTAGCTATTACCAACTAGTTAGTTGCTAGGACAGCTAATTAGCTACCAATCATAGTTATTTAGCTACAAGAATAGCTAATTAGTTTCCTATGATTATAGCTAATTAGCTACTAGAATAGCTAACTAACTATTCCCAATCGCTAATTAGTTATTACCAACTAATTTAGCTACTACCAGATGTTTAGCTGCCAAGATAACTAATTAGCAACTAGAATAGCTAATTAGCTACCAAAATAGCTAATTAGCTGCCTATGACTATAGTTAATTAGCTACCAAAATAGCTAATTAGCTGCCTATGACTATAGCTAATTAGCTACCAATCATAGCTATTTAGCTACTAGAATAGCTTATTAGTTGTTATAACAGGTTTGGAGCATATCTAATCAGCTAATCAATATGTCCATTTTATTACACTGGTCAATTTATTTATTAGGTTCAGGCGAATGCATCCAAATATCAAAGTTCAACTACAAGCATTCAAGTCTCTTAAGCCACGCTTTGTGAGACACTTGAAGGATTGATACATATGTTGTTGCATTTACCATGTACAAATGGGTTTTCTCAAGGACTCTATTAATTTACTACGTCACCATAGCGCCTCCCTAACTAATGTAGTTTGTAGTTGTGAGTGCCCAATTTGTCGATCAAGCATGCAAGAGCACTGTAAATCATCTGAGCATGTTATCTCTTCCATGAGTTGCTTTTTAGATTCAGTATTGTGTCCAAGAGAAATTGAGGCTATCTTCCACAGTCATAAATGTGTCATGGGTTTATGTCAAGATTGTGGCCCTAGTAGATTTAGGTGGTGTCCAAATGAATTGAGTAGTGAAATATTAATCTCTGTCATGTTATTTGAATCAGTTGACACCGATTTCGAAGAAAAGGTGTGTAAAAGAAAGGAGCTAGTTAGGAAGTTGCTTAAACCAAGGGATTTGGCGTCTCTAGGAAAGTTCATTAAACACAACTTCATTTATTCATGGCAAGCCCATCAATTTAAGACTTGCAGATCTGATTTTCCAAATGATGTAGTAGCCTCAGTAGTAGATTTCGTAGAGAATTATACTTTCAAGCAGCAGAATGAAATTCAATCTATGCATTGGTGTTCAGCGCAAGTAATCATTTTTTTGCACATAACATATTTTCGAGTTTTAGGTGATGTTAAAAAAGTAATTCATTTTTTTATTTCAGATGATAAGAAGCATGATACCTTGTTCGTCCAACATTGTTTTAACTTACATTGGCAATGGTTATTAGCTAAACGTTTGGAGCTTACTCAACATTGGGCTTGGTTTGATGGAGCTGCGTCACAATTCAAGGCTAGACATCCATTTTATTTTGTGGGGAGGTATCCTGCTATAACAGGTTTGGAGATGAGATGGAATTTTTTTGGGTCTGGCCATGGTAAAGGTGAACATGATGGCGCAAGTGCTGTTATAAAGCGGGCACTTACCCATGAACAACTAAAGCCAGATGGTTTGCAGATGAATTGTGCAGCACATGTAGTTGAATTTTTAAGAGCTAATACGTCAACGAGTGCAACTAGTGTTTATTCCTCGCAGGTATGAGATATCAAACTTGAATTTTGGGAAGTGAAGATAGATGAAGTTAATAGGGAGAAGTCTTGGGAGTGTCAAGGAATTCCCGAATTGCGATCTCTCCATGTTGTTCGCGGTTATTCTAAGTTGGATGGTCATTGTATTGCTGTTAGAGAATTAACTTGTTGTTGCTTCCATTGTGTGTAGGGAAATTGGAGGTATTGTTTAAACAAAGCATATATTCAGAATTGGGAGTATCATACATTGAACGATAAGGAAGTAGTTGATGGAGAAACAGAAAAGAATGATGACTTCACATATCAAGGACGTGGAGATACTTTGAGTGATGTCTTAAATGTTGGGGATAATTTCGCTGTTAATGCAGAAGAAGGCAATTTAGAGGGTGTTGATTTCTATATATTGAAGTCCACGGTTAGTAAACAGTGTGCAACGCAGAATATTGTAGATGCTTGGGGAAATGTTGTATCTATCGGGACATTCCACATCGAAAGTATTTTTTATGCAATACTAGATGATTACGATTATGTGTATAGGCTATTAGAAGACAAACCAGTGGCGTACATGTACTCTCATTTGGTCAGGTGCATCAACGTCCCAATGTCGCAATACAATAGCTGCTCAGGTTAATACACAGTTAATGCTAATGTGTATGAATGTATTTACAACAGTATGCCATGGAATTTGTAGCTACAAGTAGCAATTACCAGTTTTCTTATAAAACAAACAAAGCACATGTACTGCAAATAAACAATTAAATAAATTCGTTTGGGAGTTTTTTTTTATATACAGTCTACTTTTTGTGCTTCTTTCTCAATAAAATCATGTGCCTTTTTTATATACAGTCTTCTTTTTGTTCTTCTTTCTTAAAAACCAGTTTAATAATATCGTTTAGGGTTCTTCTTTCTAATATACAGATTTACTCAAGTGAACCATGTACAAGTTAAAATAGTTTGCATAATTTAAGAAAAAACACTATCATGAAATTAGCAGTTCTGAACATACTCTTAAAATTACACAGTAGATAAGTTACTCAAAACAAGCAATTTAATTCTTCATTGATTAATCTGTGATCAAATTACATATTCATAACATCCCATTGGCAATGTCTACAAATCGCCTATAAACAGCTAAGGTCTTGCTGGTCAGTAGAACTTCTCTACATATATAATCTGCATACCAAGCTTGGTATGGAGTCCACAACCATGTAGTTAGTTGGCAGCTCAATGTTTTCACCAAGTAGTGTTCAACCATTTCCTCGGGTAGAATGAGACAACATCTGCGTATGTTGAAGTAATGCCAGAAATGTTCTGTATTCAGAATCAATGTATTCTCGGCATTATAATCTGGCCACGTAGCCCAAAAATCAGAAAGTCTTTTGAATCTTGCAACATCCTTCTACTCACAATTCTCTCGTGTCCACTGACCCTTGAAATGTTGTCGCCAATTTAGGAAGAATCTTTCTACACACTTCCTCACATCTGTACGTAGTTTTTCACTCCAAATAAACAAATCAAAGTATTGCACAACCCACTCTAGAAATTGATTTGTGTCCCTCCTTGGTGTCATATATCGCACACTCATCAGGACTTTATCAAGCTCCAAGATCAAGGCTCTTCTTTCGACTTCTAATGGTTTAGGTTTCCATTCCTATAAATGAGCCTCTGTTACACCAATTACTGGTAGCACACGATCAATTTCAATCAACTCAGGTTTTGTCGGCACAATTGGTGTCCTTTTCCTCTTCAAACCCCTGGTCGACTGTGTTGGGCGTGACTTCACATTCTGGTGCTCTTGTGTTGTCGACTTAGTCATTGGCTCGGTGCATGAACAACATGAACATAATTATCTTGGAGAAACATCATAGAGTTCCATTACATAATGTGGATCAAGCAACAACCAATTTGAGGTTTTACTTGTCCAAATAGATCATAGTAAAACTTCATAAAACCCTAGGAAAATCTCTAACAATCATATCCCACTAATAAGTATTTCGCTCCAATTCAAGAGCCCCTTGACCGAGTAACTGGTCTTGTCCCCAATCGTTGCACTTTCTTCAGCCTTTTTCTAACTTGTTGCCCATTTAGCCTTGCTTCTTTGACCCATTGCGCAAGTGTGTCCAGTACAGTGGGATATGTTTGGAGATTATCAGTAGTTGGGCTCAGTGGGGTGGAATCAAGGTTTTGGGATTCGAAGAAATGTTGCATCAAGTGTTCAAAAACAATATTGTTGTGAACCTTAGATTTACATGTTGTTTCCAATATTTCATGGCTTTCCACATCGTTGCCTAATTCAGTACCATCTTCCAAAAGAATAAGGTGGAGCTGATATGAAGGAGATGTGATAGCAGGACTCTTACTTTCAACCACGTTGGCAACTATCTCCTCATCGGTTGCAACATCATCAACACCAGATACCCCATGAGCCCTCCTTAATCCAGAAGATTCTACGACAACATGGTCGCTAATTAGCTACATCTTAGCTAACTCGCTATTCTTCTACACTAATTAGCTACTTCGCTTAGGTATGGTACTAGCTAATTAGCTACCACTTAGCTAATTAGCTACTCTTTGTCAATATGGTGGCAACTAATTACCTACTCTACTAAAGTATGGTAGTAGCTAATTAGCTACCAATTAGCTAATTAGCTACTCAACTAAAGTATAGTACTAGCTAATTTGCCACTATAACTAAAGTATGGTAGTAGCTAATTAGCTACTCAGCTAAAGTATGGTAGTAGCTAATTAGCTAAGTGGTAGATAATTAGCTATTGTACTAAACTATGGTAGTGGCTAATTAGACCACTGAACTAATTAGCTAATGTACTAAAGTATGATAGTAGCTAATTAGCCACTATAACTAAAGTATGGTAGTAACTAATTAGCTACAACTTAGCTAATTAGCTACTGTACTAAACTATGGTAGTAGCTAAATAACTACCACTTACCTAATTAGTTACTTAGTTAAAGTATGGTAGTAGCTAATTAGCTATTGTACTAAACTATGGTAGTAGCTAATTAGCTAACACTTAGCTAATTAGTTACTCAATTAAAGTATGGTAGTAGCTAATTAGCTACTCAGCTAACGTATGGTAGTAGCTAATTAGCTACTCAGCTAACGTATGGTAGTAGCTAATTTGTAGTCGAATTTTCCGTTGGGGATCCAACGACCCCTCAATTTCAAGCTCATGTTGAGCAACCTGTTCCAGATAATGCCTCAGTAGCACATTTTCATGTACAAGTTGTTTATAACATATTACATACTAGCAAAACAATAGGTACCTAAATCTTATTTCTGATTGTTGTAACTGCCAAAGTGACTTTGCTCTCCATTGCAGAAGCCAATGTTGCTTTCTCTAAATCAGTCTTAAAAAACTCCAATGTCTCACAGGCTTCATGCACATTTTTTAGCATATAGCTAATCAATGTCTCACTTGTATCATCGACATTGGCTTTCATTGTGTGTCGGTGTGGCGTATACTTGTGGGTTTGTTGGGAGTCGGTAGTTGCATCATCAACTGCCATGCTCCAAAATCTTGCCATTTTTTGTTGCAAGCTCCCCATCTTCCGACATCTTTCTACCGATGCCTCACCATAAATTGCCCAAGCTACCTTGTACATTTCAGGGTCACGAGATTCCTTCGTTGTTTTGCAATATTCGTATGCAAAAGCTCTGGCAAATGAAACGGACAACTCATTGTTGACCGGGATCTCTTGATGTACTTCCTGGTGCAGTCTCATGCAGTCGTCGTACAGGTATAGTCGTACATGCTTGAGCTTGACCTTGCCTTTCACTCTAGGCATTTTATATACTGACATCCAGTCTACATCACTAATCAATCTATCTGTTAGAACAATAGGGTCAATACCCTCGAGCGACAGACCATATATGTTGTGGAAGTCCTTATTTGTCTTGCAAATTTTTGCGAAGTTCAACACTCTAGGATAGGGAGGAACGAGCACTTGAAATAGAAAATCAGTAATTAGAATTGGTGCAAAAACAGAATTTTTAATGTCAATTTGGTGCAAAATTACAACACTTTGAGATAGTAATCTGAAATTTGTAATCTGTCCTTTTCAACATGTATAAGAAATCAACCACTTGAAAAATCAAAAACCCTAATCCGAATTTGTCATGAGAATTGGTGCAAATTTACAACACATTGCGACAGTAATTTGAAATTTGTAATCGGAAATTTGTAATTAGAAATTTGTAACCAGAAACTTGTAATCTCAAATTTGTAATTAGAAATCGTAAACCACTTAAGGAAAACACAAAGAAACACACCTGCTACTACACCCCGATCTTCGAGACATCCTTGTTTGGGACTCCAACGACTTCGCCCTATTCGATTTCTGGGAAAGATGAACAGGCACCAAAGTTACAGACAGTTATCTGAAAGGAAAAATAAATAAAAATAAATATGTAACTAATACATACCTGGACGAGCATCGAATTGATCGTGTGTTGTAGCTCTAAAGATGCAATGTTGATCTCAAAGTTTGTGCTGCTACAGGAGCTTCGTCTCCGTTCGTGCTCAAAGTACTCCATCTGTTTGGAGTTCGAACTCAAACTCAAGATTATCAGGAATTTGATGACATTCAAGTCGACCTTGATGATGGCATTATTCCCCAAGTTCCACTACATCAAAAACCAAAGTTCAAATATTTGCGTATTCTCATAAATTAAATGACATGTATCTAACTAATAAAACATTAAATTTCGTAAACCATACTTATGATTTGCCCACAAAAAACAAGCTAAACAAATAGCTAATTAGTTGTGCCCATTTTAGTAGCTAATTAGTTATAATAGTGTTTCCACTCGCATGCTTTTACCCTTCCGAATATTTACTTTTACATGTTACAATGGCAAAATGGTATATATTGTTGTCTCTCATTATAATAAATTTTCTTCTAGACCATGTGCATTACCAATGTTTTGTTGTTCGAATATAGATACAAATTTACGCATTTTGAATGTTTTGATAACATTGGATAGTTGTCAATTACACATTGTAATGCAGTACACTAATGTTGCTTAAGGTCATGAATTCATGTTTAATGCGCAAGATGGTTCTTCTTACCACCATTATATATTGCTTTCGTATTTAGATTTTGATCATCAAAGAGATTTAGATTGTTAGAATGTTAGACTATTAGACTATTGGACTCTACAAAGTTTACCCAAAAAAATTTAGCCTAGGGTAAATCACACACAAACCAGAAGGTAAAGTTGAGCTTGGAATGTTTAAGAACCACAAGTATTATTTGGGGATGAACTTAAACTTTATCATATAACCACCATGGATTAGATCTTCCAATTCAATATGAATTACTATAGATATCAAGTTACATGGCCGCACCAAAAACTCATCAGAGTTTGTGTCTGGATATCAAATGTGTATACCAAGTTGAACCATATGTTAAGATATAACCACATTTTATATTTAGGTATTATTGAGAACTACCCTTATTCAAAAATGTATACCAAATTAATAGACAATGGCAGAAATTTAAGATTTCTCAAATGTAGAAACCTTTGCCAGGTGGAACTATTAATTGCATTTGTTTATCCATATTTTCCACTAAAAAAATGTTCTTACAACATGTAAATCTCAACCAACTTCTCCAAATACACTCTTATTTGAGTTAATGTTCGATTTAAGTTCGTTTTGTTTTGAGTAACTCCAAGTTTATAAATATGCATTCTATAGCTAGCAAACATCTCTCTTAGTGGTTAGTGCAAGTTAATATAAAAAACTTTAACTAGATTGAAAAACATGTGATACTAGTGTATCTGGTTTTTGTACACCGTCTAAATTTACATCAGTGTAGAAGGAGTCTAAACATGGAATGTGCTATCCTTCCACTTGTGAACACGAACATGTTAGTTGTTTTGTCAGCTTGGTCCGGCATGATTGATCCCCCTTCTTCCAGACGTTCCGCCTCACGCGTTTGAAACGTCTTGCCAATAGTAGAAGTTGTGTTCTCAGGGTTGTTCTTGGTTGTGTCGGCCTTGGCCGAATTAGCCTCGTCTTCCACGACCTTGCCCCTTTCCTCCATCCGAATTTGAATAGAGCATGTGTCCTTCTTGCACATTACTCCTCGTTTGGACGTGATTTTCTTCGACCAATAGCATCAATTGGAGATCAAAGAATGAGGGAGGATTCTCCCTTGTGAGGACGAACGACCTTATTGCATTGAACCAAGGTGCTAGGCCACCGAGGCATATCTGCACCATTTTATCGTCATCAATGTTGACATTGATCAACCCGAGGGAGTCACATAGCTCATTGATCTTGAATGTGTAGCTACCGATTGACATATCCCTTTGTTGTATGTCGTTTCCACTCTTGGCGGAGTTGAAGCTTTCGTGCAGTAGTGTTGGCCACGAAGATCTTTTTGAGGTTTCCCCATGCCTCTTTTGGCATTTTGGCCTCTCAGATATAGTCGAGCATATGATCATGAACACATGATGCAAGGCAATACAGCACACGACTTGCCGCTTGCTCCCAAGCTGGGTGGTCGGCATGTGCCAAGTTTGGTTGATTTTGTTATGCTCCTTTGATGTAACTCCAATAGCCTTGGCTGACAAGGTATTGCCATAACACAAGAAATTATACTCTATAAGCTTCCTCGTCCAAGATCTGTAGCAGTAACCGATGGACTTTCTATTGCATTAGGAGATATTACTAAAGAATCAGAGCCTATTCATGTAGTTCTTGGTAATTTAGCTTGTGTAATATCTTTCAATATCATAAGTAGTCCTGAACATCCAATTGTTCTTGGGTTGCCTTGGTTCGAAATTCATAATCCAAAGATTTATTGGAAGAAGCGTGAAATCATAGATTCACGAGACAACAACAATTCAAAGCTCCTCACCACATCAACCTCAAAGCTAAAACCAAGAGATATGTCAACTATCTCTCTCGAAAGATTACGTAAAGAAGCTACAATAGAAGACATGTTTGTGTTTGCAGTTGTCATAACCCCATTTTCAAACCCACAAGAGTCAGAGGTCCATTTACCATCAAAGTATCAAGAATTTTCCTATGTGTTTCATAAGGTAAAGGCCACGACACTTCCTGATCATCGACCATATGATTGTCCCATTGATTTGCATGTTGAGAAGGAACCACCATGGGGACCAATTTATAACCTTTCGCCATCAGAATTGAAAGTTCTTCAAGAATATATTGATGAAAATCTTGAAAATGGCTTTCTTCGACATTCTCAATCTCCTATTGGGGCTCCTATTTTTTTTGTTAAGAAGAAAGATGGCTCTTTACGTTTGGTCGTAGATTATCGAGGCTTGAACAAGGTTATGATTCGAAATAGATATGCTCTACCATTGATTCCAAATCTCTTGGAACGTGTCAGTGGGGCCAAATACTTCACAAGGCTAGACTTACAAGGAGATTACAACCTTGTTCATATTCGCTTGGTGATGAATGGAAAACTGCTTTTCGCACGCGATATGGTCACTTCGAGTACACAATAATGTCATTCGGTCTTACAAATGCTCCATCAGTTTTCCAACATATGGCAAATGATATCTTTCGAGATTTCCTTAATATCTTCACAATAATTTACTTGGATGACATACTAATCTACTCAAAGACACAAGAGGAGCACGATCACCATTTCCGACAAGTTCTGCAATGATTATGGGAATTTGGTCTTTATGCCAAACTAGAGAAATGTTGGTTTGACCGCAATCAAGTGGAATTTCTAGGGTATCTGGTCTCTCCGACAGGTATTTCTATGGATCCAGAGAAAGTACAAACGGTTCTAGATTGGAAGACACCAGGCTCAGTTCGCGACCTACAATGTTTCTTGGGATTTGGAAATTTCTACCGCAAGTTCATTAGGAGTTACTCAAAAGTTATTTTGCCCCTCACAGAATTAACACAGAAGAACTGACCATTTGTATGGACGTCAAGCGCAACCGATGCATTTGATAGCTTGAAGCAAGCATTTACATCTGCTCCCATTTTGGTCCACGTTGACCTTCAAAAACTGTTTATCATAGAAGCAAATGCATCTGATTTTGCAGTAGGTAGTGTTCTATCGCAAATAGTGCATTATGAGAAATTGCATCCAATTGAACCTGCAGAAATCAATTATGAAATCCATGACAAAAAAATGTTGGCAATTGTTGATTCTTTCAAACAATGGCGTCACTTCTTGGAAGGTTCTCCCTACCAAATTGTTGTTTACAACGATCATAAAAACCTCACATACTTTATAAATGCTCGAGTCCTAAATCGATGACAAGCTCGGTGACCACAATTTCTGACACAGTTCAACTTTGTGATAACATATCGACCAGGAATACAACAAGGTAAAGTTGATGCCTTATCAAGATGCTCTTATTTTGCACCAAAACCAGGGGACCCAACTTATGACCATCAAGAACAAGTCCTTTTGAGCCCTAGACATCCACAATTAATGGTGACAAATGTTGCTGAGACAACTTTGGATTCAAAATTTCTTGACTCTATTCGCTTGAGCATTGGTTCAGATGATTTTGCACAAGATATTTTAGACCACATTGTTCCAGATCGTGCTTCTTGTTCACGCTCCAAGTTTTCTCGCAAGTTGGCATGATAGGTTGGTTTTTTGAAACAACTGTACTTATATTCCCAATGAACCTTCCCGACTTGAACTCTTGGATTTTTGCAACAAATGCAGATTCCAGCCAAGCTGTGGGAAGTCATCAACATGGATTTCATCGTTGATCATCTTCCCTCCAAGGGACACAACATATTGATGGTGGTTCTAGATTTCTTCTCCAAGCAAGCCCATTTCATACCTGCAAAACCATTGCTTATAGCCAATCATGTTGCATTACACCCGATTCTAGATGTATAGAGTAAAATCCGATGCAATGCATTGGATTTTCAACTGAAATTTGATGCATTGCATCGGATTCTAGATGTATAGAGTAAAATTCAATGTAGTTCATCGGATTTCAATTGAAAATACAAGATTTTATTTTTATTTTATTTTTAAAATTCATGGGAAAAAATAAAAACAATTTTCCAAAAACCAAAAAAATAAATAAACAAACAAATCTTGGATTTTCATTTTACTCTAGATACATCTAGAATCCGATGCAGGGCATTAGATTTAAGTTGAAATACAATATTTCAGTGCATTGGATTCTAGATGCATAGAGTCAAATCCGATGCACTACATCGGATTTCAGTTCAAGATCCAATGTGGTACATCAAATTTTAGTTGAAAATCCAAGTTATTTTATTTTATTTTATTTTAAAATTTTTTAATTGTTTTCCATAAACAAAAAGGAAAAAAATTAAAAAAATCTTCAAATTTCAACTAAAACCCGATGCATTGCATCAGATTTTACTCTATACGTCTAGAATCCGATGCACTGCATCGGATTCTCGTTGTAAGTCTTGGATTTTCAACAAAAATCCGATGTACTACATCAGATTCTTGTTAAAAATATACTAAATTTCCACTAGTTTTCTATGTAGTTAGACCTCCATTTTGTGTAATTTCCACCACGTTTTTTGCTAAGAAATACGATTTTAGTGAGTCTCGTGAGAAATTAGTGACCTTTCAGCCGAAGATCCCCACTTTGATGAACAGAAGTGAAGTGACATTTCTTAAAGAGAAGTTGCATCGATCCTTGTTTGAATAAGTTGGTGATGGAACCAGTTATGGTCCTTGAATTCGTTGGAACATAAACACAAAAATTATAGTAAGTTAGAATGGAGTCTACTTTATGTGGAGGAGGATGGCGTATTCCTCCTGATATTCGCAACGATAGAGGGTAGAGGGAAGTTACAGTGAGGTAAAAGTTTCAACTATGGTAAATTGAGAAACATAGAGTATGAAGATAGTGATTCCCCCATATCTTCCTTGACCTTGAGAACTCAGTGGGTACATATTGTCCATTCTAGTTTGGGGTTTCTGCTTAGAGTAAATTTTTATTTTTTCTATCCATGGGTAAGATGTCATGTGTCACTAGTTACAAGGTTGTTCACAATTTCAGCATTCTAGCTTTCTAAAGTTAAGGTGGTTTACATTGTTATTTAAATTTTTTGTCTCGAAATATTACTAATTCAAGAATGTGACAATTATTCTAGTTACTCCTATAACGCTAGACAAACATTAAAGAATTTTACAGTTAACCCATTCCACATGTATCTATTAAGAGCCTTTAAAGAATATATAGGAATTATTCAATATTTCCTTGTAACCTATTCCACATGTAACTATTAAGAACCTTTAAAGAATATGGGAACATTTCAATCTTCCATGTAACTGCAAACTCCATATAATTAAAAAATGCAAATAAAAAACCAAATATGTGAACTATCAATAGTCCCCTCTTCCATGGTAATGCATCCTTGTCCGAATCAAAGTTACAACAAGCTTATTCGGAAATTAAGTTCTAAACATGACAACAAGTTGAGAACCACGGTCTACATTTTGAGACAAATCAATAACATAGTGGATTGCATTTAATACTAAGAGACACATTCTATATATATAGACATATCAAGTAATGTACCATGTATCAAAATCCTCATTTGCTAACCAAGCTCTATCTTCAACCAACTTATGGTATACATCATTAGTGTGCACCACAAATATTGATTTTCCAATACCAAATGATCAAGATTTTCTTGGTTCCTCCACCACCAACTCTGGAATCATGAAAACTAAGTTAGGGAATGTTGATATCCCTCTATTCACTCTTGTATTTCACTTTTGTATCTATTCTATCCTCGCTTGCTCCCTCTAAATCACCATTGTAACTGATATGTAATTTAATTCATAGATTAAGGCCCATGTTACAAGCTAAGGGTTTGGAGGATCACATTATCTTTTGTATTGTGCTAGTAGGCAAAAAGATAAAGTTAGAGTTACCATGCAATGTTTCAATTCTTATGTACATGGAATATTACCCTCTGAATGTCCCTTCTCTCTTTATCCCACAATGCCCCCTTATGTTGGAAAGACGTATTTATAAATTCAATTTGATCAAGTAATGCATACGATAAGACGTTCTCTTTAACCATTCAAGTGTGAAGGGTATTTGCTTGAGAAGGCAATTAAAGTAATCAAAGTATATGTGTGAAAATATGGTTTATTTGCCCCTTCTCTTGAGCTAGAGAAGGCAGTTGACAAATTTGACATGTGGCAATTTACTTGTAACATTTTTGCTAGCTCCCATACTGAATTGAGTATTATGTTTTAAGAAACCAAATAAGATGTTTACGTATGTAACTTTGGCTAAAATCAGAACAAAATTGTCGCCATCATGTGAACTTTTTGGAGAGAAATTTGGGAACTTTTTACAACTCAAAGGATTGCATGCATGTGATCACTCTCCAATAGAGTTTTTAATACAATATAAGAGGCATTTGAAAATAAATCAAAGAGAACTTTTTAAATGAATAAAAGATGGTGGATAATATAGAACCATATTCACGAATTACATGTCGTGCAAAATGAGCCTAAACAAATACAGATTGTGCACACAGAAGTTGTCGTCGTAGCATTTTGGTTAGAAAGTGTTTTAAAATGTTTAGAACATTTATTCTACATTTTAGAATTGCCATTTTAAAATGTTTAATGTATTCTATGTATGTATTTAATAAGTATGTAACATTTACAACAAAAAAACTTAAACCTTTAAATTTTAAGGAGTCATCAATGTACATATTCTAAATGTACTTTTAAGTGTTTTATCTACAAAATATGTATTCTTGATATTTAATAAAAAAAGATAGAATACTTTTAGAATATTTAACATATGATAAGTATTCTAAACTATGAAAAGTAGATAGATATTATCATTTTCCTCTTGTAACAAATTTATTATTGTCCTCCGCAATCATTAAATTTAAAATGGCATAAATAAATTCTTCTCATATTTAGAAGCATTTAAACTCAAACACCTCATATAAAATGGTTTTGTCTTATTATTGTTTGAACAATGTCATATAATGTTCAATGACTTCAATAGTATTGGAAATTATTGCATGATATATATATATATATATATATCCAATAACACCTGATTCATACAAAAATGTCAATATGTAGTATGTTCAATCATAATAGGAATCCCACATGGATAGCTCTAACATGATTGTGCACAATTGAAATTAGCAATGGCTCAATAACCAAACTTGTCCACTGCATGTGTTGGCTACTCTTCTTTGCCAGGGGGGAGAGAGAGAGAATCGTTTAGCCCTATCCTGTCTCTCTTTGTTGTTTTTGTACAGGTTTCATGATGAAGTAAATGCACATTGCTCATTTGCATCTAAGGAGTCAAAGTTGGGTCAGAATACATGCTACATATTGATACATAAGGGGATGGATCCTTGTCCTCGAGTTCCATCGCATATTCATATGCTTTTTTGCCTAGTTTCACATTGCCACACTTTCTAGAAGCATCCAATACACATTGCCACATGACATGATCCGGATGTGAAACCATTTGGTTAGCCATATCCATCGCTCTTGCCAAGTGCCCAGCCTGACCAATGAGATTCACCATGCATGTGTCATGTTCAAGCATTGGAGTCATACCATAATCTTTACTCATTACCTCGTAGTAGATTTGACCTTTGTCCAACATTCCCACATGGGTGCATGCATTAAGAATACTAATAAATGTGACCATATCTGGCTGTTCACCCAATAGCTTCATCTTCTCAAAAATTCCGAAGGCATTTTCACTATCTCCTGACTGACTATATCCAGCAATAAGTGCATTCCATGTGATTACATCCCGGAATAAGAGCTTGTCAAATACTTCTTGAGCTTTTCCCAGAGCGCCACATTTCGCATACATGCCAATCAATGCATTTCCAACCACCAGATCTCTTTCTAAGAACCCTTTTCGGGCAATATCAATGTGGATTTCTTGACCCTTTTCTGTAGCTCCCAATGTACAACAAGCCTTGAGCAGAGAGATGAGTGTGGCAGCATTTGGAGAGATATTTTCATCTTTCATTGTTTCAAAACTATTGAGAGCATCCTCACAACATCCATATTTCACATACCCGGCAATCATAGCTGTCCATGAGACCACATCTCTGCTGGGGAGCATTTCCAGTACTTCTCTTGCTTCTAATAGACATCCACAGTGAGCATACATATCAATTAAAACATTTCCAATCAGACGTTCTTCTTCTGGCAAAAGAAATCCTTTTCCACATATCTCTGCATGTATTTTCCTGCCCTTGCCCACAGCTCCAATGCAGCCACATGCTTTCAGGCTGCAAACATATGTTACCAAACTTGGAGAAACACTTTCCGCTCTCATCCTTTCAAAAAACATCAATGCTTCCTTTAAATATTGGTATTCTAAATACGTCATAATGAGTGAAGTCCATGAGATAGCATCTTGGATCAGAAGCTTCTCAAAAACTTCTCGTGCTTTCAAGATTGAACCACATTTTCCATACATATCAATCAATGCATTACACACTGGCAGGTTGATACCACCCTCTATGTAGCCTTTCCTAGCTGCCTCAGCATGAATTTCGATCCCCATACGAATGTCTCTGACAGTGCTGCAAGCTTGAAGGATGCAAACAAGCGTGATCGCATTTGGATTAAACCCCTCTAATCTCATTTGCATGTAGCAATCCAATGCATCTTCAGCATACTCCTGTCTTGCGTACCCTCCAATAAGTGTTGTCCATGTAATCACATCTTTTATTTGGAGCTTTTTAAGCACTTCATGTGCATTCAAAAGAGAACCACATTTAGCGTACATGTCTACAAGTGCATTGCCAATCACCAGGTGTCTTTCTAAGAAACCTTTCCGCGCGATCTCAGCATGCACTTCTTTGCCCTCCTCAATAGCTCCAAGCGCACCACAAACTTTAAGAATGTTAATGAATGTGAACATATCAGGACAGACTCCATTCATTTGCATTTTTCTGAAGCATTTGAGGGCTTGCTCACACTCATTATGTTTCGAATACCCTGAAATCAATGCATTCCAAGAGAATACATCCTGAACAGGGAACTTATTGAAAATTTCACGTGCTTTCTCAAGGCATCCACACCTGGCATACATCTCAATCAATGCATTGCAAATGATCGCATTTTTTCCCAACAATTCTTGTTGTAAAATCAATGCATGTAGTTCTCTACCCTTACTGATGTCTTTAACACTCCCACAAGCCTTTAAGCAGCAAGTATATGTAATCGCATTAGGCTGAACATTCATACATTGCATATGATAGAAACAGTCAAGGGCTTCCTTTCCATGCTCATAGTTAGCATATCCTGAAATGAGGGTATTCCAAGAGACCACATCTCGAGCAGGAAGTATGTCAAATATCTGCTTGGCTTTCCCAAGCAAGTTGCATTTGGCATACATGTCTACCAAAGCGTTCCCCACATAAAGATCCTTTCTCAATAACCCCAGTTTATTTATCTCTCCATGCAATTTAGATCCTAAGTCTAGGTCCTTGAGTGAAGAACAAGCCTTCAGTAAGGTAACAATAGAGAACCTGTTCAGGCTTTGCTGGCTCTCTTGCATTTTGTGGTATAGGAGAAGGGCATGTTTCAGGTGCCTCTGCTTCTTGTGTGAATTAATGCCTATGTTCATGTGAGCCGTCAGGTGACCCAGGTGGAAACAGAGGAGGAGGATGGGACATCAGTTTATGCACTGGTCTGAAGAGTTAAGATCCTGTACATGCTGTTCATCATCATCATCATCATCATCACCATCTTCTTCTTCTTCTTCGTCGTCGTCACCATCGCCATCATCTGCTTGACTCGGCATCATAATTCCCAACAAACTCTCTGGTTTTCGGTGTGGCAGAGAATCCCATGTCCAGACTCCACATACATACATAGTATGAAGGAAGGCCGTGCACACACACACACATACTCATGACTGAGTGAGCATTTTTCTTTGATCATACAAACAAACTCATGTGTGTGTGTGTGTGTGTGTGTGTGTGTGTGTCTTCAATGTTCATTACTATGTGAACGAAAATACCCTTATTATAATTGTTAGGGACGTCTCTTGCATCCCTTCCATCTTTTTATATAGGTATATTAGGTGCTATATGATGTATGTGAGGGTGCATGATCATCTTTTGGCGCACATGTGATGCATCATAGCCATCTTGCTCATCATAGATTGACATATTCACATTCATTCATAGGGCCTCCCCCACGAATTCATATGAATACATGTTAAAAGTATTCGTTTTCTTTTACCACCTAGCGAGCGAACGAATAGAAGCCTCCCCCTACATCCTGTGCGTGACACTATATCCTCGCCTCCCCTTGCATCTTGTTCTAATTCTAGTATGTGCAATTGCAATAGATGTATTATAGAATGTTGCAGGATGCAACTGATTAATTTTGGTATGAATAAATGTAGAATGCAAATGATTAATTCTCTTCTAGATAGCTATTGAATGTTATTAATTAAGTCTAGTATGTGCACATGAATGCATCTGTTGAATTTGGTACAGATAGTTGTTGATTGCATTTGCTTGTAAATTAGGGTTTTAGCTGAAAACCCTAATTTCAGTTGAAACCCTAATTTCGACCATATTTCCTCTTCTCAACTTGCTTCTCCAGGGGCCGTGCATCCTCTACGTGATGCCTACATCCTATTCCCAACCTACAAACTCACGGTTTTGCTGAAGCCCTAATTTCAGCCAAAACCCTAATTAACTAATTATTAGTGAATCAATTAATGTTTTAATAAATTAATTTTAATTATTAGTCAATTATTTAATTTTTTGGTGAATGAATTTTGTTTTTTAGTGAAATAAATCATTTTTATTATGTACATATATTTTGAAAAAGGAATTATTTATAATATTCTTGGGGCTATTTCTTATTCTTGTATATTGTGAATATCACGCATGGAGAATACCACGAATATCACATATGTGGCAATCTATGGTTCCCGTGTATGAAAATAGACATAAGACATTAATATGATGCTTAGAATATAATTATACAAAATAGTATTTCTTAATGATTTGTACTCCGTACTTGATATATAATGTTATGGGTTTAATGCTCACAAAAGTCACTTGATATAATATTTGAGTTTGTTTTTATATCGTGAAGCAATTGCTTCACGACACCCACCCCCTTTGAACTTGCACCCCTACGGTGCGAGTTCACACCATTTCATCCTCGTTTAGACCACTTCAAAAAGGTCTTCATCCTCATGCTCTATGAAATTCGGTTGATTGTCTTCTTTTCTCTTGAAAATATTTATTTCTTTTCCCGCAAACGACATCCATATCTAGAAATCGTGCAAGAAATTCTCCACCTCCCGTAGTGGATGATCCTACATATGCTCCTTGTTCCGCTTATGATTCAGTCGAATAGTAAAGAACAGTACCGACCTCTTCCCATCCTGACTCTGGATCCTGATGAATGCCACTTCATTGTCAATCACCTTAGTCTCCATCCATACTATTGTGATGTACGACTTCCCTAGAATTACTAGATAAGAAAACTTCTCCTGGACAGAGAAGTTTTAATCTACGAACACATCCCCAATTGTAACCTATACATTACGGCACACATCGCACAAATCTTCCACGACTTCGGCCGCTGCTCGAACTTAGATGATATGATGTTGATCTTGGAGTTGTGGTCGAAAAGTGCTACACATGGTTCCATCTTATCTCTGATTCTGACTAAAGCCTCAGTTGTTGCTCTAGCCCATTGTATATATTAGTGTAATGGCTTCTTTCGTCCTTGTGACTACACTTTATGTCAGCACTCCGTACTCCGTAATTTCCTCATTCTCACCTTCCTCCTTTATCATGACGGTATTTACTTCATCCATTCCTTCAACCACTTGTCTCATCCTGATCATGTTGATCATCACTTTGTGGAACTCTTTCTTCGTAATCCCCAAGACTTCTCGAAGTGTCAATGCGACTTAACTTCTCGAAGCACCTTCTTTAAATGAGGGGCCGACCTTCTGCTTCCTTTTGTCTTCCGTCATTGCCTTCACATCAACTCATTTTGTTTCTCATTGTTGTAAATGGGATTGGCCACAACTGATTATCACTCACTTGTAAGATGAAAGAACAAAAAATGCATACCCAAAAACGAGAAAACATAGAGACACAAGATGTTTACATGGAAACCTTGAAAAATGGGAAAAACCATGGGAGCCCACAGACTCCGAACTGAATCATTATATTGAGAGGAAATACACAACTTAGTAAGAATTGCAAGTCAATGACCTTAAGTTCTTCTTCGTCTGATAGACGGCTGCAGAGTTACAACTCTCTCTCTCTCTCTCTCTCTGTCTCCAGTTACAAAGGCAACTACGAATTGTAACTTTACACAATGATCATACATAATAACTACTTGCCCTAACTATATTTATACTCATATACACTATATAAGTTATTTACAAATATAGCCCGCTAAAGGCACATATTGAGGCTATTTACAATTATAGCTCTGAGTCAGCTTCGACCGATTCATCTATTGACTGAATTGATTATTTTTTGATTTTCGGTTAGTCAATTTTTCGGCCTCGGTTGAGTTAGCCATCAATTGATTTGGTTGTTCTTCCCATCAGGGACCAGTTTTCCCAACACTCACTTCTTTTGCTCTTGGGTCTTGTGTCTTTTTGACGACTCACTTCTTCTTTTTTCTTCTATTGAGACCTCATGGGTGTTCACTCTTGCTATCTTGGCAAATGTTGTCAGTGAATCTACTAGGTTGTTCCACCCACCTACTCCTTATCTCATCACCAACTTTCCATAAGTCTTGTAATTGAACTTTCTTTTCATTAGTCGACTTGATCACTTTTCTCAAGAATCCTTATTTGATTTGGGGATCACCAACCTGACTTTGGCGCTTCTTGACCCGTCACTTCCTCCGTGTCAGTGTCAATTTCCACTGCCTTCTAGTCCGTTTGGCCTTCTGTTGATCTGGCTCCTCCGAATTAAACACCTCTTCCAAATCGGGTGCCTCTGATTCGTTCCAGCTCTTGTCCAAATTGGCTATCCCCAATTTTTCCTCAATCTTCATGCCTTTATTGGCATAAAAGGCCGACTCCTTCCAATTTGTATCCTAGTGTGAACTCGTCCAAAGAGTTAGAGCTTAGTGTATAAGCCATAACCTAACAGTGAGAAAAAGAGAGAACTTCTTGATCATCTTGTATAGTGATCTCAAAGAGAGAGAGAGAGAGAGAGAGAGAGAACGAATGCAATAATTGAGCTTCCATTAAAGCTTAAACCATGTCTATCTTCTCTTGTATCTTCTTCCCTCCATTCTACGTAGTTTGCTAAATAGATACAACAGGTCCTCATATACACACACGTATGTTTCTATGCATATTTGATCAACAACTGGTATCAGTGACTTGCGGTTTGGCAACAACAAACAGAAGAAAAAGCTGAAAGGGAAAAGACTAGGTCAGTAAAATCTCACTTTCAAAGAAGAACATGGCTTCAACATCTGGAACAGGAGTCGAAATCAGAAAATTCGATGGCAAAAACTTTGCCCTATGGAAGGAGATGATGCAGGACGTGTTGATCATCAGAACACAAGTCGAAGCCATTCGACATGCAGTGAAAGCCTGCCTCAATGATAGCCAAAGAGTGGAGATCTACAGACGAAATCGCACACTCCACCATCCAAATGCATCTTCTCCCACAATGCATTGTTGGAGAAGCTACAAGCCGTGTACGAGAATAAGTGCTCATCTTCGAAACTAATTTTGATCAAACAACTATTCAACATGAAGATGAGAAAGACTGATCCGGCTACCTCCCACATCAACACCTTTAGCCAGGTGTTGTAAGAACTTTCCTCACAAGGGATCAACTTTGAAGAAGAAGTCAAAGCTCTTGCTCTCCTATCGAGCTTGCTGACGAGTTGGGAGGTATTCTGCACAACGTATGCCAATAGCCGACCAATCCTAAATCTGGATGAGACAATCGGCAGAAGCCCACAACTCGATTGAGTTGGTCGACCGATTGAGTTGATCAAGAGAACAAGCCGATAGAGTCGGTCGACACATCAGGATATATTTTCACTTATGGTGGCGGTGCCATATTATGGAGGTCGAAGCTTCAAGAGTGCACGACCCTGTCGACCACAGAGGTCGAGTACATAGTAACATCGGAGGCAGCGAAAGAAGCGATTTGGCTCCATCGACTATTTGCCGACTTCTCATCTACAAACCGAATCGACCGACCAATGCCAACCATCTATTGTTACTCACAGAGCGCTATACACCTCATAAACACTCTTATCTATCATGCAAAGACAAAGCATATTGAGGTGCGGTATCATCACATTCAGGAGCTCATAACCAACAAGAAGCTCGAAGTCCGGAAGACACTGAGGTAAACATTGTTGATTGCCTGACGAAGCCACTCCTATATCAATGCTTTGGAGCACTAAGGACAAACATGGGACTGCAACATGCGACCGAGCAGAAGAAGGCCCAACGAGGAGTAGAAGGTAAGTTGAACCGATCAACTCAGACAAGTCAATTTGATTGACTAGCTGAACCAGGCTAGACATTGAACACATCTCTGCCGATTCAGCCACATGCCGACTAACCTATAAATATAAATTTAGACTAATTTTGTAATCTAGGTTTATGGGGAAGATAGCCCCAAACACTTGTACATGCAGGAAAGAGTAGTCCTTTTAAGGGGGAGTTTGTAGCCATAAAAGGCCGACTCCTTCCAATTTGTATCCTAGTGTGAACTCATCCAAAGAGTTAGGGCTTAGTATATAAGCAATAACCTAACGGTGTCATGCCTTTCGGCTCCGGATTGTTGCGGGAGTCAGGGGGGAACCACTGAGGTTTTGGACTAGGAGAAAGAAAATTCTAAGGCAATGAAGAATATGAAATATGTTGTAAGAAAGAAATATATGAAAAACTCGTGAATCCCATGAGTATAGTGTATTAGTGAGTACTTAGATTAAGAGAGAAAAATAGTTAGCAAATTCGTGAATCCCACGATTATATTATATTAATCTACCCTTGTAAAATAAGCAACAACCACTATACATCTTTCTCTCTCCCTTATATAGTGTTGGAAGAGTCTAAGTTTATCACATGCAAGCATCATGCTTTTCCTAACTTTAGTTTTCATGCACATTGCATGTGCATGATTAGCTTTCCTAACTTTAGTTTTCATGCACACTACATGTGCATGATTAGCTTTCTATCCCATCTTTTTCTTTTTTTAACTCAAGTGTGTATGCATGAATAACTTTTTGTACCATGCATATCTAGAATATTTACATGGGATAAAATTTAGTATAATTTTAAAATTCATAATATGCTAGTATAGTGGTAAGGTTGGGGTTTGTCCACGTGGAGGTACAGGGTTCGAACCTTGCCCTATGCACGTAATAAATATTTTTAATATTTTATTTTATTTATTATACGCACTTTAAATCGGATATAGTATTTTACATATTTCACGTAGTGTGTGATTACGGCTCATAGCTATCGTAGCTTCAATACATAGCTCGCATTCGAAGAGAGAAGAAGAAGAAGAAGAATCGACATAATGAATACTCAAATGGGGAGTGCTCTCCCTACCGAAAAGTTGGATCGAAACAACTTCGCATCTTGGGAGTACAAGATGCACCAATACCTTGTCGGACAAGGCTATTGGAGCTACATCAAAGGAGCACATGAAGACCGACCCGCCGAAGCGGCTCCCGGATACGCGACATGGGAGCAAGCCGCAAGCTGCGTGATGTATTGTTTGGCGACATGTGTTCACGACCACATGCTCGGTTACATTCGAGAAGCCAAGACGCCGAAGGAAGCATGGGAAAATCTATGAAAGATTTTCGCCGCCAACACGACCACGAGGAAGCTTTAACTCCACCAAGAGTTGAACAACATTCAACAAAGGGACATGTCCATCACGACATACACCTTGAAGATCAAGGAGCTTTGCGACTCGCTCAGCTCAATAAGTGTAAGTATAGATGATGATGAGTGGTGCAAATATGCCTCGGCGGCCTCGCACCACGATTCGGCACGATGCGAACCGCCGTTCTAGCACGGGAGAAATCTCCCTCCTTCCTCAAGCTCCAATCAATGCTATTGGTCGAAGAAAACCACGTGCGTACAAGGAGCAATGAGTCGGAAGGCCACATGCTCTACACGCACTCTAATGGAGGAAGAGGACGCGGACGAGCGAGAGGCCGATTCGGCCAAGGACAAGGCGGACGAGGTCCGACCTACGACAACAACTCCCAATTTCGGCCGCAAAACGGAGGCCAACAAGGAACCTTCGCAAGAAGGGGGAGCTTCCACTCCAGCCCAAGCTGTCAAAACGCAATCGAATGCGGATATTGCGGAAAGCTCGGCCACCATGAAGAAGAGTGCCGAAAGAAGATGCGTGAATCGGCTTCCACAAGCCGACAACTCACGAATTACGCACACAACTCCGACTACGAAGGTCGTGGCGGAATGTATCCGAGCGCAAAAATTGACACATCCTCGAAGTAGCACGGGCCATGATGAACGAGAAGCATATGCCCGAGTCATATTGGGCCGAAGTTGCAAATACGGCCATCTACCTAATGAACCGGTGCACAACATCCGACGTACACGGGGTCACTCTGCACGAAAAATTCTTCGAAAAGAAGCTGAACCTATCACATGTTCGGATATTCGGCTCCATTGCGTACGTGCACATCCCCGACGAGAAGCGTCAAAAGCTCGACCTGAAGTCGGAGAAATGTATCCTCGTAGGATACTCACTGGAGCAAAAGGGGTACAAGTGCTACAACCCCTCAACTCGAAAATCTCGAGTAAGTCGAGACGTCGTTTTTGACGAGTCCGCATCCTAGTACGCACCAGAGACAACTCCAACTCTGATTCCGCTTGACCCGGAATTCGCCGAACAAGAGATTGAGGATGAAGATCACCTTATGCGCATACTCGAAGAAAGTCCGATCATGACCTGATTGAGCGGACCACAATAGCCTTTGAGCGATCAAAGCACATCATGGCCTAGCCCGAAGATGCACAAAGGCAAGGCGAAAATGTCGGAATACGAAGATGATCGCTTCAACGACGATGAGTCGACTCACTCACTCGACAGTGAGTTCGGCGGTTTCGAGGTACCTATCGAAGCCAAGAAAGCCCTCATCTCTGCAAATGAAAAGCTCCGCTGATCCACTCGTGAAAAGAACCCCATAAACCGATTCAGCTACAACGATTATATGGCGTACCATTACGCCTTTCTGATGAAGGTAGTGACAGTACGGGAGTGGGAAACCTTTTCGGAATCTGTGAAGGACCCGCGATGGATTGAAGCAATGAACGAGGAGATGTAGGCACTACGGAAGAATTAGACGTGGGATCTCGTTCCCACCTCACCACACAACAAGGCGATCGGATGTAGATGGATCTACAAGGTGAAGTATAACGCTGATGTCTCCGTGAACCGCTACAAAGCTTGACTTGTAGCGAAAGGATACGCTCAGACGCATGGCGTCAATTACAAAGAGACCTTTGCCCCGGTGGCAAAGATGACGACGGTGCACACCGTAATTGCGATTTCCACGGCGAAACGGTGGCACCTCCATCAAATGGATGTCAAGAACGCCTTTCTACAAGGCGACTTAGAAGAGGAGGTGTACATGATCCAACCACTTGGCTTCAACTCGAGCACCCATCCGAAAGCTATTTGCCGACTCAAGAAGCCACTCTACGGCCTCAAGCAAGCACCACGTGCTTGGCATTCGAAGATAACGCAATATCTTCATCAAATCGGCTTCCTGATGTCAAAATCGGACAACTCCCTCTACATACGAAGCGATTCCGCAAGTCCGTGTCGAATACAAGTGTATAATGGACGTATTCACACTATCCCTTTGTATAGCTTAAGTTTGGGCCATTTGTGTAATTAGCATAAATGGTAGTTGCCCTAAGTCGGTCACTATATAAAGTGACCTTGTAACCTTTTTGTAAGGTTGGGTGTTGTATTATTGCTTTGTGGAATAGAAAGTCTTTTGCGCCTCTCTCTCTCTCTCTCTCTCTCCCTATCTCTGTGCAACGACCTAGAAACTGTCAAACGCAGGTACAGAAAAGAATCGAATGCTTCTTGCTCTTCCGCATCGCCACGGCCTTGTCTTCAACATCTGGTATCAGAGCCTGCACAGTATTCGGTCCTTCAATCCGCTGTCGGCCGTCGTCTTAACCTGCACAGCATTCGGTTTCCTGCGTCATTCGAAGAAGAGAGAAGAAGAAAAACGAGGCTTGCATCTCTTCGCGTTAGATCATCTTCGCTTGGAGTAAGCCAACCGGTTGTACTCCGTTCCTTGTGATCGCAACCGCTCGAGGTGAAATCCCCTTGTGCAACATTGACACGATCGTGCTTCACTCGGTTAAACGACATCCGAAAAGGTCATTAAACGCTGCTCGCCGCTCGTTGTAACCACTCGGTGCAGATCGGTCTCAAGACAACAACCCCAATTCGCGCTTCATCCGGCTGATCGACATTCGGGAGGATCAGTTGGATCTGTCTCTCTCGTCGCTGCAGCCACCCGAAGCAGAATCGGTCCAGATAATCGGTTTCAATAATCGGTATTCGGCATATATATCCGAAGTGAACCGGGCTCACTCCGACTCGGCAACATTCGGGAAGACCAGTCGGTCCTGTCCCTCAAGTTACCGGAGTCAATTCGAGCAAGTTCAACAATACATATATCCGAAGCCGAACCGACTCGGGTTCAAATCCGACTAGAACGATATCGGGTGAGCCAACCGGCTGCACTCCAACAAGGTTCGTAGTCAACTCCGAACCGAGCTTCGTCAACCGAAACCAAATTTGATGGCATCAACATCCGGCTCGTCAGAAATGAGTCTACGAAAGTTCGATGGATCGAACTTCAACTTCTGGAAGGAACAAATGCAGGACTATCTCATAGTCAAGGGGCAAATCGATCCCATCGAAAATGAAGAACCTCCAGAAGGATACAAACCAATTGAGTGGCAGAAGCTGGACAGAATTGTCCGCGCCACGATTCGGATGCACCTATCGGAATCGGTATACTTTACGGTGCAATCGTGTACGACAGCATTCGAACTGTGGAAAACACTGTCGGACACTTACGAAAAGAAGGTCGCCGCAACGAAGATGTTTCTGATCCGGCGCCTCTACAACTTGCGGATGAAAGAATCCGATTCGGTTCAAGCACACCTCAATGAGTACGAAAGCATAAGCTCCCAAATCTCGTCACAGGGGACGGCAATCGTGTCTTCTCGATCTTCACCGATTGGCTCGCTATGGTAGAAAATCAAACCGACCGAAAGCTGAAATGCTTTCGGACAGACAATGGGGGAGAGTTCAAATCCGAAGAATTCGTCAAATTCTGCCGACAACGCGGCATCTGACGTGAATTTACGGCACCACACAGTCCGGAGCAAAACGGGATTGCAGAACGAATGAATCGGACAATCCAAGAACGGATAGTTTCCATGCTCCAACACTCCGGACTGTCGGATGGCTTCTGGGCAGAGGCTCTACTCACGGCAGTACACATAATCAATATGTCGCCAAGCAGACCTCTAGGACTTCAAATTCCTCAGGAACTATGGATCGGCAGTAAGCCGAATTACGACAAGCTGAGGATCTTCGGATGCGAGGCGTACGCCCTTATTCCGAAAGATGATCGCCGAAAACTTGCACCTCGGTCCAGGAAATGCATTTTCCTTGGATATGGATCCGACGGCGAAATGGGATACCGACTCTGGGACCCCGAACGCAGACAAATCGTTCGAAGTTCGGACGTTGTGTTCAACGAGTCGGCTATGAATCCATCAGTCGAAAAACCGATCGAAGTCCGAAGGGTAACATTTTCCGATGTGCCGACCCTTCAAGAAGGCCCCGCTCTTAACAAACGGTCAGCTTCACGGGTAGCTGAACCTTACATTACCGACTCGGACAACCCCGACTCGGCACAGTAGAACAATCCGCTTTCGGACCATCCGACCTCGACACCCGATGCGACCAGTCCAATCTTACCTCGACGATCCGAGAGACTGTCGCAACCTCCGGAGAGGTATTCTCCTGGAATTTTCTTCACCGACGCCGGCGAACCGACATCTTACGAAGAAGCATCGACATCTGTCGATTCAGCCACCTGGCATCTGGCGATGGAGTCGGAAATGCACTCCATTCGGGCAAACAAGACTTGGGATCTGGTCGAATTACCTAGGAACCGGCGTGCTCTTCCTTGCAAGTGGGTTTATCGACTAAAAGAGACGTCTGATTCGACCACCCCAAAGTACAAGGCCAGATTAGTTGCGAAGGGCTTCCGACAAGAATATGGCGTCGACTTCGACGAGATTTTTTCACCAGTGGTGAAAATGACAACCCTTCGTTTTCTACTCGGCGTAGTGGCAGCCGACAACTTGGAGCTGATTCAGCTAGATGTCAAAACCGCCTTCCTCCATGGTGATCTTGAAGAGGAAATTTATATGGAACAGCCAAAAGGCTTCGTGGCAACTGGCCAAGAACATCTAGTCTGCCGACTCAGGAATAGTCTATACGGCCTCAAACAGGCACCGCGACAATGGTACAAGAAGTTCGACGACTTCATCCAATCGATCGGCTTCTCAAAAAGCGATGAGGACCATTGTCTCTTTACCAACACAGCTCAAGATGGATCACCCATCTTCCTCATCATTTACGTGGACGACATGCTAATTTCTGGACGCCACGCGGGCGAACTTGCCGATCTCATTCGGCAACTGCGGTTGAAGTTTGCCATGAAGGACCTCGGTCCGGCACGACACATACTCGGCATGAAGATTAGTCGGCATCGCGATAAACGACATCTTTTTTTGTCTCAGACCGACTATATCCGACGTGTCTTAGAACGCTTCAACATGCAATCAGCCAAATCTGCATCAACCCCGCTCCCCATGAATCTTCGGCTCTCTCAGCGAGACTGCCCGACATCCGGTCCGGAGGGGGAAGATATGAAGTCGGTACCGTATGCACCGGCAGTCGGCTCCCTTATGTACCTGATGGTCGCGACACGGCCTGATATTTCTCACGCCGTAGGAGTCGTTAGCAGATTTATGCACAATCCTGGCCGATCGCATTGGAACGCAGTCAAGCATGTGTTCAGATATCTGGCTGGCACAAAAGACCACGGCATTCTTTTCGGTCCGAACCGAACCTCAGGCATAGTCGGTTACACCGACTTGGACTTCGCCGGCTGTATAGACAGTCGGAAATCAACAACCGGATACTGCTTCAAATTCGGCAATGGAGCAATTTCGTGGAAGTCGAAACTTCAGGAGTGCACAACGACCTCAACGACCGAAGCAGAATATGTAGCTGCGTCCGACGCTGCAAAAGAAGCTTTGTGGCTCGGCCGGCTGGCGCACACGTTTCGACAAGTCGACCATGACTCGGCTCCAGTTGTCTATAGCGACAGTCAAGGTGTTGTTGCCTTGTCGAGAAATCCGGTTCTCCACAACGCCTCCAAACATATCGACGTTCAATATCACTTCGTTCGGGACTGCGTCATTTCAGGGAAAATCGGTCTAGAGAAAATATCCACAACCGACAATGTCGCAGACGGAATGACCAAGTGTCTTTCGGCAGACCGCTTTCGGTCTCTTCGGCATCAGATGGGCGTAACGACAAACCAGTCCGGTTAGAGCCGGACACAGCGCAGGATGGTTTCCGACAACCGACATCAGTTCCTTAACGATCGGCTTCAACTCTTCCGACCCGACCAGTTCGGTCTTCTGCCTCGGACCCTGCCGACTCGAACAAAACTGATATGTCCGAGAACCTAGGTTTATACCTGTAATCTTAGATAACCCATGTATACGCCCATTACGGGGGAGTGTTGAATACAAGTGTATAATGGACGTATTCACACTATCCCTTTGTATAGCTTAAGTTTGGGCCATTTGTGTAATTAGCATAAATGGTAGTTGCCCTAAGTCGGTCACTATATAAAGTGACCTTGTAACCTTTTTGTAAGGTTGGGTGTTGTATTATTGCTTTGTGGAATAGAAAGTCTTTTGCGCCTCTCTCTCTCTCTCTCTCTCTATCTCCCTATCTCTGTGCAACGACCTAGAAACTGTCAAACGCAGGTACAGAAAAGAATCGAATGCTTCTTGCTCTTCCGCATCGCCACGGCCTTGTCTTCAACAGTCCGATCGTCATCATCTTATATGTGGATGACCTAGTCATTGGAGGTGAGCATCTCGTCGAAATCAATAAGCTCAAATCCCTCCTTTCCGACAAGTTCGAGATGACGGACATGCAGGAGCTCCACTACTTCCTTGGCATCGAGGTAATTCGGTCTCCGGCCGGAATCATGATCTCTCAACGGCACTACATCCTCAACTTACTATACAAGTTCGGGATGGCTGAGTGCAAATCTGTGGCAACCACGCTCGATCGTAATCTCAAACAAGATGCGAACTCCGGCACCAAAGCGTGTGAGCCAACTCAGTATCGACAACTCATTGGGAGTCTCATCTACCTCACGATCACACGACCCAATCTTAGTTATCCGGTCGGTCTCCTTAGCCAATTCATGCAAACACCGCGTGATACTCACTTGGATTGCGCTAAGCGAGTTCTACGCTACGTGAGCGGCACAATGGATTGCGGCATCCTCTACAAGACCGCGATGCCAATACGACTCAAGGGGTACACAGATGCCGATTGGGCCGGCTACGAAGCTGATAGAAGATCAACCTCCGGATTTGTTTTCTCCCTCGGCAGTGGAGCAATATCCTGGAGTAGCAAGAAGTAGCCTACCGTCGCTCTTTCGAGTACGGAGGCGGAATACAGGGGCGCAGCCGTAGCTGCGTGTGAAGCCGTATGGCTCAAGAGGATTTTGAAGGATCTGGGCGTACCCATCAAGGATCCGACTTCCCTTTACTACGACAACATGGTGTTCCACGCGTGGACAAAGCACATCGAAGTGCACTATCACTTCATCCGATAGCGCGTTATGGCTGGCGATGTCGATCTACAACACATTAGCACCAATCTTCAAATGGCCGACATATTCACCAAAGCCTTAGGAGCCGACAAGCTATGGAAATTCATGACTGATCTCAGATTGACGATCCCTGACCTGCCAAGCTTGAGGGGGAGTACTGAAGACACTACGCAATAACGTGTGGATTCTGCAACCACGCAACGAAGCAGCGAAGAGCCGATCTACCGCGCAAAGCCGCGAAGAAAGACGCAAGCCGAAGCACAGACTTCGCAACTACGCACGCCGAAGCACAGACTTTGTAACTACGCACAACGCAAGCTAGAGCATGGATTCCGCAACTCCGCATAAAGCAAGTTGACGTGAGTCGACGCGGACTCCGAAACGCGAGTTGAAGCGGATTTTAAATACCGTCTGAAACCGACCCGACTTGAGCTTGAGGGGGCGTGTTGAGAATCAAGCTCAACTTGGTATAGTGTGTGAACTCACCTTGAGAGTGAAGAGACACTCCAACGGTCAAGAGTCACCATTATGTCACCACTTTGTATTCTAGCATTTAGTATGAGTCATAGAATCATATTCTATGACACATAACTTATGAGCTTTCACATTCCCCATGCTCCATGAGTCTTGTAGTTAATGAAGAGAGAGGGTGACTACATAAAGCACCCTCCTCCCACCTTGTATAATGTTGAGTCTTTCTCCTTTGTCAATAGACTTTTACCGTGCGTATTCTCTGTGTTTCACTCACACACACACTCTCTCTCTTACACACACACATAACTCACATCTCTTCCGCTTCACAAGAATCCATCTCTTGATTCTTTACAATTATCATAAATTTTTTCATCATACTTATCATAAAATTTGTCATCATACTTATCATAAATTTGGTCATCATACTTATCATAAATTTGGTCATCATACTTATCATAAATTTGGTCATTATACTTATCATAAATTTGGTCATTATACTTATCATACTTATCATAATTGATCATCATAAATAAAAAGGAGACTCTACATATAATACATATAAAAATTAATAAGTTAAAATAAGAGTTTAAAGTTAAAAGTTAAAAGTTAGAGCCTATAGAGAATATTTTTGAGTATTTTTTAACCTATAAACTTATAAACCTTTAAACCTTTAAACCGAACCACATAAACAAAAACCGATAAGCCGATAAACTGGTAAATTGAAAAACCAAACCGAAACCGATTAGTAACATTTCAAACCAAACCAAACTGTTTATTTATCTTTGAACCTATAAACCGTTAAGCCACAATTTTTTGGTTTGGTTCGATTTGAGCCGAAACCGGGCCTATTGCTACTCAAGAGTGGCATGTCGAGATGTTGTAGCCCAAGCATCTCTGAAAAATGTTGCAACTTGTTGGTTCCAAGTGCCTTGGTGAAGATGTCGTGAAATTACTGATCCGTCTTAACATTCTAAAGTTCGACTTCACCGTTGAGGACTCGCTTGCATACAAAGTGATAATGCACTTCTATGTGCTTCGTTTGAGCATGGAACACAAGATTTTTGGCGAGTGGCATGCTACTCATGTTGTCACAGTAGATCGAGATCAGAGTCGGTACTTCGATCCGGAGGTCTTGCAGCAACTGCTTAAGCTAGATGGCTTCATATATGGCAACGTTAGCACCCTGATACTTAGTCTCAGTGCTCGATAGGGCCATTGTTAGCCGCTTCTTGTTGCTCCACGCAATAGCCACGCTACCAAGAGAGAACATAAATCCGGATGTTGAGCGACGATACGACGCATCATCGGCCCAATTGGCATCTGTATATCCGACTAGCTTTTCAGTTATGCTGTGTCGGTATAACAGTCCCCGGTCCTTAGTGTTGGTAACATACCTCAATGTTCGGTGTGTGCACTAAAGGTGCTCCATGGTTGGCTTTTGCATAAACAGACTTATCACCCCGACTGGATAGATGATGTCTGGTCAGGTGATTGATAGATAGATGAGGCTTCTTGTTAGGAAATAGGTCCCTCTGGATGGGAAGTGAGAAGAATAGTACTGATGAGCAAACTCGGCTGAGGCCGGAACCGGATGACGAGTACCCGGCAAGCGCCGGATGATGCAGGCCCGGTGAGGAGTGCTCACCGGATGAAGGGACATATTCGTAAATATGTTTTCTGAGAGTCCACCAGGGCTATATTTGTAAATAGCCGAAAAGTCATATTAGTATAAATATGACTTAGGGCAAACTTAGTAGTTGTAGTAGTGGTTGTCATTCTTGTTGGTGCAAGATTGGAGTGTGTAACTATGTACAGAGAGAGAGAGAGAGGAAGAGCTCGTTGCCTCTGTTGTAACCGCCGCCTATGGTGAAGATAGCAAGCTCGAGGTCGTTGCCTCGGTGCTTTACAGTTGTACATTGTGATATAGTGATAGTTTGTAGTCTGTGGGTTGCCGTGGTTTTTCCCTAGTTTGGGTTTTCCACGTTAACATCCTGTGTACTCTTCTCTTCTCTGTGTCATGCATTCATTCCCCGTTTTCTGTGTTTGGTTCTAAGCTCGGTTGTGGCCGAGCGTTGTTCATCGGGAGTGTGTAGTTCCTGTCACTTCTGACAATTTTTCGAAACCGTTTCTCATTGCAGGTCGGTTTGCAGTCGGGACGAAGCTTTAGGTTTTGGTCCATGGGTGTGGATATTGGTAGGTAGTCGGTCATGCTGAACTTGTACAGTATATTCAACACATAGTGTCATTGTGAGAGCAGTATGCCATCGGGGGTGTGGATCACTTTGATCTTGAGGAAATAATGAAGGTCCCCCAGGTCCTTCATTTTGAATGCATCTGATAGTTGGGACTTCACTCAGTCGATTTCAGCGACTCCAGGTCCGGTGATGACTAGATCATCCACATATAGCAAGATACATATCGGATCTTCTGAACCTTCTGAACCTTTCCGAATGAACAACGATGAGTCAAACTTGGAGGCCACAAACCTTTCCGAATGAACAACGATGAGTCAAACTTGGAGGCCACAAACCCCATCTGAAGCAACCTATGCATGATCATCAAATTCCAAGCTCGGGGTCTTGCTTCAAGCCATAAAGTGACTTCTTGAATCGCCACACCACTGACTTGTTCATCTCCGACTGAAAACCAAGGGGGGTGGATCATGTAGACCTGTTCTTCAAGGTCACCTTGAAGAAACACATACTTCACGTCCATTTGGTGAAGATACCACCCCCTTGCTGCAACAACCTCTTGTACCACACGAACCGTCGTCATCTTCGCTACCGAAGCGAAGGTCTTGTTGTAGTCGATTCTGTGGGTGTGCGCATATCCTTTGGCCACTAACCGTCACCATTATACTTCACCTTGTATACCCACTTACAACCTATTAGAGATATGATCTAATGTAAATGTATGATAAGGAGAAAAGAATGAAAGATAGATAGATAGAAAGGAGAGAGGGAAAGAAGGGTGCCGATCCACCCGACCACCCCCGAGCAAAGGGATCGAGACGGACTCGAGCCTCGATCGGCGTCCCATACGACTACCGTGGCGTCGAGTCGTACCTGGTGCTGACGCGCTCACTACAAGAGTTGAACCACCATGAAACAGAGTCTCGACGTAGTCAAAAGATGATCAAATGAGGGTAGTTAAGCCTCTTATTTATAGTGATACCCAAGGTCCCCAGGCAACTTCACACTTGGCCTAATGGGTTGTCTCAATCTCGAGTATTAAAAGTAATCCTCCCCTTCTTTACACTCTCATTTAACCCTCACACTTATCCAGGTGTATAAAATACTACGATAAATTCTCACCACGAGATATTATATGGTCATGCCTGTAACATACCCCGTCTTTAAAACATTGCACTCTTGCAATGGAAAGTTAGGGAAGTTAGTTCTGAGAGTATTTTCGCGTTCCCACGTGGCATCTTTTATTAATTTATCCATCCATTTTATTTAAAATTCTTAGATTTCTTTAGTATGTAATTTTTTTGTTTTAACATCGAGAATTCTTTCTGGTACATGTGTTTTAGAAGATATTTCTTCAGAAATAACCGGAGTTTCAGTTGTAACTATATTGTCGCCAGAACCTAGAAGTTCTTTTAGACGACTCACATGAAAAACTAGATGAATTTCAACACCATCGGGAAGAGCGAGATGAATGACCCAATGCGTTTGAGGACTGTAATAGGTCCACAAAACCGTGGGGCTAACTTAGCACACTTACCCTTAGAAAATTTCTTAGAATTGTGAGGTACACGGAAAAATACCCTCTGTCCAGGGTTGAATACACGAGGTTTCTTATGATGATCGGCATAAAAACATGCTCTATCTTGAGCTGTTTTTTATATTATCTCGTGCAATATGCAACATATCTTGCATATCCCGAAGAAAGTTTTTGGGTACTTCGCAACTCATCATGATGTATATTAACATCAATCGAGGCTCATGGCTGTAAACCAAACATCAACATAAAAGGACTATATCCCGTCGATGTATGCTTGGAGTTGTTATAAGCAAACTCCAAAATTGGGAGATAATGTTCCCATTTTGTTGGTTTTGTACCAACGTATGCTCGAAGCATGTCCTCAATAATTTGGTTTACTCATTCTCTCTGTCCATCGGATTGAGGATGATCCGTGGAGCTCATGCTCAATGTAGTTTCTAACTTCTTAAAGACTTGCGTCCAGAAGTCACTAGTAAACTTTGGATCTCAATCACTCACAATATCCATCGGTAACCCATAAAAACGAAATAACTCGTCAACGAATTGGTAATCCAATTCAGGAGTTGTTATTGTGGTTTTAATAGCAATAAATCTGGCCATTTTAGTTAGTCTATCACCCACAACCCAGATGGCATCATGGCCTTTTTGGGTGTGAGAAGCCTAACAATAAAATCCATGGATATACTTTCCCACTTATTATCCCACTTATTATTGGGAATGTCCAAGGAATGTAAAAGTCATGCAACTTTAAGTCGCTCGGCTTTGTTAACCTAACATTGGTGACATTTAGTCACATAGCTATGTATGTCAGGACGCATCTTAGGCCAATAGAATTGAGTGGAGATGAGAATGAGTGTACTATGTATTCCAGGGTGCCCTATTGAGGGTGCGTCATGGCATTAAAAAAGAATTCTCTTTTTGACCTCAGGCAAATCTAGAACACAAACCTTCCCATTACGGTAGAGCAGACCGTTAACAATGTGGAAGTATTCCTTCGAGGATGTGGTGGTGTCTGTTCCAGACTCAACTCTTGCCTAATATTTCGCAAAATAACTGTTATCAGGATACTTTCCTCGAAGGTGATCATAAAGATATGATGTTTTTCAGTGAAGCTAAGCATGTTAACTTCACAGATGCGACTTAGTGCATCAACGACAGTGTTCATGGAACCTTACGATATCGTATGGAAAAATCAATGTCCTGGATGGGATCAGCCCATCATGCCTTACGACCTTTCAGGTCTTGTTGGTCACAAAAATATTTCAAGGACTCGTGGTCCGTAGTTACCACAAAGCGATTTCCATAAAGATAATGGCAACATGTTTTGAGCATAAAGATAATGAACGGTATACCGACATTGGTTTAGTCCTTTTACGTCGGTTTAGTACCATATCAATGTTTTACCATATTCATATGTGTGCATGTGTATTTGCATATGCATGGTTATGTTTGTATGTGTCTATTTGAATGCATGTATGAATGCATGCACACATGCATTGGTAGCATTCCATCTCATGTTCTTTTTCTCCATATTAATTTGTGTATTTGCTATTGTCATTTCACATGCAAGAAGAGTTCTTTTGGTCTTGAGAAGCCTCATGGGGAGTTCATGATGGTGGTGCTTTCGCTAGGAAGGACCATACCAAGTTCGATTCAAGTAATGCTACTTTGTGAGGCACGTTGTGTAGAGTATTGTTGCAGCAACAAGACTTGCTTGTCATTGCATTGTCCCGGTATGTATTCTTCTTGTGACCTTGGTGGATGTTGAGCCTTGTTCTTCACTCATTGTGGCATGTTTTGTCCTTTTTCATGCAAATAAAGTCATGAAAAACAATTGAACACTATTCTTCTTAGGAGCTAAGTAGAAACCAAGTTTGGCTGTGCATTTTGGTCAAGGAAAATGTATTCATTGTGTTTCCTTTTTATTCTTGAAATTTTTTTTTACTTCAGGAAACCCTAATCCCAATGATTTTGGACCTTAGATTATGGCTATCCACCTCGACCTTCGAAGAGGTTGAAATAAACATTACTAGAAGACCCCTACATATGGTCACTTTGGTCGTGATGACCTCGACTTCACATGGGAAATAGTTAAGCCATTGAAGTGGCAGAAAGCTTAGCTCGACATAACTTTTGATTAGTTATTGTCAAAGTGAAACAAAAAGCTGACAAAATTTACTATTATGACTAGGGATTTTGCTTATGATCTATGCCTTTCTTTCTATTAGAGAAGTATGCAAATATAAGAATGAAATGGTTGGAAAAGAAAGTATAGAGGGAGATGATATTTTGCTTATTCCAAAAGATTTCTCTTAAAACTCCTTTTTAACTAATATGGGAGTTTTTTCCCATTTGTTTGAAGCTTTTTTTTCAAATATTTGTTTTCTTTTCATTATTTCAAATGGAAGAAAAATAATGGGCTATTTATAAGAGAGCACAACAACAAATATTCATGTACTATGTGTGGTGATGGAGATGTTGAGTTAATTGGATATTTTCATCAAAGACTCGTTGTGCTTAATTGCTTTTCTATATGATATCTTTGTATTTAAGGATATGGTGCTTTCAACACTTGAGACTAGGCTTCACATCTAACTAGTTTTTATTTTGGTGTTCAATTATGCTAAGAATGCACCATCAAGGCTCTCATACCCTGAGTTTGTTTTGAGGCTAACTATCAAGGGAGGTCGAAGCATGCATTTCTTCCTATGATTGCCTTTTGTTCTATAAGTATGGATGGTCTTCATTCCTTTCATGACTTTTTGGATTTGGAGGTTGACATTATTAGGAACATTTCTAAAGCCAAGTGGGTGTTTATTCATCGAATCCCACCCACTTTAATCTTCACTAACCGTTGTCGCGAAGATTCGCGCGCGCGCGTTACTTGGGTGGGACCACGGGGGTCTTGGACTAGGGAGTACTCAAGGGATAAATAATTAATTATTTATTTATTTTAAATCTTATAAATATAAAGCACTCTTCGAACCCACTCTACTAATCCTCACTCTACGAATCTTCACTCTACTAATCCTCATTCTATGAATCCTCACTCTACGAATCCTCTCTCTACGAATCCTCACTCTATGAATCTTCACTCTATGAATCCTCTCTACGAACTCTCTCTACGAATCCTCACTCTACGAACTCTCTCTACGAACTCTCTCTACGAACTCTCTCTACGAATCCTTTCTACGAACCCACTCTACGAATCCTCTCTTGGAACCCACTCTACGAACTCTCTCTACGAATCTAAGGGGACGATAACACAAACACGAATGCTTGTACGTCTTTATGAGGAGGAAAGGTGCATGGGCACGCCCGAAACGTTCCCTCGTCACAAGACGGCCGAACGTACAAGGAAGACACGAACAAGAAAGAAAGAAAGAAGGAACACGAATGATATCGGCCAAAGGAGTAAATACGTGTTCGATTCCAACGCAAGAGGCCCCTTTATAAATAGGGTTTGATTACAATAGCAACTTCTAGCTAACCATTGGCTCAATCAAAACATAAATACTAAATGACCTTAGAGACAAGAGCAAAACCGACCACAACGAAGATAAACACACGAGCACCACCAAAATGCCAACCCCAACGAACCACGACCACCCGAACGGCAAGCACACGGGCTCGCAACGACGAACGAGGCTCGCAACGACGAACGAGGCTCGCAACGTCGAACCAACGAAGCTTGGGCTCATGAGCACTTCGAGTGTCAACACAAAGAAGACGAGCACGTGGTGATGAGGGGATGAAGGGGTATGAAGAGATGAAGAGAAGTGGTGAAGAAGAAGATGAAGAACTCCGAAGGAAAAATGGCGATAGTCTCCTCCTCTTAAAATATCCTCCCAAATGAGCCCCCCTCGACCTCCTTTTATAGGAAAAAAGGAAGAGGGGTCGCAAATTTTGTCTTTAATGCAAAACGGAATAAAATTCCTTAAATCACGCTACATTGTAAGACTAGATTTAAACGGTGCACCTCTAACTAGAAGTCAATGTGACTATCCACTAGCCCATTAACTCTATTTTATATAATATATAATTCTATCTCTACAAATTCATAGCTTGTATCCCCTCTACCTTTTATCTCTCCTCTCTCTTACTTTTTACATGAGCTTCTATACATCCTTTCCACCCGGGTTTTCTCACCATGGCCGAAAATCCTCATGACATCGTGTTTGTGGATTTTTATTATCACCTAACATTGTATTCATCTTTATTGGTGCTACATCATTAGGAGAATGCAAGGTCCTCATTTCTACTTGTTGTAAAGGAAGGAGATTGATAAATAAATCATTGCTGTGTTGTAATATATTACTTTCCTCTCAACTAATGAATTATTGTTTGTTTGAAACATTATTTGAACCGTAGGTATGTCATTATTATAGCAAGTTGGTTTTGCATGTGTTTGTTTGTTGCAAACTATATAATCTAAGGAAAATGTGTATTAGAAAGAGATATTGTATTGCTAATAGTGTGATTAATATGTATGGTAAATGTGGCTTGACCCATGTAGCACATATATGTTTGATAAGCTTTACATATTGAATTAGTCATATATTAATTTCTTCCCCGTTAAATAATGTTGTGATGTGAGAAGTTATTGAGCATTTGAAGGAACTTCTTGTAGTGATGGGGTATTCATGATAATTGTTGATGAAATTTTATAAAGTTTAAATATAGAATAACTATCAAACCAAATAATGAACTCTTGCGTCTTTATTAGTAAAAGAATATCTATGATTTAGGTGCAAATAGACACGAGCCCCTACACACATACGCACATAACACATAGATACATACACACATGTTATACAACTAAAATATACCACACATACAATATAATACATACATAAATCAATATGGAATACAATACATACATGCAATGCAATACATACATATGAACACACACATAACACATACATACATAAAATATATATAACATATGCAATACAATATAATACATACATACACACATGTATAAAACATACATGGGTCTTCTATGTAAGGGCATTTAAAATGAGTTGTTAAAATATATATTGGCACTAAGGGGTATTTTTATTAACCATATTTTTATAGAAGGGTAACTAAAATAGTAAAAAACATAGGTATAAGGGGTTTATAAAAGGTGTCGCGAATGCACGTGATATAACCTCTTTATATATAGTGGAGCCCCCAGGATGAGATCAGCCCATCAACCCATCATGCCTTACGACCTTTCAGGTCTTGTTGGTCACAAAAATATTTCAAGGACTCGTGGTCCGTAGTTACCACAAAGCGATTTCCATAAAGATAATGGCACCATGTTTTGAGCGCATGTATAACTGCAAATAATTCCTTTTTTTGAACGGTATACCAACATTGAGTAGAATCAAGTTTCTTACTCTCGAATGCTATTGGTTTACCATCTTGATATAAGACAACACTTATAGCATAATTGCTTGCATCGGTTTCAACCTCAAAAGGTTTTGAAGGATCGGGAAAAAGAAGTCGTTGTAGTTCAAAATATGTTAATTGAACCGAGACATTATTGATATTGTAAACGTGAATGTCTGGATCAAGTACACAATAAAATAGAGTAGAACAAGACAATTCGGATATTGATGGAGAGGAAACAATCGGGAGGGATTGTTTTTTTACACATTGAATAAAATGAGTACAATCGTTCAGTACAAAAGTGATTGAATGATGAACCCAATCAATAGATAAAGAAGAGTTTTATTATAGAACCAGGGATAACCCAGTATTACATTAGTGGTACAAAGATTCATTCCATAGAAATCTACTTCCTATATATAAGTATCAATAAAAATTCCTAATGAATGAATCGCCCCGTTGATGTATTGTACTCTTCCATCAGCCAACTGCACCGTATAGGTGTGATCACTTACGGGGGGTTGAATTCCCCATATCTGAACCAAACGATCATTCACAAAGTTGTGTGAGCTTCCCGAATCAAACAAAAATTGTACGGGAGATCCATTGATATACCCATTTGCACGTAGTAAATCATTAGGACCCAATACATAGTGAGGGAAAGAACATTGACAATTACTTAAATGATGCGTATAGACCTGAAGGACATTAGGAATCTGACCTCTATGGTCTGCAACTTTAGCTTTGCTGTCGTGCTCATTCTGTTTGAGCTTTCGACATTGCTCTTTTGTATGACCCTTCTTTTTGCAGAATACACAAAAAGGATGTTGTTGCTTATAATCACGATCCATGAATTCGTTGGGTGTCTTTTGTTTCCCAGCGAATTGCAATTGCTTAGTCTCAGGTGCTTCGTTGGGTTTGTTGTGGTCCTTCTTCGAAGTGCGTTGATAGCGAACAATTATTTCAACGGCCTCTTCGAAGGATTTTCGATCCTTATCGTGCACTATTTGGTGATAGTCCGAATTGAGGATGCCATTGACAAAACAAGATATTAACTAGTTGTCCCCTTCTAAACCCGATTTTTGGATTTGGGTTCTAGCATTGTGAACATAGTCTTCTAGCAAAGAAAACTTCCTACTAGAGAGGTTCATAAAATCTTGTGCTGCCTTAGTTCGAGAGGGAGGTTGCAGAAATTGGCCCTTAAAAACTGTGACAAAATCTTTCCATATATCGGGCAATTTCCCCAAATTTTGGAGCCCACGCCACCATGTGACGGCCTTACCGCCTAGTTCTCGGCCGACATATGCAATCTTCGTACTATCTGGCATGGGATAGAGCTCAAAATGAGACTCCCATCGGCCCAACCACGTGCAGATTGCTTCTTCGGTTCTTTCCTTTTTTTCTCCCATAAATGGCTTAACAATAAACGATGGTTCACCCTGTCGCTCATTAGGTCTATTAGTCTCATGTTGTAAACTAATGACACGTGCCTCGAGAGCACTTTGAGATTGCCGAAGTTCGGTCATCTATTGAGTAGTGAAACTAAGGTATTGGCTTATTTGTGAAAAATACATCTCAATGGACATTTGTCCAAGAGGATGTCCTTGAGTTCCTTCCGCTTGAGCGGATGACATTGGGTTGTTATTTTGAGCCATTGACTGATTATTTCTGGCAAAGAAATAGGATAAGGTCAGACAAATAGTCATAACATTATGTCATGATGTAAACATATCATGGGCAAACATTAATCGATATCATGATCTCACATCAATACCCCTCTAGATGTATGAGATGAGGTTGAAGATCAGGTTACTATGGTAACACAAAGGTGTTTTAAAAACCATGGGGTTGACAATTTGATATCTTTCCCTGATCTCTATATTTATTTTTTCATCGCGGCTCCTCAAGGCTCAACCATGTATGTTCGCGTCATGATTAGTTTATACACGAAAAAAAATGTTAACAATAAACTATGTTTCGGTGCCCGCATATGTGGTTTCGGCTCTTTAATTCCTATTACGAGGACCCCGAAGTGCAATTAGACCTCAAGTCTAAACATGTGTTATAGTCATATGTATCAACGATATTGTATGGTCGTGGTTATATTTGAATTCGAGACCTTGAGAACAAATGCATTAAACACTTGAGCCAACCGAGTAGGTTGCTCTTCTTGAATGTTTAATATTTAATGCGTATAAGAGATATGTGAGGCATTTGCCCATATATGTTTACCACAAACTTTGTTGGTACGTTACCTAACCTCAAGTTTCGTAATTATGATGGCATACACCAAAGTGCAACCTAATGGTCAAGCCAAATGAGCCCTCTTTTTGTGGCTAAGGTTGCTTCATTAAGTCACGAACGGGGATGTCAACAATAAAAATTTGTTGAAAACGGGATGGTGACAACGTCATTCTCACAAAAATGTGAGGACGGCCACCAAGATCCTTTCCCCGAAAAGGAAAACATTCGATATTCAAAATCACGTAATAACTTATATACACATATGTATATTATCACATATATACGATCAAATACGTATACACGTGACCACATATGCATATATAAAAGAAATCGTAATATAAAATAGCAAAAAATGATGTAATCGAGAAACGTGAGGCATATACCCTCTACGCACTCGAATCATCTAAAAATAAAGGTTAATCGTAATACGCAATTGAGGTATTGACCTCATACGCATACGACACCAAACACATATCATTTACATACAAATCAAGGTAATGACCTCATACGCAAACATAACATATGTTTGTGAATGTAATACGTTATTGAGGTATTAACCTCGTATGCATACGACACTAATCACATATTAAATATATGTCAAATAAGGTATTGACCTCGTGCACATATGTAAACGTTTTATATAACCAATTAATTACCACTACAACATCATTGAATTAATGGAAATTTTTTTTACATATGACCATATACATGATTAGAAAGGAGAAGAAAAAATAGAAAAAAAAAAACAAGAAAGATTACTGAAGTTCCGTTGTTGATCGCTGACTGGATCAAGGCCGACCACACAACGATTGATCACCATCAATCAAGAAGACAAAAGAAACATTAGAACATGAGCTTTGAAACCAACTATTAAAGATATGATCTAATGTAAGCGTATGATAAGGAGAAAAGAATGATAGATAGATAGATAGAAAGTGTGCTAGAACACTGAGGCCGATCTTAACCATCTCAACTTCGTCCACCGTCACGTTGATGGAACCCAAAGCGTCGCAGATCTCCTTGATCTTGATGGTGTAGTCGGTAACCGACATTTCTATTTTCGGAATGTTGTTGAGCTCTTGCTGGAGCTACAACTTCCGGGCCATTGTGCTTGCCGCGAAAACCTTCTTTAGATTCTCCCAAGCTTCTTTCGGCGTTTTTGGATCCTTGATGTAGCCGAGCATTTGGTCGTGGACATAGGATGCGAGGCAGTACAACACTCTACTTGCTCCTTGCTCCCAAACCGGGAAGTCCTTATGTGCTAGCTTTGGTGTCACTTCATTCGCTCCCTTGACATAACTCTAGTAACCGTGTCCGAGCTGGTACTAGTGCATCTTGTAAGACCAAGATGCACAATTTCTTCTATCAAGCTTCTCCGTCGGAAGCAAGCTTGCCATCCCTCTGTCCATTCTTTCTTTGGTCCGTTCTCTTTTCCAGAAGTTAGGTTTTCTTTGGTCTACTTAGGCTTTTTGTCAGCAATAGAGGTTTCTCAACCCTCACACTGTGATACTATGAAAAGAATTACATGCAGAAGCTTGAAGACCTAACCGACTTCACCGGATGTTAACAAAAAATATACATAGGTTTAATGGAAGCATCAAATCACATAGAGAGTACACGGGAGAGACAAAGAGAGCAGAACAACATAAAACTCAATTTCAAAATATCACTCTATTCATACAATGTGCTCAAAGAGAACTTTTATACAAGTTCTTAAAAGGACTGATAGAAGTACTGATATGTACTTCAATGCTCATACACGCGACTGACGCTAACACCAAGAAATATGCCTACGTACTGGGCTAGGACAGTAGGCCTCTAACGGCCTATCGGTTACAATCCGATCCGGCTCCCACATCCGGACATGGATCCGGTTCTCCATTTTGGACTCCAATCGGGATCCGGTTGATCTTGTCTACTCAACAATTATATTGAGAATACAAGATTTGGCCAAAATTAGTGTTAGGAATTTGTCTCTCCTATGGGAGAAGTCAATAGTCGAAGTCCTATGGGAGAAGTCGACAATGTAAGTCAAGGAAGAAGTCAGTAGTCAAATCGACAAGCCGAATATAGGATGGTCGATCGGATTGACTAGCGAGTCGACAAGGTGGTCAACTAGCTTGGAGGAGATAGAGAGTCGACTACATTGAATGGATGCGACAAATCAGGCCGACCGGATGGTCGAAGATAGGTCGATAAGTCAGGCCAATAAATTATTATTATTATTATTTATATAATAATAATAACATATAACTCCTATAAATAGAAATAGATGGTCAAACTTATTGAGAATGATGTGTATAGAGCTTCTGTCACAGACAAGTATAATAGAGCAAAGTGAAGACAAGATTAGAACACAAGAGAGAGAAAAGGAACAAGAACTCAACGTATAGAATCCGTAACTGGTGTTGTTCACCTTGATTAGAATCAAGGTGCACCTGAGTATTTATACAAGAAGGTAGGGTTATGTAAGCCAGTTAGAAATAGAGTATGCATGAGGATGCATGCAATAGAGAATGCATGAGGATGTATGCAATAGAGAATGCATGAGAATGTGTGCAAGCTAGAAACTTCCAATGTTCAGTCTACACTACATGAAGTTGGATTTAGTACATGGATATATATGTAGTTCAATTGGTGAGGTTGCCCAATAGAGACCATGAGTTCTTGGGTTCAATCCCTACTTTCGTTCGTGGCATATGTTTATGACAGCTTTTGTTGTAGAGAGTAGAAACGAAGAGACGTGAGGGTACGCGAGAGAGAGTGGCATAGTTTAGTGGAACTAGCCACTTAGTGGGTATTCTATGATTTACATAGATTTGTAATCGGTTTTTCTTTCCTATACCTCTGTTTATAGTGTAGATCCGCTGCCTGTGGTTTTCTCATGTTTTAGGGTTTCCACGTAAATCTTGTGTAATGTGTATTCTGTTCTCTGGTTTCTTGTACATTTCAGTTTATCTTTCTTGTCTCACTACGATTAGAACACTAAAAACTGGTATTAGAGCTTGAGGTGCAAGAATGGAAGGAGGTGTGAGGGGCATCCTAGGTATCATCATTGTTCTGCCCTCTTCATTGTCATTGTCATCATCTATAGGTATCATTTTGCATCACAATTTTGGCCAGGATTGATTTCAATCGCTCACCTTCACAGTTCTGGTGGTGGTTACAACTAGTCACTTTCTTGGTGGGGATCAAATCATTTCTCGTTTGCACTCCATTTTGATCGCTCACCTTCCTAGTTTTAGTGGGGGTTACAACCACGCACTTTGCTGGTGGGGATCAAATCATTGCTCGTTTGCACTCCATTTTCATTTCATTTCATGTTTCACTCCACTTTCCTTTGGCGAGGATCAATTTTGATCACTCACCTTCTCCGTTTCGGTGGGGGTTACAACCACTCACTTTCCTGGTGGGGATCGAATCATTCCTTGTTTGCACTCCATTTTCATTTTGTTCTACATTTTGCTCCACTTTCTTTTGACGAGGATTGATTTTGATCGCTCATCTTCTACTTTTGGTGGGGGTCACAACCACTCATTTTCCTGGTGTTGAATATGATGGTAAATATATATGCGGAAACATATGAGAACCTGTCTACGCTGTCACGTTGTTATGTGCGTGCGTGTAGAAAGGGGCGGGCGGGACCACGGGGGTCTTGGACCGAGGAGCGAGAGAGAGAGAGAGACAGAGAGAGAGACAGATTCACCGACACGTAGAAGCGAGAAAGAGAGAAACAGAACGTAACACTTAATTATAATGACAGAGATTACAAACTCCGACAGTTACAACCGACCAAGCGGCGACGGGCCTGACACGGGGACCCTACTCACGCACACCAACGACAATCACCGACTCAAAGAAACAAGAGGGGAAGGGGAGCGACTCTGCTGCAAGCACACGGGCTATCCACGAAGCAGAGGCAGCGACCTCCCGACACCCGAAGAGAGCGACGATTCGAGTCCAAGAGAGAGAGCTCCGCCTTTCGTTCTGTAGCAACCCCCTTCCTCCTCCTTGCGCGCCATCCCATTTTTCTCTTCTCTTCTTTCTTTTATTCCCTGTCCCCTCTCTGGGATACGCACAATCCCCTCTAATAAATGCGTGTGGCTTAGTAGTCACATCCATCGGTTCGTGTACAAAGTATACAGTCACGCGTCCATCCGTGTAGGGGCCAGTTCACACGCTTTCTCTCCGATTCCGCCTATGGCCGGTTTTCTTCACGACATCCACCCCCACCAAACTGCACATCCACCGGTATGCGCCAGAGACGGGTAGATATCGAAGAAACCCGGCCTCACTCGTTGCTCTCCGGTTCTCCGCCGGACCCGAACTGATCGTCGTTGTCGCTCCGGCTCGCAGGCTCCGGCTCGTCTTCGAACCAATTTTTGAAAGCTTTGATCCGCTTTCCAGCCACCGGCACCGCTAATCGTGTCCCGTCGAGTTCCGTGAGGTGGTACGTGCCGTTGTCGTTCGTGCTCGTCACCATGTAGGGCCCGAACCATCTCCTAGAAAACTTTCGCACCGCCTTGTGCTGATTGTCAAGGCTGCTGTTGTATACCAAGACCCGGTCGCCTTCCTCGATCTTCTTTGGTCGCAACCGGTGCGTCCGGTTGAACCGGGTCTTGTTCCGCTCCCTCGCCGCTCGCAGCTTTTCCTTCGCCTGTATCACGTCCTCCGGCCTCCGCTCGAGTTGCCGAATCCGCGCCACCAGCAACTCCTCCTGGCTCATTTCGTCCTTCCAATCTAGCGCCGCCCACGAAGAAACCGTCCGTTCCACCTGCATGATCGGCTTTTGTCCGTACATTAGCTCCGTCGGCATAAACCCTGTCACCGAACTGTGCGTAGTCTGGTCCGCCCATAGCGCGTAAGGAAAGAGTCGCGGCCAATTCCCGACCTGCCCACCGCATGCACGCACCAATGCCTTTACAATCGGTCCGTGCCCACGTTCCACCTTTCCGTTCACCTCTGGATTGTACGCCTGGTGAGGGAGAGTTTGACGCCTAGCCGGTCGAACAGCTCCTCAGCCTCCCGCGCATGCAGCTCTCCCCGGTCCGCCACGATCCTCCCGACGCACCTGTACCGACACACTACTTCTTCGATTAGGAACCGGCATACCGCCGCGGTTGTCTTGCTTTGCAGTGCACGGCCTTCCACCTGGTTCGTTAGGTCTTCTCGCGCAAGCACTAGGTATCTCATCTGTCCTACCCCCATCGGCATCATCACCAAGTCCACCATCCACTTGAAATGGACCATAGGCGGGTAGGTCGGGTGGAGCTCGTCCCGGTGCCGGACTACGGAGTGCACCTGATAGCTTTCGCAAGTCGTTACGAACCGATGCACGTCCTGGTATAGCCCCGGCCACCAGTACTTCTCCTTCAGCTTCTCGAACGTGGCCCACGTTCTGCGGTGTCCGGCCCATGGGCTCTCGTGGAATGCCGCCAGTAGTTTCCCCTCTTCTTCTTTCTTTGCCACTACTCGGAGTGGGATGTCGCTTCTCTTCTTTGGGTGCTTCCATATGCACCCGTCCCGCAGGAAGAATCGGTACGCCTTCCTCCGTATTCGGCTCGCCTCCTCTCTCGCCCATGCTGCGTCCGGCGTCATCGTCCGTAGGAACCTCCCGATTTGGAGCCACTCCCTGTCGTACCTGCTTTCGTCGAAATCCTTAAGCGCCGGAGTGTTCCCCTTCCTTCTTGTCGTTACGTTAGCCGACCCGAAGAAGTCCTCGCCGACTTCTTCGTCTTCCGAAACCATGCCGTCTTCGTTGTTGAACCTTGCCCTCAAAAGCATGTCAGCCATGGCGTTGTCCTTTCCGGAGATGTGCCGTATTTCCGGGTTCAGGGACATAATGTACGCTATCCACCGGAGCATTGCTAGGTCCGGCGTCACGCATCCGGAAACCATGCCCAGTATCGGCAGGCAGTCCGTCTCGATAATCACCTCCGTCCCGATCAGATAATCCTTGTCGGCCTTGACTGCCGAAACGACACCCCAAAGTTCGTGCTTAACTTGGGCGTACCCTTGCTGCCGCTCGCTCAATACCTTCGCCCCGAACCGGATCGGGAAGCGTACGATGCCCTTGTCCTCCTAACTGATCACCCACCCGATCCCGGTCGGGTTGGTGTCCACTGTTACGCAGATGGGAACATCCTTGCCGTAAACCGCTTTACGGAGAGCCGGCGCTACCGTAAGCGCCTCCTTTAGTCTCTGAACCGACTCCGTGTGCTCTATCTTCCACTCAAAGCTACGCCCCTTTTTCAATAGTCCGTAGAGGGGTTCCGCGACATGTGCGTAGTGCGGGATCCAGATGTGGTAGAACGCGCATGCCCCCAAGAATTTGTGGACCTCTGTGACCGACCTGCAAACGTTCCTCATCGCGGAGATGGCCTCTACCTTTGCCGGAGACGGTTTCCTACCGTAAGGCCCGCACGTCCGACCACCAAGATCTCCGACTACCCGAAGGCCGACTTTTCCCCGGAGAAGGTGAGCCTCACGTGCTCTAGTCTCTGCAGCACCTTCTCGCAGTCATCGATGTGGGACGCCACGAAAATTCGACATCCGTCCGGCCCGATTGCCTCGTCCCTTTTCTCCACCGGGCATCCCTTGATCGGGATGTCGTCTAAGAATGGCATGGTGATGTCCGGGATACAATCCCTGAGCACTTTGTTCATCGCGTTCACCATGTGAGCCATTGAGTTCGTCCCTCCTTGTGGCAGGGTACACATCCGCACTAGGCCAAGAGGAGTCCGCATCGTCGTAATGTCTCTGCTCTCCACGACTAGTTGGAACTGATCGTACCCCGAGTACAGATCACCGACAGAATAGATCGACCTTCCAGTGAAGGCCTCCGCGAACTCGTCTATGGTCGGTCCGATCCCAGCATTATGGATGGTCACCTTGTTGACCGGTTGTAGGTCCTGGATGAAGCGTAGCGTGCCGTTCTTCTTCGGCACCGTAAACCACCGATTCGAATACGGGTCACTCGACGGTTTGAGGATGCCCATCTCCACCTTTTGCTTTAGGAGCTCCATCAACTTCGGGATGTGAGCTCTTGGCACCGGAATCGGCTTGAGATTCCACGGTACATGCGGTACCGTGAAGATCACCATCGGTTCGACAATTGTTGGGTCTACGCACCCGATCTCCTCCGGTGAGAATGCGAAAGCCTTCCCGTGCTTTCCGAGCATTCTCTGAAACCGGTCCTCCTCCGCCGGCAGTAGGAAGCCGCCCCCACCGACCTTGAGCTCCCATAGCGTTATGTCGGTGAATCGGTTCCCTATGCCAGCCGGATTCCGTAAACTTGGGTTCGACGCGACCCCTTTTATCCGCTCCTCGCTGCCCTCCGGCAAGGGTGCCGCGACTGGCCTCACCTTCCAGTCCATAGTCTTGTATTTCGTATCCACGCGGGCCATCTGATCCGACCCGATCCTTTCCCCGAAGTCCGCGATGACTTCGTACAATCCCATCGATCCTACCGGAACGGTCTGGTCTTCTCTAAGGTCTTCATCGATAACCTTTCGTAGTTCGCCCAAGGTGTCGTCAATCGTCAATATCTAGAAAAACCGGGTCCTCAATCCAAGACGACTCGTGGCACTCGTCGTTTTAAAGGGGGGATAGTGTCATGATATGGCAAGACTCGAACCCATGACCTTAGGTTATATGGGTAGAGCTCTTGACCATTATATCATCTATTATAATACGTAGGATATTATTTTCATTTACATTTTATTATAGGAAATTAATGTATATTCCAGATTTCTCTGGAACATTCTAGAAGCTTCAGGATTACTCCTGTAAACACTATAAAAGAGGGCACTAGGCATTATGTTGAACCAAATTGGTTCAACGCCAGTCTTAAAGCCTTTTAGCCACCATTGTATATTCTCTTCACATAATACATATCTTTCTTATCATCACTCTCTCCCTCTCTCAATCTCTCTCTTTCTCTCTGTCTCGCTCACTTCTTCCTTCTCTCAAAGAAGTTCTACACCTCTAATAGTACTAATCCTTCGTTTAGTACTAATTCCTTCTCTATCTTAGTATTGTTCCTGACAAGAGTTGACCCACCACAAGATAGAGTCTCGACATAGTCAACCAGATGATTAAATGAGGGTAGCTAGGCCTCTTATTTATAACGATACCCAAGGCCCCCAAGCAAGTTCACACTTGGCCTAATGGGTTGTCTCAATCCCAAGGATTAAAAGTAATCCTCCCCTTCTTTACACTCTCGTTTAACCCTCACACTTATCCACGTGTATAGAATACTACGGTAAATTCTCACCACGGGATATTATATGGTCATGCCTGTAACAGGAGATCTACATGCATCAACCAGAAGGATTTGAGAAGAAAGGGAAGGAGCACCTGGTGTATCGGCTAAAGAAGAGCTTATACGGACTGAAGCAAGCTCCTCGGCAATGGTACCGGAAGTTCGACTTCTTCATGACCGACCAAGGGTACCACAAAACGCAGGCCGATCACTGCATGTTTGTGAAGAAATTTGACAGAGGAGACTTCGTGATACTCCTCTTATATGTGGATGATATGTTGATCGTCAGACGAGACCAAGGCAAGATTCGAATGCTGAAGAAGGCTCTGAACCGGACCTTCTCAATTAAAGACTTGGGTCCAGCAAGATAGATATTGGGAATGCATATCATCTGGGACCGGTCGAAGAAGCTATTGTGGCTGTCATAGGAAAAGTATGTGACGAAGGTGCTTCTGCGGTTCAACATGTCGGATGCGAAACTGGTCAGATCGACACTTCCGGCAAACTGCAAGCTATCCGGAAAGTAGAGCCCTAGGACAAAGGCAGAGAAGGCGGATATGATGAAGATAACATATGCCTTTGCTATCGGGAGCCTGATGTACGCAATGGTGTGTACCCGGTTGGATATCAGATATGCAGTCAGAGTGGTGAGCCGATTCATGAGAAATCCCAAAAGAGAGCATTGGAACGCGGTCAAGTGGATACTCTGGTATTTGAAAGGCACCTCGAGTATGTGCCTCCAATTCAGCTTTGGTAAACCCCAACTCGACGGATTCATGGATTCGGACATGTCGGCTGATGCGGATAACAGCCGGTCTACATCTAGTTATGTCATTACTTATGCAGGAGGAGCTATTTCGTGGCAGTCGAGGCTACAAAAAATAGTTGCATTGTCAACCACAGAAGCGGAGTACATGGCAGTTGTGGAAGCCGGCAAGGAGATAATCTGGATGAAGGACTTCATCGGAGAGATAGGGATTCAACAGGAGGAATACCGGCTCTACTGCAACAATCAAAGTGCCATCCACCTTGCAAAGAACGCGACCTACCATTCCCAGACGAAACATATCCAACAGAAGTACCACTTGATCTGGGAAAGAGTAGAAGATCAAGAGTTTGTGCTTATGAAGATCCACATGAAGGAGAATAGGTCGAACATGCTGACCAAGGTGCTGACAACTGACAAGCTGGAGGCGTGCCAAAAGCAGATCAAGCTAACAAGACATCCTACGCCGGAGTGAAGGGGGAGATTCTTGGGAAATTGGTCCCTCCGGATGGGATCCAGTGATGAATGAAGAGGACCCGGTTGTTGGGAGACAGGTCCCTCCGGATGGGAAGGGAGGAGAACAGTGTTGATGAACAAACTCGGCCGAGGCTGATAGGCCGAGGCCGGAACCGGATGAGGAGTACCCGGCTACGGAGAGCCGAATGGTGAAGACCCGGTGAGGAGTGCTCACCAGATGAAGAGACACATTCGTAAATATGTTTCTGAGAGTCCATAGAGGCTATATTTGTAAATAGCCGAAAAGTCATATTAGTATAAATATGATTTAGGGCAAACTTTTAGTTGTTGTTGTCGTTTTTGCTTTTGCACAAGATTATAGCGCGTAACAGTGTACAGAGAGAAAGAGAGAGAGGAAGAGGTCACTGCCTCTATTGTAACCGCCACCTGTGGCGAAGATCGTGAGCACGAGGTCGTTGCCTCCGTGAACTCACTGTTGTACATTCTAGCATAGTGATAGTTTGCAGCCTGTGGGCTGCCGTGGTTTTTTCCCTAGTTTGGGTTTTCCACGTAAACATCCTGTGTACTCTTCTCTTCTTTGTGTCGTGCGTTTCATTTCCCATTTTCTGTGTATGATTCTAAGCTCGGTTGTGGCCGAGTGTTGCGTATAGAGAGCGTGCAGTTCCCGTCACCGGTGAGAACCGAAAGAGAGCCGGTGAGAACCAGAAGAGAGCCGGTGAGAACCGAAAGAGAGACATATATGTAAATATGTTTCTTGAGTAAGCCTATTGAGGCTATATTTGTAAATAGCCCTAAGTTCATATAAGTATAAATATGACTTAGGGCAGTCACTTTATGGATATGTTGTAGGCATTGTTATATTGTTGTATAGTGAGAGCGACAGAGAGATACAGAGAGATACAGAATGATACTCTGTTGTAACCACCACAGCTCGAGGTCATTGCCTACGAGTCTCTGATTATACCCCTTCTCTTCATAGTGATAGTTCAGAGTCTGTGGGCTCCTGTGGTTTTTCCCTATTAGGGTTTTCCACATAAAAATCTTGTGTTCACCTTTTTAGTTCCCATTTCTGTGTTCTCCATTCTCATCGAACTATTCAAGACTCGGTTGTGGCCGAGCAATATTCCGCGCTAATTCTCTACACTATGGAGTCCACAACAAGCAAGAATATATGCATGTTCTCTCTGAGCTCGACATGCTAACAACCAAATTCGTGGCACTAGAGCATGACAATCAAAGATTACTAGGAGACCTACAACAAGTGCTGAGAAAGTACAACAATATGAAGAATTATCTCAACGAGTGCATCAATTAGAGGCTACTCTATTGCAACGAAAGTGACGGACGTTCAAACCTCGTCGAAGGAACCCAAGATTAGTCTGCCAGCCAGGTTTGATGGTACAAGGTCTCAATTTTGTGGAATTTTAAATCAGGTACAGCTTGTGATTAAATTGCATCCTAGTCGTTACCCAACTGATGTTGCTCATGTGGGACTAGTTGGTACCTTGTTCACGGGTACCGCATTAGCGTGGTTTGCACCACTCCTAGAGAAGCACTCATCATTATTAGAAGATTTTGGAGGGTTTATTAATGAGTTCAAAGCCAACTTTGGAGACACTGATAGTATGAGGACCGCAATAAACAAAATTCGGCGATTACGACAAGGAGATCGTCCTACTTCCGCTTATGCTGTAGATTTTCGCCTTCTAGTATGTGATATTCCATGGGATGAGGCGGCATTAATGGACCAATTTCTTCAAGGTCTGTGCAATGATGTGAAGGATTTACTTCTTACCTTCCATGATTATCCAAAATCTCTTACTGAAGCAGTAAGCCAGGCCGTGCGATGTGACAATCGCTTATTTGAGCGGCGTTCTGAGCGCCAACAAATGTTACGTTTCCGACCAACAGAAATATATGCTTCAATGGTCGCAACTCCACCCCAATTTATCAAAGTCAAGTGTGGTGGAAGGCCGTACTCCAATGGAAATCGAGACAACACGACGTCAAGGACCATTATTGATTGCTGAAAAGCAACGACAGCGAGTGAATCGTCTATGCCTCTATTGTGGTGGTCCAAGGCATATTGTTGTGAATTGTCCACATAAACCACGATGACAAGTTAATCAAGTAAGTGCTCATGTCAATCCTATATCAATTTCTGCCCCGCCTTCTCGTAACCCAAGTAGGCCTAGTAGTCCCTGTCATAAAAATATATTTGATGTCTTGCGCCAATTAGATGATATGTTAAACGAGTAAGTCCGGCCAAAATCGGAGCCATTTGGTTGGACAGCCCGAGGCATGTACCCTCCATCTCTAGTTATGGTTCCATTTCATCCGGTCAAGTTAGTCGAGTTTTCTCTGCACAAGTTGAGTTTAACACATCTAGGTGCCATCGAGTCCCAGCTTCTGCCCTCTTAGACTTTGGAGCCAACTCTTGTTTCATGGATCGTGAGTTTGTTGTAATGCATAATATTCAGTTGCATAAGCTCCCAATCCCAGTGTCTGTCGGAGTCATTGATGGACGCCCCATAACATCAAATGATATAGTTGAAGAGTCTGAACCAATTCGTGTAGTACTAGGCAATTTGGCTAGTGTCATCTCATTCAACATCATTAGTAGTCCAAAGCACTCCCTAGTCTTGGTCTTTCATAGTTTGAGCTACATAACCCAACTATTGATTGGAGAAAAAGAACCATTGAAGAGGTCACAATACAATCTGAGTCTCTTAAAACTCCAACAAAGGATATGACATTCCAAAAGATTTCGACAATCTCTATACATCAGCTACGTGAGGAAGGACGGAAGGAAGACATGTTGGTGTTCGAAGTTTTAGCAACTCCCACATCGAGTTCACAGGAATCAGGGGTCCAACTACCGAAGAAATATGTAGAATTCTCCGATGTGTTTGATAAGGTGAAGGCCAATAGACTACTAGAGCATCGACCATATGATTGCCCGATTGATTTGCAGCCCAGAAAAGACATGTTGGTGTTCGAAGTTTTAGCAACTCCCACATCGAGTTCACAGGAATCAGGGGTCCAACTACCGAAGAAATATGTAGAATTCTCCGATGTGTTTGATAAGGTGAAGGCCAATAGACTACTAGAGCATCGACCATATGATTGCCCGATTGATTTGCAGCCCAGAAAAGAGCCTCCATGGGGGCCAGTTTATAACCTTTCTTCCACAAAGTTAGAGGTTCTTCGGGAATATATCGATGAGAACTTGGCGAATGGGTTTATCCAGCATTCAAGATCTCCTGCCAGCACACCCATATTTTTCGTTAAGAAGAAAGATAGTTCGCTTCGTCTAGTCGTGGATTATCAAGGATTGAATAAAGTGATATGCTCTACCATTGATTTCGAACCTTCTGGAACGCCCCAGTGGAGCTAAGTATTTCACAAAGTTAGATCTTCGAGCTGCTTACAATCTTGTTCGAATTCGTCCTAGGGATGAATGGAAGACTACTTTCCGTACTCGATATGGCCATTTTGAGTGTACAGTGATGCCATTTGGTCTCACGAATGCAGCAGCAGTTTTCCAACATATGGCAAATGACATTTTTCGAGATTTCCTCGATATTTTCATCATAGTTTATCTAGATGATATCTTGATCTACTCAAAAGCTCAAGAGGATCATGATATACACGTTCGACAAGCTTTGGAACGATTGCGTGAATATGGTCTTTATGCAAAATTGCATAAGTGCAGTTTTGACCAGCGTCAAGTGGAATGTTTGGGGTACATTGTCTCTTCATATGGCATCTCTATGGATCCAGCAAAGGTTCAAATAGTTTTGGATTGGCAAACACCACAGTCTGTGCGAGATGTACAGTGTTTTTTCGGGTTCGCAAACTTTTATCGCAAGCTCATCAAAGATTATTCAAAGATCGTATTGCCCCTCACTCAACTAACACAGAAGAATCGACCATTTGTGTGGAGTATAAATGCAAACTCTGCATTTGAAGGATTACAGCAAGCATTTACATCTGCACCAATTTTGATGCATGCTGATCCATTGAAGCGCTTTATACTTGAAGCCGATGCATCCAACTTCGCACTAGGAAGCGTATTATCCCAGATTAGCAATGATAGCCAACTGCACCCTGTGGCTTTTCATTCACCGAAATTCGAAGCTGCAGAAATCAACTATGAGATTCACGACAAAGAGCTTCTTGCCATTGTGGATTCTTTTCAACAATGGTGTCATTTTTTGGAGGGTTCGTCTCAACAAATCATTGTCTATAATGATCACAAAAATCTAACGTACTTCCAAAGTGCTCGAGTCTTGAGTCGTCGACAAGCTCGTTGGGCACGGTTCCTAACTCGTTTTGATTTCGTAATTCTATATCGCCCTGGGACGCAACAAGGAAATCAGATGCTTTATCTCAGCGTTTGTATATGGAACTTCAACCATGAGAGGCTGCATTTGAAAATCAGAAGTAAATCCTCCTGGGTCCTAACCGTCTACGACTAATGTCATTTCATGCTATAGACACACCCGGGGATTCAAGTCTTCTGGACTCCATTCAGGAGCATATTGAGACTGATCAATTCGCCCAAGACATTCTGAACCATATTATCCCAGATCGCGCTTCTTGTTCACAATCTCAAAATCCTCGTCAAGACTACAACCAGTTCAATTGGCATGATGGTTTACTTTTTCGACAAAATCTCTTATATGTGCCTGATGGTCCTTCTCGACTCCAAGTCTTGCAACAATGTCATGACACACCAATGGCTAGAAATATCGGCATCCACAAGACTTTGGCGTTAATTTCTCGAAGGTATTGGTCGCCACAACTTCGCCATTTTGTTACGGATTATGTTCGTAGTTGTGATACATGTTGCCGATCCAAAAAACCTCGACATCATCCATATGGCTTATTACAGCCAATGGCCATTCCTGAGAGTCCATGGAAATCTATTTCATTGGACTTCATTAAGGATCTACCACCTTCCAAGGGTTTTGATTCTATTCTTACGGTAGTAGATCATTTTACCAAGATGGCACATTTTCTTCCCTGCACAAAGGCCATTACGATGTCGTGATGTTTTTGACACATAGTGTGAAACCACCCTCAAAAGAGAATAAAATAGTGGTCCAAATAAACTAATTTTCTTAAGTCAAGTATAGTAATAAATGAAAGGATAAAAAGTTAGAAAAGGTTTTCGAAAGTAGACAAAAATAAAGAAAAAGATGGGAAAAGAAAAGTAGTCGTGGATATGAGCAAGGTCGAGTAAAAAGCTCATAATTTCCTAGTCAAATTTCCAAATTAGAAAAGAAAAGCTGCATAAGAAATCTAACCTAAAGAGCTTTCCAAGAATATATTGCATGTGAAATTTGAGGCTAGAAAATAGAAATAGTGAGGAAAAGAAAAGTCGACTCATATAGAAAAGGTTTTTTTAGGGGGAAAAGGCAAGCAATCCTAAACCTATAAATAAGAGCCTATTCTAGTGAAGAAAGGGGGGGAGGGAGAAGGAATGTGGAAGCTCTACTCAAATGGAAAGCGGAAGAAGAAGGATCAACAACATCGAGTGGCATCATCAACAAAGAAACTCCTTCTATAGTCCACTCTCTTCGTTCCTCCACCTCTCTTCCCCCATTCCTTTATAAACAATCCTTCATATTCACATCCAACCCATTGTAACATGATTCTTATATTATAAAAGAATCTATTATATTGATATAAATTAATGTTTTCTTTCATCTACTTGTCTTATGTGTAAATCTTGATTGTGCTTATTTGTTATCGTCATTTGTGCTTATTTGTTTGTGTGTCTTGTGACAAGGGAGCGTTTCAGGCTTGCCCATGCACCTCTCCTTTCACAAAGGCATTCAAACCTACGTGTCTTATATTTTATCTTCGTTTGTGCTTATTTTTTTGTGTGTCTTGTGACAAGGGAGTGTTTCGGGCTTGCCCATGCACCTCTCCTTTCACAAAGGCATTCAAACTTACGTGTCTTGCGTGTTAGTGTAAATCGTGCTTGTGTGTCCGTGTGACTTGTGGCAAGGGAGCGTTCGGGCTTGCCCATGCAACTCTCCTTTCACAAAGGCGTTCGAAATTGTGTCTCTTGTATGTGAACCTTGCTTGTGTGTTCATGCGACTTGTGGTAAGGGAGCGTTCAAGCTTGCCCATGCACCTCTCTTTTCACAAAGGCGTTCGAAATTGTGTCTCCCGTGTGTAAACCTTGCTTGTGTGTTCACGTGTCTTATAACAAGGGAGCATTCGGGCTTGCCCATGCACCTCTCTTTTCACAAAGGCATTCGAAACTCTGTCTCTCGTGTGTGTGAGGAAGCCTTTTCCTTGTGTGTTCGCGTGTCTTGTAACAAGTGAGCGTTCGGGCTTGCCCATGCACCTCTCTTTTCACAAAGGCATTCGAAACTCCGAGTTACTCATGCGAGAGGTGTTTCGGCATCATGGTCCTCCTAATGATATTATCAATGATCGGGGTCCCCAGTTCATCTCAAAATTTTGGCGGTACATGTTCAAACTCTTACATACTTCTTGCAAACTCTCTTTCGGCTACCATCCAGAAACTAACGGACAAAGTGAGCTCACCAACCAAACAGTAGAACAATATCTTCGTTGTTTTGTCAGCTATCAACAAGATGATTGGATTAATCTATTACATTTGGCGGAATTTGCTTACAACAACTCAGAACATTCGTCTACTGGATATTCCCCATTTTTTGCAAACATTGGGCACCATCCTCGGACTATGCTTGAGCATCCCGAACTCCCGACAAACCCGGCTGTTGAAGATCAGCTCACCTGACTCCAAGAAGTTCAAGATATCTTTTTGCACCATTTATGTGATGCTCAAAACACTCAGAAGAAGGTTGTCGACTGCCATCGACGTGATTCATCGACTACGTTTCAAGTGGGAGATCGAGTATGGCTTTTACAAGGTCGTATTAAAACAACCCGACCTTGCTGCAAATTGGATTATCAACGTTTTGGCCCATATGTGATATCTGGTAAGATCAATGATGTGGCATTTCGCCTTGACCTTCCCCCTCGTATGCATCTTCACCCGGTCTTCCATGTTTCACTTTTGGAGCCGTACACAACCAGCTCTATTCCAGGCCGTCTTACATCTCCCCCACCTCCAATCGAAGTTTCGGATGGCTCCGAATATGAAGTTGCTGTCATTCTTAACTCCAAGATCGTTCGCAACAAATTCTATTGTCTTACATCTCCCCCTCCTCCAATCGAAGTTTCGGATGGCTCCGAATATGAAGTTATTGCCATTCTTGACTCCAAGATCGTTCGCAACAAAATCTATTATTTGGTTGACTAGTTAGGTTATACACCTAATGATCGAACATGGGAACCTCTCGAGAATCTTGCTAATGCCTCTGAAATGGTTGATGCGTTTCACAACAAATATCCCCATAAGCCAAGTCTGAAATCTTGTCTTCCGACTAGTGGAACTCGTCTTCGAAAAGGGAGGATAATGTCAGGAAGACATACATTTTGCCCTTGCAAGGATTCGAGCCCACAACGTCTTGGTCTTTATGTTAGACCTTTAACCATTATAATAAACATATATGATGTATAGTTATAATAAATATATTTTTAGTTATTACAAGATAATTAGAGTATTCTAGAATGTTCTAGGATATTCCATGATTATATTAAATATCATAAATATCTGAAATATTCTAGAACATTCTAGAATACTCCATAAGGACCTATAAATAGGTGTCTATTCATTCATCACGACTCATTCGGTTCAACACCAGTTTGTAGCCCCTTAGCCTACTCTTTGTAATCCTTGCTCTCTTATAATATAAACTCTCTTTCCATTTCTAGTGTTCTCTCTCTCTATATGTATATACCTTCTATTATCATCTTATCTTTCTCTCTCCTATTCTCAAGTCTCAACACTCTTGACGGCGCAAGATTTATCAGGTATATTGTTGTCTAGAAAGCTTCTGCCCAAAATTCCAACTTCAGTCCAGCTTGCCGGAGCATTGTCGTCACCCTCTCCTGGATCATTCTGTTGATTTGTTCTGCCACTTAATTTTACATGGGTGTGTAGGGAATAGTCTTTTGATGTCGGATCCCTTTGTCGGATAGGTACTATTTGAAGGCTTTGGAGGTGTACTCGCCTCCGTTGTCGGATCAGAGCGTCTTCACTTTGTATCCCGACCGGTTCTCCAATTCAGATGTCCATCGAGTGAAGACCTCGTGCACTTCTTCTTTGGACTTGATGGAGTATACCCAAACTTTCCGTGTAGAGTCATCTACGAATTTCATGAAGTATTGGGAGCTTCCTAGTGATCAGTCTAGCATGGGCCTGCATATGTCTCTGTGCACGAGCTCTAGGGGTTGTCGTACCGTCTCATAATGGAGAGTGTGCCGTCCATAACTTCCATCCTTGCGCAAGGGATTCATCGATCATTTTCTTTGCTAGGTTTCGATGTTTCCCTATGATGTGCTGCACTTTGTCCCTAGTGATGCTTGCGACGTATTGGGTGGTTTGCAACTCTTTCCGTAAATCCGTAATAGTGGCTCGGTTTTCACTTTCAGCTCGCATTAGTTTGGATTCGACTACATATATGTCCAGCCGTCTTTGTTCTGATATCTTCTGAATTTCGTTCAGTTGTTGTTCGAATGCTGATTTCTCTTTGCTCCATTCCTCCTGCTGTTCCGTAATTCTTCTGTTGACTTCTTCAAGACTCCGCTCTTTTTCTGTCAATTGACTTTCCTGTGACACTATATACCTTTCGAATTCTTCAATTTGTTCGGTATATGTATGATTGGCCGTCTTAGCTTCTTCCAGATTTTTTTGTAATTCGTTTATTAATTGATTTTTTTCTTCGAGAACTTTGTATTGGCCATTCTGAATGGTTTCTATTTGTTTTTCTAATTCTGTAGTTCGAAATACAGCATTGTTGGCCCTTGTTGTTTCTGCTTGTCGTGCTTTCTCAGCATCCTCCAATTTCTGCTGCCATTCTGACTCCGACGCCATAAGCCGTGCCTGCGTTTCCCATTTGTTTAGACTTTCTTTTAGTTCTTTATTTTCTGACTGTATGTTACAAAACTGATGTTTCAGCACCTCCGCCGATGCTGATACACTTTTGTATCTTTCAGCCATATCACTGGCTGCTTTGCGTGCCGTTTCATATTCTTTATGAATTTCGACCAGTGCTTCATGTAATGGTGGCATTTCAATAGCCTCCCCTCTATTCTGTGCATTTCTTTTCCGGCCGATTTTCTCTATCTCTGCTTTTTCTTGAGGTTCCAACACTCCTCGTAAGGCTTTCTGTATCATTATTCGGTCATTATGTTCTTGAGCCAGCCATTCTGATACTTCTGTCAATCTTTTAGCCAACCATTCAACCAGTTCGTATGAGGTTCCGAACTGTAAAATGGCAGCTAATTCATGTGCTGCTGGTGGAATATCCAAGTACCCATGTGCTTCCCGAATTGCTACTTTTGAAGATTGGCCTTGTTGAGGTTGTGTCGAAACGCTCTCATTCCCTGGTTTTATTACTTCTGATACTACAGGCGTATTCGAATTTTCCTTTGTGCGTTGCCTTTTCGGTGCTGACCCATCACTGTTTTCTAGTTGGAATTGCCTATTAGCCTTTTGTTTAACCCTTGTCCTTTGTCGCATCTTCTCTGGTTGTTGTCGATTTTCTGTCGGCTGCTGCTTGTTTATCAAATGGTCAACTGTTTCTTGTTCGGCTGCTGGTTGCCTGTTTTCGGAATTCTCTGGTCTTGGTGGTTCCGACTGAGGCGTATCCGTTTGTATATTATCGGCATGTGCCGATTCTTCCTCTATCCATTCTTCATGTACTACCTGTCGGTGTCTTCGCGGTGCTTGTACTATCGGTGGTCTTCTTGACTGAACAGGAATTTCCGATTCTTGAATCGGAAACAATACCGATAGCCAACGACCAAAAATTTGCTTCATTGGTTTTCCTGTTTTCACCCCTTGTAGCTGCTCTCTCAGAGCTTCCCCCCGACAATAGTGGCCAGTTGAAATCCTCCTTTTCGTATGCGGCTATGATAAACCCAGCCCTTTTTTTCGGCATACAATAAAAACGGGGATTGACAAATCCCACCTCTAGTAAAAATCTAGCCACTTCATGGAAAAACTCATCCCGACCTCCATAAGTCTGATATGCTTTTGACGAGGGTGAGTATTCCCCGAAATACGATTGGAGTGCTTCTGATGAAGGTTTTTTAACTGCCTCAAAGCCTCCTCTTGGCATCTGTAATGCATTTCGTATTTTCTTTGTGGTGACCTTGGTGATGTCTAACTGTTGTACCAATTCTTCCGCCTGCGGATGAGGTTCCGCTTCTGCTACTTTGATGAAACCTTGTAAGTTTCTCTCATGAAGCCATAGTCGCAGTTCTTCAGACACAGGAATCGGCATGACTTCTGTGTTTGCTTGTTCTGAATCACTTGTAGATAACGGTTGGAGATCTGCACAACTTCTGTAGCGATGAAAATCAGAAAAACAGAGTTTGGGCGAACTAGGGCACGAAGGCTCAGACTGTTTCGATATCTGCACTCGTTTCTGTTGTTTTGGCGACACAGACGATACAGAAATATGCTTTAAAGATATTAATTTATGCATTATGACTAAAGAATAGTAATTGCTATTAATGTAGGATTTAATTAGTATTAACTCTACGTGTAGTGGTTGTACTACTTACTAATAATCATGCAATTCCTCTTTCTATTTATAGTCGATTCAGACTGTTATGGCAAGATTGTATTTCTGCATTTGACAAGAACTATTGAGTGAGTTAGTTAGTTAGCTTTTTTTTTTTTTTTTTTTTTTTTTTTTTTTACTCTTCCGTTTGAATAAACGGATTTACCGGCATTATCTCCCAAATACGGTTTAAGCCGGAATCCATTTACCCATTTCAGTAAAACCTCTCCGGTTAATGATCCCAGCTGATACGTACCATTTTTACTATTAATTATCCATACTGGACCTGTCCATCTATACCGGAGTTTCCCAGGCATAAGTCCCATTCTCGTCTGGAATACCAATACCGGTTTCCCAATTTCGAATTGCTCTTCCGATTTCCTTCGATGTCGATTTACGAATGCCTTGATTTGTCTCTGCTTGTGTTCTAGTGCTGACATTGATTGAATCCGTTCTTCTTCTAATACTAATAAAGCCTCTTTGCGTATCTGCTCCGATTCTATTTCATTTAACTTATTCGTCGCTTGGATACGAAGTGTCGGAATTTGAAATTCGATCGGCATAACGGCTTCAAGTCCGAATGCCATTCAGAAAGGTGTTGATTTAATGGATGTTTTGTACGAAGTACGATATGCCCATAATGCACTATTTAACTTTTGATCCCAATCAGTACGATTTTCATTCACTATCTTCTTTAAAATTGTTTTATTTGTCGATTCTGCCAATCCATTAGCTTGGGGATAGTAAGGCGTACTTTTCTTATGAACTACGGCATAGTAATTGGTTAATTCGTTAATTAACTTGTTAATCAAATGAGTGCCTTGATCGCTTACCAATTCTATTTATTGGGCAACCGAATCGACACCATATATTTTCATACAGGAATTTTGCTGTGGATGCTGCTGTATTGTCCCTGAGAGCTTTTGCTTCAACCCATTTTGTGCAATAGTCAGTCGCAATTATGATATATCGTTTACCGGTTCTTGCAGCTGCTGGTTTGAATGGGCCAACAAAATCTAAGCCCCATTTCTGAAATGGCTCAAGAGGTAAAACCGGTTGAAAAGGCATTCGATCCTTTTCGGTTGGTTGCCCCATTCTTTGACACAAATCGCATTTTTTACAGTATTCGTTAGCATCTTTCATCACTGTTGGCCACCATAACCCGCTATTCCATATTTTTCTGGCTGTTGCTTCTCCTGCGTAATGACCGCCAGCAATTCCACAATGTGACTCTGTTAATATGGCTGATTTTTCAAATTTCCGTACTGCCCTTCGCCATATTCCATCCGCTCCTTTATGATACAACATGTCATTAAATAAACAAAAATTCCGACTTCGTACTGCAATTCTTTTTCTTTCATCTGTCGACATGTGTTCGGCCAGAATTCCTGTTGATAGAAATATCGTCATTTCGGAAATCCATTCATCTTCTTTTTCGTCATTCACTTCTTGTGCTTTTACTGCCTCAACCCGAAATAATTGAGTATCTGGAAAATCATCTTTAACCCCAACCGCTTCTTCTCCAGACTCAAGCCGACTGAGATAGTCAGCAATCGCGTGCTGTGCTCCTGGTCGATGTATAATGTCGAATTCAAACTCTTGAAGCAATAACGTCCATCTGGCTAACTTGCCTGTCAATTCTTGTTTGGAAACTAGATACAGTAGAGCCGAATGATCCACATGAAATGTAAATTTCTTACCCAAAAGGTAATGTCGAAATTTGTTCACACTATATATCATTCCCAAAGCTTCTCTTTCGGTTGTTGAATAGTTTCTTTCGGCCGACGAAAGTTTCCTACTGGCATAGTATACCGGCCTATACCAGTTTGGTTCGGATAATTGCATTAAAGCACTGCCTATGGCAATGTCCGACGCATCGACGAAAACATGAAATGGTTTGTTCCAGTCCGGTGGTTGAACTACCGGAACCTTTGTCAGCATCTTCTTGAGACATTCGTATGCATCTTGTTCTATACTTGTCCATATAAAAGGAACTTTGTGTACTGCTGTGTGTAACGGAATAGCAATGTCTGCTAGATATCTCATCATTCTACTGTGCCACCGAATTTGACCCAAAAATCTACTTAGAGCTTTAGCATTTGTTGGTGGTGTTGCCTCAATAATTGCTTTAACTTTGTCTGGGTTCACTGCAATCCCTTCTTGACTGACAATATGCCCAAGTAACATACCACTCATTACTCCGAATGCGCATTTGGCTGGATTTAAGCTAAGACGCCCTTTTCGACATTTTTCTAAACATAGCCGTAAATGCTCAAAATGATCAGCTTTCCGACTATATACCGCAAAATCATCTAAAAACACCTGCATGAAAGCTGGAATATATTCCCCGAATATTTCCTGTATTACCCGCTGAAATGTAGCTGGAGCTGTTTTTAAACCGAACATCATTACTACTGCCACAAAGACACCCCATTCTGTGACGAAAGCTGTCTTTTCCTGATCTTCCGGATTCATCCGTACTTGGTTGTACCCACTGAACCCATCCAAGAAACTATAAATTTCATGTCCCGCTACTGCATCTAATATCCCATCTGTGAATGGCAACGGAAACGCATCCGTAATTGTCGCTGCATTCAATTTTCTGTAATCCACACATACTCGAATTTTCCCATTCTTTTTCGGGACTACTACTATCGGACTCAGCCATGTTGATTTTTTGACGGGTCGAATAAATCCTACTTTTAAGAGTTTATCGATTTCTTCTTTTACTTTGATAGCATAATTCGGATTCAACCTGTACCTGCGTTGTTGTACTGGCTTTGCATCTTTATGCAAATTGATTTGATGTTGACAAAAAGCGGGATCCAGACCTTTCATATCGTCAAACGACCATGCAAAAACATCTTTATATTGTAATAGTAATGTTGTTAATGTCCGTTTGTCATTTTCCGCCAAATCTCTAGCAATCAAGACTGTTTTTCTTTCAGCATCCTCTACTCCTACCAAATCGATCTCCTCCAATGCTGAGGCTTGCACTCTCTGAGATACCTTCATTTCCTTATCTGTAGCTTCTTGTTGCATTCGTATTTCTTTCATTGTTTGCTCATCTATTGGCACTTCTTCGTGTGAGTCTACATATGGTGTTAATGCTTGCAAAATATCTACCTCAAATAGAGGGATGATTTTCTGATTATCATCGAAATACTGACTTTCTTCTTCCTCGTCCAATCCTTCCATCATATTAACTGCTTCTGCATGTACAGGTAAACTCTGTTTGCTTGTTGTCACTTTGTTGTGCGTCGGAATCCTGACCTTAGTTTTTCCTTTCCTAAATGTTAGCACATTTTGTTTCCAATTTTGTTTAATATTCGCTGTCTTTAACCATGGTCTCCCCAATAACAAGGGGTATGCTCCCTGTGTTTCTAACTGCAAAATCACTGCCGAAATCTGAAAACTGTGTCCCCCGATTATTACATCCAGTTGTCGAAGCAAACCAATCGGTCGTACCGTACTTGTATCTGCCATTCGTAACCAAAACGGACATGCTTCCCATTCCGTGATTCCCAGTTTTTCACATGTAGTTTTGTTAATCACATTAACACCCGAGCCTCCATCTATAATCACATTTCCGATTTCTTGCCCGTAAAGTATTACCTTAATCGACGGATTCTGTTCATCCATGATCGAAGGGTTATTACTTGGCTGATTGTAGTGTACTGCTATTTGTTCGGAACCTTTATATGCAATTAATGCTGCCACTTTTTCTGTAAACCTTGGTACTAACTTAAGTAAGCCCGTAAATGGTAATGACACTTGGCAATCAGCCAACAGTTTCCAAGTTTCTTCCTGTTCCTTATTCCCCAATGACTGTTGTACAGCGATGTTCTGGTCAATGTTATTGTCTTGTAACATTCGATTCACATTACTTTGATTTGCTTCGTCCACCCATTCTTTTGCCGCCTTCCGAACTTCTTCCTGAATTTCCCACTCTGATTGTTTGCTTTTGCTGCGTGTCGTTACTTGCTGAACTTCCGGTATTACCATATTAACTGCTGGACCCTTTCCTTTAACCGGACATTGATTAGCATAATGGCCTAGTTGTCGACAAATATAACAAGTGGGTACAAATGTTGCACTGGTCTCTCCATGTGCAAATTGGCCGTTATTAAATTGCTGCTCTTCATTACCACTCGGGTTTTGTTGGTATTGACGTGTAGCTTTTGGTTTGTAAAATCTCTTGTTTTTATACCGATTCTGCCTAAATTGTTCAGTATTATCATTTGGTTGTGCTACATTTTGTGTTATCCCGAACTCCTGATTTGGCGGAAAATTATTCTGTTGAAACATTTGATTATTTTGTGGAACGGTTTGAGTATTATGTTGAAAGGTCATATTACCCGGTTGAAATGCCGGATTTGGTTGAAATGTAGAATTCGGTTGCACATTCGGACAATTCTGTTGAAACCCTTGAAATGGTGGGTTACCTTGTTGGAAACTTTGATTATTTTGTTGAAAATATTGATTCGGATTCTGTACGAATGGTGGGTTGGATTGAGCAAAACCTGGTTGAAATGCTTGAGTCACTTGAGTGGGTTGCATATTTTGTTGTGAAAAGATCTGATTTGGCTGTAGAACCGGATTTTGTTGTACATTTTGCTGATTTTGTGAAAAATTATTATTTTGATAACCATTGAACAGATTATTGTTATTTTGGTAACCATTGTCAGTAAAAATTTGTCGTACTGACGCCGTAGTCTTATTAAGCAGATTATATTCACATTGTTCTACTGAATGTAACTTTGAATGACATATTGTACAATGTGTTCTTAACGTACATTCAATTACCGAATGCCCCGTATTTAAACAAGTGGTGCATTGAACTGCTTGTCGAAATTGTAACTCCTCTATTGTCGGTAATGTACGGTGTAATGCCTACATGTCCATACTCTGAACATTGACCGGTGGTCGACCCATTTCTATTGCTTTATCAATTACTTGTTCGATAGTCTGATTTCGAAAATCGAACACTTTCAATGTCGTCCTTAATGGTTCTTTTACAGCTTCCAGAAAGACTTCTTTTAATTCATTATCCGGAATCGGCCTTGAAATCTGAAGTTGTAAGTTCTGAAATCGTATCACAAACTGAGATACTGTTTCATTTTTTTCTTGATATAACGCATAAAATTGCGCAATCAAATCCTTCTGCGGAATTTGTTGATGAAATAATTGTAAAAATTTACTAGTTAACACTTCAAAGGATGGAAATCCTTGAAGACCGTTCTGTGCAAACCAATTGGCAGAATATCCGTCTAATGATAAGACGAACTCAGCGATTTTTGACTTATCTTCGGCATCTGCCGACAATCGCTGAGCTCCATGGTTAATCTCCCATGTCGTTAAGAAATCCCTAACATGTGCTTCCGCATCTGTTCCTTCCCGGAACTTAGAATAAGTATAAGGCATATCGTCCCAAATGTCGTAAAACGATACCTCTTCTGTCTGTTTTTCGTCTGAAGGTAATTGATCGGATAAGTCAGGAAGTTTCGACCACTTTGTGCTTGATTCCGGCTGTTCTTGCGCAATGAACGCTTCCTGCACTGCCTTCGTAACTGACCTTGTACAAGGGCGCTTACAAGTGACCGGTGTCTCCTCTTTATACGACATCCATTCGATTTGTTCTCTGCTTAATTGCAGATGTAACCGGGCGTGCCAAAATTCTTCTGTGTTAATCGGCTAATTACTAACTACTACCGATACAGAAGAGTGAACGTCGCTACTCGACGTTCTAACAAGGAATTGTGTTTTACGAACGGAATTATACTATATTAATCGGTAATTACCGTGATCGTTACTTAGTTATAAATTAGGAAGCTTGCACTTAACAACATAGACAATAGGAAGAACACAGAATCCGTACAGGATATTCCTAACTTAAACTTATATTACTAAATAAAACGACCTTTCTTACAATGCCTTCGGTTCCCTTTTATAGGTATACCGAAGGTCTTTTCTCATCAAGAACTATTCCTACTTACTATCAAGAATTACAAAATTATCTAACTAACTTAGTTCTCTTCGTTTACTGCTGAGTCATTGATCCGAACAGTCGATCCGAACCGACTCCGTTTTCGACGCTTTCCCACTTGTTCGGTAAAACTGACTGTCCGGGTCCGGGTAACAATTTTGGATTCCTACCCGTTTCCCAGTCGAATTGTGCTGCTGGTGTCGGCCGAATAGTTTGAAAACCATTCTATGTTGGGGGTTACGTGAAATGTGACACCAGAATCCAGTAACCACATGTGTGCATCTTGTGCATTGTAGAGGACTTCTCTAATCATTGATTCCTCTAAGGAGAGGATTTCTCCGGATCGGGTGTCGGTAACGTTGACTTCATTGTCGACTGGAAAGTGGTTCGAGTCGGATCGTCCTCGATTCCACTCAGATCACTGACCGCGCTCTTTCCTCCTTATCGACCAGCTGTCGGAAACATTGTGGCCAACTTTTCTGCAATGTGTGCAGAATTTGCTTGATCGGCCCGTTCTTGACTTCGACCATTGTCGGTCTCCCCTCATTTTCGATCGACTATATTGTCAACTGTCGGCTTGTCCTTTTGATCAACTCTGTCGGTCGACTGATTCGGTCGAGTGATGGGCTTCTGCCGACTCTTTGATGGTTAGTCCCATCGATTTTCGCCAAATGTCCTTGGTGAGGACTTGGCCGATCGTTTCATCCAAATTTAGGATCAATCGGCTATTAGCGTATGTCATGCAGAATACCTCCCAACTCACCAGTAAGCTCGATAGGAGGGCTATGGCTTTTACTTCTTCTTTGAAGTTGATCCTTTGTAAGGAGAGTTCTGACAACACCTGGCTGAAGATGTTGAAGTGGGAGGTGGCCGGATCGGTCTCACTCATCTTCATGTTAAACAATTGTTGATCAAAATCAGTTTTGAAGATGAGGACTTTTTCTCATACACAACTTGTAGTTTCTCCCATAGTGAGAATGTTGTCGTCTCTTTTGTCATGCTAAAGTAGACGTTTTCGACTAGGTGCATTCGAATGGTGGAGCGTGTAATTTCGTCCATTGATCTCCACTCATCGGCTAGCATTGAAGCAGGCATTTCAGAGTGTCGAATGGCCTCGACCTGTCTTCGAATAGCCAATACATCCTGCATCATCTCCATAGGGCAAAGTTTTTGTCGTCAAATTTTCAGATTTCAACTCCTGTACCGGATGTTGATGTCATGATTCTCTCAGAAGTGAGATTTACTAACTTGGTCTTTTCTTTCAACCTTTTCTGTTGTTTGTTGCCACCGAGTAGCAGATCGCTCTGATACCAATTAATGGTGAATATGGATGTAGAAACGTATGAGGACCTATCTACGCTTACTCATAAGACAACACAGAATCGAGCTTTATTACATTCTCTCTCTCTCTCTCTCTGAGATTCAATAATATATGATCAAGAGTTACTCTTTACAACGTTTGGTTATTGCTTATATACTAAGCCCTAACTATGTGGACGAGTTCACACTCAGACGAGTACAAGATCGAAGGAGTCGGTCTTTTATGCCAAGAGAATATGGGTCTCTAATGGACGTATTCACATTGTCCCATTTGACACACTAGGTTTTGGCTATTCTTGTAAATTGTGGAAAGGGTAGTTGCCCTAAGTCAATTTGTATTTAAACTAACTATTGTAATCTAGTGTTGTGGGTGTTCATTTTGTACATTATACTCTAGTAGCATTCTAAGAATAATATAGTTACATCTTGTGTGTGCCTACTTTGTTGTCTCTCTTCCTTTCGTTCTATTGTTGATCTTGTCCAAGGTTTCAGTTGTCATGTGTTCTTAATCTGTTTCTTTGTACACTCTGAGGACCTTCATCTCAAAGAGTGATGAGATTGTTCCACACATGATGGCTAAACTAAAACATCTAGTATCAAAGCTTGGTGTTTTCGATCCTACATCCACCCGTCTACTTTGTCTTCATCAACAACTCTTCCTTCATCCCTTCTAAAGATCATGTCTAGTATAACATATTCCAAGATTTCAATCCTACTAAAATCCCTCATTTGACAACTCTCTACAAGATCATTTTCAGCGAAGAGAAACACATGAAAAGTTTGTACTCCATTGTTCTAAATCACTATTAAAGTAAGTCAGCCGGCTATACTCTGTCTTCTTGTGATTGTATCCTCAGAGTGATATTTCTTCATTGGATAGGCCATACTTGTACTTCATTCGGTTAGGTGACAATCGAATAGGACATCCAACGTTATTCACTCAATTGTTGTAACCACTCAAAGCAAAGGCGGCCCCAGAAACAACCCACTTCCATGCTTCGTTCGACTAGACAACATTCGGGAAGACCAGTTGGATTTGTCCCTCTTATTTTCGTAGTCACCCGAAGAAGGATTGGCTTGGATAATCGGCACAAAGGCACATAACCTATGATCGGTACTTTGAAATCAGCATTCGAAGTCCAATCGGCTAACCAGTTGGCGCATTCATGTCCAACTCGGCTAAGTTGTTTGATTGTAGCCACTTCGGACAAAACCTACCAATAGTTGAATCCGATTCGGCTCTTGTCCAAATCCGACTAGAAAGATATCGAGTGAGCCAGTCAACTACACCCTACCACTATTCGTAGTTGACTCCGGACAAAGTTCAGCAAACTGACACAAATGGCATCAACATTCGGCTCATCAAAAATGAGTCAAAGAAGTTCGATGAATCAAACTTCAACTTCTGGAAGGAGTAAATGCAGGACTATCTAATAGTCAAGGGCCAGATTAACTCAACCAAGACTGAAGATGCTCCAGAAGGATACAAGCCAAATGAGTGGCAGATGCTGAATAGAATCGTCCACGCCACAATTCGAATGCACCTATCGGAGTTAGTGTACTTCATAGTGCAATTGTGTTCAACCACCTTCCAACTATGGAAGACACTCTCGAATACTTACGAAAAGAAGGTTGCGCCCATAAAGATATATTTGATTTGGCACCTCTACAACCCTCGGATGAAAGAATACGACTTGGTCCAAGCACACCTGAACGAGTACAAAAGTCCAAGCTCCCAGATTTCGGCCTAGGGGACGACAATTGAAGACGAATTGAGAGCTATGTTACTCTTGAGCATGAGAAACTTTTGTCCCAATTGTGTGCAATGTGTCAACTGCAACAGTAAAATACTCCGAAGTCACTAGCACAATCCTTACTAAAATAGCTCAACGGAAATCGTTTGCAAACAATTTAGCCAGTGATGCTTAAGTAGTACAGGGTTCGACCCACCGACCGATTAGTCATGGGAGAAGTTATTCCTGACTGCCGACAAATTAGCAAGTCCCAGAACAATTGAACCTGCAATCATTGCAAGAAATTCAGACATATCAAGGCTGACTGTTGCTGTTGTGATATGTTTGTGCCACGATGAGAAAATAACCTCTACCAAATGATATGAACTCATTCAAATATTTGTAAATGGTTGTTTACTTATGCGATAGCTAATAACTTGATAAGAACCATTCGCCATAGGATGATAATAGCTAGTTGAATCTACGATAAAACATAATATAGAGTAGAATATTTTAAAGCTAAATACCTATTATCAACACATTTTGCTCTTATGACTATTAGGTATTTTAGCTATTAAAGCTATGTTAGGATTTCGGTCCCTCCGGATGGGATGATGAAGGCCCGGTGAGAACCGGATGATGAGTACTTGGCAAGGAAGACCTGGTGAGAACGGGATGATGCAGGCCTAGTGAGAGCCTCTCACCGGATGAAGGGACATATATGTAAATATGTTTCCGAGAGCCCATTGGGGCTATACTTGTAAATAGTCCTAAAGTCATATTAGTATAAATATGACCTAGGGGAAACACTTTATGATGATGGTGTATTGAGGCTAGTATTGTGATATAGAGTTATTGGTGTAAACGTTGTACAAAGAGAGAGAGAGAGAGATACAAAGTGTGTCTCTGTTGTAACTACCGTCAGGCAAAGATTGAGAGCAAGAGGTCGTTGCCTCTGTGTTCCTTTGTTGTATTCTCCTTACATAGTGATAGTTGGAGTTTGTGGACTCCCGTGGTTTTTCCCATTTAGGTTTTTCCACGTAAACATATTGTGTACTCTCTCTCATATTGTTTGTGTGTACATGCATTTACCTTCATTGCCTATTTCATCTGTGTTTGTGACTCTCACGAAGTGATTGAAGTCTCGGTTGTGGCTGAGATATATTCCGCACACGCATAGTTCTCTGCAATCTAGTATCAGAGCAAAACGGCACAGAAAATGGAAGAATCCTACGGCGGCATGCACAAGCTCACCGGCTCCAGTACAGTGTGGAAGTCAAAGATGAGGGACATGCTCATGGTGAAAGGTCTTTGGTTGTCGGTTCAGTTCGAGGACAAGAGACTAAACAAGATCGATGCCACGGTGTGGGAGGTGATGCACATGAAGACGACGGCATACATCCGGTGCTTCATCGACATGAGCCTGTACAAAAACTTCAATGAAGAGAGCAAGGCTCATGAGCTCTAGGAGAAGATCAGCATTATGTTTCAGAACAAAAATGTTTTTAATCGGGTTTCAGTATTTTGGAAGCTAGTGAGGCTCCGGTACCAAGACGGCTCCAATATGGTGGAGCACATGAATGCCTTCCAGGGGCTGATACACCAAGCAACCTCATTGGAAGTACATATCGCCGATGAGGTACTTGCTCTACTCCTGCTCGGTTCCCTCCCGGATAGCTAGGAGACGTTAGTTGTCATGTTGGGCAACGCCAGGCCAGAAGGAAAATAGCTATCCCTAGCAAGGGTCAAGTCGAGCTTGCTAGATGAGGAGGCGCGTTGGAAAGACAAGGAGATAATCTCCGACGCCAAAGCCCTCCTTACCGAATCGAAACGCTAAAGACAAAGGAATCGGAGTCCCCAGAACCGGGAAAAGTCGGGGACACGGTCAAAGTCAAGGGGGAGGCCCACTTGCTTCTATTGCGGCAAGGTGGGGCACTTCCAGAAGAACTGTCGACATTTCTGGAAAGACAAGGGAACCAACAGTACCGATTCGAAGAAGTCACTGGACCGAAACGGTTCGGATCGGCGAGGCCCGGACCGGAAGGGAACGACGGCGATCGCGGCAAGTGAAGAAGAACTAATGCTCATCACCAAGGAGAGTGAGTTGAACCTTGCCGTCGACGAGACAACGTGCGTTGTCGATTCCGGATCGTCGTTCCAGCTCACCCCGGACCGGAAATGCTTCTCATCCTACACAACCGGTGAGCACGGATGTGTCCGGATGGGGAATAAAGGGACATGTCGAATTATCGGCATAGGAGATGTCTTGTTGATGACATCAACCGGATGCAAGTTGTTGCTGAAGGATGTCTGACATGTTTCGGAGGTTCGACTGAACCTGATATTAGCCGGTCGGCTAGATGATGAAGGCTACATAGGTAGCATCCGGAACGGTGTCATGAAGTTCAGCAACAGGAGCCTAATAGTGGCTCAGGCCCGAAAAGTCAACACTCTGTACCTAATGAATGCCCGGTTATGCCGGGAAGAAGTGAATGTTGCATTCGACACTGCTGGTGAGCTATGGCACAAGAGACTGTGTCACATGAGTGAGAAGGGGATGAAGAGGCTTGCTGATGACAACCTCATTCCGATGAAAGACGTGCATCTTGAGAAGTGCACCAACTGCCTGGCCAGTAAGCAAAACCAGACCTCCTTTTGCTCAAGGCCACCGATGAGATGTAATGCACCACTAGAGCTGGTGCATACTGATGTGTGTCAAGTGGACACGAAGTCACATGCGGATCGCAGTACTTTGTGACGTTCATAGACGACCACAGCTGAAAGTTGTGGGCCACACCGCTAAAGGTGAAGGATCAAGTGGTATCCGTCTTTAAGGAGCTCCACGCGAGAGTGGAAAGAGAAACCGGCCGGAAGTTGAAGGTGGTTCGAGCAGATAACGGAGGAGAATACCATGGGCAGTTTGAGGAGTATTGCCGCTCGAAGGGAATCCGGCTCGAATTTACCCTGCCGAAGAAGTCGGAACTAAACGGGCTGGCCGAAAGGATGAACCGAACCATAACTGAGAGGGTCCGGAGTATGCTAGCACATGCTAAGCTACCCAAGACGTTTTGGGCTGAGGCATTGTCAACAACGACGTATGTGATAAATAGATCATCCTCAATGCCCTTGGACGGAGACACGCCAGAGAGAGTATGGACCGGTAAGGAAGTGTCTTACCGGCACTTGAAGGTGTTCGGGTGTCTCGCTTACGTGCATGTGGCAAAGGACTGGAGAGCAAAGTTGGATCCAAAGTCCCGACCTTGCATATTCCTCGGATACGGCGATGATGAGTTCGGCTACCAAGTGTGGGACCCCGTAGACAAGAAGGTGTTCTGTAGTCGAGATATTATCTTCATGGAGGACAAGACTCTTGCCGATTGGGAGTCAGAGAAGAAGATAATGAACTCTGAGTCGACCGGAAAGAACCAATACGATGAGATGCAATCCCAACTGGCAAAGAGCCGGTTAATACTCGAAGAACCGGTCAGTTATGGAGAGGACACCGAACCGGCAGAAGAAGAAGAGGAAGCAGGAACCGGAACCAGCCAAGATCTCGAATCGGATTCGGATGAAGAACAAATAAAGGAACAGGTTGCCGAAAACCAAGGACGCAAATATCCTCTCAAAGAGAGAAGGGCCCCTAGAGATTTCTGGATCCAGAGCATATACTGCTAACCGATGAGGGGGAGCCGGAAAGATTCAAAGAAGCTAAGAGAGACACCCACAGCCGCAAGTGGTTGAGTGCCATGCAAGAGGAGATGGATTCCTGGCATGAGAACCACACATATGAATTGGTGGAGTTGCCGAAAGGAAAGAGGGCACTCCGAAACAAGTGGGTGTACAAGCTGAAACCGGGAGATGCCGGCAACCCCTCGAGATACAAAGCTAGGATCATGGTGAAGGGGTTCCAGCAGAAGAAGGGCATGGACTTTGACGAGATATTTTCCCTGGTAGTAAAGATGACTTCCATCCGGACGGTATTGAGCATATTGGCAAGCATGGATCTTGAGGTAGAGCAGTTAGACGTGAAGACGGCATTCCTCCACGGTGACCTCGAAGAGGAGATCTACATGCGTCAACCGGAAGGATTTGAGAAGAAAGGGAAGGAGCACCTGTTGTGCCGGCTGAAGAAGAGCTTATACAGACTGAAGCAAGCTCCCCGACAATGGTACCGGAAGTTCGACTCCTTCATGACCGATTAAGGGTACCATAAGACGCAAACCGATCACTGCGTGTTTGTGAAGAAATTCGACGGAGGAGACTTCCTGATACTCCTCATGTATGTGGACGACATGTTGATCGTCGGACGAGACCAAGTCAAGATACGGCTGTTGAAGAAGGCTCTGAACCGGACCTTCTCAATAAAAGACTTGGGTCCGGCAAGACAGATATTGGGGATGCACATCATCCGGGACCGATCGAAGAAGATGTTGTGTTTGTCACAAGAGAAGTACGTGACAAAGGTGCTTCAATGGTTCAACATGTCAGATGCAAAACCGATCGGATCGACACTCCCAGAAAACTACAGGTTATCCGGTAAGCAAACCCCGAAGACGAAGGCAAAGAAGGAGGATATTTATGAAGATATCATATGCCTCTGCCGTCGGGAGCTTAATGTACGCAATCGTGTGTACCCGACTGGATATCGGATACGCAGTCGGAGTGGTGAGCCGGTTTATAAGCAATCTCGGCAAGGCGCATTGCTAGAATGCGGTAAAATGGATACTCTAGTACTTGAAAGGCACCTCAAGTATGTGTCTCCGATTCGGCTCCGTTAAACCCCAACTTGACGGTTTCACCGATTCAGATATGTCGGCTGATGCAGATACCAGCCGATCGACATCGGGATATGTTATGACATATGCAAGGGGAGCTATTTCGTGGTAGTCGAGGCTGCAGAAGATGGTTGCGTTGTCAACCACGGAGGCGGAGTAAATGGCGGTTGTGGAAGTCGGCAAGGAAATACTATGGATGAAGGACTTCATCGAAGAGTTAGGGATCCGACAAGAGGAATATCGGCTCTATTGCGACAGTCAAAGTGCCATCCACCTTGCGAAGACCGCGGCGTATCACTCTAGGACGAAGCACATCTAGCGGAGGTACCACTGGATCCGGGAGCGAGTGGAAGATCGAGAGTTCATGCTAATGAAGATCCACACGGAGGAGAATAGGTCAGATATGTTGACCAAGGTGTTGACGCCTAACAAGTTGGACGCATGCCGAAAGCGAATTGGACTAACTAAACATCCCATGCCGGAGTGAAGGGGGAGTTTGTTAGGATTTTGGTCCCTCCAAATGGGATGATGAATGCCCGGTGAGAACCGGATGATGAAGGCCTGGTGAGAACCAGATGATGAGTACCCGGCAAGGAAGACCCGGTGAGAACCAGATGATGCAGGCCTGGTGAGAACCTCTCACCAGATGAAGGGAAATATATGTAAATATGTTTCTGAGAGCCCATTGGGGCTATACTTGTAAATAGTCCTAAAGTCATATTAGTATAAATATGACCTAGGGCAAACACTTTATGATGATGGTGTATTGAGGCCAGTATTGTGATATAGAGTTATTGGTGTAACTGTTATACAGAGAGAGAGAGAGAGTGTGTGTGTGTGTGTGTGTGTGTCTTTGTTGTAATTGCCATCAGGAAAAGATTGAGAGCAAGAGGTCATTGCCTCTGTGTTCCTTTGTTGTATTCTCCTTACATAGTGATAGTTGGAGTTTGTGGACTCCCGTGGTTTTTCCCATTTAGGGTTTTCCACGTAAACATATTGTGTACTCTCTCTCGTATTGTTTGTGTGTACGTGCATTTACCTTCATTGCCCATTTCATCTGTGGTTGTGACTCTCACGAAGTGATTGAAGTCTCGGTTGTGGCCGAGATATATTTCGCACACGCATAGTTCTCTACAAGCTATTACCCACTTTTAAAGCTAAATACCTATTATCGACACACTTGTTATTATCACTATTAGTTATTTAAGGTATTAAAGCTATTACCCAATTTTAAACCTAGATACCTATTATCAACACACTTGTTATTATCAATATTAGCTATTTTAGCTATTAAAGCTATTACCCACTAATGTAGGTGCCTCTTATGCATGGGTGACACTTGGCACTCATGAATGCCAACCCAACATGTATTGATATGGTCGAGAAAGTGCACTTGCAAGTAATATTCTAGTCTTGCGAGTAACAAGCAAATGTTATGATAAAAACGATAAAATAAGGCACTACCCATAAGAATCAAGCAGTGATGAAAACCAGGGTCAAAAAACCCGTGCTACCTAGTGAAAAAACTGTCACAAATAAATGGATGGTGCAAGGTATGCACATATACATCCCAATATGATGGTTGTAATTTGCACAATTGTGACATAAGCCACAAATTGATACAAATGGTGGTGGTGTTGTGTGCAAAGATGTAGTACTCAATTTTATGAGTAAAACATCAATAGGGGAACTCATGTGTTTTTAATCGAGTTCTAAGGCTCGATTACATGAGTCAAACCTAGAGAACACTTTGGAAAAAATGTTCAACAAGTGGCGTGATGCCCACTCAATATTAAAATTTAGTCTACATGAATCATTACACCATTAAACGTACGCAAATAGTGTAGATGAACTTGAAATAAGGGCAAGAAAGAGAGTTAATTGTGGGTGGGTATTTAATGACAATTATGATAAAATCATCAGAAAGTGAAAAGACAATTTGTGTAATTAGAAAATAATTAGAATAATAATCAATTAGGTGTATGAACATCAAGCATGCCTTAAGGTATGAAACCCTAAGGTAGTCGATATGCACCTCCTCAAGACCACCACATCTCCCTAGAATCGGCCAAGGGATGGCTCAATAAAGAGTAAAGTGGCATAGGTAAGCGACATATACCTCGTCAAGGCCACAACATCCCATAGAATCGGCCAAATGATGGGTCAATAGAGAGTAGAGTGGCATAGGTAGGTGACATACACCTCGTCAAGACCACAACATCCCATAGAATCGGCCAAGATTATGCAATAAAGGGAAGAGTGGCATACTCTACATCATATGCAAAAGGGCCATGAGGTGAGCGTGTGCAATTAGGGCAAACACGCTCCACCCGATGCACAACAATAGTTATTATCATAAGAGATGGCTCAAGAGAGGGGAGCGTGAGAGATACATCGCAATATACAAAAGGGCCATGAGTTGAGTGTGTGCGATTAGTGCAAACATGCTTGACCCGATGCATAAGTAGATTAACATCGTATCATGGTAGAAAGAAGAAAGAAAAGAAAAGAAAACGTAATACCACTTCCCTATGACCAAGAAGAAAGCATCATAGAAAAGAAAAGAGAGATCGAGAAAGAAGAATACTGGGTTAAGAATGTTGTTTTAATCCTGTGAAGAGCATGACGAGCCTCATTACATCCCCATCGCTCACACGCAAAAAACATCAAAACAACAACAAAAGAAAAGGTTAGTAAATGCTCTGATACCACTGTTAAGAGTCTATTACTAATCAATAGAACAAAGTAAAGTAAAAGAAGGAAAATAGATTGGATAGAAGAACCCGTTCCACCCGACCACCCCCGAGCTATGATCTCGACATAGCCAACCTACCACCGACGTCCCATACCACCGGATATTAGGATGACTAATACCTTGGAAGAGATAAACACGATCTTCGAGACGAGAGCCTAGCCCGCACCACCGATATCTAAGACAACAGCCTTTTGACGTAATGTGCTTATGAGGTTAGCTAATCCTCATATTTATACCTTTTCTTAGGCCCCTTGAATAGATGCGCCTTTCTAAAAGGGTCTCCATTCATTGGTTGCCCAAATCATGATAGTGGATGCACCTATCATTCCTTCTATCCAATCACATTAGCCCCCTTTTAACATTAGTGAACATACCCTTCACTAATGTAAATATTAGTGACCTACCCTCACCAACGTTATGTGTACATAACACCGACATGAACCAAGGAAGTTAAGAGAGATGGAGAACCAACATGTAGTCCTGGAGTGACAGATCAACCAAGAAGCTATTGTGGAGACACAAATCAATGTGGTGTTGCAAATGATTGAAAGAATGATGCAAAGCCAAGAACATGCAACTGCTCTTCATTGAATCAATCAGGTTATTGGCAAGTTTGTAAAGAAAATAGGTCTCTTTGAAGTTAAAAATATATCTAAGTTCTTACAAGTATATGTTACTGACATGGGTCGTAAAGGGTTAAACCAACATGATGTTCAAATGAATTTTGTGAGGATGGTTGAACTCCCTTTGAGAAATAGAGTCTCTGAACTCGTAACAAGTTCTAATCATTGGATTGCATTTGAGCAAAGCTTTATTAAATGAATACATGCTTGGTGATACAATCCGAGCATCAAGGAGGAGTTTCCTGTATTTAGTGGACAAACAGGACAAGAAGATTTCGGTGATGGAGTTGTTGAAAGAATTTGAAGCTCGTTATAACCAATTAACAACGACCGAAATGACTCTTTTGGAACCGGAGAAGGTCATATTATTCTTGAAGCATCAGACCGATCCTATCGAGAAAAATTAGTTGCATTCCTTGAAAACTAGATTACGCCCACTGGTCTAGTGTCCGATTAGAATCAAGCACATGAAGCCGGCAACAAAATCAAGAAAAGAGCCCAATGGTGTGAAGATCTTTCGATTGCTGGGGTTATGAAAGAGATCAGTTCTCAAGATTAGGGAGGATACTAGGAGTTCGTCAACTAACTCCAAGCTACGAAATAGTGATGGACAATCTTATCAAAGGTATAAGAGATCTTTCATTACATGTTGCAAAGCTACAAGAAGAAAATCCTCGCAGCCCCAAAAAGATTATGAAAGAAGATGCATATGGTGCAATAGTGTCAACCATTCAAGAGGAGGGTGTTATACCTATCAAGAAGTTAAGATGGTAGGATTCATTCTTCTGAAACTCGATTACCTCTCCGAACTAACTTTAGAAGAGGTGGTATGAGAAGGATCATGTAAGATGCGGAAACAACTAGGACGCAAGTTATCTATCAACCAACGACTACAGTCACCCATGTTGGTGAAGGAGGATTTGAATCTAAATTTTGGCCGTGTATTTTGAAAGCTGCAAGAAAAGGTAAAATCGAGTTTGAAAAGCTAAAGTGTGGAGGTGATGTTGTCCAAAGCAATACTAGTTGGGAAGACCCAGTGGATGGCCTCTCAGCTTTCACGAAGGTTGCAACAAACTAGGCCCATGAAGTGATCATGGAAGAGAAACGGAAATGGGGGGGAAATGAAGATAACAAGAAGAGGGAGCTAAGAAGCGCCAAAAAGAGGGAGACGGAAAATCTGAAAATGGTAAGCCCTTACGTTGAAAAAGGTACGGATAAGAAAAGTCCCTCATTCAAATTATTATCATATATTGAAGTTTCAACTGATTTGAAAAAAAGTACTGGAAGAAAGAATTTTAGATAGCAAATTGGAGCTTTCCTTGAGGGAACTTTTGGGCGTAGCTAAAAAAGAATTTCATGATGCAATAATAGATGGAATTAAAAGAAAATGACAAAGTATGGAAGTCGCTGAAAACCCAAGAAGTGAAGTGAAGAAAGCAACGGTGGAAGTCATCAAAGATGAACCAAGCTCTTCCATTGTTGGTACACAAGCTATTGCGACGACAACTTTTGAAGAGAAGCCAAAAGAGCTAAAAAGCTACTATGCTAAGAAACATTGGGCAAGAGCAACAACTGAGACACTCGTGAAGATTGGGAACCTTGAAGATCCGGTCGTGGCCTTAATTGACCATGGCTCAAAAATGAATCTAATTTCTTATGATATTTATAGGAAAGGTGAATGGCCAATGGAAACGAATCATGGGTGGAGGGTAAAATCAACTAATTCAATGACCGAGGAACTTCATGGAGCTTGCCGAAACATCAAAGTCACCATTGGAGATGTGCCAGTGGAGCAACATTTCTTTATCCAAAAGACCCAGTGATACTAGTCCAATAGGGATCGGTTGGGTTGTTAGCCAATAAGAGAAGGATGGGTCAAGATATGCAATTTGATTTTGTGCGAAAATCTTAACAGAACACCAAAGAGCTTACCCACAAATTAAGAGAGAGTTATGGGGTATGTTAATAGCTATTAAAATAGATCGTGAACACTTAATTGGTGTTGAAGTTGTGGTTGAAACAGATTGTCGTCCGTTGCTAGGAATGATTTCAAGTTGTGAAACATCTGATATAGCTATGCTTAGATGGATAGCTTATAGTAAAATCGCTAAGTCTTGAAATCAAGCACATTGCAGGAGCAGATAACCTAGTTGCCGATATGCTCTCAAGAGCGAGGTTTAAAGGCAAAAATACAATGGTAATGACTGATAAAGAAGATGAGAGTTTTGATTTCTTTTCCATAAATTGTAACCTAAAGGGGTCATGTGATTTGGGTGTTCATGTTATTCTTCGTGAATCTGAGTACGAGGGGGAGATGTTGCAAATTGGAAAATACTTGAGTACTCATGCGAAAGATGGAAGATGGTCAAGGAAGCTATTTCATAAAATAAGAAAGAAAGCTTATAAGTTTTTTCTTCATGAGGGATATTTTTGGAGACATCCAAAAGTTGTGAAAGGGATTCCACAAAGAGTGGTCGAAGAAGGGAAGAGCAATAGAAACTAATGTTTGAATTTCATTTTACTTTATGGGTAGGTCATCATGGAGTTTGGGCCACCTTCTCAAAATTAAAAGAGAAGTTTTGGCGGGTTGGAATGTACAACGACATTGTAGATTATGTACAATCGTGTGAGAACTGCCAAATGTATTCGAATATTCGGCATCGTGATGGGTTGCAACTTGCTTATTCTTTATCTCTACATTATAAATGGGTTGTGGATATTGTAATGATACCTGTAGGGGTTTGGCAAATGAGATATCTTGTATTGGCAAGAGAAGATTTAACAAATCAAGTGAAAGGCCGAGCCCTACGCCAAAAAACCACTTCAGTTGTTTGTAAGTTCCTTCTTGAAAATGTGATATATATAGGTACGGGTGTATTGGGAAGATTGTTGCTGATAGAGGAGAACTAGATTCTAAGGAAGCTGAACATTTTTTCTAAAAAACTGGGAATTCGACTATCCTTAACAACGGCATATAACCCTAACGCTAATGGGAAGGCTGAGCATGGACATGACCCTATAGTGAAAGCTTTAGTGAAAGCTTTTGATGCCAAGATAGCTAACTGGCCTCATCTATTATCATATGCGCTATGGGCTGACCACACTACTCAAAGTTCCGTGAGTGGCTTTATGCCATTGGAATTGATACTTGGTCAAAAGCCAATTATGCCAGTAGAGCAATCAGTATTTTCCTGGGTTGCCTTTCCATGGGCAGATTAAATGAGTCGAGAAGATTTGCTTGGTCTTAGAATAAGGTAGTTAGAAAGAAGGGATAAAGATGTTCAAATAGCTACAAGAAGGATGAAACAATGTCCACTGCAGAACATAGAAGGATTTGATAAACCCCATCACCTTCGACCAAGAAAGCTCCAAGAAGGTGATTGGGTCATAGTATATGATAGCAGCTTGGATAACCAACATAGTACTTCCTGCAAATTCGCCAAAAGATGGTTCAGACCATATATCATTAGACAAGTGAGTAAAAATGCAACTTCTTTCCTAACTGAAATGAATGGAGTTGCATTAAGGTTGCCAATTGCGGCGAAGCGAATCAAGCTATTCAAGAAAAAGGAAGATCAAAGCGCGAACTTCCTCAACAAAGATGACATCCATGAAACTAAAGAAGGAGATGTTCATTGGTGCATGCCGGAGGATGCGCAGGTCTAGAGGGGGAGGATGTCGTGATGTTTTCGTGCCACGATGAGAAAATAACCTCTACCAAATTATATGAACTCGTTCAAATATTCGTAAATGGTTGTTTAACTAAGTGATAGCTAATAACTTGATAAGAACCATTGGCCATAGGATGATAATAGCTGGTTGAATCTACGATAAAACATAATATTGAGTAAAATATTTTAAAGCCAAATACCTATTATCAACATATTTTGCTATTATGACTATTAGGTATTTTAGCTATTAATGCTATTACCCACTTTGAAAGCTAAATAACTATTATTAACACACTTGTTATTATCAGTATCAGTTATTTTAGCTATTAAAGCTATTACCCACTTTTTAAGCTAAATACTTATTCAAAACACATTTTTATCAAGTATTTTAGCTATTAAAGCTATTACCCACTAATGTAGGTGCCTCTTATACATGGGTGAGACTTGGCACTCATGCACCCACTTTTCTCATCCATGGGTGATACTTGGCACTCCTCCACCCATCTTCCTCATGTATAAAAAGGGGGTGAGTAATCTTATCAAGGGGGGGATAATAGTAGACGAAAAATACTATTGTAATAAGAGAGACAAGATAATTATTGTAAGAAATATTAACAATAAATACTTTGTAATCATCTTGATATATCAATACAAGCTATTTTCGTTGACAAGAAACCCGGTGCTTACTTCCCAGATTCGCGATTTTCTTGTCCGTTTGCTCTCGTACGACGAGATCAACATCACACTGCGCCCTCAAAGCTAGAAACAAAATGAGTCAGGGAGCTGATCAGAAGTGTGGTTGGCATGAGGAGGTCAACTACGTCGGGTCATCAACCGAAGTATTGACGAACGACCTGAACATTCTATTCATCGAACACTCAGTTGAATCAGAATTTTTGTTTACGACTGAAGAGTCCAACACTTGGCTCTTGGATTCGAACGCTTCAAACCATGTTACCCAACACAAATCCCAATTTCGACAATATTTGGCCTGACATTCCGACTTGGTCTGAGTCAGAAATTCATGTATCTACACAATGGCTCTACACTTGTACTACACAATGTCCAACATGTATCTGAGCTCTCACGACCATTGATCTCAGTCAGAAAACTTGACAAAGATGACATCCATGACGACTTCTCATAGAGAGGCTGGACACTCCACATATGGAACCTCCTACTTGCTCGAGGTCTGAAAGTACATTCATTGTATCCTCTATATGTCACACTCATTGAGGGTGACCTGTTTCTAGTCGACATTCCAGTGTCATCGTTATGGCACAGACACCTCAGCAAGGCCGACATAACACACATATCTAGAGCTGAATATATCCCCAAACTCTCGTTCTCGGATCATCAGTTATGCGAGCATTGCTAGTGTAGCAAACAAGTGCAATCTCACACCCTACGAATGCATTGAGAGAATCGAGTCCACTCGATTTGGTCCATTCGGACATCTGTGGTCCTATGCCACGTCAGTCTCTTGGTGGTGCACTCTATTTTGTCAGCTTCATTGACGACTCAACCAGAAAGGTGTGGGCTTATCTGGCAAGAACAAACGATCGGGTGTTCTCGATCTTCTAGGAATGGCTCGCTATGGTTGAAAATCAGTCCGACTGAAAGTTGAAATGCCTTCGAACTGACAATGGGGGAGAATTCAAGTCTAAAGAATTCTTCAGATTTTGCCGATAGCGCAACATTCGACGTGAATATACAGCACCATATAGTCCAGAGCATAACGACATTGTTGAACGGATGAATCGAACGATTCAAGAATGAATCGTTGCTATGCTTCAACACTCCATATTGTCATATGGCTTCTGGGTAGAGGCTCTACTTACAATAGTACACATAATCAATATGTCGCCGAGTAGGCCTCTCTCTAGGACTTCAATTACCTCAGGAGTATGGACCAGGAGCAAGCCGAATTATGACAAGTTGAGGATCTTTGGATGTGAGGCGTATGCCCTCATACCGAAAGACGGTTGCCGCAAACTTGAACAGAGGTCCAGAAAATGTATTTTCCTTGGCTATGGACCAGAAGGCAAAATTGGATACCGACTTTGGGACCCTGAGAACATACAAATCGTCCAATGTTTGGACGTTGTGTTCAACGAGTCGGCTATGCATAAGACGGTCGAAAGGCCCATTGAAATCCGAAGGGTAACTTTCTCAGAGGTGTCGGCCCTTCATGATGGCCCAACCCATAACACGAGATTGGCTTCCTGGGCAACCAAATCCTCTAGCACCGACTCGGCACCAACCTACTTGGCACAACCGAATGATTCGGCTTTGGACCATCCGACTTAGACACCCAATGCAACTAGCCCAGTCTTACCTCGAAGATCTGAGAGACTGTCGCAACCCCAGAGAGGTACTCTCTTGGAATCTTCTTCATGGACATTGGAGAACCAATATCATCTGAAAAGGCATCGACATCAGCTGACTCAGCCACATGGGATCTGGCGATGGAGTCGGAAATGAACTCCATTCGGCAAAATAAGACTTGGGACTTGGTTGAACTCCTGAACAACCAACGTGCTCTTCCATGCAAATGGGTCTATCGACTCAAAGAGACATCGAATTCTACATATCCCAAGTATAAGGCCAGATTAGTCACGAAGTGTTTCCAACAACAATATGGCATCGACTTCAACGAGATTTTTCACCAGTGGTGAAAATGTCCACCCTTCGATTTCTACTCGATGTAGTGGCAGCCAAAAATTTGACATTGATTCAGCTAGATGTAAAAAGGCATTCCTCCATGGTGACCTAGAGGAGGAAATTTATATCGAGCAGTCGAAAGGCTTTGTGGTATTTGACCATGAACATCTAGTTTGCCGACTCAGGAAGAGTCTTTACGGCCTGAAATAGGCACCGAGGCAATGGTACAAGAAGTTCGATGACTTCATCCAATCAATCGGATTCTCAAAGAACGATGAGGATCACTACCTCTTCACCAAAAAAGCTCAAGATGGGTCGCTTATCTTCCTCATCATCTACATGGACGACATGCTACTCTCCGGTCTGTAAGCCGGAGAGTTCACCGAACTTGTTCAGAACCTGCGATTGAAGTTTGCCATGAAGGACCTCAGTTCAGCAAGACACATTCTAGGGATGAAGATAATTAAGATTCACACTCGACAACAGTTGTTCCTATCTCAAGCCGACTATATTTGACGTGTCTTAGAATGCTTCAACATGCACCCAGCCAAATTTTTTTCGACCCCGCTCCCCATTAATCTTCAAATCTCTCAACGAGATTGCCCAACATCCAGTCTGGAAGGGGAAGATATGAAGTCAGTACCATATGCATCCGCAGTCGGCTCCTTGATGTACGCAATGGTTGCGACACGACCTGACATTGCTCATGCCGTAGGAGTCATCGGCAGATTTATGCACAATTTCGGACGTTCGCATTGGAATGTAATTAAGCATTTGTTTCGATATCTTGTTGGCACAAAATACTATGACATCCTATTCGGCCCAAACTATTCTTCAGGCGTAGTCAGTTATACCGACTCAAACTTTGACACTGTATAGATGGTCGAAAGTCGACAACCAGATACTGCTTTAAATTCGGCAATGCAGCAACCTCATGGAAGTCGAAACTTTAGGACTATATTGCTACGTCAATGACTGAGGCTGAATATGTTGTTCCATCTGACACGGCGAAAGAGGCCTTATGGCTCAATCGGCTAGCTCGCACATTTCAACATGTCGATTCCGACTCAGCTCCAATTGTCTACAGTGATAGTCAAGGTGTTGTCGCATTATCGAAAAATCCGATTTAGCACAACACCTCGAATCATATAGACATAGCCTAGATGGATACAGATTTGTCTGAATCGGCGTGCTTCTTCCATCACTCGCTCTCCCGGTGGCCTTTCTTGCCACAATACCAGAAGTCTATCGCAAGCTTTGCTTGCCGGTTCCTGGTGCCAGCTTGACTCCCCCTACTTCTAGAGGGTTAGGAACTATTGTTGGCATTCCGATTATGCCTTCGGTTTTGCTCTTGTAGGATGCCTCCATTGCGTGTTGACCTGCCTCGTCCACCAAGACCACGGAGCCTATCATCCTTTGTGTACTGCATCTTGTTGTTGGTGTGTGTACTCGTTGACGCAACCGTGTGGTTCTCTTCAACGAGAAGCATTGATTGAATCTCGAAGAATGATGACATATTCTCTCTCGTCAGACCACGGTCTGGAATGATCCAAACTTCTACGCCAATCCTCTGAGAAAGACCTGCACCATTTCTTCCTCCTCGACGATCACGTTGACAGGGGCTAGAGAATCGCAGATGTCCTTGATTCGGGAGTTGTAGTTAGCCATCAACATGTCTCTTTGCCAGACGTTGCTCAACTCCTGTCTGAGTTGTAGCTTTCTGGTTGTGGTGCTTGCGGCGAAAATCTTCTTCAGATTCCCCAAGCCTCCTTTGACGTCTTGGCGTCACAGATGTAGCTCAATAGCTAATCACCGACACTAGATGCAAAGCAGTAGAGAACTCTGCTTGCTGACTGTTCCCAAGTCGGAAAATCCCTATGTGTCAAATCCGGTGCTGCATCGTTTGCTCCTTCAACATAACTCCAATACCCATGTCCTAACAGGTATCAGTGCATCTTGTATGACCAAGATGAGTAGTTGCTCCTATCTGTCAAGGATAGTACTAGAGGCAAGGAGAATTAGTACTAAAGATAGAGAAGAAAAATGAGGATTAGTGCTAAGAAGGGAAAGAGTGTGTGAGAATCACGAGAGGGGAGAGAGAGAGAGATAGATAGATTATATTATCATCTTCGGAGGTCAAATATGACCTATGACACCAAAAATATTACATTTCACCTGATACGTGTGAAGGTGAGTAGCGACTCTAGATGTTCAAGAACTTTACCAATGAATGTTGCAATCGAGAGTGCACATCATGGTTGTGAGAGAAATTCATGCAAGGATTGGGCTCGATTGAAGAGATGTGGAAAGCATGGTCAAATATGATCAAAGGCAGAGCATTGTATCAAAGTGTGATACTCAGACTCTTGAACTTGTTTAGGGCAAAGTGTGCATAGTGGGCCACTCTCATCACTTGTGCCCCAACGCCCAATCTCACATCTCAATGTGTGCGAGCTAAGTTGCATGGAAGCAATGGTTTGAATGTCAGATATCGGGATGGGCTCTAACATGTATCAATGTGTACGGCTTCCCCGTTTCGCGAAGAATATGGTTTTGTAGTTAGGTGCAACATTTGTAGTACAATGTGTGAAGCGTGACCTTTTATCGACGCATTTGTAGTATAAGAGAGAGAGAGAGAGAGAGAGAGAGAGAGAGAGAGAGAATGAGGACAGACAACAAGAAGTATAGTATATTATATGAAGAAAGATACAAGAACGGCTAGGAGGCTTAAGACTAGCGTTGAACCGAATTGGTTCTAAATAATGCCATGTGCCTCTATTTATAGTACTGTCATGAATACTCCTAAAGTTTCTAGAATGTTCCACAGTAATTTGTAATCTACATGAATTTCCTATAATGAAATAATAAATGAAAATTATATTTTTGTAATACAATGCAGAACTTAATGGTATGGCTTGAACCCATCTAACACAAGATCATGGGTTCAAATCCTTTTGGAGCCATATCATGACACTATCCCCCCTTTTAAACGATGAGTGCTACGAGTCATCTTTGATTGAGGACCAGGTTTGTCTGGATACTGACAATGGAAGTCCTCAAGAAGAGCTTGAGCATTTGCCACATTCTCTACTGGTTCCCAAGTACACTCGCTTGGACTATACCCTAGCCAATTGACCAAATAGTAGAGCTTGTTGCGAACAATCTTCGAATCGAGGATGGCAGCAACCTCGTACTCAAGTCCATCTTGAAGTTCGATCGGGGTGGAGGTGGTGTAATACGATTGGGAATAATGTTGTCCTGATAGGGTTCTAGAAGAGAACTATGAAATAACGGATGTATCCGTAGTTGCAAAGGTAGCTCAAGGCGAAAAGTGACATTATTAATTTTTCCGTTAATACGGAAAGTCCCTAACCGAGTAGTTTTTATGTGCCATCGTAATAGCCATACACGATCTCCAATATCAAAGCAGGATGGAAGCCGATGGCGATCCGCATAATCCTTCTGTGTTTGTTGGGCTTGATGTAGGTGGGTAGATAATTTTGCCTGAATCTTTCATAGCCACTCCAAATGATTCTCTGCACTAGGATTTGTGGGTAACTTTGGAATTTCTATTACACACTAGTGAGGATGGTAGCCTGTACAAGCATAGAATGGTGTAACCCTAGTAGAGATGTTGATAAATTTATTATAAGCAAATTCAACAAAATGTTGAATATCTACCCAATTATCTTGTTGATAGCTTAGAAAACATCGAAGATATTGTTCTAGAATTTGATTTGTACATGCTGCTTGACCATCTGTTTGGGGATGATAGCCGACGGAGAGGTTGCATGTGACCTTGAGAAATTTGAAGAGATGCTTCCAAAATTTAGAGACGAATTGTGGTCCACGATCACTGATGATACTATCGGGAAGGCCAAGATGCCAAAATATTTCACGCATAACAATTCCTGATGTTTCTTCACTAGTGATTTCCTTAGTACATGGCAAGAAATGTGCCATCTTAGTATACCAATCAACCATTGTTAAGACCGTGTTGAAGCCCTTCGAATACGGAAGATCTATAATAAAATCTAGAGAAATAGATTTCCATGGCTTGATGGGGATGGGTAATGGCTCCTGTTGAGAATCAAGCTCAACTTGGTCTAGTGTGTGAACTCACCTTGAGAATGAATAGACATTCCAACGGTCAAGAGTCACCATTATGTCACCACTTTGTATTCTAGCATTTAGTATGAGTCATAGAATCATATTCTATGACACATAACTTATGAGCTTTCACATTCCCCATGCTCCATGAGTCTTGTAGTTAATGAAGAGAGAGGGTGACTATATAAAGCACAATGTTGAGTCTTTCTCCTTTGTTAATATACTTTTACCTTGCGTATTCTCTATGTCTTATTCCTTGTCTTTCTCACTCTCTCTCTCATACACACACATAACTCACATCTCTTCCGCTTCACAAGAATCATATCCGATTCTTTACATGGTATAAGAGCGATTTGGTAGCTCGATCTAGCCCATTCGCCTCATCGTGATCGTGTGTTGTGGTCCACGCTGACGACCAAGAACCGGCTCATCGCTATCGTAGCTTCGCTACCTAGCTCGCATTCGAAGAGAGAAGAAGAAGAAGAAGAAGAAGAAGAATCGACATAATGAATACTCAAATGGGGAGTGCTCTCCCTACCGAGAAGTTGGATCGAAACAACTTCGCATCTTGGGAGTACAACATGCACCAATACCTTGTCGGACAAGGCTATTGGAGCTACATCAAAGGAGCGTATGAAGACCGACCCGCCGAAGCGGCTCCCGGATACGCGACATGAGAGCAAGCCGCAAGCCGCGTGATGTATTGCTTGGCGACATGTGTTCACGATCACATGCTCGGCTACATTCGCGAAGCCAAGACGCCGAAGGAGGCATGGGAAAATCTACGAAAGATTTTCGCGACGAACACAACTGCAACACGGCTTCAACTCCGCCAAGAGTTGAACAACATTCAATAAAGGGACATGTCCATTACGATATACACCTCGAAGATCAAGGAGCTTTGCGATTCGCTCGGCTCAATAAGTGTAAATATCGATGATGATGAGATGGTTCAAATATGCCTCAACGTCCTCGCACCACGGTTCAGTGCGATGCGAACCGCCGTTCTAGCACAGGAGAAATCTTCCTCCTTCTTCGAGCTCCAATCAATGCTATTGGTCGAAGAAAACCACGTGCGTACAAGGTGCAATGAGTCGGAAGTCCACATGCTCTACACGCACTCGAACGGAGGAAGAGGACGCGGATGGTCGAGAGGCCGATTCGGCCAAGGACAAGGCGGACGAGGTCCGACCTACGACAACAACTCCCAATTTCAGCTACAAAACGGAAGCCAACGAGGAACCTTCGCAAGAAGGGGGAGCTTCCACTCCGGCCCGAACCGTAAAAACACAACCGAATGCGGATATTGCAGAAAGCTCGGCCACCACGAAGAAGAGTGCCGAAAGAAGATGCATGAATTGGCTTCCACAAGCCGACAACTCACGAATTACGCGCACAACTCCGACTATGAAGATCGTGGCGGAATGTATGCACACAACTCCGACCGTGGCAGAATGTATGGGCACAACTCCAACTACGAAGATCGTGGCAGAATGTATGCACACAACTCCGACCGTGGCGGAATGTTCATGATGAAACATAGAGCAAACTCTATGTTGGCCTCTACCTCAACTAGTGCCTCCGGTCCGGAAGATGTATGGTTCGTCGATTCCGGTGCCTCGAACCATATGACATCGCATCAAGAATGGTTCCGAGAACTTCGAGAGCCGGACCGACCCGGCTATGTAGAAACCAGAGACAACACTACACACCCGATTCAGCACATCGGCAATGTTCCGTTCGGAAAAGAAGGTAAGAAAAATTACATTAAAAATGTCTTGCATGTACCGACCATTACGAAGAATTTGATCTCCGTCGGCCAAATTGTAGAGCAAGGGATGCAAGTTCGATTTAATCAAGGCGGTTGCTTCATCGAAAAAGAGGGCTGACTCATTGCACGCGGATGAAGAGAGGGCCAAATGTTCATTCTCAACTCACACGAGATGAAATCGACCATGTTCGCAAAGGGCATGAAAGCCGACTCCGACATAGAGTTATGGCACAAGCGGATTGGCCATATAAATCTCCAAAAGCTTAAAGCAATGAAATCGAAAGGAGTCGTCATCGGACTCCCAACATTCAAAGAGAAGGAGATTGAAGGTGTATGCGAAGCGTGCCAATTCGGCAAGCAACACCGACACCCATTCCCGAAAGAGCGGAACGTGAGTAAAGGTCTACTCGACGTAGTCCATTCCGACGTATGGGAACCGGCACAGACGGCTACATTCGGCGGATGTCGATATAACATGCTCTTCATCAATGACTTTTCTAGGCACACTTGGATCTACCCGATGCGGCAAAAGAGCAAAGTGTTCAAACACTTCCAAAATTTCAAGAATGAAGTCGAGAAAGCCATGGGTCGACATGTACCATGCCTACGATCGGATGGCGGCAAGGAGTACTTCTCGGATGATTTCACGGCGTATCTCTGAAAGGAAGGAATTCGGCGAGAATTCACTTGCCGACACACTCCGCAACAAAACGGGGTAGACGAACGCAAAAATCAGCACATCCTCAAAGTAGCGCGGGCCATGATGAACGAGAAGCATATGCCCAAGTCATATTGGGCCGAAGCTGCAAATACGGCCGTCTACCTAATGAACCGGTGCACAACATCCGGCGTGCATGAGGTCACTCCGCACGAAAAATACTTCAGAAAGAAGCCGGACTTATCGCACACCCGGATATTCGGCGCGATAGCGTACGTGCACATCCCCGACAAGAAGCGTCAAAAGCTTGACCCGAAATGTCGGAGAAATGTATCCTCGTAGGATACTCACTGGAGCAAAAGGGGTACAAGTGCTACAACCCCTCAACTCGAAAATCTCGAGTAAGTCGAGACGTCGTTTTTTATGAGTCCGCATCCTAGTACACACCAGAGACAACTCCAACTCTGACTCCGCTCAACCCGGAATCCGCCGAACAAGAGATAGAGGATGAAGATCGCCTTACACGCTTGTTCGAAGAAAGTCCAATCACGACCTGACTGAGCGAACCACAAGAGCCTTTGAGCGATCAAAGCACATCACGGCCTAGCTCGAAGATGGACAAAGGCAAGGCGAAAATGTCGGAATACGAAGACGATCGCTTCAACGACGATGAGTCGACTCACTCACTCGACAGTGAGTTTGGCGGCTTCAATGTACCAATCGGAGCTAAGAAAGCCCTCATCTCTACAAATGAAAAGCTCCGTCGATCCACCCATGAAAAGAACCTCGTAAGTCGATTCGGCTACAACGATTATATGGCATACCATTACGCCTTTATGATAAAGGTAGAGACAGTATGGGAGCCGGAAACCTTTTTCGAAGCCGCGAAGGACCTGCAATGGATCGAAGCAATGAACGAGGAGATGCATGCACTACGGAAGAACGAGACGTGGGATCTCATTCCCACCTCACCGTACAAAAAGGCAATCGGATGCAGATGGATTTACAAAGTGAAGTACAACGCCGACGGTTCCGTCAACCACTACAAAGCGCGACTCGTAGCAAAAGGCTACGCACAAACGCATGGAGTTGACTACGAAGAGACCTTTGCCACGGCGAAAGGGTGGCACCTCCATCAAATGGACGCCAAGAACGCCATTCTACAAGGCGAATTAGAAGAGGAGGTGTACATGATACAACCACCCAGCTTCAACTCAAGCACCCATCTGAAAGCTATATGCCGACTCAAGAAGCCACTCTACGGCATCAAGCAAACACCGCGTGCTTGGCATTCAAAGATAACGCTGTCGTGAAGAATTTCGGCCAGAGGCGGAAACCGGGAAACATTGGCTACATCGGCGGGGTGCAGCGTGTGTACGCACCCATGTACATTTAGTGTGAATATCGAGGGCGCCTTTATGGCGCCGAAGAGTAGTCAAGTCAGGGCAGACGATCCCATGTAAGTCGGGATTTATCCCACATTGTAACGCATCCCTCTCCTTGTTCTATAAAAGGAAGGGAACGCCCTTTGTGAAAGGGTTGCCCATTTTGCATTAGAGGGTATACCGTTAGATTTAGGGTTTCTTCTTCTCCTTCTTCTCCCCCCTTCGTGTTTGCTTAGGGTTTGCTTTGGCTCGGCCTCCTGTGCAAGACCCCGCTCGGCCCGACGAGCTGAGAGCTCCCCGACAGCGGCTTGGCAGCTGACGACTACTGTAACCTACCTTGGAACGGCTCGAAACCGGGAATGTATTCTTCTGTTTATATATATACATTTGCGTCTGTCTGTGTATATTCGCGTCTCTGTTGGTGTCGGGTGCTCCCCCTTTCCTGCGTTTCCTGTACTTAAGGGTGTGAGTTGGGTTGGCCTGTGTGTGTGCGTGTGTGAGTGTGTGTGCGTGAGTCGGTGTTAAGCGCACTCTCTCTCTCTCTCTCTCTCTCTCTCTCTCTCTCTCTCTCCCTTTGGTTGCTTCCGGTGTGCTTCTGGGATGCCCCGGGAACGGTGAAGCACGACTTCCCACGCTCCATCACTCCCTAGTCCAAGACCCCCGTGGTCCCGCCTTTCTCCACGCACGCGCGTAACAACGCGACAACGCAATATCTTCATCAAATCGGCTTCCGTATGTCAAAATCGGACAACTCCCTCTACATATGAAGCGATTCCACAAGTCCGATCGTCATCATCTTATATGTGGATGACCTAGTCATTGGAGGTGAGCATCTCATCAAAATCAATAAGGTCAAATCCCTCCTTTCCGACAAGTTCGAGATGACGGACATGAAGGAGCTCCACTACTTCCTCAGCATCGAGGTAATTCGTACTCCGGCCAAAATCATGATCTCTCAACAACACTACATCCTCAACTTGTTATACAAGTTAGGGATGGTTGAGTGCAAATCCGCGGCAACCCTGCTCGATTGCAATCTCAAACTGGATGCAAACTCCGACACCAAAGCGTGTGAGCCGACTCAGTATCGGCAACTCATCAGGAGTCTCATCTACCTCATGATCACTCGACCCGAACTCAGTTATCTGGTTGGTCTCCTTAGTCAATTCATGCAAACACCGCGTGATACTCACTTGGATTGCGCTAAGCGAGTTCTATGATATGTGAGCGGCACAATGGATTGCGGCATCCTCTACAAGACCGCGATGCCAATACGACTCGAGGGATACACAAACGCCGATTGGGCCAGCTACAAAGACGATAGAATATCAACCTCCGGATTTGTTTTCTCCCTCGGCAGCGGAGCAATATCCTGGATCAGTAAAAAACAACCAATCATCGCTCTTTCGAGCACAGAGGCGTAATATAGGGGCGCAGTAGTGGCCGCATGTGAAGCTGTATGGCTCAAAAGGATACTCAAGGATCTGGGCGTACCCATCAAGGATCCGACTTCCCTTTATTACGACAACATGAGCAATATCTATCTGGCTCGGAACCCGGTGTTCCACACGCGGACAAAGCACATCGAAGTGCACTATCACTTCATTCGAGAGCGTGTTCTAGCTGGCGAAGTCGACCTACAACACATTTGCACAAATCTTCAAACGGTTGACATCTTCACTAAAGCCTTAGGAGCCGACAAGATGTGGCAATTCATGACCGATCTCGGATTGACGATCCCTGACCTGCCAAGCTTGAGGGGGAGTACTGAAGACATTACGCAATAACGCGTGCATTTCACAACCACGCAACGAAGCCGCGAAGAGCTGATCCACCGCGCAAAGTCACGAAGAAAGACGCAAGCCGAAGCACAAACTTCGCAACTACGCACAACGCAAGCTGGAGCACGGATTCCGCAACTCCGCATAAAGCGAGTCGACGCGAGTCGACGCGGACTCTGGAACGCGAGTCGAAGCGGATTTCGGATACCATCTGAAACCGACCCTAATAAACCCTAATAAACCATATGGATGATGTTTGGGCATCTTCGCTCTGCAACATGTATCACATGTCTGCACGTAGTCTTCGACAAATCTTCGCATATGCGGCCATCAAAATGATCGTTGTACTAAATCCAACGTTTTAGTACTACCAAAATGTGCAGTTGTGTATGTGTCATGACAATGTTGAACTACTTGAAGATGACATGGACCATTGGGAACATACAAAAGTTGCTTAAAGAAAAGTAATCCATCATGACATTACAATTGTCAATAATCCGTACCTGGTTGTTGTGACCGTGAGCAGGATGCCCGAGAGGAATCAATTTAATCTAGAATAGCTTGAGCGAAAACATTTGTCTTCAAATCTTCGCGTATGGTATCAATAAGGCGGGAATCTAATGGAGTTTCAAAAACCAATGTTGCTTGCAATCATGCCGAACCCATGATTACTTGCTTTTTATTTTTGAAGGTCAGATCCCCAGGATGAGGTGCTAGATACAAGCGTCGTGATAATGCATTTGCCTTCCCTTGTTGCTTGCCCAGAAAATATGTAATCTTGAAGTCGAAACGAGTGAGGAATTGGGCCCACCGAGCTTGTCGTCTATTTAATACACGAGCATTCTAGAAGTAGGCAAGATTCTTGTCATCACTAAATACAATGACTTGATGAGGAGATCCTTCTAAGAAATGCCTCCATTGTGCAAAAGAGTCCACTATTGCTAATAGCTCCCTGTCATGTATCTCGTAGTTGATTTCGGTGGTGTCAAATTTGTGTGAGTGGAAAGCTTCGGGATGTAGCTTCTCATCATTGCCTCGCTGTGACAAAATACTACTGAGCCCAAAATCCACCAAAATCCGATGCGTCTGCCTCAATGATAAATGGTCTTTGCGGGTCAAGATGAGTTAGAATAGGGACCGATGTAAATGTTTTTTTGAGATCTACAAAAGTCGTGTCCGCTTAGACCAAGGCACAGTTTGATTTACTTTTTTTTATGATAAAAATCATTGGCGCCAAGCGTGAGGTATTCTTTGTAAGTTGTGTGAGAGGCAAAATAAGTTGTGAGTAGTCCTTTACAAACTTGCGATAGAAATTTGTGAAACCTAAAAAACATTGTGTATCTCGCAACGAACATGGAGTCTGCCACTCTAACACAATTTAGACCTTAGCTAGATCCATAGAGATTCCTTCCGAGGAGATGACATAGCCAAGAAATTCCACCTATTTACAATCAAAACTACATTTCTCTAGTTTTGCATAAAGACCATGTTCTCATAGTCGTTTTTAGTACGAATACTACATGAGAATCATGCTCTGCTTGTGTCTTTGAATAAACTAGCAGATCATCCAAGTAGATGATAAAACTAATGTCCAAAAGATCTCAAAATATATCATTTGTCATGTGTTGGAAAACTCGGGGTGCAGAGGTGAGGCCGAATGGTATAATTGTATATTCAAAGTGCCCATATCGGGTGTGAAAACCTATCTTCCATTCGTCTCCCGATCAGATCTGTGCGAGGTTATATGCTCCTCGTAAGTTGATCTTAGTGAAAAACATTGCACCATTAATCCTTTCTAGAAGACTCGAGATCAGAGGAATTGCATACCTATTCCTAATGGTGACTTTATTCAAGCCATGGTAATCCATGACTAGGCGAAGTGATCCATCCTTTTTCTTTACAAAGAAGATGGGTGTGCCGGCTGGAGATTTCGAATGTCGAATGAACCCATCTGCTAGATTTTCCTCTATGTAGGCTCAAAGAACTTCAAGCTTGCTTGGTGATAAGTTGTCGATTGGTCCCCACGGTGGCTCTTTTCCTGGTTGTAAATCAATGGGACAATCATACAGTCAATGTTGAGGAAGAGTACTTGCTTTTACCTTCTCAAAAACTTCGGCATAATGGTGATACTTCTTCGGAAGTTGAATTGGTGACTCCTCCTTAGTGATACTGGAAGGTTTCACTAATATTACAAATACAAACATTGGTTCCTTGCGTCCTTCCTCACGCAATTGATGTAGCAAAATGTTTGAAATTTCATGAGTAGATCCTCGAGGTTGACGATACTTGATTTCTCTTGTTCTCCAATCAATTTTGGGTTGTGTAATTCAAACAATGGTAACCCCAAGACAATTGGATGCTCTGGACTACTAATTATATTAAATGATATTTCGCATGCCAAAATGTCTAGGACAACACGAACCAACTCTGACTCTTCTATGATATTTCCAGAAGCAATGGGACAACAATCAATGACTACTACAGAAGTTGGGCAAGGGAGCTTTCTTAGGGATATCTGATGAACTTGGGCAAAATTCCTATCCATGAAACAAGAATTGGCTCTAGAATCTAAGACTGTTAAGACATGTACTGGAGGATTACTTTTAGTACTAACTGCTACTTGAGCTACGAACACCTTGCTAACTTACTTCGAGGGAATGGAACCACTAATGGGTTGCACAGATTCAGGGTTGTCCAACCAAATGACTCCTATTTTGGCTAGACTCAATCGTTTATCTCTTCTCTTAGTTGACTAAGGACTTCAAATTTGTTGGATAAACTTGGATTACTAGGATTATCAAACACTCCTAATGAAATAGACTCGGGTTTAGTACTAACGACTACTTGATTTACCTGTCTTCTTGGCTTATGGGGACAAATTACTACAATATGCTCCGATCCACCGCAATATAGACATAGTTGATTTGTTCAGCGTCGTTGCTTTTCCTCTTCCGATAATGGTCCACAACAACTTGTGGTGTTGATTTCCATTGGTGTTGGAGTATTTACTAAAGACGCATTATATGACACCCTTGGAAAAGGTTTTACTACAGTTGAGACGTAGGTGGGTGGCATTTGGAACTAACGTTCCAAACATCATTCGAAAAGCCAATTATTGCATCGTACCGCTCAATTGATTGCTTTTGTGAGCGACTTTGGTTCTTTGGGGAAAGTCAAGAGTAAATCCTTGACGTCATTACATACTAGGCCATTATTAGCAAATTTGCTCCATCAATGCTTGGTCATCCCAAGGAATATCAGTGGCTAGAAGATGGAAATCCACAGCATAAGCCGAGGTTAGCCGATCACCTTGGCGCAGTCTTCGGATTTTGTTGATTGCCGTCCTAACGCTATCGGTATCTCCAAAACATGCTTTAAACTTGCTAATAAACTCCTCAAAATTATTAAATTAACAAATGAAAGTCTTTTTCTAACAAAGGGGCGAACCATGCCAAAGTTGTGCCACTAAGTAGCGTGCCTACTAGTCCCACTTGTGATCACGTTGTCGTAGTGTATTTCGTACACTACGTGAAAAAGTAAAAATAATATAACCGATTTAATTACATATAAATAAATAAAATAAGAATATCAAAATATTTATCACGTGCATAGGGCAAGATTCAAACCTTGTACCTCCACGTAGCCAAACCTCAACTTTATCATTATGCTACCTTATCTTTAGTGTTCTACAAATAGATTTAATAACTATAACTGCTTTATTTGCGCCTACCTTTATTAAAAGGTAAATCATGTATTTTTAGAGTGCGTGAGTATTTTATAGAAAAACGCAATCAACTAAAAAGTGACTCATGCACATCTAGCGTGCATGGGCACTATATTTAGCAAATAAAAGCAAGGATTAGAAAAGCATCACATGCACATTTAGTGTGCATGAACATATTAGAAAAAAGCATGTAGCTATGCTTAGTCTCTCCCATCACTATATAAGGATGGGGAGCACAATGTAATAGGTGTGTGAAATATTTGGAAATTGGATATATTTCCGAAAACACCAACCGATTAATATAATCGTGGGATTCACGAAAATAATATAATCTATACTTGTGGGATTCACAAGTTTCTTATATCTTTCTTTCAATCTAAATACATATTCTTATCTAAATATTGATTAATTGAATACAATACACTCGTGGGATTCACGAAATTTCTATCTCTCTTCTAATAATCTATTCATTACTAGCCTCATCTCATATTCTTCTTTCTCCTAGTCCAAAACCTCGGCGGTTCCCACCCGACTCACGCAATGATCCGGAGCCGAAAGGCACGACAACGTTCCATTGAACTTCATAGGAAGACCAATCTTGGGTTCTTTGGGAGTCCCTTGAGTGCTTGGTTCCTTTTGTTGCAATGACACAATAGTTGCTTCAAGTTGTTGCAGGCGTAAGGTCAGCTCCCCATGTTGTTGTTGGTTTTCTAGAGCTATTTGTTAAAAATCCCCCAACAAACGTTGATTTTCTTGTTCTAGTGCTACACACTTTTCTTCTAAGCACTCGAGCTCCGAGAAAACGGATTGGTATTCTTGAGCGCTAACAATTGCCATTTATTATTGGAGGAAGGAAGGATAAGAGGATTAGTGTGAAGGGAAGGAGGGATAAGAAGATGAGAAATTTGGTTCAAACTATCAAGGATAATACTAGAGGCAAGGAGAATTAGTACTAAAGATAGAGAAGAAGAATGAGGATTAGTACTAAGAAGGGAAAGAGTGTGAGAATCACGAGAGGGGAGAGAGAGAGAGAGAGAACGGTGACAAAAAGAAGTATATTATATTATATGAAGAAAGATACAATAACAACTAGGAGGATTACGACTGGTGTTGAACTGAATTGGTTCTAAATAATGTCATGTGCCTCTACTTATAGTATTGTTAGGAATACTCCTGAAGTTTCTAGAATGTTCCAGAGTAATCTGGAATATACATGAATTTCCTATAGTGAAATAATAAATGAAAATAATATATTTCGTATTATAATGCATAGTTTAATGGTATGGCTTCAACTCGTGTGATACAAGGTCATGGGTTCGAATAAATGATTTTGGAGCCATATCATGACATTGTCGAGCTTCTCCCTCGAAAGCGAGCTTCCTATACCTCTGTCCATTTCTCTTCTTGTTTGTTCTTACCGGGTGTTAGGTCTTTGTTTGTGTTGAAGGCTCTTGTCGGCTGCAGAGGATGTTCTAACCCTCGCGCTCTGTTACCATGTAGAAGTAGCGTGCGAAAGCTAAAAACACACATCACAACCGGCTCGGCCGGATAGCCACAAAAAACACAGAGAATGGAATACAAAGAGTAGGTGAGAGAGAGAGAGACAGAGAGAGCAAGACAATAATCTCTATTTCAAAAACTTTGTAAAACTCTGTGCATACAATGTGCTCTGTGAGCACTTTTATAAAAGTCCTTAAAAGGACTGACAAGTACTTCAATGCTCATACCGAGAGACTGGCACTCACTCCTAAAAATATGCCTACATACTAGGCTAGGATCGTAGGCCTCTAATGGCCTACCGATTGCACTCAGAGTCAGACACTGATCCGGTTCTTCATTCTGAACATTGATCCGGCTCTTGGCTTGTTCAGCCAATCCAGATCATGTTGACCTTGCTCGCTCGACAGGGGGGTTGGCTGACTGTGGCAATTATGACAAGTGCAAGGCACAATCAAGTGGGGAAATGTATGTTGGTTATCGTGACAGGTCCCAATTGACAGATACGAACATTAGGATTAGGGGATGACATTGGTGATAAAGGCACAAGAAATCTCATTTTCCACCATTGACAATATTCACTCAACTCCCATCAATGCCAAAGCACAAGTCGTGTTGGAATTGGTCACCCCAATAACACTATGGACTCTTTGGAAACAATAGGTCTTCGTCAATCAAACTGTGCACTTGGTGGGCGACGTTATTACAAGAGATATGGACTGAACTTGTAGCCACGCTAAAGAGCCTATACGATGGCATCATGGGCGGATCTGATGGAGCCGAATTACAATGATTAGCCTTTATCCAACAATGGTCGTCCTCTTCCTTTTTAAGTCAAGGGGCCTCCACATAAGATGGAACTATCGAATCCCTTTTGAGATTTGTATATAACATTCTCAGCTGTAAAGTTTAATAACTAATGGAAGGAGTTTTGTTTTTTGAAAAAAAAAACCCACTGTTATGTAATATGCATCATTCCACCTTATCTCTCTTTCATTAATCATATATGAGTTTAGGGTTTAGTGCAAAAGATAGACAAACAAACATTAAAAGAGATTCAACCTCAAGTTCTTGTGTGAGAGAGGAGTACTTGCCACGAGAGAATAGCAAAGGAAGGGTGAAGGATGTAGGAGAAACATGATTACATAGAATAACCAAGAAGCAAAAGGTTTTCTCATTCCATCTTTAATATGAGTTTTATTTAGCACCATTTTTATATCTTTGGTATTTTGTCGTTGGTTAAAATAGTTTGATTGAAACACAAGAACCACCTAGATTTTGATTTTTTGAAAATTCTAATTTGAATCAGTCCTTGACATTACCCAAACAAAGTACCTTCCAAGAGGGTAACTTACATTGTGCCTTGGACTTTGTCCAACATTGATCTACATCCGATACCTCTAAAATTCTAAAAGATTGGTTTCCCCACTTATATTTCAATGTTCCTTATACCATCAACAACTAATTACCCACCATAATTAAACTTAAATATGTTTACTTATTGAATTTCTAAGGCTAAAATATTTGTGGCTTTTGAGGTTGTTGTTGTGTTGTATGCATCATTCATAGGAAACTCTCGATAATTTAGATCATTCATGTGAATTAATTATTTGCTAGCTTTTATGTCACATATTTCACAATTCAAAGTGCAGAAATGGTAGGTTTACCCTTCACCTCTAAAAGAATGGATCTACAATATTGATGTTGACACATCCTCTTGGACATAAATATTGAGAAGAGATAGGATTGCCTTTTAAGAATACTTTAAGAGCTGAGTACTAACAACTTTGTATGAATACTTGAACCTTCTCATTGCAAAACATCAGAATTTGTGTACTTATAATTTTGAACATTAAAGCTACTTTGCAGCATTGCAATTAGAACCACTAAACCTCACACTTTCTTAATATTGACTTTTAAATACTAATGCCATAAATTTCATTCCTTTTATTCGAAAAAGAGAATGTAGAAATTGTCGAGCTATTTGTGTGGTGGTAAAATTTTGGTGTGGATGATCTCAAACTAACATTAACTTTAAAGCCCAAGCCAACATCGAATAGAGTACCCACGAGTGATGACCTTGGATTGGAATTCTGATCTCTCGTGGAGTTTCACTATTTTTGTAAGGTGTGAGAGTTCCCTAATTTCATAAACATTAATGTAGTGGGGCATGTCAAACTCTTTTGACACGGTGTGGGGTGTATAAAGGAAATTCGTCGGGGTGGTAGTGGCGAGTCGTGACACATGGACGTCCCCATGGTAGGTGAAAGAAAGGATGGAAGGCGATGAATGGATGCCATGCGGCCATGCCTCACTCACTCACTCACTCCCGAGTCCCCCGCAACCCTCCGCGGGTGTGTGCCCCCCCTCCCCCCTCCTGTCCCTGTCCCGGTGCGTGTGTGGGGTTGGACAGGTTCTTTCATCATCCGTACCTATCTATAGTTACCTACTTAATTTACATAGTACATACATACATATAAATAATAACAATAACACAAACAACAACAATAATGCACACGTTCGTTCATTAACGCCTTTTAAATTTGAGTCATGCGAATAATTACATACATATATATATATATATATATACGAATATATATATCTATGTATATACATATACATATACATATATCATATATGTATGTCGTGCGATGATATATGTATATCGTGCGCGCGCGCGGGTGCTTCCTCACCGACACACTCACCGTCGACCGAGTCACCACCCTCTCCTCTATTCGTCTGTTCTTGCTCAGCTCTCTCTCACTTGATATGTGTTTTGTTATGTATGTGTGTGTGTTGTACATATGTAAGAGGAGAGGGACGACGACAAAGAAGAAGCACACACGGTCTGTCTCACTCACTCAACTAACTTTCATAAGTAATCCTATTAGGAAGAGGAGAGAGAGAGAGAGAGAGAGAGAGAGAGAGAGAGAGAGAGAGGCAGAATCTTTCATATACATACATACACATATATAATATATATATATATATAAAAGACACATACACAAACCATCAGTCTTCTTATTCATCTAGTCAATCATCCTCATCCTCATCATCCAAGCTGCAAATGACGGTCGATAGATCCTTCTACCACTACAGCTACATCATCCTCTTCTTCATCTCCTCCACTTACTGGTGCTACTGCTCATATCATCTCATATGTTTGTGCGATGCCTTTGTCAATCTCAACGACATTAACCCCGGCCTTCCTCCTCCTCCTTCATTATCCTTGACATTTTGGAATGACACGGACACCCTCTTACGATTTAAGGCCACAGCTGTTGTAGCTGCAGGTAGTGCCGGCCATGGCGCTCTGAGTAGCTGGAATACGTCGGATTGCTGCGCAGAAAACCCGTCGACGTGGGTTGGAGTGAGGTGCGGCGGGGCAGCAGGCAACAGCAGCAGCAGCAGCAGCAGCAGGAGGAGGAGGAGGAGGGTATGGAAGCTGTCTCTGAAGGGCATGCAGCTGCGTGGCAGTATCCAGGCCCTGACATCCCTCACGGAGCTGAGGGTGCTGAGCCTCCCCGAGAACCAATTGGATGTGGAGGTGGAGGTGGAGGTGGGACAGTGGAGCCGCCTGGGGCTTTTGAACCTCTCCTCCAACCACTTGTGGGGCCCAATCCCGGATGCCATCTCCTCTCTCACTCGCCTCCGGAGGCTGGACCTCTCCCGGAATGCGTTAAACGGACCCATTCCACCTCACATCAACTCCTTGACTCGCCTCTTGACGCTGGACCTCCACCACAACGCTCTCACTGGTCCCCTTCCCATGCTCTCTTTGCCCCTCCTCAAAGACCTCCGCCTTCAGTACAATAATCTCAGCGGTCAACTCCCTCCTCAACTCTTGCGACGCTTCCCGCTCTCCTCCTTCATTGGGAACCCTAATCTATGCCTCCCCTCTTCCTCTTCCTCTTCCTCCTCCTGCAACTCCAATGCCAATGCCAGTGTAAGCAGCAGCCGCAGTGGAGGCGTCGTTAGTAGCAACCCATCTACACCAATGTATAGCAGTTACTACCACATTCCTCCATCATCCACCACCCCTACATACAGTGGGCGTGGAGGGGACGGGTCTCCCAAACATAACCCCAGCAAACTGAGCTTTGGTGTCATTATTGCTATTGTTACCGTGGATATGATTGTTATCCTTTTCTTAGCTCTCACTTTCTTGCTGTATTACTGGAAGAAAGTCAAGATCCTTTGTGATTTTTGTGGTGGTGGTGGTGGTGGTGAGGAAGATGGAAGCCGCCAATCATCACCAACTCTTAAGCCTGGATCCCATCACCTGCCTAGTACCTTCCAATCGGGCCACCAAGAAGACGGTGAGAAGAGCAGCACGCTCGTGTTCTTGGATGCCATGAGCGCATTTCCTTGCAGGAGGTTTGAATTAGAGGATTTGTTGAGATCGTCGGCAGAGATGCTGGGGAAGGGGAGCTTTGGGACGACCTACAAGGCAGTGTTGGGAGATGGCTACGCAGTGGCTGTCAAGCGCTTGAAGGATGTTGTGCTCATAGATGATGATCATCATCAACAATGCAGGTATAGCACTACTACTACTACTACTACTGATGATGATGATGATGCTGATGGGTCAAGGACAGTACTAGAGTTGTTCGAGCAATGCATAGAGACAATCGGTAGGCTCAATGATCACCCCAATATTGTGCCCTTGCGAGCCTACTACTGCGCCACAGATGAGAAGCTCCTCATCTATGATTTCATGCCCAATGGCAATCTTTTCAGCCTTCTCCATGGTATTCTCCTCTCCTTCCTCTCTTTTTCTTATTGGAGCTTTCTAGCGTTCACTACACAAGGGAGGTTATTCATTGCAGTGAACTTGAACTTGAACACATTGTTTTGGTGTTAGTTTTATCTTCTTAGTGAATTAAACCAACATTTTTGTCGCAGCTCTTTGCCATTTACGTTTCATCATCAATTTTTTTAGTAATTAATCAACTCCATCCCTTCCCTTCCTTGGCTTGAAGAAGAAGAAGAAGAAGAAGAAGTAGGAGTAAGAGTAGGAGTAGTGGAGTCAAGAGTTTGCACTGTCCCACCGCCAGCGTGGAAATGGACATGATCAGACAGACATAGCATGGAATAGTTGAAGCGGATAAGAACATTAGAGCTTCCCAAAGACGTTTAGTGGCTGCCCATCCGTGCTGTAAAATGATGGCAATCTGTCCTTGGGCCCCATCCATCAGATCGCAACTGATCTCTAGCGGACGTTTTAAGGATGTCTATCTATCTATCTATCTATCCACCTCGCCTGTAGGTAGAGACGTTAAAACGTTAAAGTCAGAATTAGATTGGCTCATCAATCAAGCCTATGCCAGAACTTTAGAGACTTCTCTTATTACAGCAAGTGCTTGCCATGAAAAAACAGGATGATTTCGAAAATGCTGTAAAGACTACTTCTCTCACAAGAAGTGGTTGCAAAACCAAGGCCGGTGGTGGGATGTTGTGACTGAATTTCAAGGCTCGTATTGGTAGCTTCCAACTATCTATTCAAGAAGAGAATAGTGGTTCTTGTTATTGTACACATTGGTTTTATATCCTATTAATTTTAGTTACAGAATGCATTGATTACCTATATTACCAATGTGCTTAGGTGTAGGAAGTTCTACACAACAGACAAGGCAAAGAGGTCAAAACTAATGTGATTGGGATTGTGCTTCCCAGTCCATGTGTTCTGCACCATCAACATTGTCAAGGGGTGGGTATTCTGCAAGATGTTTGAAAGGCTCTACTTTTATTTCCCACCCAGGGTGGTTGTACCGTGTTGGAATGATGTAGCTTTGACTATCTCGCTCTCTCTCTCTCTCTCTCACACACACACACACACACACACACACAGGTAATAGTTTTGACCTCATAGGTCACAAGTATGTCGGAACAGGTGTTCCTTCTATTGCGTTTGGAATCAATGCTCCTTACTCTCATCTATAATGTAGTAATAATATATTTGCTGAAGATTTCTATATACCAAATTCAAGATTGCTTCCAGTTCAATTTGTATATGTCAGCCTTTATGTTGAGGTGCTTAATAACCTGAAAATTAAGATAAAGAACATACTTAACACAACTCATAAGCCAGTCAGGTCACAATGTATATAATATATTCAGATAACATTCACTTACACACATCATACTAGCCAAATACCATTGTTGTTCAGCACAATATCTCATGCTATGCTGCTTATAACTTTTCTCTTAATTAATACTTGGAGTCAAAAACATGGTTTAGTATGATGCAAACAGAGAACATGGTCATTTCGATAAATATATAAAGATATATGTATAAAGATATATGTATGTATTATCTATGTATACATATATATATATATATTTGTATATATGTATGTAGATACGCATGGATAGGTAATGTTAAACTTAAAAGTAATATGGCGCACACGCATCTATACATAAAGCATATCATGCACAGATATATACAGCATATCCTTCTATGTATACACACTATGGAGGGATGTAATAATATTGTTGGAGCTACATCGAGAATTGAGATCTGCAATAATCCACGCGCGTGCACGCATACGCACACACCAAATACGAAAAAGATGGTAAATTACATCTTTTAAAAATAGTCTCTTTCTTTCCTGAGTGTTAGTGAGTACTTTGCTTTTCCGTCTCATCAGACAGAGTCAGAGAGAGAGAGAGAGAGGTGGGGGTTTTAAAATGTTTGTTTATATAAAGAGGAAGAGTTTGTTGTGTGTGCGTAGCTGGGGCCTTCCTTCGTTGGATGGCCATGTCATGCCATGTTCTTGGGTTTGCTTTATGTGCCCGCGCGCTGTGTGTCCTTCCTCGGTCAGTCGTACGAGGCCTTGTACTTTTGGAAATGATATTCTTTTGAGCAGATAAATTTCTTTAATTGAATATGTTTTGACTCTCTTAGTTACGATTTCTTTTACATATGTACTTGTATTTGTGGTACATATAATGTGACAGCAGAACAGGAATGCATATGAATTTTCTATTCCAAATTCAAGTTCATCCAAACTTCTCACGAAGTAAGGAGGGAAGTTTGGCATAATGTAGATATGTATCATCATAGTATGCCTTTTCATCCAACTTGTAACTTAGCCTGCATAAGGATAACTATGTATGCAGGAAACCGAGGAATGGATGGAGCTGAAGTCAATTGGGTGAACCGTGTGAAGATAGCATTGGGGGTAGCAAGAGCATTGGCACACATACACGAAGTAGGCAAGGTACCCCATGGCAACTTAAGGTCCTCCAATGTCCTCCTAGATAAAGATGGTAATGCACGTGTTGGGGATTCCTTCCTGACAAGGCTAATAAATCCAAGTCTAGTATCGTCCAGGCTGGTGGGGTACCGGGCACCAGAGGCTAACAATAAGGACTCGTTAGGTTTTATCACTCATCAGGCCGACATTTACAGCTTTGGTGTTCTTCTCCTTGAGATTCTCACCGGAAAGCCACCAACACAATCCCTACATGATGGTGTAGATCTCCCCAAGTGGGTGCAATCGGTGATAAAGGAGGGCTTGATCGACCAAGTCTTCGATGATGAACTCGTGCACTACAAAAACATCAAGGAGCAAATGGTCTCGTTGCTTCAGATTGCCATGGCTTGTGCATCTCTCTCCCCTTTTGAAAGACCAAAAATGAGTCAAGTCGTAAAAGTGATAGAGGATATGGTTAGGCCTGATCACCATATGCCTTTGGTCTCTGATCCCTGTTCAGGTTTGGAGAGGGCTGGGAATTCTAGCCATGTAATGTAATTTGACTGAAGAAAAAATCCAAATTTGAGCTGGCAAGACAGAAAACAAAGACAATGTAGCTTCAACAATGGACTGAATTTTAAGATTGTGCCAGAGTTTTATGCTATCGCAGCCTCTTTCTTCCATCAAGTTGCTAGCTCCAGCAATTGCAAGCCAACCACCTACTTTTTTCCAGGCTTGTTCCCATTTAATGTACTCTCGTTTTTGTTAACCAATGGATTGATTTCATATTTTATTTCCAATGTGATTTCTATACTTGGCACGCTTCACGTTGAATGCATCATCTTTGGAACTTCCAAAGGGATAAGTTTACTTATGACACCACTTTGAATGAATTGTTCCAGCTGATTGAACATACAGTGCTGCATTTTTGTTTAAAGCAAAATGGGAATGTGGCTTGTTTGTTAAGGAGAAAATAAGGAAGAGGTTTTGGAGAGGACTAGTCAATGCCACTTCTTTGAATTGTAATAATCCTCAAACAATTAAGACGTGAATCCTTATCATTTAATTACGTGGAACTTTTAATTTTAGGCAGGAACTCAATACTTCATTGAACGAATTGCTCTTGTGACGTTTGTTGAGGGATCTTTTTGGTCTCTTCATAAGGTTATATATGGGTCTGATTAACACAATATGGAACTATTGTCAGGCAACTATAGGACTCTTTATGGAATGACCATTTCCAAGATAACAATCCTACCATAATCAGTTAGCAGTTTTTAGTTTATTGTCATCTGTGGGCATATGTTCAACTATTTGGTAATTCCTCACATAACACGACCTATTTTGGTATCTCTTACCATACATGCATGCATAATGGTTAAGGAGGAATAGTTGCACTTTGAGGATACATCCAAATGCTAACTATGTGTTGTCTGAAGATAAAGATTATTATGTCAAAGCTCATTGAACATTAAAGTATTATCTTTTTATATAATAGTAGCCACCTAGAAGATTGCCTCCATTTTGAATGTTCAAAACTAACCCTTAAGAATCATCTGTGACATTAGTAAAATAGTTAAATTTGAAGATATATGCAAATGATGTAAACACGAAGGTTTTGCTATGATGGTAAATATAGCGTCAGGCCCTAAATGGAACTACCAAGCATCGAGATGGCTGTTTCTGCCATTGACTTCCATGAATGGACAGGAGTTGTAAATATGTGGTCACCATGTACAAAGTGTTAGCGGGATACTTTTGTTGTAAATAGTAGGGTGGGGATTATGTTGTTTTGATTATGGCTGATCTTTGATGTACTTCTTTTGCTAACTAATGGGAAGTAGTGTTTTTTTTGGAAAAAAAAAACACGAATGTTTTGCTTTTGCCGTATTCAAGTTATGGATTGGGTTAACGCATTATTTTTGATATAATGAATAGATAACTTAAAGATTGATTACCTTGGGATCTCAATTGAGATCTTATAGACTTTGACAAGCATTGTCATGGAAGGGCAAACACAAAAGACATATGCATGATGCATTAATTGTTCATGTTTTCGTGAAGTTATGCGTGTGCGTGTGAAATTTGAGAGGAACCATACAGACTTGAATTGGATAGGATGGGTAACTCGAAGGCTAGGCAGAGTCGAAAGCTCCTAGGAGTCGAAAGGTCACTAGACTCGAAGGCTCATTGGAGTCGAAGGCTCCTCAAAGTAGAGCCGATGAGAAGATAGTTTGAAGGTAAGGCTAAGTTGAAAAGAAGACAAAGTCGAAGGTAAGGCAGAGTTGAAAGTAAGACAGAGTTGAAGGTAAGATAGAGTCATAGGTAAGGTAGAGTCGAAGGGATTAGCCCAAAGAGCATGAGATTATGAATGAATTTCACAATATTGAGTCTAGGTTGGCCACTTTATAGGTTGAAAATGCAAGATTAAGAAAGAAATTCCTTTTATAAAATAAGGTTTGCTATATCTTAAGGTAAATGATTACAAAAGTGGTAATTTTTAAAAATAAAACAAAAACTAAGAACCCTAAAATTCATGAAAAAGAAGAAAATAAAACCTAAGATCTCAAGTGTGTTGAGGAGAAGAGAAAAGATGGAGGAAAAAATATTAAATAGAGGAGATAAGTTCACGAGTAGAGTTTCCTTTAGTTTCAGTGCAACATCCCACCAAACGATGACCACGTCGCCCCTTGTAAATGCTGGTCTTCCACGCCCTCTTGATTCGTAACCCTAGCTCTCTAGCTTTTGAATTTGGTAGCATGTCCGTGTCTCTCCTTTTTCATCCCCCCAATAATTTGGCTACTTCATCCTTTTATAGGATTCAAGAGGCTCTCTCACGAACAAAATTAGTGAATACTTTTTTATTTTAGCATGCACCATGCTTTTTTTTCACTTGCACACTCATAGAACAAGCTTTTAGCAATTGAGCTAAGACTTTTTTATTATTTTTAAATACAAATTGTTATTTGTCCCTCATACCACACCCTCAATCTACAATTCATTTTTATTGCACGAGAAGACCTCACAAACCAGGTAGAAGGAAAGGTTCTAAAAAATAAGACCATTACAACGGTGTGCAAACTTCTCTTGGAGGATGTGATATGTCGATATGGAGTTGGATGCGAATGAATCTAAAGAGTTATTTTCATGTCTTGAAGTTAAACTCTTCCTTACAAATGCATACAACCTACAGGCAAATGGAAAGATAGAGTGAGGGCATAGCCCGATAGTCCAGGCACTCGTTTGAGCATGTGCGGGAAAGATTGTAGATTGACCCTGACTACTATCTTATGCTTTGCGGGCAGATATAGCTACCCATAGCTTTGTGAACTGAAGTACCCATAACTTATGTATGGTCAAACACCTATTAAGCTCATTGAGGAATCGATCACATCATGGGTGTCAATGCCATGGGATTATGAAATGAGTAGAGAGGACCTATTGGATATGTGTCACAACGTTGACATGTATATGAGATTAAATTCGCTAGATGGCACTGTGGGATATAGGGGTTGAACCCACGACCTCGTGGTCTCCATTGGGCATCCTTACATAACATTTAAATTGATGCATTGTATGTTGAACACTAGAAACTTCTAGAGAATGCATCCTCATGCATTCTCTAGTAGTTTCCTAGATTGTATGCATTCACATGCATTCTCTAGAATATTCCTAGCTTGCATGCATGCCTCCACCTTCTTGTATAAATACTTGGGCGTACCTTGATTCCAATAAAGGTGAACAACACTAGTTACAAAAGTATAAGTTAAGTTCTTGTTCTCTTTCTCTCGTCTCTTTTCTCTCTTGGTATTAAGTCTCTTCTTGGTTCTGCTCTATTCTACTCGTCCATGACACTCTGCGGATACGACAACTTGAAAGACACTAGGAGCACTTAAAGTTGGCATTCTTTCTAATAAAAGAGGCTAGACTCTGTAATAAGGGAAGATTTGAATGAACACATCGTCTATGTCTGAAGAAGATTGAAGAAGGGTTTTTTGTGATTGTCTATGGCAGCCGTTTAGACAACAAACATAGTACAATGAAAAAGTTTGCAAAGCAATGGTTTGGGCTATACATGGCAATGAAAGATAATGATAATGCTACCTACCACCCCACGAAGTTAGAGGGAACAAGGTTGGTGATACAAATAACCGGGAAGAGAATCCAGAAACTCAAGAAATAGAAGGACGAAGAACCATACATTGAAGAATGACGAAGAATTGGACGTGGTGAATGGAGGACGTGCAAGTTTGGTGGGGGTGGACGTCGTGATGTGGGGAGAATATAGGAGGAAATAAGTTGAATTAGGAATATTAAAAAGGTTGAATGATCAATTGAAGGTGTGATAAAAAAGACATAATTTGAGTTAGAGTTAAATATAACCAATAAAAAACCATTACTAGGCATCAAAAGGAAAAGTAGAGCATGTAAGTATAAAAGAAAGCAGGGTGCACGCTAAAATAAAAACACACCCACTAACTTTATTCATGTGAGAGCCTCTTTCATCCTATAAGACGAGGACACAACAAAATGGGAGGAAGAAAGAGTGAGACAAAGAAGCTCTGTCAGATTGTAAAGTGAAGCTAGGGTTGCGAATGAAGAGGGCGTAAGACCAACATATACAAGAGGCGGCATGGTTGTCGTCGTTGGGACACTCGTGGACCTCGCCTCAAAGCTCTACTTGTGAACTTAACTTATCCAATTATTCTTTTCTTCTTCTTCTCCACAACATACTTGTTGTCTTAGGGTTTTATTTTTCTTCTTTTCCTAAAATTTAACATTCTTCATTTATGTTTAATTTCTAGAATTTATCATCATTGTCATGAATCTCAAAAAAAAGTTGAATCCGTAATTTATAAAGGGAATTTCATTCTCAATCTAGCGTTTTTGGACCTAATATTGTGAAATCTCTTCCTAATCACATGATCTTTGTACTAATCACATGTTTCCTTCATAATCTCGTGTGTTAATTTCTGTTCGGTTTGTTTCTTTGTTTGACTTTAACGAACTCTTGACTTTGACCTACCTTCGACTCTCTAGAGCCTGCGACTCTGATCTACTTTCAACTTTGCAGAGTGTTCGACTCTGAATTACCTTCAACTCTATAGAGCACCTTCGAGTCTACATAATCTTTGACTCTTACATTCGACTCTAACTTATCTTCTCTACTTACAAAATAAATTATAATGTGAATAACCTAATGGCTAAAGTTAAGTGTTCTCTTTGAGGAGATTATTGCCGAATTATTGGTTCGAGTCACCCTAAACCTAATGGGGGTTTATCTACTCATATGACACCATCCCCCTCCTTTGATGACGAGTTTCATGAGTTGTAATGCATGAATTGAGACTCGGCTTATCTAGATATTGGCAATGAGATTCAACTACCAGGTTAGAGGCATTATCAAGGTTCTCGGTGGGCTCCCAACTACAATAATTAGGTGTATACCTTAACGGATCCACGAGAAATTTAAACTTCTTATGTACTATCTTGGATTCCAAAACAATTTTAACTTCAAAATCTGGGCCATCAACATGTTGAATCAGAGGTGAAGGTGGAACAACCCAATCTGGATTGGAATTACAAATGTAAGAATCCAACAATGAGACATGAAATACTAGGTGTAGATGTATGTGTGGAGGTAGATCAAGGCAGAATGCAACATCATTGATTTGTGTTGAGCGGACAAGCTCAACCGAATCCGGGTCGGTTGAATAAGCCTGAGCCGTATCGGTATCCGGAATGGAGAACTGGATAGGTATTCGGATCGGTATGTCCGATCAGAGAGACAGATTGGATTGTAACCGGTAGGCCATTAGAGGCCTACAATCCTATTCTAGTACGTAGGTAGATTCCTTGGAGTTAGTGTCAGTCACTCGTATGAGCATTGAAGTACTTGTCAGTCCTTTTAAGGACTTGTATAAAAAGTGTTTTGTAGGACATTTGTATGTACAAAGTATTATTATTTTGAATTCAGTTTATGCTATTCTGCCCTCTCTGTCTCTCTGTTCTGGTGTTATCCGGACTAGCCGATTTTGTCTTGGCTTCTGCACATTACCTTTTACATGGTATCAGAGCGTGAGGGTTGAGAACCTCTGCAGCCGACAAGTGCTTTTCAAAGACAAACCCTAATATCCGGTAGAGAACAGAAATCAAGAAGGTTAGAATAGACCGAGGAATGGCTAGCTTGCTTCCGATGGAGAAGCTCGACAGATCCAACTATGCATCTTGTCGTACAAGATGCACTAGTACTTGCTCGAGCATGGTTATTGAAGTTATATCGACGGAGCTAACGATACGGCACCTGATGCGGCACATAGGGACTTCCCGGCTTGGGAACAAGCGGGAAGTAGAGATATGTACTGCTTTGTGTCCAGTGTCGGCGGTCAGCTGCTGAACCATATACAAGACGCCAAGATGTCAAAGGAAGCTTGGGGAAACCTGAAGAAGGTATTCGCCGCAAGCACCACGACCCATAAGCTGCAACTTCGGCAGGATTAAGCAATGTCCGACAAAAGGACATGTCGGTGGCCGAATACACGGCCTGTATCAAAGACATCTACGACTCACTTGCCTCCATCAACGTTTTTGAAGCGTATTTCATACACTACGTGAAAAATGTATAAAGTACCCGATTTAATAAATATGAAGAAAACGAAGAAAATATTAGAATAAATGTTACATGCATAAGGCAATATTCAAAACCTTGCACCTCCATGTTAATAAATTAAAGTCGTACCATTACACTAACACATAATGAGTGTTAAGAAAATAGATATCCCACATAGAAAGGTCAGTTCACGCATATTTTCTAGAAAAAAACTTTCGTTAGAAGAAATACACATGATAGAAAAAAACTACACATGCACATCTAGCGTGCATAAACACTATAGTCGATAAAAAATGCATGAGGTTAGAAAAAGCATGTTAGAGAAAGCATATGGTCTATAGATAGAAAAAGCATGGATTGCTAAGACTCTCTCATCACTATATAAGGATGGGGAGCAAATTGTAATAAGGTTGTTGATTCTTGGGTTTTTGATTACATTCTATAGATAGAAAAAGCATGGATTGCTAAGACTCTCTCATCACTATATAAGGATGGGGAGCAAATTGTAATAAGGTTGTTGATTCTTGGGTTTTTGATTACGTTCTATAGATAGAAAAAGCATGGATTGCTAAGACTCTCTCATCACTATATAAGGATGGGGAGCAAATTGTAATAAGGTTGTTGATTCTTGGGTTTTTGATTACGTTCTAAATATTGATTAATATAATACTTGTGGGATTCACAAGTCTTGATCTCTTTTCTCAATCTACTCTAATATACTCTAAACAATTTTAATTTATTACTATGATTTTAAATATTAAGTTAAACTAGATCACTATATTCGTAGGATTCACGAATTCCCATCTCTCTTTCTTGGAATCTATTTATATTCTTATTAGCCTTAAAACTCTCCTCCTCCTCCTAGTCCAAAACCCCAACAGTTCCCACCCAACTCACACAATGATTTGGTGCCGAAAGACACGACACAATTGGTGAACCCGATGTGAAAACAGGTGGCAAGGAGATGGAGAATCAACAAGAGGATAGCAACATGATGACGATGTTCGAGCGGATGCTACAAGAACAACACGCGATGTTAGAGATTGCAAAGACAATGGAGCGGCTCATGCAACGGAACAGGAAATTCAACGGGAAGGATGTGTCACGTTATTTGCGGGACTACAAGGCGGAGATGCTACGGTGCGGAATATGGGAAGGATTGCAAGTAACATCCTTCAATTGAGTGGCTACTGATGGGCTTCAAGGGAGTATCCACAGGATACGACAACAAAATCCGACGTGTGGGGGGGGGGAGGGGGTTGGGGTTTGAAGAAGCGTTGAAGACTACATTTGCTATCGAGGACTCCTCCAAGGCAACGTGGAGAGGATTCGAAGATTACGTGGAAACACTGGACAAGGGGTTGAAGGTCCTCGATGTGTTTTCGGCATTTAAAAGTCGATTCAAAAGCTATCCTTGTACGAGATAAAGTGATCATGTTCTTACGAGCCTTGGATGTCCGGGACCGGAAAGATCTTGGAGTACTTCTAGAGGATACGACTACTAAGAGTGGCGTCACCAATACATGGGAAAATGTGGGGGACATCGTTGCATGATACACAAAGAGGAGGCAATGGCTCGGTAATGAATAAAAGAGAATTTCGGAACCAATCTTGAGACCAAGACCCGGATTGGTAGATCACCAACCACGACCTTGGGAGACTGCAAACGAAAAGGGAATCGATGCAACCACGGTGGAGCAATTGCTGAAGGAGATGGAAAATCTCAAGACTGCTACAGTGAAGAAATCGGAAGACCGTCCCATGAGTTCCAAGTATATGGAGCGTTGATGCATATGGTGTGATAACACCGAACATGATCAGAAAGATTGTGTTAATGTTAACGTGCGGAAGTGTTTAGACAGAACCGGCTCAGCCGGATAGCAACAGAGAAGAAGATGAAGGTTTAATCGAGAAGCTTAATACATAGAGAGTATACGCGGGAGAGACAGAGAGAGCAGAACGTAAATGTAGATTCAAAAATAATAAAAACACTCTGTAACACTCTGTACACACATCGTGCTAAACATCACTATTTATACAAATCCTCAGAAGGACTGACAGAAGTACTATGTACTTCAATGCTTATACGCGCGACTGACACTAATTACGAGACAATGATTACCTAGTAGTCTAGGCTATTACTAGGCTTCCGGTTCGCACTCGAATCCGGCTCTTCGATCCGTCTCCTCGATCCGGTCGGTTGTTTCCAGATACCGATCTGGCTCATCCTTCCGGATGCCGATTCGGCTCTAGCTTATTAAGCCGATCCGGATTCGGTTCAGCTTGCTCGCTCAACACTCCCCCTCAAGCTCAACTCGAGGTCGGATCGTGGTGTTAGTGTCTGTGGTAGTCGGTTCTTCTACCCAGCTCCTTCTGGCATCGCTCCGCCTTGGTCGCGCTCCTCATCCGGTCTGGTCCTGTTTGTTGCGAATCTTTTGGTTTTGCGCACCTCGACCTCCTCAGTCGGCTTGTCTGCTCAATAGGCCCATTTCAGCTCCCTCGCTGCTACAACTCAGGCATTTGTCGACTCGTCAGTTCCTTCGTGTTGGCGTCGACTTCCACTGCATTTGTGTCCATTTGGCCTTTAGTTGATCTGGCTCCTCCGAATCCAACTGTTGAAGCGAATCGGCTGTCTCTGATTCATTCCCGCTCTTATTCGAGTCGGTGTTCTTTAACTCGTCTTCCGGTTTCAGGCCCTTCACCACATCAGACCATGTCCGAGTCTTGGCCTTCTCCTTTCGGTCGGCTCTATCCTTCTTGTCTCTGCCGCCACTGCCGCCGTTCCAACTTCCTTCGTCGACTCGACTTCCTTTTTCCTCTTGTCTCCCCCTTTGTTGGTTCTTCCCTTTCCGACTTCTTGTCCGGTGCCGTCAACAGTTTCTTTGCCTTTGCCCATTATGGCACCGGTTTCTTTGCCTTTGCCCATTCTCCCCCTCAAGTGCGGCACATCGAGATGTTGAACACCAAGCATTTCGGTGAAGTACTGCAACTTGTCCAATTCGAGCGGTTTGGTAAAGATGTCGGCAACCTGCCGATCCGTCTGAACATACCGAAGTTCGACTTCACCACTCAGGACCCGCTCACGCACGAAGTGATAATGCACTTCTATGTGCTTTGTTCGAGCATGGAATACGGGGTTCTTGGTGAGCTGTATGTTTATGTTGTCACAGTAGATTAGGATCGGGGTCGGCACCTCGATCCAGAGATCTCGCAGTAGTCGCAGAAGCCAGATGGCTTCAGAGGTGGCATTGGTAGCGCCCCGATACTCAGCCTCAGTGCTCAAAAGAGCCACTGTTGGCTGCTTTTTGCTGCTCCATGCAACAGCCGTGCTACCGAAAGAAAACATGTAACCAGAGGTGGATCAACGATCCGATGCATCACTAGCCCAATCAGCATCTGTGTATCTGACGAGCTCTTCAATTATACCATGCCCGTATAACAGTCCCTAGTCCTTCGTGCCGCTCACATACCGCAATATTCGATGCACGCATTGAAGGTGCTCCACTGTTGGCTTCTGCATGAATTGGTTGATCACACCGATCGGATAACTGATGTTGAGTCGGGTGATTGTCAAATATATCAGGCTTCCGACTATTTGTCGGAACCGTTTCTCATTGCAGGCCGATCCAGAGTTGGGACGGAGCTTTTGGTTCCGATCCAGGGGTGTGGAGACAGGTCGGCATTCCGTCATGCCGAACTTGTACATCATATTCAACACATAGTGTCGTTGTGAGAGCAATATGCAGTCGGGGTTTCGGATCACCTCGATCCCAAGGAAATAATGAAGGTCCCCCAAGTCCTCCATCTCAAATGCGTCTGACAATTGGGCCTTGAAACGGCCGATTTCATTGAGTCCGGGTCCGTTGATGACTACATCATCTACATAAAGTAAGATGTAAACCGGACCGTCCGGACCTTGGTGGATGAACAACGATGAGTCGGATTTAGAGGTCACAAACCCCATCTTACGCAACCGATGCGTGTTATCTTCGCATTCCAAGCTCGGGGGGCTTGTTTCAGACCGTAAAGCGACTTCTTAAGCTGGCACACCGTCGACTTGTTCATCTCCGACTGAAAACCGGGAGGTTAGATCATATAGACCCTTTCTTCAAGGTCACCTTGAAGAAATGCATTCTTCACGTTCATCTGGTGAAGATGCCACCTCCTTGCCGCAGCAACCGCTAGTACTACACGAACCGTCCTCATCTTCGCTATCGGAGCGAAGGTCTCGTCGTAGTAGATTCTGTGGGTCTATGCGTATCCCTTCGCCACTAACCGGGCCTTGTATTGGTTAACCGAGCCTTTGGCATTGTACTTTACCTTGTACACCCACTTATATCCGATCGGTTTACAATGTCGGGGAGGATCAACGAGGTCCCATGTGTCGTTGGCATCGAGGGAAAAGAAGAAAGGGGTAGGGGATTGGATGTGGGGAAAGAAGGGAGAGATAGAGAGGAAACGAAGAGTAGAGAGAGAGAGAGAGAGAGAGAGAGAGCTCGAGAGCTCTAAAGGTTTTTTGCAAAGAGACAGAAACAAGGTAGCCATGGCAAGATTGAGGCGTTCGTTCAAGAAATCGAAACTTGTAGCAAAAGTAGGAATGCCACAGGAAAAGACCTTCAAACCCAAACCTACAACTTCGTACCTCCAAAAGTAGTAATAGCTGGCGTTAAATGGGATGAGCATGCAAGCCTTTTGTGGAATTATAAGTCATTAGGGATTGTGCCTAACTTCTTGGGTGCTCGATTGAGTACGAGGGACACAATGATCTCAAAGAGTTTGCAAGTTCCTAATGGAGCTCAAGATATGATTGCCGATGATGGTAGCGATGTCGAAAGTGATGATTTGAAATCTGCCCTAGGGAAGAAAAGACGAGATGGTGATCATGCTCCTATTCAATGACTTACAAAGGTGCAAAGAATTTACATGATCCAATTAATATCCAAGCACAGTGAAGATTACCAGGCAATGTCAAGGAACTTGAAGTTGAATAAATGCAACACTCACCGGGAACATTGGAGAAGCTTTGCAAGCGCTTTTGTGCATACGAGAAACTATCAGCGTATCAAGATACTGAATGAAAAGTTAAAAAACATTTTCATGACTGAACGTGAATCAACTAAACATCACGCATTCATTGCTTACGAAATGGAATTTGTATCAAGGGCATTGATTTTGAAGTTGTGTAAGTTGTGTTGTAGGAAGCCCTTTCGTTTGTTTCCATCATTTAAAAGTACTCTTGATTCATATGGGCAATGATCTAATGTGGGGAGAATAAATGTGAAGTTAGCTTGAATTTGTACAATTAGAGAGAGAGAGAGAAGGCGCCATGGAGGGAGGGCTCAGACATCTCACTCACACCGCCATCTCCTCCTCTCTCAACTCCACACCCTCTTGGCCGCCTCGGGGCAATGATCTCGGGCACTTGTGTTGCCTGGGTCGATTGCAGCGGGGTCATCACGAGCCCCATTGCCGCCTCCTCGACTGTCTCCCTCATCTCGAAATTGTGCTCCTTCAAACTCAAGATCCCTAAGCTCTTCTAGCCCATAATTCTTCATCGGTCTCTGGTTCGGGTGGGGTCATGTCTATTTGGTTGAATCCATGTTTTGTTCTTGGTTCTTGGTTTAAAATCATATTAGTTTTTAACCATGTTTGTATTGTGTATTGTGTATGTGTATGTGTATTTGCATATGCATGGTTGTGTTTGTATGCATGCACACATGCATTTGCAACATTCCCTCTCATGTTTTTTTTTCCATGTTAATTTTTGTATTTGCTATACAACCTCACAATTCACATTCTTCTTGTAGAGTTCCCTTGATTTTTGAAACAATTAATGTAGTGAAATCATTTTCCTTCAATTAAAAATCTAGAGATGATGTCTGCTAACAACTAGATTTCCTTTATAGTTACAAAGGAAGAAAGCATTTGTCATGATAATCTCTTTTTCCAAGGAAGAAGGCATATCCAACAAGAAAACAAGTGCTTCCTTGAGGGGAGTCTCCTAATGGAAGGAGGCTAAAACTGAAGAAGTCACCAACATGAAATCTACAACCATGAAAAGACCAGTAATAATTCCGGCACTCAGGATCTAATTTGGATGAGTTTACAACAATAAAATAACATTTTATTGGAATATGTACATCATTTTATTGCTCTAGAATGACCCTGAAGAAGAAAACACAGAACTGATGGTGCTATATTCATGGATGTAATGTGTAAATGTAGGTATATATCCCAATAAAATGTTATATTTATTGTTGTAAAATGTGCTACATCATTATGAGAATGCATGGTCTTGATTTCTACTTGTTGTAAATAATTGTATGTATTGTAATATGGAATTGTTGTCATTACTTTCCTCTCATATAATGAATCATTGTTTGTTTGAAACATTATTTGAACCTTAGGTATTTCATTATTATAGCAAGTTGGTTTTACATTTGTTTGTTTGTTGTAAACGATATACTCTAAGGAAAAGGTGTACTACAAAGAGATGCTATATAGCCAATAATGATTGATATATATGTCAAATGTGGCTTGACCCATGTAGCACATATATTGCTTAATAAGCTTTGCATATTGAATTAGTCATATATTAATATCTTCCATGTTAAATAATGTTGTGATGTGAGAAATTATTGAGCATTTGAAGGAACTTCTTGTAGTGATGGCATATTGATGATGATTGTTGATGAAATTTCATAAAGTTTAAATATAGAATATTTATCAAACCAAATAATGAACTCGTGAGTCTTTATTAGTAAAAGAATATTTATAATTTAGGTGCAAATGGATGCCTTCCCACTACACACACATACACATAACCTATAGATACATACACATATGTCATACAACTAGGATATACAACACATACAATATAATACGTACATAAATAAAGATGGAATACAATACATACATTTGAACAGACACACACACAAATAACACATACATACATACACACAACACACACATAAAATATATACAATATATGCAATACAATATAATACATACATACACCCATTTATAAAACATACATATATCTTCTATGTAAGGGCATTTAAAATGAGGTGTTGTCAAAATATATATTCGCACTAAGGGTTATTTTTATTAGCTATTTTTTTATAGAAGGGTATCTAAAATAGTAAAAAATATATGTATAAGGGGTTTATAAAAGGAGTCGTGAACGCACGTGATACAACCTCTTTAAACATAGTGGAGCCCCCCGGGCCCTTGCCCCGTCGACAATCGACCGGTTCTTCCTTTCGGCCACACCGTTTTGCTCATGTATGTATCTCCAACTGAATTGTCTTTGAATTCCATTCTGTTGCAGATAACTGTTGAATTGGCTAGAAAAGTATTCTTTTCTGCCATCTGACCGCAAGCACTTGATCTTCCTCTCCGTTTCCCGTTCAACCAAGCTTTGAAGGTTCCGAAAACAGTCGAAGAATTCGCTCTTCCTCTTGACGAGGTAAATCCATGTGTGCCGGCTGTAGTCATCGATGAAGGATACGAAGTATCGACTCCCGCCAAGACTAACGTTCTGTGCCGGTCCCCATACATCCGAATGGATTAGGTCGAGCTTTTTACGGCTCCGGTTTTGTTCGGTGGGGAATGGAAGCCGATGTTGCTTCCCGAGTTGGCAGGCTTCACAAATTTCAGCTTTCCAGTCGCTAAATTTTGGCAAACCGAAAACAACTTGTTTCGATTGCAAGTCCTGAAGCCTCTGGTAATTGACGTGGCCGATTCGCTTGTGCCAAAGATCGATGTCCGATTCAATCTTTTGTCCTTTAGCAAACATGGTGGTGTCGGCATCGCTAGTGTTGAGGATGAACATCCTCCCTTCTCTGTGCCCTTGCGCAATAATCTGGCCCTCTTCCTCAATGAAGCACCCGAGGTGTGTAAATCGCACCTACATTCCCTGGTCGACGATTTGTCTGACCGACACCAGGTTCTTTGTGATTGTAGGAACGTGTAATACGTTCATCAGCTTCCCCTTCTATCCGACATGGCTCAAAGGGACTTCTTCGACATGCACAATCGGGTGAGGAGTGTCGTCTCCAGTTTTGACAACTCCTAGTTGATCCGGTTTCTCTAGAAGGGAGAACCACTCTTCGTGGCTCGTTATGTGGTTCAATGCACGGGAATCAACGTACCATACTTCCTCCGATTTGGACGTAGTCTTCTTCATCGGATTTGCCTTGTGTCTCATCTCTCATCTCTCTCTCTCTCCCTCTCTCACATTGAACCTCCTTGGGAGGGGGGTGGAACCATTCTAGGCACCACCCCCACGACACAATGTGTAAAAGTTCATATGCGGAATCTTAGATAAACTGGCTCAGCCGGATAACAACAGTAAAATAGAAATGTAGGTTTAATGGAAGCTTAAGAATACGTAGTGCACTGGAGAGACAGAGAGAGCAGAATAGCATAAACTCAATCCAAAATAATAACACTCTGTATATACAAATGTCCTACAGAACACTTTTTATACAAGTCCTTAAAAGGAGTGACAGAAGTACTGACAAGTACTTCAATGCTCATACAAGCGACTGACATTAGCTCGAAGGAATATGCCTACGTACTAGACTCTGACCATCGGCTCCAAAGGCCTATTGGTTTTCACTATTCCGGAATACGATTTGGCTCTAGATTCTGGATACCGATATATCTAGACACCTATCTGGTTCTCCATTCCGGATACCGATCCAGTTCCGGCTTATTCAGTCGATCCAAATCCGGTTGAGCTTGCTTGCTCAACACTCCCCCATAAACTCAACTTGAGAGCAGATCGCTATGTGTGTACACCGGTCCTTTACTCTGGCTCCTCCTGGTGTCTTCCCACCTTGCTCGCACTCCTTGACCCATTCATTTCCGATTAGTACGACCCGTCTGGTCCACGGACCTCGACCTTCTCAATCGGCTTGTTTGCTCATAAGGGCCTTCTCAGCTCCTTCGTTGTTGCGACTCTAGTGCTTCTTGACTTGTCGATCCCTTCGTGTTGCACTTCTATGTCCTTCGTCCGAGCATGGAACACAGGGTTCTTGGCTAGTTGCATGTTCTTCATGTTGTTGCAATAAATCGGGATCGGAGTCGATACTTTGATCCACAGGTCTTGCAGCAACCTGTGAAGCCATATGGCTTCACAGGTGACAACAACAACGCCTTGATACTGAGCCTCAGTGCTCGATAGAGCCACAATTGGTTGCTTCTTGCTGCTCGATAATGCACCTCAATGTGCTTGGTCCGGGCATGGAATACAAGGTTTTTCGCAAGGTGGATACTGCTAAGGTTGTCGCAATAGAGCATCGTCGGATCAGACACCTCGACATGTAGATCCCGTAATAGTCATTTCAGCCAAATGACTTCGCATGTAGCGACAGTCACCCCTCGATATTTGGCCTCCGTGCTCGACAATGCTACTATCGGCTGCTTCTTACTGCTCCACGCGATTGCCGCATTTCCTAATGAGAAGGCGTATCTGGATGTGGATCTACGATCACTGGCATTTCCGGCCCAATCGGCATCTATGTAGCCAACCAACTGTTCAGCTAAGCCTGCCTGATACAACAACACCATGTCTTTCGTGCCGCTAACATATCACAATATCCTTTGCGCGCACTGAAAGTATTCGGCTGTAGGCTACTCCATAAGCTGACTGATTAGTTCGACCGAGTAGCTGAGGTCTGGCCTGGTGATCGTCAAATATATCAGACTTCCGACAATTTGTTGAAACCGTGTCGGGTCGCATGCCTTTCCCGAATCTCAACGAAGCTTTGCATTTCTATCCAAAGGGGTCGAGATGGGCTTACAATTGGCCATCCCGAACTTGAAGAGCATATTCAACGCGTAATGACGTTGGCTGATCAATATGCCTTCGGGGGCGCGGATCACTTCGATCTCGAGGAAGTAATGAAGGTCTCCAAGATCCTTCATTTCAAATGATGCCACAAGTTGAGACTTTACACGGAGGATTTCGTCCAGGTCGGCACCGATGATGACTAAATCATCAACATACAGTAGAAGGCTTACCAGTTCATATTGACCTTTCCGAACAAATAGTGAAGAGTCCGATTTTGACGTTGTAATCTTCGCATTCCAGGCTCGCGGGGCTTGCTTAAGTCCGTAGAGTGACTTCTTTAGTCGGCAAACTTCCGAAGTGTTTCGTTCGGATAGAAATCCGGGGGGTTGTACCATGTACACCTGTTCCTCAAGATCACCTTGTAGGAAAGCGTTCTTTACATCCATCTGATGTAAGTGGCACCCCTTTGCCGCAGCTACGGCTAGCAAAACACGCACGGTAGTCATCTTCGCGACAAGTGCAAAGGTCTCATCGTAGTCCACACCCTGCTTTTGCGTGTAGCCTTTCGCAAGTAAATGGGCCTTGTATCGATTGACTGACCCGTCGGTATTGTATTTCACTTTATACACCCACCGACATCCGATCGGCTTTACACCCTTTGGTGCGTCAACCAGGTCCCATGTCTCATTATTAGTCAAAGCATGCATCCCTTCCTCCATCACGTCACGCCAGTTCACATCTTTCACCGTTTCTGCATAGCTCTCTGGCTCACGCACTTCCACCACTCGTGTCATGTACGCGTAATGATGCGCCATGTACTCATTATACCCGTATCTCTTTACAGTCTTCATGTGGGTAGATTGGCAAAATTCGAGATTACCCGATTTCACAACCTTTTCGGCTAATGTTGACCTCTTCCGTGGAGGTTCCTTTTCAGTTTGCCTGTACTTAGACTCGCTTCGATTTGACTCGGCATTGTTGAAATCATACTCCAACATCTTTTTCTTCCCTTTCTTCTTGCGCGTAAACTATCCCCTAGGTTCTTTACACGGGGACATCACGGCTGAGTCTTCACTACTCGCCGTCTCTTCAATAGGTTGGTCATTTCTGCTCAACCCTTCATTCGGCCCACTTAGCCGAAATGAGATCGGACTCTCTTAGAGCTCTGATTTCCTCATCATGTGGAGGCATCTCAGCCTCGCCGACTTCTTCTTCAGAATTCGGAATGGAGTCATGAGGTATTGGAGGGGAAGGCAAGTACCACGAAGCAGAATCGTCGAACACGACATCTCGACTTACGCACACTTCCTTTGTTCGGGGTTGATAACACTTACACCCCTTCTGCTCTTCTGGATAGCCGACTAGGATGCACTTTTCGGCTTTGGCGTCGAGTTTCCTCCTCTTTTCCTTTGGCACATGCACATATGCAATGCTACCAAAAATCCTCAAGTGTGCCATGTTCGGCTTCTTCCCGAAAATTCATGTGGCGACACTCCTCCATTAGCAAAAGTCCGATTCTGCAGGTAGACAGCCATCCTCACGACTTCAGCCCAATAGAATTTCGGCATCTGCTTCTCTTCAAGCATTGCCCTGGTCGCTTCTTCGATTGTCCGATTCTTCTGCTCCACCACGTTGTTCTGCTACGGCATGTATCTACACGAGAATTCGCGTCGAATTCCCTCCTTCTGTAGATAACTTCTGAACTGGTCGGAGAAGTACTCCTTCCCACCATCGGACCGTAGGCATTTGATCTTACGCCCTATTTCCCTTTCCACAAGGCTCTTCACCTTCAGGAAACATGCGCAGACTTCGCTCTTCTTCGCAATCGTGCATACCCACATGTGCCAAATGAAGTCTTCGATGAAGGTTACAAAGTAACGGCTTCCACCGAGACTCACTTTCTGTGCTAGACCTGAACGGATCAAATCCAGCGGATTTCGACTGCGATTACGCTCGTTGGGGAATGGAAGTCGGTGTTGTTTTTCCATATGGTAGACTTCGCAGACTTGGCCATTCTGGCCTCGAAATTTTGGCAAGTCGAACACAATGTTCTTCGACTGCATTTCACGAAGCCGTCGGAAGTCCATCTCGACCTTCTGCCCTTTCGCAAACATAGCGGTGCCCACATTGTTAGTTTCGGGGATAAACATCCTCCCTTCACGGCGCCCTTGCGCGATTACTCTGCCTTGCTCTTCTATGAAGCACCCTAGATGCGTGAATCAAACCTGCATCCCTTGGTCGACGATTTGTCCGACCGACACCAAGTTCTTCATTATTTTTGGGATGTGTAGCACGTTCAAGAGTTTTCCTTTCTGCCCGACATGGCTGAGGGGAACTTCACCAACATGTTCGATGGTATGCCGGGTGTCATCTCCCATTTCGACTACCCCTTGCTTTTCTGGCTTCTCCAAGTACGAGAACCATTCCTCGTGACTAGTCATATGATTTAACGCTACGGAATCAACATACCACACCTCGCTTGATTTTGAGGTGTTCATGGCCATTGAATTGTCCTTGTGCTTCATTACGAAGGCAGGACCCGATCCATTTCCGGCTCGTTCGGAGCCCTCAACTTAGTGCGACTTTTGACGCCTTCCTGTGTCTCTTCCGCTCGATCCGGCTTTGTCCGAGTCGGGTTTCTTTTTCCAATACTCGCTCGCCCTGTGGCCTTTCTTGCCACAGTACCAACATTCTGTCGCGGCCTTCTCTCGCCAGCTTCCGGCGCCGCCATGACTCCCCCTGCTTCCGGAGGGTTCAGAATGGTTCCCAACATTTCGATTATGCCGTCCATTCAGCTCTTTTCGGCCACCTCCATTATGTGCCGATCCGCCTCATCCACCACAACCACGGGGCCTATCTCCCTCCGTGTACAACATCTTGTCGTTGGTGTGCATACTCGTGGATGCACCCACATGATTTTCCTCCACGAGCAACATTGACTAAAGCTCGAAGAACGTAGGTGTATTCTCCCTCGTACAGATCTTCGTTCGGAATGCTCCGAAATTTGACGCTACCCACCAAGAAAAACCTGCACCATCTCATCTTCCTCGATGTTCACGTTGACGGAGGTGAGAGAGTCACAGATTTCTTTGATCTTGGAGGTGTAATCAGCCACCGACATATCTCGTTGTCGAACATTGCTCAACTCCTGCCTGAGTTGAAGCTTCCTGGCTGTGGTGCTAGCGGCGAAAATCTTCTTGAGATTTGCCCATGTGTCCTTGGGCGTCTTGGCATCCCGAATATGGCTCAATAGCTGGCCGCTCACATAGGACGCAGAGCAGTAGAGAACTCTGCTTGCCACTTGTTCCCAAGCTGAAAAATCCCTGTGTCGATTCGGGTGTTGTATCACTAGCTCCTTCAACATAACTCGAGTAGCCATGACCAAGCACATATTGGTGCATCTTGTACGACCAAGATGCGTAGTTGCTCCTGTCGAGCTTCTCAGTCAGTAGCGAGCTTCCCATTCCTCTGTCCATGTTGTTGTCAAGAATAACAATTCAACTATCTCTCTGTCGCAAGCTTTTCTGTCGGCTACAGAGGACTTCAACTCTAGCATTCTGATACCATGTAAAAGAATACGTGTGCGGAAGCGTATGCGAAACACAGAGTACATAGTTTGGAGAGCGACAGTTTGGTGAAACACAGAAAACGCAGAGATGGAGAGGGAGAGGAAGAGAGAGAGAGAGAGAGCAGACAACTCAGTTCTATTTCAAAATAATGACACTTTGTACATACTTCCTGCTCAATGAGCACCTTTTATACAAGCCCTGACTATCGGGCTGACACAAGTACTGACATTACTTGACTGCTCATAAATGAGCCTACTACACTAACTCCCAAAATTATTCCTTACGAGGAATACCATACTAACGGCCTTTCGGTTTACGCACCGATACGGCCACATTATGCATATTGTTTTACGCACTGAGTCTACGCACTGGGTTACGCACCCATCACTCAACAAAGATGCACCAGTACTTGCTCGGGCATGGCTACTGGAGTTACATCGATGGATCTAATGACGCAACACCCGAATCGACACACAGAGATTTCCTAGCCTGGGAACAGGTAGCAAGTAGGGTTCTCTACTGCTTCGCATCCTGTGTGAGTGATTAGCTTTTGAGCTACATTCCAGTTGCGAGGACGCCGAAGGATGCTTGGGGAAATCTAAAAAATATTTTTGCGCGAGTACCACAGCCACAAAGCTCCAACTTAGGCAAGAGTTGAGCAATGTTCGACAACAAGATATGTCGGTGGCTGAATACACCTCCAAGATCAAGGACAATTGTGACTCTCTCGCCTCAATCGATGCAAATGTCGAGGATGATGAAATGGTGTAGGTCTACCTCGGATGGTTAGCATCAAAGTTCGGAGCATTCCGAACTGCTATCTGTACGAGGAAGAATACGCCGTCATTTTTCGACTTATATTCAATGCTCCTAGTAGAGGAGAACCATGTGGGTGCGTCAACGAGTACGCACGCCAACAATAAGATGTTGTACACAGAGGAAGATGTGGGGAGTCGAGGCGGCGCCAGAAACCGGCAAGGAAAGTTTGCCACGGAATGCTGGTACTGTGGCAAGAAAGGCCCCAGGGAGAGAGTGTTGGAAGAAACGCGTTGATTCGGAGCAAGCCGCATCCGGCTCGAGGTGGACCGAGCAAGGAAATCGGCAGCGATCGCACTACGTCGAGGGCTCCGAATGAGCCAAAAATGGATCGGGCCCAACCTTCGTAATGAAGCACAAAGCCAATTCGATGGCGGTGAACACCTCGAAACTGAACGAGGTGTGGTATGTTGACTCCAGAACGTCAAATAATATGACAAGTGACGAGGAATGGTTCTCGTACTTGGAAAAACCGCAAAAACAAGGAGTGGTCGAAACTGGAGACGACACCCCGCATACCATCGAACATGTTGGTGAAGTTCCCCTTAGCCACGTCGGGCAAAAAGGGAAACTCATGAACGTGCTACACATCCCAACAATAACGAAGAACTTGGTGTCAGTCGGACAGATCGTCGACTAAGGGATGCAAGTTCGATTCATGCATCCAGACTGCTACATCAAAGAAGAGGGGAAAGTCGTTGCACAAGGGCATCAAGAAGGGAGGATGTTCATCCTCAATACCAATGAAGTCGGAACTGCGTTGTTCGTGAAAGGATAGAAGGTCAAGTCGGACATTGACCTATGGCACAAGCGGTTCAACCATGTTAACTTCCTACGGCTTCGTGAAATGCAGACGAAGAACATCGTTTTCGGATTGTCAAATTTTAGTGGCCAGAGCGGCCAAGTCTACGAAGCCTGCCATCTTAGGAAAAGCACCGACTTCCATTTCCCAAACGAGTGTAATCGGAATCGGAATCCACTCGATGTGATCCATTCAGATATATGGGGACCAACATAAAATGTGAGCATCAAAGGAAGCCGTTACTTCATAACCTTCATCGATGACTTCACTCGGCACACTTGGGCGTGCTTGATCGCGAAAAAGAGCGAAGTCTTCACGTGTTTGTTGAAGGTGAAGAGCCTTGCGGAAAGGGAAACTAGGCGAAAGATCAAGTGCCTAGGTCCAATGACAAGAAGGAGTATTGTATGACCAATTCTCGAGTTATCTACAGAAGGAGGGAATTTGACACGAAATCTCGTGCAGATACACGCTGCAGCAGAACAACATGCCCGAGAGGAAGAATGGGACGATAGAAAAGGCGGCAAGGGCGATGCTTGAAGAGAAGCATCTACCAAAGTTCTATTGGGCCAAAGCTGTCAGAACAGCTGTCTACCCTCAAAATCAGGCATCCACTAGTGGAGGAGTGTCGCCACATGAGTTGTACTTCAAGAAGAAGTTGAACTTGGCACACTTGAGGGTCTTTAGTAGCATCGTGTATGTGCATGTGCCAAAGGAGAAATGGACGAACCTAGACGCCAAAGCCGATAAGCGTATCTTGGTTGGCTACTCAGACGAATAGAAGGGTTATAAGGGTTATAACCCCCAAACCAAACAATCTCACATAAGTCGTGATGTTGTGTTCGACGAGTTCGCCTCGTGGTACTTGCCTTCACCTCCAACCCCTGACGACTCCATTCTCATCTTTGACGGAGAGGTCAGCAAGGCTGAAATGCCTCAAGATGAAGGAGACATCGGAGCTCTTGAAGAGAGTCCAATCTCATTCAGGCTAAGTGGGCCGAATGAGCGACTTGGTGAGCATGACTAGTCAGACGCAAAGCTGGCAAGTAGTGGAGACTCATCCGTCCATTCCCTGCGCAGGAAGCCGAGGAGACGGTTTACATGCAAAGAGAAGGGAAAGAAGAAGATGTTAGAGAATGACACTGATAAAGAAAAATCGGATCGAAGCGAATCCGACTCCGAGAAGAACGAAGACGGACCTTCCGAAACAAAGTCCGCATTGACCAAGAGGGCCTCAAAACCGGCTAATGAGCAATTACGCCAATCCACCCGCCAGAAGAAACCCATGGTGCATGACATGAGTGACGGAGACTACGCAGAAGTGGCGAAGGACCCCGTCTTCCATGCCCGGACCAAGAGCATTGAGGTGCACTACCATTTTGTCCACGACTGTGTCCTCTCCGCTGAAGTCGAATGAGTGTATGTTCCGACGAATCGGCAGACTGTCGACATCTTCACCAAGCCCCTTGGTCTCAACAAGTTGCTGCCATGCTCAGGTGCACTTGGTTTGCGGCATCTCGACTTGCCAAACTTAAGGGGGAGAAAAGACTAGGAAAAGGAGCAAGAAAGGAGCTGAAATGGCCGAGAAGCCGAGTCGGATGAAGAATTTGATTTCGGGTCGGCTGAAGAAGCTGAAGGCGGAAACAAGGGCAACAACCAAAGGGAAGAGCCAGAGTCAGGCGATCAAGGGGGAGATAACGCCAAGAAGGCCAAGAAGTCCAAGAAGGCCAAGAACAAGACATGGTCTGATGTGGTTAAGGGCCTAAAGACAGAAGACGAATTGGAGACAACCAATTCGGGCAAGAGCGGAAAAGAATCGGAGACAGGAAATTTGGCTCGAATGTTCAATTCGGAGACGTTGAATCAACTGAAGTCCAAGCGGAGGAAGGGCATTGGAAGAGGCGCCAACACCAAGATAGCAAGGGAGATAAGAAAGGCCACACGAGCAGACAAGCCGACCGAACATGTCGAGGCACGTGGAATCGAATGGGTCAAGTATCGCGAGCAAGGCGTGAAGCCAGGAGAAGCCGGAACGAAGATCCGGAAGAGCACGCGGAACCTCAAGTTGAGCTTGAAGGGGAGTGTTAAGATACAAGGTCAACCTTGGTTGCGTAAACCAGTGCGTAGACTAGGTGCATAAACCAATACATAGACTGGGTGCGTAAACCGTGTGCGCAACGAGAGGCCATAGCGCTACATAAACCGGGAGGCCGTTGGCCGTTGGATATATATTCCGAGGAGGAATATATTTTGGAAGTTAGTGTAGGGGCTCCTTGATGAGCATTGAAGTATGTGTCAATACTTCTGTCAGTCCGTATGGACCTGTATAAAAGTACTCTCTTAGCACATCCTATGTACAGAGTATTACAGTATTGTTTTGGAATAGAGTTTTCTGTGTTCTGGTCTCTCTGTCTCCCCCGCGTACGCTGTGTTGATTAAGCTTTCCATTAAACCTTCCTTTTCTCTTGTCTTTTGTATATTGTTACCAGGTTGTGTCTGTTAAGGTTTCGCACATTGTCGCCGTATTTTGTGTTCACGTGCAACAACTACGACGAGACTACGGGGGCCTCAGACCAAGGAGTGATAGAAGAAGAAGAAGAAGAAGAGATTATGGATATCAACCGAATGTTATAGATTATGGAAAACAATAGCATACAACTGGCTCGGAAGGAGTCAGAGGAGTGGGCTAGCCACACCACTCACGCACAGACACTAGGAGACACCGAGACACAATGGGGATTCTCTATTGAGAGCACACTGGCTTCCTACGTGAGCAGAGGCTTCCAACCGAACCGTGCACCCAAAATGAAACTGAGAGAGATAGAGAGCTCGGTCCCCAAACCGACAACGCTTCATCTTCCTATAAAAACTTTCCCCTTTCATCAGTCCTCTCTTTCCCCTTTTATAGATCACGGAGAGAGAGAGGGTTGTTACAATGGATAGTTAATTCGGTTGCTTTAGGCCGAGATTTTCCTCGATCTCCTTGCGTGATCTTTCATATTCCCCCGCCCCTTTCCGTGAAGATCTTTAAAGTACCTATCAAATCCTAGTCCCTAGTACTTACTAGTCCTAGGTTATTTACACGTGTTTATACACAATACATATTTTTGAGTGTTGAGAACTCGACGTTCCTTATGTCCGACACTCGGCCACAACCGAGATTCTTTTCATACACAGAAAAACAGGTAATGAAACGCGACACGAAAGAGGAGAAATGGTACACAGGAGGTATACGTGGAAAACCCCAAAATAGGGGAAAAAACCACGGCAGCCCACAAGCTGCAAACTGTCACTATGCAGAAATATACAACAGTGAGATCACTGAGGCAACGACCTCGTGCTCTCAGATCTTCGCCACACGCGGCGGTTACAACAGAGGCAACGACCTTGTCTCTCTCTCTCTCTCTCTCTCTCTCTGTACAGTTACGCGCTCTAATTTCTACTTGCACCAACAAGAAGGAATAACAACAACCACTAAAAGTTTGCCCTAAGTCATATTTATACTAATATGACTTTTCGGCTATTTACAAATGCAGCCTCGATGGGCTCCATCCGGCTCTCCGCAGTCGGGTACTCCTCATCCGGTTCATACCGGGCCTACACCATCCGACTCTCCGCAGTCGGGTACTCCTCATCCGGTTCATACCGGGCCTACACCATCCGACTCTCCGAAGTCGGGTTCTCACCATTCGGTTCATACCGTTTCGGCCTCGGCCGAGTTTGTTCATCGGCACTGTTCTTCTCCCCCTTCCCATCCAGAGGGACCTGTCTACCAACATTGAGTGCATCAACGTGTGCCCTCTTTCACGCACATTCGACCCTTTTCCCCTTCATGACCGGAATTTTTCACGTCATCCACCCCCACCAAACTGCACATCCACCGGTATGTGTCGAGAGAGGAAAGGCGGAAATTTTGGTCCCTCGATTACCCATCGTCCTCCGGTCCGTCGACCTCCCAAATTTCGTCCGGTTCCCCCGTTTCGCCACCCTCGCTCTCATACTCCAGATCCGGCTCCTCTTCGTGCCACTTCTTGAAGACCTTAATCTGCTTCCCCGCAACTGGCACCTCTAACCTTGTTCCATCGAGCTCTACAAGGTGGTACGTGGCATTGTTGTTCACACCCGTCACCATGTAAGGCCCGAACCATCTTCGTGCACATTTTCGCGTAACTTGTGCAGTTTGTAGAGGTTGCTATCATAAACCAATACCCAGTCGCCTCCCTTGATCTTCTTCAGTCTTAGCTAGTGTGTCTAGTCAAACCGGGCCTTGTTCTTCTTACGCTCTGCATACAACTTTTCTTTTGCCCTCTCTACGTCCTGCAACCTCTGATTGAGCTACCGAATCCTCACCGCCAACAGTTCCTCCTAGCTCATTTCGCCCGTCCAATTGATCGCCGCCCACGAAAAGATTGTGTGCTCCACCAGCAAGATCTATATGAACCCAGTCACCGAACTGTGCATTGTTCGGTCCGCCCACAATGCGTAAGGTAGGAACCGTGGCCAATTCCTGACTTGCCCTTCGCACGCTTGTACTAGTGCCTTCACGATTGGTCCATGTCCACGCTCCACTTTCCCGTTCATCTCCGGATTGTATGTCGTAGTGAGGGGGAGCTTCACCCCTATCCGATTGAACAGCTCTTCGGCTTCTTGCGCATCCAGCTCCCTACGGTTGGCCACAATCTTCCCTACGCACCCGTACCATCAAATCACTTCTTCGATTAGAAACCGGCATACAACCTTGGTCTTTTTGTTCTATAGTGCTCGGCCCTCCGCCTGATTCATCAAATCTTCTCGTGCTAGCACTAGATATCGCATTTGCCCCACCCCCATCGGCATCCTCACTAAATCCACCACCCACTTGAAGTGGACGATTGGAGGGTAGGTCGGGTGCAATTCATCTCTATGCCAGATAGTGGAATGCATTTGACAACTCTCACAATTCGTCACGAATTGGTGCACGTCCCAGTACATATACTCCCATATACTCCCATTCCGTATACTCCCATTCCGCAAGAAGAAACGATATGCCTTCTTCCAGATCCGGTTTGCTTTGCCCTTCGTCCACGCCGCGTCTGGTGTCAATGTACTCAAGAATCTACCGATCCGGAGTCACTCCCCCTCGTACTCATTCTCGTTAAACTCGTTTAGTGCCGGAGTGCTCCTCCCCTTTGCCATCACTTGAGATGACTCGAAGAAATCTACGTCAACTTCGTCATCTTCCGATACCATGTCGTCTTCGTCGACAAACTAGGCTATTGAGAGCATATCGGCCATGGCGTTGTCTTTCCTGGAGATGTGCTATATCTCTGGATTCAGGGACTTAATCTACGCGATCCACCTGAGCATAGCCAGGTCTAGAGTCGTGCAACCGGACACCATACCGAGGATTCGTAGGCAGTCCGTCTCGATTACTACCTCTATCCTGATCAATTAATCCTTGTCGGCCTTGACTGCCAAACCGATACCCCAAAGTTCTCATTTAACCTGGGCATATCCTCGCTGCCGCTCACTCAATACTTTCGCTCCGAATCGGATGGGGAACCTCATGCCGTCCACCTCATCCTAATTGACTACGCATCTGATTCTGGTCAGACTCGTGTCCACCCTCACGTAAACCGGGGAACCTTTCCCGTAGACCACCTTCTTGAGGGCCAGTGCTGTTGTCAGTAGCTTCCGAACTGACTCCGTGTGCTCTTGATTCCATTCGAATCCATCCAAATGTGGTAAAACGTGCACGCTCCTACGAACCTCTGGACTTCTGTGACCGAATTACATTCTTCCTTCATCGCAGAGATGGCCTCAACCTTTTCCGGAGAAAATTTCCGGCCGTATGGCCCGGACAAGTGTCCGACCACCAAGATTCTGGATTGCTCAAAAGCCAACTTCTCTCCAAAGAAAGTGAGTCGGGCTCCTTTGAGCCTCTGTAGTACCTTCTTGCAGTCGTTGATATGATCCACCACAAACCTCTTGCATTTGTCCGGTCCAACCAATTCATCCTTCTCTTCCACCGGACATCCCTTGATCGGGATATCGTCCAAAAATGGCATGTTGATGTGCGGGATGCGGTCCCTTAGAACCTTGTTCATCGCGTTCACCATGTGCACTACCGAATTGGTCCCTCCTTGCTGAAGGGTACACATCCGCACTAAGCCGAGGCAGGTCTGCATCATCATGATATCCCTACTCTGTACGACTAGCTGGAACGATCGTACCCCGAGTACAAATCACCAACCGAATAGATCGACCTTCCGGCGAAGGCCTCCGCGAACTTCAGCCCGATCCCTACGTTCTGAATGGTCACTTTATTGACCGGTTGTAGGTCCTGAATGAAGCGCAAGGTGCCGTTCTTCATCAGCACCATAAACCACCAATTTGAATATGGGGCACTCGACAGATTGAGGATGCCCATCTCCACCTTCTGTTTCAGCAGCTCCATCAGCTTCGAGATGTGAGCTCTCGGTACTAGGATCGGCTTGAGGTCCCACGACACATGTGGTACAATGAAGATAACCATCGGCTCCTAGATGGTCAGGTCGACGCACCCGATCTCCTCCAGCAAGAATACGAAGGCCTTCGCATGCTTCCCGAACATCCTCCGAAACTGGTCCTCTTCTACCGGCAATAGGAAGCGACCCCCACCGATCTTCAGCTTCGGTAGGGTCTCGTCGATGAACTGTTGCCCTATGCCGGATGAATCCCACAGACTCGGGTCTGGCGCGACCTCTTTCATTTGCTCCTCGCTTCCCCTCCGGCAAGGGAGCCACGACCAGCCTCACCTTCCGGTCCACAGTCTTGTACTTGGTGTCAACCTAGGCCGTCTTCTCTGACCCAATCATCCCTCCGAATTCCGTGATGACTTCATACATTTCCATGACACTGACCGGAATTACTCGGTCTTCATTCAGGCCTTCATTGGCTACCCTTCCGATCTCTTCAAGGGTGATGTCGAAACAGACCACCTCCACGACACCGTTGATCTTTTGTCAGAGCTAAGGGCACCTCACACCCTTAAACACTCTTCAACCCTCTTCCTTTCCCGATCTCTTACGCCGGTTATAGTACAACCTCCGTTGTTGGAGAACCAAAATTTACTATCTATGGTACACGTGTGGGGTTTCTCAGGGGTCTTCGAACTATCGCGGCCCCATGCCTTGACCTCTCTAAAAATATTGTCTCGGTCGTTACTGTCAAGAGACTGACGGTTACGCTCGTGGTTCGGTCACACCGTGGAAAATTGGACAGAGTGACGCCCGTCTTGGTCCTTCACCCGTGTGTACACCAAACCGTTGTCCAGCACTTTGGTCTCCATACGGGCCGCCGTAATGTATGCTTCGCCAAGAATCACCGGGTGCAAGGAGGTCTCCTGCACGAAAAAGTGTTGATCAATCTTGACATCTCCAATCTTCACGCGTGCATTCGGGCACGCCCCGTGTAATTCCTCTGTAGCACATGTGGCCACACATATTCTCTACCCATGCTTGGTATTGATCGTCCATTTCCCCTTCTTGTAGAAATCCATGGGCATTAGGTTGATTTTGGATACATGGTCTATTAGCGCCACCACCGGTTCCTGAACGTTCCTGATCTGAACGAGAGTCTCCGTAGTTGCCCTTGCCCAGTGCGGCTTCAAATAGTGGCTCACCGCCACTTCATCTTCCATAATCGCGTCATCCAAGTGCGTCATTCGTACCTCCACCTGCTTCTCCGTCTCCGGCTCCATTTCGAGCCTGTTGCGCTTCACCAAGTCCATGATGGAGTCGTGGAACTCCTTGACAATCCCTAGTACTTCCCTCACAGTCAGCTCCGCTGAGCGGTCAAGGATCCATTCTTCAAGCACTTTCCGCAAGTCCTTCGCTCTTTCTATTTCCATTCCCAGCCGGTAACCTGCCGGCTTCGACCTTTCCTGTGCGCTCTTTCTATTCATCTTTCTTCTTTGGAGCGCTCCGCGTCTCGTACCGATTGGCAGGTCCGGCTCCTTCGCCCTTCCCTGCTCGTTTATCCTCCACAAAACCTCGTAGTTTTGGCATGCGGCTTCTACAAACCCGGTCTTTTCTTCGACTGGATCATCCCATCCGGTGACCTCTCTGACCCGCCTTTCCACGTGGTCCGCTTGCTCCTTCCTTAGCTTAACGCTGGTGAGACCTTCAAGCACCGATAGCCAAAACCCAGAATCCTTTGCCTTCTCGCCGCCATCACCTCCGACCTGGATGCCAACCGACGCTAAATAATGGACGGCCTCGGCGTGTCGCACCCTAACTTCTTCCATTGACCGCGTCATCCCGCCCCGACCAGTATTCAATTCTAGGAGTTTCTGGGTCTCGCATGCATGCACCCGCCCGTTCCATAGGTACACCACGTTACTCCTAAGCGCCTTGGAGAAATCCACCCACTCTCTCCGGACATGGCCGATCGCATCGCACCACACGCATCGTTGATCAACCGGAGGCCTCCGGTCATGTGACTATCCCCCATTATACCTCTGGGCTTGCACGATCTAGAGGTTGTGTACCATCTTAGTCAGTTCTTCAAGGGTCGCGCCCCCGAATGGGCCCTTGACCGTGTCGGTCAGAACCGTCCTGGACTCGATCCACCTTCACGTCTCTTCCTTCCTAGCCAGAATCAGTTCTTCTAGCCACTTCCCCCCGGCTGACGGACCCGCGTCACTCCACTCATGTTGTTTGTCGGAACGGCTACAAACCCGTTTTACCATGGCCCAATCAGTTGTGAGCCCTTCATCCGTCTCCAGTAGGAGACCCACCTTCTCTTTGTCATGTGCATCCACCAATTTGATGAAGAGTTGGACCCAGCTCGTATCGAGAAGGGTCCGGTCCAGTGCCAAAAGCCGAGCAAACCGTTTTTCGAACTCCTGGAGGAGAACCGACGTGTTCCTCTCCTTTCTGGGACTCTCAACCCACTCAATGAACTCCCACTTCGACAGCCAAAGCGATTCATCAAACCCATACCTCTCGAGGAGCCGCCCTTCAAACTCCTCCCGGTGTCGGCAACCAACCTGTACTTCGAGCACCTCTACGTGAATGCTCAATGACACCACCTAAGGGGATCCAGAAAATCACCTGACCTCCAGGATGTCCCTCATTATCATCTCCACCTGGTAGCTCTCAAGATAACTCGTCGCGTTCTTCCCACCAAATCGGTCGATCGTGTCGGCAATCGATCCAATGGCCCTGTCAAGGGCACCCGTGCCCTCACGAGCGCTCAGTACGCGGTCGACAACTAAAGCCATGGCTTTGGCGAGCTCACTTCCCCTCATCTTCAACTCCTCTACCACCCGTTTCAGGTCGGGTTCACCAAATATGTTGTGGTATTTCCTATTCACGTGCAATAGCTATGGCGAGACTGTGGGGCCTTGGACCAAGGAATGATAGTAGAAGAAGAAGAAGAAGAAGAGACAGAGAATATCAACTGAATGTTATAGATTATAGAAAACAACAACATACAACCAGCTCGGCCAGAGTCTCAGCAATGGGCTAGCCACTCACGCACATACACCAGGAGACACCGAGACGCAACGGGGAGCCTCCATCGAGAGCACATTGGCTTCCTACGCGAGCAGAGGATTCTGACCGAACCGTGCGCCCAAAATGGAAACTGAGAGACATAGAGAGCTCGGTCCCCAAACCGACAACACTTCCTCCTCAAAGAAATCTCCCCTTTCATCAGTCCTCTCTTCCCCCTTTTATAGATCAAGGAGAGAGAGAGGGTTGTTAGAACGGAGAGTTAATTCGTTTGCTTCAGGCCAAGATTTTCCTCGATTTCCTTGTGTCAACTTTCATATTACCCCACCCCTTTCCGTGCAGATCTTTAAATTACTTATCAAATCCTAGTTCATAGTACTTACTAGTCCTAGGTTATTTTCACGTGTTTATACATAGTACATATTTTTGAATGCATCAACGCATGCCCTCTTTCACGCACATTCGACCCTTTTCCCTTTCGTGACTGGAATTTTTCACAACAACGTATTCTTTTACACACTTGATCTTCCTCTTTGTTTCCCGTTCGACAAGACTTTGTAGGTTCCGGAAACAGTCGAAGACCTCGCATTGATCTAGCCCTCTTCCTCAATGAAGCACCCGTGGTGCGTAAACCACTATTGCATCCCTTGGTTGATGATCTGACCGAGTAACACCAGGTTCTTTGTGATTGTCGGGGCGTGAAGCACATTCATAAGCTTCCCTTTTATTCCGACATGGCTCAAGGGAACTTCTCGGACATTCATGATCAAGTGAGGAGTGTCGTCGTTGGTTTCGACAACTCCCGGTTCCTCCGGTTTTTCTAGATATGAGAACCACTCTTCGTGGCTTGTCATGTGGTTAGACGCTCCGGAGTCAACGTACCACACTTTCTCCAATCCGGAAGTGATCTTCTTCATTGAGTTCACCTTATGCTTCAACACGAAGGCTGGACATTTTCCGGACTTTCCAGTTCCTGATCCTTTTGATCCTTCTACATAGTGTGAACTTTGTCGGTTTCCATGTCCGGCCTTACCGGATTCAGATTTATCTGAATCAGCACTTTTTCCAGCACTCGCTCTCGGGCTAGCCTTTCTTCCCACAATACCAACATTTTGTGTCGGCCTTCCCTTGCTGGTTTCTGGTGCCACTTTGACTCCCCCTACTTGGCGAGGGTCCGGAACTACTATCGGCACCATATTTGTGCCTGCGATTCTACTCTTATCGGCCACTGCTATTGTGCACTGACCCACCTCGTCCTCGACGCCCATGGATCCTTTCCGCCTCTATATACAACATCTGGTCGTCCGATTGAGTGGTCCTTGACCCACTCGCATGGTTTCCTTTTACCATGAGCATCGATTGCAGGTCGAAGAAGGACAAGGGCTTCTCTTGGGTGCAAATTGCCGTCTGGATTGGCCCGTACTATTGTGCTAGACCACCGAGGTAGATTTGAACCATCTCATCTTCGTCCACCGTCACGTTGATGGACCCGAGTGCGTCGTAGATCCCCTTGATCTTGTTGGCGTAATCAATGACTGACATGTCTCGTTGCCAGATATTGTTGAGGTCTTGTCAAAGCTGAACTTCGAGTCGTGGTACTTGTGGCAAAAATCTTTCGGAGATTTTCCCAGGCCTCCTTCGGTGACTTTGCGTCTTTAATGTAGCCAAGCATCTGGTCGGGCACATAGGACGCGAGGTAGTACAACACTCTGCTCACTCCTTCCTCCCATACCGGGAATTCCTTGTGTGTCAAATCCGGCACTACTTCATTTGATCCTTCCACGTAGCTCCAGTATCCGTGCCCCACGAGGTACTGGTGCATTTTATACGACCAAGATGCATAGTTGCTCCTGTCGAGCTTTTCTGTGGGAAGCGACCTTGCCATGCTTCTACCCATATCTTTCTTCTGCCATGCTTCTGCATGGGAGAGACAGAGAGAGCATAATAGCATAACTCAATTCAAAATAATAACACTCTGTATATACAAATGTCCTACAGAACACTTTTTATACAAGTCCTTAAAAGGAGTGATAGAAGAACTGACAAGTACTTCAATGCTTATATGAGCGACTAACACTAACTCCAAGGAATATGTCTACGTACTAGACTCAGACCATAGGCTCCAAAGGCCTACCGGTTCTCACTATTCCGGAGTACGATCCGGTTCTCTGGTCCAGCTCTAGGTTCCGGATACCGATTCCGGATACCAATCCGGTTCTGGCTTATTCAACCGATTCGGATCCGGTTGAGCTTGCCCGCTCAACATAATGCTTATCAAACTTCATCGTCATCACCCCACAATATCTCCACCATCACATCATTCATCATAATCATCATCACAACCCTAAAACCGATAACACCGACAACTCATGAACTATGCCATGAATTTTGATTATGATTATCATGGCGGAATGTTCTTAGTGAGGCATAAAGCACACTCAATGTTAGCACAGGGTTCAACTAACACCTCCTCCTCAAACAATATATGGTTTTTCGACTCAAGAACGTCCAATCACATGATGTCTCACGAAGATTGGTTTCGAGAGTTGAGAAAGCCTAATCGACCCGGCTATGTCGAAACTAGGGATGACACAACTCACCCCATTAGGCATATCAGAAATGTCCCATTCTGTTATGTACACATAACGTTGGTGAGGGTAGGTCACCAATATTTACATTAGTGAAGGGTATTTTCACTAATGTTAAAAAGGGGACTAATGATTGGATAGAAGGAATGATAGATGCATGCACTATCATGATTTGGACAACCAATGAATGGAGAGTCTTTTAGAAAGGCACATCTATTCAAGGGGCCTATGAAAAGGTATAAATATGAGGCTTAGCTACCCTCATAATCACATTACATCGGAAGGCTGCTATCTTAGACACTGGTGGTGCGGGCTAGGTTTTGGTCTCGACGATCGTGTTTATCTCTTCCAAGGTATTAGACACTGGTGGTGCGGTATGGGACGACGGTGGTAGGTTAGCTATGTCTAGATCATAGCTCGGGGGTGGTCGGGTGGAATGGGTTCTTCTATCCTTTCTATTTTCCTTCTTTTACTCTAGTTTGGTCTATTGATTAGTAATAGACTCTTAACAGTGATATAAGAGCATTTACTAACTTCTTCTTTTTTTGTTTTGATGTTTTTTGCGTGTAAGCGATGGGGATCTAACTAGGCTCGTCATGCTCTTCACAGGATCAAAACAACATTCTTAACCCGGTATTCTTCTTTCTTGATCTCTCTTTTCTTTTCTATGATGCTTTCTTCTTGGTCATATGGAATTGGTATTACGTTTTCTTTTCTTTTCTTTCTTCTTTCTACCATCATACGATGTTAATCTACTTATTCATTGGGTCGAGCGTGGTTTGCATTAATCGCACACGCTCAACTCATGGCCCTTTTGCATATTGCGATGTATCTCCCAGTCTCCCCTCTCTTGAGCCATCTTTTACGATAATAATTATTCTTGTGCATCGGGTCGAGTGTGTTTTCCCTAATCACACATGCTCACCTCATGGCCCTTTTGCATATGATGTAGAGTATGCCACTCTTCCCTTTATTGAGCCATCACTTGGCTGATTCTATGGGATGTTGTGGTATTGACAAGGTGTACGTTGCCTACCTATGCCACTCTACTCTCTATTGAGCCATCGCTTGGATGATTCTATGGGATGTTGTGACTTAACAAAGTATATGTCGCTTACCTATGCTACTTTACTCTTTATTGAACCATTAATTGGCCGATTCTAGGGAGATGTGGTGGTCTTGAGGAGGTGCATGTCGACTACCTTAGGGTTTCATACCTTAAGGCATGCTTAATGATTCATACACCTAATTGATTATTATTCTAATTAATTTCTAATTACACAAATTTTCGTTTCACTTTTGTATGATTTTCTAGTAATTGACAATTAACTCTCTTTCTTGCCCTTATTTTAAGTTCATCTACACTATTTACGTACGTTTAATGGTGTAACGATTCATGTAGACTATTTTTTAATATTGAGTGGGCATCATTCTGTTTTTTGAACGATTTTTTCCAACAGCTCATCTAGATTTAACTCATATTATCGAGCCTTAGAATTCGAGTAAAACCACATGAGTTCCCCTATTGATGTTTTACTCATAGATTTTAGTTCTACATCTTTACACACAACACCACCGCCAGTTGTATCAATTTGTGGCTTATGTCACAAGTGAGTCTTTTGATGTTGTTGACGTTCATACCAACCACTTTAGTTCATGTGAATGCACTTTTCCTTCACATTTACTTGGACCTAATGATTTACTCCGAGCAGTCGGGTATATCAATGGAACACAAGCACATTTCTTGTTTGATTCCGACAGTTCTCACAATTTTCTTAATGATCACTTTGATTTACGTACGTTTAATGGTGTAACGATTCATGTAGACTATTTTTTAATATTGAGTGGGCATCATTCTGTTTTTTGAACGATTTTTTCCAACAGCTCATCTAGATTTAACTCATATTATCGAGCCTTAGAATTCGAGTAAAACCACATGAGTTCCCCTATTGATGTTTTACTCATAGATTTTAGTTCTACATCTTTACACACAACACCACCGCCAGTTGTATCAATTTGTGGCTTATGTCACAAGTGAGTCTTTTGATGTTGTTGACGTTCATACCAACCACTTTAGTTCATGTGAATGCACTTTTCCTTCACATTTACTTGGACCTAATGATTTACTCCGAGCAGTCGGGTATATCAATGGAACACAAGCACATTTCTTGTTTGATTCCGACAGTTCTCACAATTTTCTTAATGATCACTTTGATTTACGTACGTTTAATGGTGTAACGATTCATGTAGACTATTTTTTAATATTGAGTGGGCATCATTCTGTTTTTTGAACGATTTTTTCCAACAGCTCATCTAGATTTAACTCATATTATCGAGCCTTAGAATTCGAGTAAAACCACATGAGTTCCCCTATTGATGTTTTACTCATAGATTTTAGTTCTACATCTTTACACACAACACCACCGCCAGTTGTATCAATTTGTGGCTTATGTCACAAGTGAGTCTTTTGATGTTGTTGACGTTCATACCAACCACTTCAGTTCATGTGAATGCACTTTTCCTTCACATTTACTTGGACCTAATGATTTACTCCGAGCAGTCGGGTATATCAATGGAACACAAGCACATTTCTTGTTTGATTCCGACAGTTCTCACAATTTTCTTAATGATCACTTTGTGCAGCTAATGGAACTCCGCATAAAAGCAAGTGATCATATCTATCAAGTTCACATGGCAAATGGAAGCGTTCAATACATCAGTGGCATTGTTTGTCAACTGCCAATTCAAATAGATACCTATTTGGAGAAGCTTGACTTTCATGTTATGAAACTACAATCCGTAGATGTCATTTTAGGATACCCTTGGTTTTTTAATAAAAACCCTTCTTTGTCCATTGATTGGGTTAATCACCCAATCACATTTGAACTTAATAATTGTAAACATTTTATTCAATGTTCCAAACTTCCTTCTCGTTCACATGTGTCTTCTAAATCTTTAAGAGAGTATTCAAGTTCATTAATTTATTCGTGTGTAATTGATCCTGCGCTTCAATTTTATTATTTTAATATTGACGCCACACAATTACCACATTATCAACAACGATTACTCGACTCTATTTTAGACGATTTTCAAGACGTGTTTCCTAATGAATTGCCACTTTACCACCAAAACGTAATGTGGACCATCAAATTGAACTCATCCATGGTGCTACTCCTGTGAGCATTCCACCTTACCGACTTAGTCGATTAGAAGAGGATGAGATCGCTAAACAACTTAAGGAATACTTGAGTCTAGGGCACATTAGGTATAGTAAATCACCTTGGGGTGTGCCAGTTCTATTAGTTAAGAAGAAGGAAGGTTCATGGCGAATGTGTATCAATTATCGTCGTTTGAATAAAATGATAATTAAAAATGCATATCCGTTACCTCGTGCCGATGATTTGATTAATCGTTTGCATGGGGCCCGATATTTTACGAAAATTGACTTACGAACAGGTTATCATCAGATTCGCATTGTCGAGGATGATATTCCTAAAACCACTTTTCGTACGCGCTATGGTCATTATGAGTTTTTAGTCATGCCTTTCGGTTTGACTAATGTTCTAGCCACATTCCAACAAGCGATGAATGACGTTTTTCGAGATCAACTCAGTGATTTTGTTGTCGTCTTCTTGGATGATATTTTGATATATAGCCGTACCTTGCAAGATCATGTTCAACATGTTTGATTTGTTTTGCAAAAGTTGTGTAACAACTCTTTCTATGCAAAACATTCTCGTATTGAAATTGAACCTTCTCGTATTAAAAAGGTTAAACTTTGGCTCATTCCTCGTAATATTCGTGAACTCGATCATTCTTAGGGTTTGTTAGATTTTTATGAAAATCAATTCGTAACTATTCCAAATTGACTACGCCATTAACTGACCTTTTAAAAGGTCATCCACGTAAGTCTGTCAAACCAATTGCATGGAATGAACAACTTGACAAATCATTTGAGACACTCAAAGAGCATGTGTGTCTGGCTCCCACTCTTCTATTACCGGACCCTTCTAAGCCTTTCTCAATCGAAACCGATGCTAGTGATTATGCTATTGGTGCCATTCTTTATCAAGGCGGTCACCCTATTGCTTTTGAAAGTAAGAAGCTTGATGTTGCTCAATCTCGGTATTCAGTTCAAGAGAAAGAGTTGTTTGTGGTAATACATGCACCTAGAACATGGAGGCACTATCTCTATGGAAATAAATTTGTGGTTACAACAGACCATCAATCATTGAAGTATTTTTGGTGACCAGCCAGATCTTGTTGGTCGTAAAGGCCGTTGGAAGGACCTTATGCAAGATTTTGATTTTTCCATACGGTATCGCAAGGGTTCTATGAACACTGTTGCGGATGCTCTTAGTCGCATTAAAGAAGTTAACATGCTTAGTTTCACGAAAAAAAAATCTGATCTTTTAGATCACCTTCGAGAGAAATACCTTGATGACAATTATTTTTTGAAATACTGGACGAAAGCCGAATCTGGTTTAGATGTTGATACTAGCACCCTACCCTCGAAGGCGATCTTTCACATTACAAACAGTTTGCTCTACCATAGTGGAAAGGTCTGTGTTCTAGATTTACCAAATGTAAAACAAAAAAATCTTCATGAATGTCATGATGCACCATCTGTTGGTCATCCTAGAATACAACGCACACTCGTTCTCATCTCGAGTACATTTTTCTGGCCTACGATGCGCTCTGACGTGCATAAATACGTAACTCAATGCTTACAATGTCAGATTAATAAGTCGGAACGACTTAAAGTTGCAGGTCTTTTACATCCCTTAGATATTCCCAACAACAAATGGGAAAGGATCTCAATGGATTTTATTATTAGTTTACCTCATACACATAGGGGTCATGATGTCATTTGGGTTGTCGTTGACAGACTAACAAAATTGGCTAGATTTATTCTTACCAAAACCACGGTAACCGCTCAACAATTGGCTTATCAATTTGTTGAGTTATTTCACTTTTATGGATTACCGATGGATATCGTTAGTGATTTAAATTTTAGGTTTACTAGTGACTTTTGGACTCAAGTCTTTAAGAAACTAGAAACTACGTTGAGCATGAGTTCCGCAAATCATCCTCAATCTAATGGACAAACTGAATGAGTTAATCAAATTATTGAGGACATGCTTCAAACTTATGTAGCAAAAACCCCTTCTAAGTGGGAGCAATACCTTCCTATCTTAGAATTTGCCTATAATAGCTCTAAACATACATCCACTGGATATAGTCCTTTTATGTTGATGTATGGTTTTTCAGCCACGTGCCCCAGTTGATGTCATGATTCATCATGATACATTAGACAGTACACGCAATGTTTTTCAAGACATGAAGCAAATGTTGCATATTGCCAAAGAGAATGTCAATACATCTCAAGATCATGCTCGATTTTATGTTGATCAGGATAGACGTCCTCGTGCCTTTACTATTGGTCAAAAAGTTTTTTTGCGTGTCCCTATTGACTCTACGTCATTGTCTATGGCCAAGTGCGCTAAGTTAGCCCCACGATATTGTGGCCCATTTGAAATCCTTAAGCGGGTTGGGTCATCTACTTATCACCTTGCCTTACCTCGGAATGTTGGTATTCATCCTGTTTTTCACATTAGTCGTCTAAAACCATTTTTAGGCTCTGGTGATAACACTAGAGGATTTTTCTTACAAACCTCATGTTCCTGAACGACTTCTTGATTCTCGTACTAAACATTTATGTTCTAAAGAGATCGGGCTATTCGAGATCAAATGGGTGGATAAACCTATTGATGATGCCACATGGGAACGCGAGCATACTCTTAAGGCACAATTTCCTCACTTTATATAGCAAGAGTGCAATTTTTTGAAGTAGGGGATTATGTTATGTACACATAACATTGGTGAGGGTAGGTCACCAATATTTACATTAGTGAAGGGTATGTTCACTAATGCTAAAAAGGGGACTAATGATTGGATAGAAGGAATGATAGGTGCATGCACTATCATGATTTGGACAACCAATGAATGGAGAGCCTTTTAAAAAGGCACATCTATTCAAGGGGCCTAGGAAAAGGTATATATATGAGGCTTAGCTACCCTCATAATCACATTACGTCGGAAGGCTGTTGTCTTAGACACCGGTGGTGCGGGCTAGGCTTTGGTCTCGACGATCGTGTTTATCTCTTCCAAGGTATTAATCATCCTAATATCCGACGGTATGGGATGTCGGTGGTAGGTTGGCTATGTCTAGATCATAGCTCGGGGTGGTCGGGTGGAACGGGTTCTTCTATCCTTTCTATTTTCCTTCTTTTACTTTAGTTTGGTCTATTGATTAGTAATAGTCTCTTAACACATTCGGGAATGATGGAAAACAAACGTACCTCAAGAACATTCTACATGTCCCAACCATCATGAGAAATCTGGTCTCAATCGGCCAGATCGTATTGAAAGGCATGCAAGTGCGGTTTAACAATGAAGGGAGCTCCATTGGAAAGGACAGTCGACTTGTAGCTCACGATCGACGAGAAGGCCCAATGTTCAGCTCGAATCGAACAAGGTAAAGTCGTCCATGTTTTCAAAAGGCCTCAAAGTTGAAACCGACTTGAAACTGTGGCACAAAAGAATCGGCCACATCAATCTCCGAAGCTCTAGAACATGCAATCAAAAGGAGTCATCATCAGACTCCCGAAGTTTATAGAAAGAGAGAGAATTGTCATATGTGAGACATGCCAATTCGGCAAACAAAGTCCTAGATGTGATCCACTCATACGTGTGGGGACCAACACAGACCACAACATTCGCCAGATGCCGATATTACATGACCTTCATTGACAAATTCTCCAGGCACATCCGGATCTAGCTGATGCGGCAAAAAAGCAAAGTGTTCAGACACTTCCAAAAATTTAAGAATGAAGTCGAGAAAGCCACAGGTCCACATGTATGATGCCTTCGATCGGATGGGGGTAACGAGTACTTCTTGGATGATTTCACAGTTTATCTCCGAAAGGAAGGAATTCGATGAGAGTTCTCCTCCCGACATACACCTCAACAAAATGGAGTAGCCGAACACAAGAATTGGCACATATTAGAGGTAGCCAAGTCGATGATGATCGAAAAGAACCTGCCAAACTCGTATTGGGCAGAAGCCACCAACAGAATCGTCTACTTCATGAACAGGTGTACAACCTCTGGGGTGCACGACGTAAAGCCCCACGGGAAGTTTTATGGAAAGAAGACGAATTTATCCCACGTCCGGATATTCGGCTCCATTGTGTATGTACATATTCCCAACGAGAAGTGACTGAAGTTTGATCCTAAGTTAGAGAAATGTATCCTCCTAAGGTACTCACTCGAATAAAAGGGGTACAAGTGCTATAACCCATCTACCTGGAAATTTCGAGTGAGTCAGGAGGTTGTTTTCGATGAGTCGACATCCTAGTACGAACTAGAGACGACTTTGACTCCAGCCCTAGTCTACCCGAACTTGACCAACCAAGAGATAGAAGACGGAGATTGATAAAGGCATATGTTCAAAGAAAGTCCGATCGCGACCAAGCTCAGTGGCCACATGAGCCCCCGAGCGACCAAAGCACATCTCGACCAAGTTCGAAGATGGACAAAGGCAATGCCAAAATGCCGGAATATGAAGACGATCAATCTGACAACACTGAATCGACTCACTCACTCAACAGTGAGCTTGGTGGCTTCAATGCACCGATCATGAGGACACCTAGTGTAAAGAAATCCATTGCCACGGCAAATGAGAAACTTCATCGCTCCACCCGAGAGAAGAATTTGGTTAGCCGATTCGGCTACAATGACTATATGGCGTATCACTATACCTTTATGATGAAGGTGGTAGTTGTTCGTGAATTGGGAAGCCTTACCAAAGCCGCTAAAGATCTATGATAGGTCAAAGCATTGAATGAGGATGATAGGAACTACACGCTCCCTATGCGCAACGCTCGGCCACAACCGAGCTTAGAATCATACATAGAAAAACTGGAAATGAAAGCACGACACAATGGAGAGAAGAGTACACGGGATGTTAACGTGGAAAACCCAAAGTAGGGAAAAACCACGGCAGCCCAGAGGCTGCAATCTATCGTTATATCACAATGTACAATGGTAAAGCACCAAGGCAACGACCTCGATCTTGTTATCTTCGCCACAGGCGGCGGTTACAATAGAGGCAACAACCTCTTTCTCTCTCTCTCTCTCTCTCTCTCTCTGTACACAGTTACGCGCTCTGATCTTGCACCAACAAGAACGACAACAACTCTACACTACTAAGTTTGCTCTATGTCATATTTATACTAATATGACTTTTCGGCTATTTACAAATATAGCCCCGATGGACTCTCAGAAACATATTTACGAATATGTCCCTTCATCCGGTGAGCACTCCTCATCGGGCCTGCATCATCCGGCGCTTGCCGAGCACACGTCATCCGGTTCTCACCGGGTCTTCCGTTGTCGGGTACTCCACATCCGGTTCTCACCGGGTCTTCACCATCCGGCTCTTGCCGGGTACTCATCATCCGGTTCTCACCAGGTATTCCGTTGTCGGGTACTCTTCATCTGGTTCTCACCGGGGCTTCCGTTGCCGGGTACTCTTCATCCGGTTCTCACCGGGGCTTCCGTTGCCGGGTACTCTTCATCCGATTCTCACTGGGGCTTCTGTTGCCGGGTACGCTTCATCCGGTTCTCACCGGGTCTTCACCATCCGACTTCGGCCTCGGCCGAGTTTGCTCATCAGTACTGTTCTTCTCACTTCCCATCCGGAGGGACCTGTTTCCTAACAAAGGAGATGCAACCTCTCTCTAAGAACGAGACATGGGATCTCGTCCCCCAATCCACTCACAACAAGGAAATCGGTTGTAGATAGATATTCAAGGTGAGTATAATGTCGACAACTCTGTCAATCACTAAAAACCTCGACTCGTAGATACGCACAAACACATGGAGTCAATTATGAAGAGACCTTTGCCCCAGTGGCAAAGATGATGACTGTGTGGACCGTGATTGCCCTCGCAACTGCTAAAGGGTGGCACCTTGTTGAGTGAAAAGCTCAACATTGGGTGCGTAACACAGTGCATAACCCAGTGCGTAGACTAGGTGCGTAAAACAGCACGCATAATGTGGCCGTATCGATGCGTAAACCGAAAGGTTGTTAGTATGGTATTCCTTGTAAGGAATAATTTTGGGACTTAGTGTAGTAGGCTCATTTATGAGCAGTCAACTAATGTCAGTACTTGTGTCAGCCCGATAGTCAGGGCTTGTATAAAAGGTGCTAACTGAGCACGAAGTATGTACAAAGTGTCATTATTTTGAAATAGAACTGAGTTGTCTACTCTCTCTCTCTCTCTCTCTCTCTCTCTCCCTCTCCATCTCCATCTCTGCGTTTTCTGTGTTTTACCAAACTGGCATTCTCCAAACTGTGTACTCTGTGTTTCGCATACGCTTCCACACACGTATTCTTTTACATGGTATCAGAGTGTGAGGGTTGAAGTCCTCTACAACCGACAAAAAAGCTTGCGACAAAGACATAGTTGAGTTGTTATTCTTGGTTTTCGGAAAAGATAAAACAGCAACATGGACAGAGGAATGGGAAGCTCACTACCGATTGAGAAGCTCGATAGGAGCAACTATGCATCTTGGTCGTACAAGATGCACCAGTACTTGCTTGGTCATGGCTATTGGAGTTATGTCGAAGGAGCTAATGATACAGCTCTCGAATTGACACACTGGGATTTTTCAGCTTGGGAACAGGCGGCAAGCAGAGTTCTCTACTGCTTTGCGTCCTGTGTGAGTGACTAGCTATTGAGCCATATTCAGGATACCAAGACGCCAAAGGACGCATGTGCGAATCTCAAGAAGATTTTCGCCGCTAGCACCAAAGCCAGGAAGCTTCAACTCAGGCAGGAGTTGAGCAATGTTCGACAATGAGATATGTCGGTGGCTGATTACACCTCCAAGATCAAAGAAATTTGTGACTCTCTCACCTCCGTCAACGTGAATGTCGAGGAAGATGAGATGGTGCAGGTTTGTCTTGGTGGGTTAGCATCAAAGTTCAGAGCGTTCCGAACGGCGGTCTGTACGAGGGAGAATACACCTACGTTCTTCGAGCTTCAGTCAATGTTGCTCGTGGAGGAAAATCACGTGGGTGCGTCGACGAGTACGCACACCGACGAAAAGATGCTATACACAAAGGGAGATAGGCCCCATGGTCGTGGTGGACGAGGCGGATCGGCGCATAATGGAGGCGGCCGAAAAGGGCTGAATGGACTGCATAATCGAAATGTCGGGAACAATTCCGAACCCTTCGGATGCAGGGGGAGTCATGGCGGTGCCAGAAGCTGGCAAGAGAAGGCCACGATAGAATGTTGGTACTATGGCAAGAAAGGCCACAGTGAGAGGGAGTGCTGGAAAAAGAAAGCCAACTCAGACAAAGCCGAATCGAGAGGAAGAGACGCAGGAAGGCGTCAAAAGTCGCACTAAGCTGAGGGCTCCGAATGAGCTGGAAATGGATCGGGTCTTGCCTTCGTAATGAAGCACAAGGCCAATTCAATGGTCGTGAAAACCTCGAAATCGACCGAGGTGTGGTATTTTGCGTAGCTCTCCGTCACTCGTGTCATGTATGCATAATGATGCGCCATTTACTCGTGGTATTCGAACCGCACCACGGGGTTCTTTTGGCGGGTAAATTGGCGTAATTGCTCAATAGCCGGTTTTGAGGCCCTCTTGGTCCGTCTTCATTCTTCTCGGAGTCGGATTCGCTTCGATCCGATTTTTCTTTATCAGTGTCGTACTCTGACATCTTCTTCTTTCCCTTCTCTTTGCGCGTAAACCGTCTCCTCGGTTTCCTGCGCGAGGAATGAACGGATGAGTCTCCACTACTTGCCAGCTTTGCGTCTGACTGGTCGTGTTGACTAAGTCGCTCATTCGGCCCACTTAGCCTGAATGAGATTGGACTCTCTTCAAGAGCTCCGATGTCTCCTTCATCTTGAGGCATTTCAGCCTCGCTGACCTCTCCGTTAGAGATCAGAATGGAGTCGTCAGGGGTTGGAGGTGAAGGCAAGTACCACGAGGCGAACTCGTCGAACACAACATCACGACTTACGTGAGATTGTTTGGTTCGGGGGTTATAACCGTTATAACCCTTCTATTCGTCTAAGTAGCCAACCAAGATACACTTATCGGCTTTGGCGTCTAGCTTCGTCCGGAGCCCTCAACGTAGTGCGATCGCTGCCGATTTCCTTGCTCAGTGTACAACATCTTCCTCTATGTACAACATCTTATTGTCGGCATGCGTACTCGTTGACACACCCGCATGGTTCTCCTCTACTAGGAGAATTGAATGTAAGTCGAAAAACGACGACATATTCTTCCTCGTATAGACAGCAGTTCGGAATGCTCTGAACTTCGATGCTAACCCTCCGAGGCAGACCTGCACCATTTCATCGTCCTCAACGTTTACATTGATTGAGGCGAGAGAGTCACAATTGTCCTTGATCTTGGAGGTGTATTCAGCCACCTACATATCTTGTTGTCGAACATTGCTCGACTCTTGCCTAAGTTGGAGCTTTGTGGTTGTGGTGCTCGCGCGAAAATCTTTTTCAGATTTCCCCAAGCATCCTTCGGCATCCTCGCAACTGGAATGTAGCTCAAAAGCTAATCGCTCACACAGGATGCTAAGCAGTAGAGAACCCTACTTGCTACTTGTTCCCAGGCTGGGAAATCTCTTTGTGTCGATTCGGGTGTTGCGTCATTAGATCCATCGACGTAACACCAGTAGCCATGCCCGAGCAAGTACTGGTGCATCTTTGTTGAGTGATGGGTGCGTAACACGGTGCGTAACCCAGTGCGTAGACTCGGTGCGTAAAACAGTATACATAACGTGGCCGTATCGGTGCGCAAACCGAAAGGCCGTTAGTATGGTATTCCTCGTAAGGAATAATTTTGGGAGTTAGTGTAGTAGGCTCATTTATGAGCAATCAAGTAATGTCAGTACTTGTGTCAGCCCGATAGTCGGGGCTTGTATAAAAGGTGCTCACTGAGCTGGAAGTATGTATAGAGTGTCATTATTTTGAAATAGAACTGAGTTGTCTGCTCTCTCTCTCTCTCTTTCTCTCTCTCTCTCTCCATCTCCATCTCCATCTCTGCATTTTTTGTGATTTACCAAACTATCGTTCTCCAAACTGTGTACTCTGCGTTTCACATACTCTTCCGCACACGTATTCTTTTACACACCTCCATCAAATGGATGTAAAGAACGCCTTCCTACAAGGAGAATTAGAAGAGGAGGCCTTCATGATTCAACCACCTGGTTTCAAATCGACAAAGAATTTTGACTATAGTCTACCGACTCAAGAAGCCATTTCTAAAAGTAAATATGTGGACGCTAAGACAACACCGGCTCATCTGGATAGCAACATAATATAGACACGGGTTTAATGGAAACCTTGCACACACACACACACACAAACACACAAGGGAGAGACAGAGTTAGGGCAGAACATAACTCAATTCAAAATAATAATAATACTTTGCACATACAATGTGCTCTGTGAGCACTTTTATCAAGTCCTTAAAAGGACTGACATAAGTACTCACAAGTACTTCAATGCTCATACACGCGACTGACACGAACTCCAAGGAATCTGCCGACGAACTAGGCTAGATTCGTAGGCCTCTAACAGCCTACCGGTTACAATACGATTCAGTTCTCAGTTCCGGATATCGATCTAGCCTTGGCTTATTCAGCCTATCTGGATCCAGTTGAGCTTGTCTGCTCAACACTCCCCCTCAAGCTCAACTTGAGGTCGGATCGTACTGTCTTTGTTTGTCGTAGCCGGTCCTCTCCTCCGGTTACCCCTGGCGTCCTCCCGCCTTGCTTGCACTCCTCGACCCATCCAGTCCCGCTTTCCACGACCCATACGGTCTCCCACCTCTCGACCTTCTCGGTCAGCTTGTCTACTCATAAGGCCCTTCTCAGCTCCTTCGTTGTTGCGACTTCAGCGTTTCTTGACCCATCCGGTCTCCTGCCTCTCGACCTTCTCGGTCAGCTTGTCTACTCATAAGGCCCTTCTCAGCTCCTTCGTTGTTGCGACTTCGGCGCTTCTCGACCTATCGGTTTCTCTGTGTCAGTGTTGACTTCAACTGCCTCCTTGTCCGTTTGGCCTTCAGTTGATCCGGCTCCTCCGAATCGAACTCCTCTGTAGAATAGGTTGCCTTCGATTCGTTCTAGCTATTGCCTGAATTGGTTGTCTCCAATTCCTCCTCAAACTTGAGGCCCTTTAACACATCAGACAACGTCCGGTTCTTGGCCCTCTGGTAGGCTCCTTCCTTCTTGAGTCTGCCACCATCATTGCTTGTTCCAACTTTATCAGATGTGCCAACCTCTTCAACCGACTTGGTTTCCTTTTTCTTCTTCTTCTCTCCCCTATCTCTCTGGCTTTTTGTCCGGTGCCATTTCCTACCTTTCACATTTCTAATCCAGTTCTCCCCGTACCGGTACTAGTTCTCCCCCTCAAGTGCGGCATGTCGAGATGCTGAAGACCAAGCATCTCCGAAAAATGCTGCAACTTGTCAGTTCTGAGGGCCTTGGTGAAGATGTCGGCAACCTGCCGATCCATCCGGACATACCAGAGTTTGACTTCACCACTGAGGACCCGCTCACGCACAAAGTGATAATGCATTTCTATGTGCTTCGTCCGACCATGGAACACAGGGTTGTCCGCTGCATGTTGCTCATGTTGTCGCAATAGATTTGGATCAGACTCGGGACTTCGATCTGGAGGTCTTGCCGCACCCACCGAAGCAATATGGCTTCATAGGTAGCAATGGTAGTGCCCCGATACTCAGCCTCAGTGCTCGAAAGAGCCACAATCGGCTGCCTTTTGCTACTCCACGCAACAATCGCACTACCTAGAGAGAACATGAATCCGGAAGTGGATCGTCGATCCGACGCATCTCTGGCCAAGTCAGCATCGATATATCCGACTAGCTTCTCGGTTATACCATGTCGGTATAACAATCCCCGGTCCTTAGTGCCGCTAACATACCACAGTATTCGGTGTGCGCACTGAAGGTGCTCCATAGTTGGCTTCTGCATGAAGTGACTGATCGTTCTGACCGGATAGCTAATGTTGGGTCGGGTGATCGTCAAATATATAAGTCTTCCAAAAATTTGTCGAAACCGTTTGTCATCCCAGGCCGGTCCAGAGTCGAGACGAAGCTTCAATTTTCGGTCCAAGGGTGTGGAGACTAGTCGGCAATCCGTCATACCGAACTTGTATAGCATATTCAGTACATAATGTCGTTGAGGGAGCAATATCTCGTCGGGGGTGTGGATCACTTTGATCCTGAGGAAGTAATGAAGGTTCCCCAGGTTCATCATTTCGAAAGCGTTCGAGAGCTGGGACTTCACTCGGTCGATTTCAGGGAAGCTGGGTCTGGTGATGACTAGATCATCCACGTATAACAAGATACATATCGGACCGTCCAGACCATTCCGGATGAATAGTGAAGAGTCCAACTTCGAGGCCGCAAACCCCATCTTATGCAACCGATGCATGATCTTTGAATTCCAATCGCGAGGGGCTTGCTTCAAGCTGTAAAGGAACTTCTTGAGTCAGCACACTGCCGACTAGTTCATCTCCAACTAAAAACTGGGGGGTTGGATCATGTCGACCTATTCTTCCAGATCACTTTGAAGCAACGCATTCTTCACATCCATTTGGTGAAGATGCCACCCCCTTTCCACATCAACTACTAGCACTACATGAACCGTTGTCATCTTCGCTACCGGAGCGAAGGTCCCATCGTAATCAATTATGTGGGTTTGCACGTACCCATTGGCCACTAACCAGGCCTTGTACCGGATGACCGAACCGTCAGCATTTACTTTATGTTGTACACCCACTTGCAACCAATCGGTTTGCAATGTCAGGGAGGGTCAACCAGGTCCCAAGTCTCGTTCGCATCCAATGCTCATATCTCTTCCTCCATAGATGCATGCCAATTTGCGTCTTTTGCCGCTTCTTCATAGCTCTTGAGCTCATGCACTTCCGCCACCTTCATCATGTACGCATAGTGATACGCCATGTACTCATTATATCTGTACCTTTTAAGAGGGTTCTTTAGGTGGGTGGATCGGCACAACTTCTGGTTCGCCAATATCGTGGCCCTTTTGGCCGACTCAAACTTCTCTTTCGAAGGTTCGTCTCTATTTTGTCTAGAGTCAGATTTGCTCCAATCCAACTATTCTTTGCTAGTGGCATATTATGGCATCTTCTTCTTCCCCTTCTCCTTGCGCGTGAACCATATAGATTACTGAATCCTTCTTCCTCTCTTCCTAGATCGTTTCAGGCTCACTGGCCTCATCCTCCGAAATTGGGTCGGAGTCGGACATGATACCGACTCATCAAATTCGACATCTCGGCACACTCGAACTTGTTTTGTTCGAGGGTTATAGCACTTATAACCGTTTTCCTCATGTGAGTAGCCAACAAGGATGCACTTCTCTGACTTCGGGTCCAGCTTTCTCTGCTTCTCATCCGACACATGCATATATGCAATGTTACCGAATATCTTAAGGTGCCTTAAATTCGGCTTCCACCCGAAATACAACTCGTGTGCTAACACCTTATCCCCGATCCGTTTTTGGATGTCGACGGCCATCTGAACCACTTCGGCCCAGTAGAACTTGGGCATGCTCTTCTCTTCCAGCATTGCCCATGCCGCCTCCACAATTGACGGGTTCTTCTTTTCGGCCACACCATTTCGTTCTATTTTGTATCTCCAACTGAATTCTCTCCAAATTCCCATATGTTGAAGATAACTGTTGAATTGGATGGAAAATTATTCTTTCCCGCCATACGACCGCAGGCACTTGATCTTCCTTTTCGTTTCCCGTTCGACTAAACTCTACAAGTTCTGGAAACAAACAAAAACTTTGCATTTCCTTTCAATTAGGTAGATCTATGTGTGCCGGTTGTAGTCCTCGATCAAGGAGACGAAATATCGGCTCCCACCAAGGCTACTGTTCTATGCCAGTCCCCATACACCCGAATGTATTAGATCGAGCTTGTTATGGCTCCAGTTTCTTTCAGTGGGGAAGGGAAGCCAGTGTTGCTTCCCGAGCGAGCAAGCTTCACAAATTTGGGCCTTCCAACCACTGAATTTTGGCAATCCGAAAACAACCTGTTTCGATTGTAGGTCCTGACGCCTCTAATAATTGATGTGGCAGATCCTCTTGTGCCATAGGTCAATATCTGATTGAACCTTCTATCCTTTTACGAACATACCAGTGTCGACGTCGTTGGTGTCGAGGATAAACATCCTCCCGTCCTGGCACCGCACCTGCATCCGTTGGTCGACGATCTACCCGACCGACACCAAGTTCTTTGTGGTTGTCGGAACATGTAGTACGTTCATAAGCTTTCGCTTTTGTCTAACATGCACAATCAAGTGAGGAGTGTCGTCTCCGATTTCGACAACTCCCGGTTACTCCGGCTTTTCCAGAAACGAGAACCACTCTTCGTGGCTCGTCAAGTGGTTTCATGCTCCGGAGTCAACATACCACACTTCCTCCGATCCGGAAGTGGTATTCTTCATTGAGTTTTCCTTGTGTTTCAGCACAAAGGTTGCCCCTTTTCCGGTCTTACCGGTTCCGGATGCTTTTGATCCTTCTGCACAGTGCGAGCTATACCATTTCCCTTCTCCGGACTTGCCGGATCTGGATTTTTCCGAATTGGCGCGCTTCTTTCAGCACTCACTCCCTTTGTGGCCCTTCCGGCCACAGAACCAACATTTCGTTGTGGTCTTCTCTTGCCGATTTCTAGTGCCGCTTTGACACCCCCTTTTTCTGGAGGGTCTGAAACTATTGTTGACACCATCCTTGTGCCTTTTGTTCGCCTCTTGACGACCGCTTCCACCGTGTGCCGATCCACCTCACCCGCCACTACCCCAGGGCCTCTCAGCCTCTGTGTACAACATCCTGTTTTAAATGTGCATGCTCGTTGACGCACCCGCGTGGTTCTCCTCTACAAGGAGCATCGACTGTAAGTCAAAACACGATGGTGTATTCTCTCTTGTATAGACCGCCGTCTAGAATGCTCCGAACTTTGACGCCAAGCCCCCGAGAGAAACCTACACCATCTCATCTTCCTCAACAGTCACGTTGATGGAGGCAAGTGAGTCGCAGATCTCTTTGGTTTGGGCTATATAGTCGGCCATCGACGTGTCGTTATGTCGGACATTGCCCAACTCTTATCGGAGTTGCAGCTTTTGAGTCGTGGTGCTTGCGGCGAAGACCTTCTTTAGGTTCCCCAAGCTTCCTTCGGCATCTTGGCGTCCCGGATATAGTTGAGCAGCTAATCACCAACACTCGACGCGAAGTAGTACATCACCCTACTTGCCGCTTGTTCCCAAGTTAGGAAGTCCCTGTGTGTCGTATTAGGTGCCGTGTCGTTAGCTCTATCGACATAACTCCGGTAACCGTGCCCAAGCAGGTACTGGTGCATCCTGTATGACCAAGATGCATAGTTAGATCTGTTAAGCTTCTCTGTCGGGAGCGAGCTAGCCATTCCTTTGTTCATTCTAACCTTTGTTTTCTGTTCTCTACCGGGTGTTAGGGTTTGTCTTCTGAATTCGTTCGTTGGTTGCAGAGATTCTCAACCCTCGCACTCTGATACCATGTAAAAGTAAATATGCAGAAGCTAAGATAACACTGGCTCATCCGGATAGCAACAAAATACAAACATTAGGTTTAATGGAAACCTTGCACACACACACACACAAGGGAGAGATAGAGTTAGAGTAGAACACAACTCAATTTAAAATAATAATAATACTCTGTACATACAATGTGCTCTGTGAGCACTTTTATACAAGTCCTTAAAAGGACTGATAGAAGTATTGACAAGTACTTCAATGCTCATACGAGCGACTGACACTAACTCCAAGGAATCTGCCTACGTATTACTCTAGATTCGTAGGCCTGTAACGGCCTACCAGTTACAATCCGATCCAGCTCTTGGTTCCAGATACCATCCGGATACTGATCTGGTTCTCTATTCCGGATACCAATCCGGCTCTGGCTTATTCAGTTGATCCGGATCCGGTTGAGCTTGTCCGCTCAACACCATTGTAAGGACTCAAGCAAGCACCGCGTGTGTGGCACTCGAAGATCACTCAGTATCTTCACCAAATCGGCTTCTGGATGTCGTAATCGGTTAACTCCCTCTACATCAAAAGTGACTTGTTGTTGTCGCCGCATGTGAAGCCGTTTGGCTGAAAAGAATATTGAAAGATCTGGGCATTCCCATCAAGGATTCGATTCTCCTTTACTGCGACAACATGAGGAGTATCCATCTGGCTCGGAACGTAGTGTTCCATGCGCGCAAGAAGCATATCAAAGTGCACTATCACTTGATTAGAGAGCGCGTTCAAGCTGGAGATGTCAACCTGTAGCACTTCAACATGAACCTTCAGGTAGCAGACATCTTCATGAAAGCCTTAGGAGTCGACATGCTCAGGCAATTCATGGCAGTCCATGGTCTAACGATAGCCGCATTGCCGAACTTGAGGGGGAGTACAACTAACAAGAATAAAGCAGCAGCCGAATACCAGTCAATCAACCAATCGAAGTCGACTAAGGGGAGTTGAAGCATGAAGCCAAACAAGCCAACAATATCGAAGGAACGAAGGAGAATAGTAGAAGCCGAGCCAAGCCAACCATAGAGTCGAGAAACCCAAAGAGCCGAAACGAGCCAAACAGCAAGACAATCTCTCCGAAGCATGTTGAAACTTGAGAATCAAACCCAACTTCCCCAATGAAATGGCTTTCACACTAGCAGTGGACACACTATGCTAGTTTTGTAAATAGCAGAAAGGGTAGTTGCCCTAGGATAGTTGGTATATAAACCAACCTTTTGTAACCTAATTACTCTTGGATGTAATTTTGGTTTTTGCTAATATAGTTTCTTGTTCCTTGTCTCTCTCTCCCTCTCTCTGCCTTGTCTTACATACACACATAGAGCACTATCCGCTGCACAAAATCACACTAGATTCTTTACAATCTGAAAGAAGACATTTATATGTCTAAACTAGTAAGCTTCATGGCGATGGGGGAGGAAGGGCACCTCGTATGTTGACTGAAGAAAAGTCTTTACATCTTAAAGCAAGCGTCGAGGATGTGGTAAACAAAGTTCGACTCCTACATCCGGCAAGTTGGATACAGTCGGTCCAACTCCGACCCATGCATGTACATGCTCATTGCCAACAAGGACAAAGCCAAAATCGGGAAGCTAAAACAAAAACTTCGCGAGAAATTCTCGATGAAGGAACTTAGAGAGGCTTGACACATTCTGGGCATGAGGATAGAGCAAGACAGGACGAAGAAGATCCTACAACTACTCTCCCAATCTGACTATATCCATAAGTTGTTAAGGTGATTCAACATGGACAAGTCAAAGCCATCACCAACTCCGCTCCTGACATCAATTCGACTAATGGATAGGGAATCTCCCTCTACAGAGGTTGAGATTGGGTAGATGAGTAAGGTACCCTAGGCATTAGCCGTAGAAGTCTCATGTATGCGATGGTAGCCACCCGACCCGACGTAGCCTATGTTGTAGGCACCACCAACCGATACATGCCAAGAAGAAGCACATTGAGGTGAGGTATCACCATATATGGGAGCTCGTCACCAACAAGAAGCGCGAAGACCAGAAAGTAGATATAGAGGTGAACATCATCAACAACCTGAGGAAGCCACTCCTAGATCACTGCTTTGGAGCATTAAGGCGACAAATGGGACTACAACAAGCTAAGGAGAATAGGCAAGCTGAATCAGAGGTAGCAGTGAAAGAGTCAAAAGTTGAAAGGGCTAAACAGCCCGAAAAGGAAAAATGGTCCGAAGGAGTCGAAAGAGACAAACGACTTGCAGAGCTGATTAGCCAAAGAGCAAAGGAGCCGAAGGACCGGAGGAGCCGACTCAACCACTCCCGATTCAGGAACTAGTCTAGCTTGTAATTTCGAATTGTAATTTAAATGCAAAATGTAATTTAAGTTCACGGGGAGATAACCTCTAGTTTATTTCTTTACAATTAGAGTAGTCCTTTTACGGGGGAGTTTGTTGGATTAAAAGTCCCACTCTACCTGTTCATTGTGTCCTCCTCGTGTGAACACTCCCAAAGGGAGTTAGGGCTCAGTTACCCTAACTATAAATAATAGGGAATTGAGAACACGTTCGCGTTCACAAGTGGAAGGATCGCGCATAAATGGAAGGATAAGGGAAATTTTAGGGGTTTTTCAATGATTTTACGAAACACATTGATACCAGTATCATACATGTTCAAACATACTATGAAAAAGGTTAAAAATCCACTATTTTCGTGATTTAGAAGTAACTAAAAAAAGACGAATTTCAAAAAGATACATTCTCAATTTATATCACAAACTTCACAACCAATGTTATTTTATAAGAAACAATTTTTTAGAAATCATAAGAATTCAAAACACATGATTTTATATTACTCGATTTGTTACAAGCGGAATGTAGTTACACTTAATAGCCAAATATACATTCATGATCACTCCTTTACGGAGAATCACTACTATAACTAATATACAATGACGATTCCTCCTCATCATCCTCGGTTGTACCAATCAGTGCATTATCTTCGTCATAAACCAAATGGTTTGACTCTAGATTATATGTAGCAGATCTCGTTTGCCTTTGACTCGAGCCACCTTGTAGACCTGGTAATTTTTCTTTTATTATATCTATTGTTGACTTCCTTAATCGTCCGGCTTTTGTAAGTGTGAAGTCGTACACGATGATATCCACATCAGATATATCAAGGGTCGAGGTGTTATGAATGTTTCGCTTCCTCTTCCTACCTCCCCTTCTTGTTTGGCATTCAATCATCTCCAATGTATACTTACCTGTAAAAGCATTTGCACTTCTAGTGTTGTACCAATGAACATTTATAGACTTGATCGTGTTTTCTATTTCATGCATTAGCACTTCTAGAATTTTACCAACCCAAAATTGGTGGCCATGTGAGTTCTCATCAGCCGGCATTGCAATCAACATCCCCGCGGTGAGCTCTTGCAAATTTCCTTGCCATCTAGCTTCGACTGCTTTGGTCATCCTTGGTCCCACATAAATGTCTCTTTGTTGTGGATGGACCAAGCTGTCATTAATCACATTTACTAGTTGCTCCGGACTTCTATTTACGTGATCATGTTGCAACGACCATGTGAATGGTGTTTCCAAATTCCAATTATCAACAGATACACAATTGTCTATAATTTCTTTCTGATCACTATAAAATACATCCCACCATGACGTGTCTTGTTGTGCGGCATATTTCTTGGCGGCCTCAATATGCTTTCTTTTTTCTTCTAAGGCTTGGAGCCATGACCGTTTTTGTTCTGATACCAAGTCGCTCTGCAACTGTCCTTTCTTCTCAATTGGCATTTGCTTAGCTCCATGGACAATTGTACTCGGCATACAAAGTAATAACTGGCAACCACCTTCAGGTTCCCATGTTGTAGAAGATGAATATTGTTTGGCATACAAAAGTGTAGAACCACTTATTCCATTTTTCTTTATCAAAAAAATGTGATTGAAACTTATATTGTTTAACTGAGCAAGCACTTTAACATTCCCACCACCCCCATCTAATATATATCTCTTAAAGTCATATACCTCCTTCAAGTGTAACACTTTTGGGCGTGGTGTATAAGCATCACAAATGACATCAAATAGTTTAGGTAAAGTGAAAGCATCATGCCGAGACAACTGTCTGGAGAATGTGCTAAACATCTGATCTATATGGTCATGTGTGTGGCCAACCAAAAGGAAATTGACTTTCACTTTCCTAAACAATTCTAGGTTGACCAACATACTTAGATAGCCAAATACAGTTGAATTTTTGTTCTCTCTAGTAGTATTGTCCAATTGAATGTATAGAACAGGGGGGAAAGGTTGTCCCCAAGACATCAAAACTCGGTGAATCATTGTAACTGTTAGGTTAGGGTCATTGTGAACATTGGGGTAAGTAATGAAGACGTGAGGTCGAACAAACCTATTATAAGCCAAGCATCCCACCAAGTGCATTTGAACAAGGCACTCATCATTGACATCTTTGGGGAGCCTCCACATATGCGGCAAGCATGTCTTCTTCTGGTCCATGCCATCTATCATTAAGCACATGTATTGTTTGGGCCTCTTCAAACACTTCTCTCTATGATGCATCGCCTTCCTTCGTTCTAAGAATTGTGCCTCACGATGCTCTTGTAGTAACTTCTTACTCGTATCCTTTTCCATTGATGTCTTTGCACCTTTAGCCAAACTTTTAAGATTTGCACAAATGGAGCAATACCCCATACGTACTTTACGAGGAATAATAACATTTGAAAACTGAGCTCTCCATAATCTTGTGAATTGGCTATATGTGATCGACTTATTACGTGAGCCCAGCATATCAGATCGATAGACATCATAAACTTCCCGACGTGTATAATTATCAGAAAGATGCATCCTACCTGTAGTGGGCATTACTTCACAATTTAACTGAAAGTAAGTTTTCATCCAGCCAATAGCTAGTCTTCCAATTGCACCTTTCATACTTGGAACCTCTTTACAATTGAGCATCTGATCCCCGCTAAGTAGACGTTGTTGTACTCTATGTAGCCGCATGTTACTAGCACATAACGCAATTTTGAATGCAACTCTACATATCTGTTGCGCATGGAAGATATAATACTCGAATGATACTTTGATCCCCGTACATTTGTCAGATACTAGTTGCATATGTGACCCGAGGTAAGTGTCTTGCTCATCACCGGTCATCGAAAAATAGTATCGCCTTAATTCTCGCAACTTTGATTTTCCAATCATAGACATACAACCACGGGCACAACATATTTTGTTGACATCAAATCCAATCTGTTTATCTGATGTCACCAAGCTAAATCTAGCTAGACGAATTCTTCGTGGGATTCTTCTAATATGCATAGGGCTCCCAGATTTCTCTTCCTACATAGAGGTTGGTGTAACATTGTTACAGTCTAATTCTTTGTTGTGACCATCGCCAATGTTATTCAATGTTTCCTGGGCACTTCCTTCATTCTCGGTATCTTTATTAATATCGTATTCTTCAATAGAGAACTCTTCACATGTGTCATTATGTACATTCCCTGTAGATGAGCTCAGACAATATTCTTCGATAGAATATGGTGAGTCGGTCGACAGACAATATTCTTCAATCGAATATGGTGACTCTGATGACAAACAATACTCTTCAGTAGAAAACGATGGGTCTGATGACAAACAATATTCTTCAATCGAGAACGGTGAATCTTCACTCATGGCTTAAGGTCTAGATAGGGCTCTCTAAGTTATGGGCTTAGGGGAAAGAAAAAAACTAATAAGCTCCTCTCTAAACATATACTCCTCCCTAAACATAAACTTCTCTTTAAACAAAAGCCAAATCAATAGAATGTCTATATTATGTAATATTCTATTAATACAATACATCAAAAAATTATTTTTAATAAAGTAATTGTACTTAAAATATCAATTATTATATAAACTAGATCTATATAAAGTTAAATCAAGTAAAATATAAAACTAATCATTAACAAGCCATGAATATGTTGGATTAATGTTAAAATCATTGGCTAATTAATGGCACCCATTTTGATATAGAACGTCTCACTCATTGGTTCTTTAATGCTCACCATTTTAAATATTAGACTTATCAATCATTGGTTAATTTATGCCCACATCTTTAATACACAACATTTGAGAGTCATAAAAATTGTTGGTTTTAGTAATCAATCATTGGTACATTCATGAACCTCTATCATTGTCTCATTCATAACCTTTGAAGTCATTGTAGGTTGTTATGACTATAAAAGATTGATCAATATGGTAGTTTGACTTTGTAATCATTAATACAATCATAAGTTTCTCTAGTTAATGTGACTATGGTTACCAACTAACTATCCTCAAAGTTACCAACCTTGGTTAAGGTGACTATGGTTACTTTAACCAATGTGTTCAATCCCTATAAATAGGAAGACCTCGTCATATTTCACTCACCAGAGCGTACAGAGCACACAGAATGTAGAGAGCACACAGAGCACAAAGCACGAAAGCGCGATCTCCGCCTCCACTTCCACACGATCAAACATGTCTTCAAAGAGAATCGAGCGCGAGGACTCCAGGTAGACCTCTGACACTGTGGACATTTTTGTAAATATGTTTCGTTTCTCAAGAACTCGATACGCCGTATCGAGTTCATGTATACAATACAAATATTTATACATGAACTCGATACGGTGTATCGAGTTCATAATTTAATTTTGCTTTTTATACAGGAACTCGATACGCCGTATCGAGTTCGTGTTTAAAGTGTAGGTTTTAAACACGAACTCGATACGGCGTATCGAGTTCGTGCGTATCGAGTTCATGTTTAAAACCTACACTTTAAACACGAACTCGATACGGCGTATCGAGTTCCTGTTTAATGTTTGAATTTTAAACAGGAACTTGATACGCCGTATCGAGTTCCTGTTTAAAGTTTAGGTTTTAAATACGAACTCGATACGCCGTATCGAGTTCCTGTTTAAAGTGTAGGTTTTAAACAGGAACTCGATACGCCGTATCGAGTTCCTGTATATAAGAAGGCTTTGAGAGAGAAAATTTGTATTTTTGGGGTAACAAATAATTTTGGGATGGAAAAGTTATCAAATTGTCTGGCAAAATCAGTCTTTTTATGTTGGCTTTCCTTACTTTTAAAAAAAAACATGCTCTAATTATAGGTGTTTTATGACCTACTTTAGCTTAAAATAGTAGAAAATGATCCACAAATTGCCTTTACGATAGCAAATTCTCGTCAATATAGGTTTGGAATCTATATAAGTCATACCTACTATTTAAAAGAATATATAACCCTTTTTACTTATTACGATATATATTTTCTAGGTTGAATAGCCCTGCCTATAATAGATTTTTGAATATAGGACTGCTCCTGGGAACTGTTCTTCATGTTAATATACAACCTTAATCTACGTGACTACCTAACTTATGTTTTTGCATATACTTTCTTAAATAGGTCGTTTGAAAACCTGTCGGACCGACCGGTGAAGAAAATAAAGCTTCGCATACAAGGTTCTCCAATCGAAGCCCAGACCAAGGTAGCTCCTGAGACCATGAAGAGAGGAAAAAAGCTTCTCTTTAACGAAGAGACAAAATCTCAGCCACATAGTGATGTTAGCCAAAAGAAACTTGTCGCCACTATTGGAGGTGAAGACCTTCCTGACCGAGATCTAACGAACAAGGAATGGTGTAAGCAATATGTCGACTCAAAGAGAAAAGTCGTATTGTATACAGCAAAGAAGAAGGGTGAGGGGCAACTTGGAAAGGAAACCCCATTTATGTATGGCCGTATTCTACGATTTGACTACGAAGATGCAGATTCGGCCAACATACTGGTAATGATAGAGTGCTCCAAGGGGGGTACGTAAAGTGTTCCTTTCAGAAGACCTTTTAGTAAAAGAATCTTGTGGGCCAGAAGTGTTCAAAAAAGCACTTGATAGCTCACAAAACCTTATTGTTACCTTGAGGCCTTATATACAAGGCCATGTAACTCTAAGAAATGAAGTGCCCTCCCCATTGAAGCCAACAAAAAAGGTTTCCAAAGTCCAGTCAAGACCAGCAAAGAAGAAGACAACGAAAATGTCAGATACGGATTCAACAAGTGAAAACGAAGAGGAGGATAATAAGGGGACGCCAGGAGCTGAGCTGGCCTCGGGTGTTTTGTCATCCGAGCAGAATAAAATAAGGAGAGAGTTAATGCAACGGAAGCTGGTCAGGAAAGGGCAAGTATTTAATTTACCTATAACACACATCCATCGGCCCCCTATTGATGAAAAAACAGGTTGAAGACCACTTGAGATTAGAGACCCTCACCGCATGCATGTTCAAAATCTCAAGAAAAAAATGAAAATTAATCCTCATGCCACTGTGGTGCCTTTTATTGTTATGGTAGATCCTGAAGAATGTGAAACCATTGAAGATTTTGATATTAGAAAACATGATCAATATAATTATTTTGTCATTGGTGGATCGCATTCAGCAGAGGCACGTCGGCAACTTGTGAGAGAACAACCAACAACTTTCTTCTTCAAGTATGCCGAGTGCAAAATTTATGTTGGGCTCACAACCGAAGAGGCTAAGCTGTTGGCATGGGACCATAATAATGATAATGACTATAGGCAGAAAATGTCGTCCATTGAGCGTATACGGTTCTTCCACCACGAGTATTTAGATGTGAAACAAAAGTTTGGTGTGAAGTTACATCCAGGCCTTCGACGTCAATGTCTGCATGAAGTCGGCATTGTGGTAGATGATAATGTTAGGTCCGATGGTCTTCGAAAGTATGAGTCTTGGTTTCAATTGGCGTTTAGAGATGGAGAAGTATGGGACCTACAAGATCAAATCTTCTCAATGTGGGAGAATAAGGAGGTAAAGGGTCAACGACAAAAGAAATGTAGGGTTGACCCTCAACTAGAGTTAAAGTCACAAGCCGCCAAGAAAATTGACTTGACAATTGAAGAAGCGGTAGATGACATGAAGCTGTCTCTATGGAGAGCGATGCAAGGTATTAAGGACGAGCAGCTTCTTGTGTCAGTTTTGTCAAGGGTTGTGGCGAAAGATTTAAGCCTTGAAGAAATGGTCACTGAGTTCAATAAGTAAGTCCCTCAAATACTGAAATTGTAGTCTATCTAGTGTAATTCAAAGTTCTAATCTTGATTTCTAATTTTACAGTCATAAGGTGTACATGAAGATCCAAGAAGTTATGATGAAACAACTTGGATGTATAACTTGGGAACAAGTGACCGAGGATTATCCTCTAACGTCTTTGTATAAGGCGTTATCAGAGTATTTTATTGCATTCAAGGATTGGGTTAGTATTCATGTTTTTTCATTACCCTTTCATCATATGTAGAGCTTGTATAATAATACCTGATGTCCTATTGCTTCTATTAGAAACCGTGTCGAGGCAAGAAACAAGGAGAAGTTAAGGATATACACGATTTCCCTACATCCTTCCTTGCACATCTCGAACGAGCCAGAAAAGAAAAGGATCGTCGCTTAGTCAAGGCGTACGAAATGGAGGAAGATGGCTCCTTTAAAAAATTTAGCCACAAAAAAGATATTACAAGAGATCTTTACTACAATGTGGTTTGCGGTGATGTCATCGACTTGATCCAGAAGGTGCCAAAGAAGGAATATACGCTAATGATTGCGGATATTCCTTACGGATTTCGAATGGCTGGGTCATCATACGACGATGAACCGTTTAGGTTTAAACAATTGGAGAAGATGGTCAAGGATTTCGCTGAGCTAACGACCGCATCCTTGTGGCGAATAGTTGTCTTTCATAGTATGGACCAAGGGTACTCGGTAGCTCAAGCTTTGAGATCTCGTTGCCATGGCATCGAGAACCTTGCATGGTAAGGATTATTTATAGGTGTCTTTCACTATATTGCATTTCTTAAGGTTGTTGAATCTATTCTTAACTCGATGTATTATTTTTTATAGGATCAAGACCAATGTAAATAGAGGGCCAACTTTTCGGTTCGTTAATGCCATTGAATACATAATGGTTGGTTACTTCGATGAAATTAAGAAACAGAGAATCAAAGAGCATTCTAATGAAGTGGGAGGTTCAAATCTGTTGGTATATCCAGCAGTGACTCGGAAATTGCGACATGTCACCACGACAGAACGGGGACTTGTCAACCCATACCAAAAACCTCAACGACTTATGATGCGCTTGATCGAGATGTTTTCTGTCGAAGGAGACTGGATATTAGATCTCTTTTCTGGCACAGGTATTCCTCGAACTAGGGTAACGATCTTGAGATAACCAATCACTTTTTTTTCGTTTGACAACTAAATCTTCTTGTTACTTACATCACAGGAACTACGTCAGCATGTGCATTGAAGCTGTTTAGAAATACAGTTGCATTGGAGAAGGACGAGGACCAAGTTATATTTATTAATATGCGGATTAAGGCTTTGTGGGAGTGCCCAGACCAGGATGAGGAGGTCGGTGCAAAGAACCTCGCCAATACAGAAAGCTTTCAACCTGCTTCGCGAGAGCCTATTCCTCCGTTAGCCGGCGAACCGGGGGAGCTAATAGAGCTTGATGATGAGCTTATAGAAGATATTTCGTTGGCTCGGCTAACAGGGGAAACCAATGCACGTATAGCCGAAGACAGTTCTACACAAGATGATGAAGAAAATGACGTTGATGAATTGATTGCTATGTAATAGACTCTATGAAGAATATGACACTGACGATTTGTTAAGATTTTACATTATTAATACAAATATTGGGTTTTACCTAGTGGATTCTATTCTTTATAATCTTCTATATGTTTCAATTTTATTTTTATATACTTGATTAGTAGATTTATGACATTGGTTTCACCGCGTGCATAGCTGGCTACCAAACTTATGGAGAAACATGAACTAGTTTAAATGGAGGCTGATTTTGGTCCAAGCTAACCTTAACAGAACATGGCCCTATAATTGTTGCCATGACTGTCCATGTTGTTATTATGGATCTTTGTCTTCTATTGTTAAAACTATTATGTTTCTATTCCATTGCTGCTTAGATTCTGTAGTGTGTTGATAATGGTTCCAGTTGCGTTATCGTTCGGAGTTTGATCTTGTGTGAATCACCTAAGCAATAGAGTAGACCAATTTTAAATACATGTATGAAAGCCTAATAGGTTTGTTATTTCCACGACATTATCCTAAAGTTCACTGCCTTACATTGTGCACAATTATATACACATATGGTTTGATCTCATATGAACAAACTGAGGAATAGATTAGATCAACTTTAAATACAAGTATTGAATACTTTAATAAGTTAGTTATTCCAATCACTTATCCTAATGTGCACTATCCTACGTTTTCCACAATTACATACATGCACGTATGGGTCAAAGTATAAATTATATCTCATTTTATTAGTATGGATACATGTACACCTCATATTTTTGTAAAACTTACCTAATTAATATAAGTCTTTAAGTTAGTGTTTCCCTTGTCGCACAGTAGTGCCATATTGAGCCATAGTTGAACTTTATTATGCCTACATTAACTTATCAACATGTCTAAACTTGCATGATTTCTAATGATCTCCACTCGTAGATCTATCATGTATTTTTATATTTGGAAATTCTCATCAAGTTGAGGAACATGTGATACTAGTGCATCCAATTTTTGTAGAGAGGGTGTATTTGCTTCGTTTTAAGAAGATTCTACAAGTGGAATGCGCAATCCTTCCACTTGTGAACGCGAACGTGTTTGAGACTTTTAAGGAAGTTCAACAGGAATAACAATACAATAGTCTTCTTGAGCTTAAATGGTGTAATTGTCTTCTCTCTGTTTCTTGTCTCAGAGACTAACAATATACCATTTTATCCTTCATAACTCTTGCTTGCTAAATCCATTACAAGATCTGTACACGCTTCCATATCAGTCTGCCAACTCCATACACAACAACTGACCAAGACACTCTAAGTGTCAATAGTTACACTTTCACTAGAACATATCTATAGATCCATGAAGTTATCACTAGATCCATGAAAGTTATACCTGTGTCTATAATAAGCTTCCACATACATAAACTTTTACATGGTATCAGAGCGCGAGGGTTGAGAATCCTCTACAGCCAACAAGCACTTTCCGACACATACAAGCTTTTGATCTCGGGACAAAGACTCACAGGAACATGGACAAAGGTATGGGCAGCTCACTTCCGACAGAAAAGTTCGATAGGAGCAACTACACATCTTGGTCATACAAGATGCACTAGTACCTGCTCGGACACGAGTATTGGAGCTATGTCGAAGGAACAAACGAGGTACCACCAGATCCGACACATAGAGATTTCCCAACTTGGGAGCAAACAACAAGTCGAGTCTTGTACTGCTTTGCCTCCTATGTCCATGACCAGATGCTCGGGTACATAAACGATGTAAAGTTGCCAAAGGATGTTTGAGGGAACCTGAAGAGGGTCTTCGCAACGAGCCCCACAAGTTGTAAGTTGCAACTCAGGCAAGAACTGAACAACGTCCGACAAGGAGGTATGTCGATCACTGACTATACCACGAAGATCAACGTGACCTATGACTCACTCGGCTCACTCGACATGACAGTCGATGAAGATGATATGGTGCAGATCTGTCATGGAGGTTTAGCTCAGAAGTACAGGCTGATTCAGATGGCCATCTGCACGAGGGAGAAACCACCATCATTTTTCAACTTGCATCTAATGCTCCCAATACAGGAGAACCACACAGGTGTGTCGACAAGCATGCACGTTGACAACAAGATGTTGTACATGAAGGCAAAGAGGCCATGTGGTTGTGGTGGACATGGTGGATTGGCACATGATGGAGGCGGCCGACAAGAGCAAAACTAGAGGCATAGAGGAAGTGTCGACGGCAATGGACCCTCCACGAGTAGGGGGAGCCAAGGTGGTGCCAAGGGCGGGCAAGGAAAAGCCACCGATTGTTGGTATTGTGGTCAAAAGGGCCACAAAGAGAGCAAGTGTTGGAAGAAGAAATCAGATTCAGACAAAGCCGAATCAAATCATGTCAATGGAGAAAGACGGAAACAATCGCACTACGTTGAAGGCTCAAGTGGAGCCAAAACGGGTCCAACCTTCGTCATGAATCACAAGGCCAATTCGATGAAGATGAGCACCACAGAAACAAACAAGGTGTGGTATGTGGATTCCGGAGCTTCGAATCACATGATGAACCACAAGGAGTGGTTCTCAACTCTAAAGAAGCTGGAACATCTGGGGGTCGTCAAAACCGGGGGTTGTTACGAAGGTGCTACGGCCCTTTTTGGTGCAACAGCGGATCGTGATGTGCAGGATCATTTAGGTTTCAAGGGAGAAAGAAAGGGGGGAAGGAGACTCACCTCTATAGCAACCCAAAAACATTATGTTTCATTACTCGCAAAAAAAACCTCTCTCTCTCTTTTCTCTTCTCTACTTCTTTTCCTACTACCACTCACTCTTACTTTTACCTAAGTATATAAATGACTTATATATTCAGCTAATTAGCTGTGAGTAGCTAAATAGTTGTGGATAGCTAAATAGTTGTTTTACCTATATGTCCAATAGTAGCTAGTTTCCTAATAGCTGCTATAAAAGATCTCGGTTACCAATAAGCATCACATGCTTTTGTTGAGCTTGTTTCTTAGCACTCCCCCTCAAGCTCAACTTATCCATTCTTGAGATCATCTTCAATCTTCTTTTCTTCAAGCTTTCCAGCTATCATATCAATGTTGATAACTCCCATCATGTCCCTAAACTGTGTATGTTTTTGTATGCTCAGACCCTTCGTAAGAATATCAGGCACTTGCCTATTTGTACTCACATACAACAAATCTACTTCTCCATCAATCACTTTCTCTCTAACAAAGTGATAATGCACTTCAATGTGCTTTGTTCTTGCATGGAACATTGGGTTTTTTGCGAGCTGAATGTTGCTCATATTGTCACACCAAATTGTGACTGCACCATCTATATACTCTCCCAAATCAGCAAGCAATCTTCTAATACATACTTCTTCACAAGTGGCTATTGTAGCTCCTCTATATTCAGTTTTAGTACTTGATAATGCAACATTAGCTTGTTTCTTGCTACTCCATGAAATAGGCACACTTCCAATGTAAACATGTATCCTCTCGTGGATCTTCTATCAATTTGGCTTCTATCCCAATCAACATTTGTATATCCTTCCAACTTTATGTTCAAGTCGGCCCTGTAAAACAGTCCATAGTTTTGAGTAGCTTTTACATACCTCAAAATTCTTCTAATGCAGTCCAAATGTGGCTTTGTTGGTTGTTCCATAAACTAGCTAACTAATCCAACTGCATAACTCAAATCAAGTCTTGTTATAGTCAAGTATATGAGGCTGCCCACCATAGACCTGTACATGTTCACATCTGTTATTTTCGCTCCCATATCAACCCTCAATTTGCAGTTCTTATGCAGTGCTACATCAATAGGTTTGCATCCAGGCATTCCATATTTCTTCAGCATAGTTATAACATACTATTTTTGCAACATGTATATTCCACTTTCAGGTCTAATCATCTCAATACCGAGAAAGTATTTCAACTCTCCCAAATCCTTCATATGAAATTGCATTTCTATATTTTTCTTCAACTTGCTTATTTTATCCATAGAATCACCTCCAATGCTTAAATTATCAACATAAATCAAAATCACAACAATGCAATCATTCACAATCTTTACATACAATGATGGATCAACCTTTGACATTTTGAGTTTTCAGAGATTCTGAAAGTTCTTTGTGCCATGCTCTCGATGCTTGTTTCAGTCCATAGAGAGCCTTTTTCAACTTACAAACATATTCTGGATGCTTCAAATCCTGGTGGTTGACACATGTATACTTCCTCTTCTATGTTACCATGTAAAAAAATATTTTTTACATCCATATGATGCAGAACCCATCTTTTCGCTGCACTTACAGCAAGTAGTGTCCTCAAGGTTGCCATTTTTGCAACCGGTGCAAATATGTCATCATAATGATTTCCTTGCATTTGGGCATATCTATTTGCAATAAGTCTTGATTTATGTCTACTTACATACCCATTGGAATCATGCGTTGTTTTGTAGACCCATTTGCAACCTACCATGTTACACGACCGGAAAAGGAGTTAAAGACCAGAATGTGAAAGGGATTGTTATTCGTAATCTATTTTAATTAAGTAGAATAGATTATAATTATGTAGTGAACGGACGGACCGGAATCAATATGCCGATCCGGATCCGGACCGGTTCCGAACAAGTGCCGGTTGGCACCGTTTTGTACGTAGCACCGGTGACCTATATAAAGGCCCGGTTACAATGTAAAACTTTAACGGAGAATTAATATAAGCTTCTTGTTTTATCTTCACGTATTGATTTACCGTTCTTTATTAATTGTTATATCTTACACATGTATTAAGTGAATGCCTTATTGCTAAGTAGCCAATTAAGTCGGATTAATCGTTGTGTCTTAAGTTATCTCGCCATAACACCCCTTTGGTGAAGTGTTTTCCGGAGACACCCTATGTTAGGCCATTGTCCGGCCCTAAGGATTAACACAGTTTTTGGCGACCACGATTCCTGCACAATCGCAGCGAAAAGCAGCGGGAATGGATGACGCGACCAACGAACGACCCAGTTACGGAGCAAGCAAGGATGCTTGCTGAACGGCTAAGGAAGCGAGAGGCTTTCCAGTAAGCGGCAGAAGAAATCAGAGCGGATCGCTCATTTTCCAAGGTGATCCGGAGAGTGGCCAAGGAGTCACTTCGGCTACCACAAAACGACTACCCGGACGAAGGAAGCAGCCTAAGCAGCCTCCGGGACGCGAAATCCCTTCTCCAGGCATTGGCAGCGGGTGAAGGTGAATCCGAAGCATTTTTGGCATTTCAATCGGGTTCGGACGGGGAATACAGCGCGCAAACGAACTACCGTAGCAGTAACGACACCCCAGACAGACCTAAGGATTAACATACCACATTTTTTCCTTTTGACAATTTTACCAAATCCCATGTTTTGTTTTCAGCCAATGCATCCATTTCTTCTTGCATTGCATTCACCCATTTCTTCTCAGCTTTTGCTTCATCAAAACTATTTGGATCAGGAATTTGTACCACTTTAGACGTATACGCATAATGCATAGCCATGTATGTATCATAACCATATCTTTCAACAGATTTTTTCTCTCTATCTGATCTTCTCAGTTTCTGATTTGCATCTTTAATTGGTCTTTCAACACTAGAGATTTTTAGCACTTGTGTACCCAGATGTTCATCTGATGATACATCTGAGTCTACATCTTCCATGTTTCTAGATCCATCATCAAGCATTTCATATTCTGGCATCTTCCATTTTCCCTTTTTATTATCATATTTTTTATGTCTTAGATTTTTTCCACTCCAAGCATTAGATTGAGATTTACTACCTGAGCTTCCAGATGCTCAAGTACATGCTATCGATGTTGGACTATGTTGTCGAACCTTGTTTCCATTTCCATGGCAACCACTTTCATTTTAAGATTTATTTCTGTCTACATTTTCGTTGTCTTCATCAGTTTTTGCATCATGTTTTGGGATACACCAACTACCCAACTCATCACGGCTTACTGCAATCTTTTTTGTTAAAGGGTTATAACATCTATACCCTTTTTGCTCCTCTGAATGTCCCACAAAAACACATTTTTCAGCTTTTTGATCAATCTTACCTCTTACTTCAGTAGGTACATGAACATAAGCAAGGAATCCAAACACACTTAAGTGTCCTAAACTAGGTTCCTTGCCATATAAACATTCTTCAGGAGTTACTACATGTACTCCAGATGTTATGCATCTATTTAGAATATAGTTTGTTGTATTTACAGCCTTAGCCCAGTAATACAACGGTTGTCATGATATAGCAAGACTCGAACCCATGACCTTATGCTACATGGGTCGAGCTCTTGACCATTAGACCATACATTGTAATACATAGAATATTATTTTCATTTATGTTTTATTATAGAAAAATTGATGCATATTCCAGATTTCTCTGGAACATTCTAGAAACTTCAGGAGTATTCCTTAGAACACTATAAAAGGAGGCACAAGGCATTATTTCGAACCAAATCGGTTCAACGCCAATCTTAAGCCTCCCAGCTACTACTATACATTCTCTTCACATAATATATATATCTTTTCCTATCATCACTCTCTCTATCTCTCTCTCCCTCCCTCTCACTCACTCTTTCCTTCTCTCAAGAGTTCTTCACCTCTCTTAGTACTAAAACTTCCTTTAGTACTAATTCCTTCTCTGTCTTAGTACTATTCCTGACAGTTTGAACTGATTTCGGTCGTTCTTCCTTCCGTATCTTCCTTTCCTCCTCTTCCTTTTATCTTCTTACTAATCCTCTTATTCTCCATTGTAAAATGGAAACTGTTAGCGCTCAGGAATACCAATCTGTTTTCTCGGAGCTCCAGTGCTTAAAAGAGAAATTTGTAGCACTAGAACAAGAAAATCATCGTTTGTTGGGGGATCTTCAACAAATAGCGCTGGAAAAATAACAACATGGGGAGCTTACGTTACGTGTACAACAACTCGAAGCGACTATCGTATCATTACAACAAGGATCAAGCACTCAAGGGATTCACAAAGAACCCAAGATCGGTCTTCCTGCGAAATTTGATGGGACCCCATCACAGTTTAGAGGGTTTTTGAATCAGGTACGTTTAGTGATACAAAAGCATCCTTCTCAATATCCCACCGATGCATCACGAGTGGGACTAGTAGGCACTCTCCTTAGTGGCTTAGCGTTAGCATGGTTTGCTCCATTTTTGGAAAAGGAATCTCCATTACTAAACAGTTTTGAAGAATTTATAAGTGACTTTAAGGCCTATTTTGGAGATACTGAAAGCATAAGGACTGCAATCGACAAAATCCGCCGATTATGCCAAGGTGACCGTTCAGCCTCCGCATACGCTGCAGATTTCCGCCTACTCGTTGCCGATATCCCTTGGGATGATCACGCATTGATGGAGCAATTTCGTTATGGTTTACGCAACGATGTCAAGGATTTACTCTTGACCTTCCCTGAAGAGCCAAAGTCATTAACATAAGCAATCAGTCGCGCGGTGAGATGCGACAACCACCTCTTCGAACAACGTTCGGAACGACAATTCCAGATTCTGAGGGCAAGATCAGAGCCTACCTACACCTCAGTGGTAGCGAAACCTTTTCCGAGGGATTCATATAATGCGCCTCCAATAAGTACTCCAACTCCGATGGAAATTGATACCACACGTCGTTGTGGACCGCTATCGAAAGAAGAAAAGCAACGACGTCGAGCAAACAGACTATGTCTTTATTGTGGTGGACCAAGGCATATCACGGTAAATTGTCCCCATAGGCCAAGAAGGCAGGTAGACCAAATAGTTGCTAGTTCTGAATGTACTAAACCTGAGTCTATTTCAGTAGGGATATCTGATAGTCCTAATAGTACTAATAGCCCAACTCTAGCGAACAAATTTGATGTCCTTAGTCAGTTAGAAGAAGAGTTAAACGACTAAGTCCAGTCAAAATAGGAGCCGTTTGGTTGGACAGCCCTAGATTTGTGCAGCCCATTAGTGGTTCCATTCCCTCTAAGCAAGTTAGCAATGTATTCGTAGCCCAAGTAACAGTTAGTACTAAAAATACCCCTCCAGTACATGTCTTAGCACTTCTAGATTCCAGAGCTAATTCTTGCTTCATGGATAGGAACTTTGCCTAAGCTCATCAAATATCTCTCAGAAAACTCCCATGTCCAGCCTCTGTAGTAGTCATTGATGGTCGTCCCATTGCTTCCGGAAATATCATAGAAGAGTCAGAGCCCGTTAATATTGTCCTAGATAATCTAGCATGTGTAGTATCATTTAATATAATTAGCATCCCAGAACACCCCATTGTTTTAGGATTACCATGGTTCGAATTACATAACCTAGACGTAGATTGGAGAACAAGAGAAATCCAGTATCGAAAAGCCCGAGGATCCACTCATGAGATTGCAACCATTTCGCTCCATCAGTTGCGGGAAGAAGGACACAAGGAAGAAATGTTTCTCTTCACAATATCAGTAAAGCCCTCAGACACCATTAAAGAGGAGTCCACCATTCAACTTCCAAAGAAGTATCATCATTATACCGATGTGTTCGATAAAGTACAAGCCAATACACTTCCTCACCATCGACTGTATGATTGCCCCATCAATTTACAACCGGGGAAAGAGCCACCATGGAGACCGATCTACAATTTGTCACCAACCGAGCTAGAAGTCTTGCGAGCCTATATAGAGGAGAATTTGGAAAATGGTTTCATTCGGCATTCGAAATCTCCAGCCGGCGCACCCATTTTCTTCGTCAAGAAAAAGGATGGATCACTTCGTCTCGTTGTAGATTACCATGGCTTGAATAAGGTGACAATCAAAAATAGGTATGCACTTCCCCTTATTCCAGGCCATTTAGAACGGATCAATGGTGCCAGGTTCTTCACGAATATCGACTTACGGATCCGACCAGGAGATGAATGGAAGACCAAGTTTCGCACCAGATATGGGCACTTCGAGTATACAGTCATGTCGTTCAGCCTCACTAATGCACTAGCAATCTGTTAGGAAACAGGTCCCTCCGGATGGGATTGGAGTACCCGGGAACAAAAGACCCGGTGAGAACCGGATGACGAGTACCCGGAGAGCCAGATGGTGAAGACCCGGTGAGAACCGGATGTGGAGTACCCAGCAACGGAAGACCCGGTGAGAACCGGATGACATGTGCCCGGCAAGCACCGGATGATGCAGGCCCGGTGAGGAGTGCTCACCGGATGAAGGGACATATTCGGAAATATGTTTCTGAGAGTCCATCGGGGCTATATTTGTAAATAGCCGAAAAGTCATATTAGTATAAATATGACTTAGGGCAAACTTTAGTATGTGTTGTTGTCATTCTTGTTGGCGCAAGATTAGAGCGCGTAACAGTGTACAGAGAGAGAGAGAGAGAGAGAGAGAGAGAGAGAGAGAGAAGAAGAAGAGTTTGTTGCCTCTGTTGTAACCGCCGCCTGTGGCGAAGATAGCAAGCTCGAGGTCGTTGCCTTGGTGCTCTACTATTGTACATTCTGATATAGTGATAGTTTGCAGTCTGTGGGCTGTCGTGGTTTTTCCCTAGTTTGGGTTTTCCACGTTAACATCTTGTGTACTCTTCTCTTCACTATGTCGTGCCTTCATTCCCGTTTTTTCTGTGTATGATTCTAAGCTCGGTTGTGGCCCAGAGTTGCGCATAGTGAGCGTGTAATTCCTGTCAACGTGGTATCAAAGAAAATGACACAAAAAATGGACGAATCATTGGGAGGCATGTTCAAGCTCACCGGCTCCAACTATTCCATGTGGAAGTCGAAGATGAGGGACATGCTCATGGTTAAAGATCTTTGGTGGCCGGTTCAATTTGGGGACAAGAGACCAGACAAAATCGACGCCATGATATGGGAGGTGATGCACATGAAGACAATGGCTTACATACGGTGTTTCATCGACATGAGCCTATACAACAACTTCAATGAAGAGAGCAAGGCTCATGAGCTCTGGGAGAAGATCGGCATTATGTTTCAGAACAAAAATGTTGTTAACCAGGTTTCGGTATTCCGAAAGCTAGTAAGACTCCAGTACCAAGATGGCTCCAGCATGGCGGAGCACATGAATGCCTTCCAGGGGCTGATACACCAGGCAACATCATTGGAAGTACCTCTCGCCGATGAGGTACTAGTGCTACTCCTGCTCAGTTCCCTCCCGGATAGCTGGGAGACGTTGGTTGTCACTTTGGGCAACGCTGGGCCGGAAGGGAAACGGTTATCCCTAGCAAGAGTGAAGTCGAGCTTGCTAGATGAGGAGGCGCGTCGAAAAGATAAGGATACGAGCTCCGACTCCAAAGCGCTCCTTAACGAATCGGAACGCGAAAGACAAAGGAACCATAGTCCCCAGAACCGGGAGAAGTCGGGGACACGGTCAAAGTCAAGGGGGAGGCCTACTTGCTTCTATTGCGGCAAGCCGGGACACTTCCAGAAGAACTGTTGGCATTTCCGAAAAGACAAGGAAACCGACAGTACCGATTCGAAGCGGACACCGGACCGGAACGGTAAAGACCGGAGGGGGGCGGACCGGAAGGGAACGACGGCAATCACGGGAAGTGAAGAAGAGTTGATGCTCATCACCGAGGAGAGTGAACTAAACCTTGCCGGCGACGAGATGACCTGGGTGGTCGACTCCGGAGCGTTGTTCCACCTTACCCCAGTTGTGTCTGGATGGGGAATGAAGGTACATGCCAAATTGTCGGCATAGGAGACGTGTGGTTGACAACACCAACCGGATGCAAGCTGCTGCTGAAGGATGTCTGACACGTTCTGGAAGTTCATCTAAACTTGATATCAGCCAGTCGGATAGATAATGAAGGCTACACGGGTAGCATCCAGAACGGTGTTATGAAGTTCAGCAAAGGGAGCCCGATTGTGGCTCGGGCCCGGAAGGTCAACACGTTGTATCTGATGAATGCCTGATTATGTCCGGAGGAAGTGAACGTGGCATCCGCCACTGCCGGTGAGCTGTGGCACAAGAGGCTATGTCACATGAGCGAGAAGGGGGTGACGAGGCTTGTAGACGACAACCTCATTCCAGTGAAGAACGTGCACTTGGAGAAGTGCACTGATTGTCTGGCCGACAATCAAAACCAGACCTCCTTCCGATCGAGGCCACCGATGAGACGTAATGCACCACTGGAGTTGGTGCATACTGATGTATGCCAAGTGGACACAAAGTCACATGCAGGATCGCAGTACTTCGTGACTTTCATAGATAACCACAGCCGGAAGCTGTGGGCCACACCGTTGAAGACGAAGGATCAGGTATTATCCGTCTTCAAAGAGCTCCACGCGAGAGTGGAAAGAGAAATCGGTCGGAAGCTGAAGGCGGTTCGAGCAGATAACGGAGGTGAATACCGGGGGCAGTTCGAGGAGTATTGTCACTCGAAGGGAATCCGGCTCGAATTTACCGTGCCGAAGACGCCGAAACTAAACGGGCTGGCCGAGAGGATGAACCGGACCATAATGGAGAGGGTCCGGAGTATGCTGGCGCATGCAAAACTACCCAAGAAGTTTTGGGTTGAGGCACTATCGACGGCGACATATGTGATAAACAGATCACCCTTAGTACCCTTGGATGGAGACACGCCACAGAGAGTCTGGACCGGTAAGGAAGTGTCCTACCGGCATCTGAAGGTATTTGGGTGTCTTGTGTATGTGCATGTAGCTAAGGACCGGAGAGGAAAACTAGATTCGAAGACCCGGCCATGCATATTCCTCGGTTACGGCGACGATGAGTTCGGCTACCGAGTGTGGGACCTGGTCAACAAGAAGGTATTCCGGAGTCGAGATATTATCTTCATGGAGGACAAGACGCTCGCCGACTGGAAGTCAGAGAAGAAGATAATGAACTTTGAGTCAACCGGTAAGGATCGATTCTACGATGAGCAGACCCAACCGGCAAGAGACCGGTTAGCACTCGAGGAACCAGCCAGTTACCGAACTGGCAGAAGAAAAAGTAGAGGAAGCTGAAACCGGAACCGGCCAAGACCCCGAATCGGATTTGGATGAAGAGCAAATGGAGGAGCCGGTTATCGAAGCCCAAAGACGGAGATATCCTCTCAGAGAGAGAAGGGCCCCCCGGAGATTTCCGGATGCAGAGCATGTGCTGCTAACCGATGAGGGGGAGCCAGAAAGCTTCGAAGAAGCGAAGGATGACACCCACAGCTGCCAATAGTTAAGTTCCATGCAAGATGAGATGGATTCCGTGCACGAGAACCATACGTACGAATTGGTGGAGTTTCCGAAAGGAAAGAGGGCACTCCGAAACAAGTGGGTGTACAAGTTGAAACCGGGAGATGCTAGCAACCTCCCGAGATATAAAGCCAGGATCGTGGTGAAGGGGTTCCAGCAGAAGAAGGGTGTGGACTTCGACGAGATATTTGCCCTGGTAGTAAAGATGACCTCCATCCGGACGGTGCTGAGTATAGTGGCAAGCATGGACCTCGAGGTAGAGCAGCTGGATGTGAAGATGGCATTCCTTCACGGTGACCTCGAAGAGGAGATCTACATGCAGCAACCGGAAGGATTCGTGGAGAAAGGGAAGGAGCACCTGGTTTGCCGGTTGAAGAAGAGCCTGTACGGACTGAAGCGGGCTCCCCGGCAATGGTACCGGAAGTTCGACTCCTTCATGACCGATCAAGGGTACCACAAGACGCAGGCCGATCACTGTGTGTTTGTGAAGAAGTTCGAAGGAGGCGACTTCCTGATACTCCTGTACGTGGACGACATGTTGATCGTCGGACGGGACCAAGCCAAAATTCGGATGCTGAAGAAGGCTCTCAACCGGACCTTCTCAATGAAAGAGTTGGGTCCGGCAAGATAGATGTTGGGGATGCATATCATCCGGAACCGGCCAATGAAGCAATTGTGGGTGTCACAGGAGAAGTACGTGACAAAGGTGCTTCAGCGGTTCAACATGTTAGGAGCCAAACCGGTCGGATCGACACTCCCGGCAAACTGCAGATTGTCCGATAAGCAAAGCCCGAAGACGAAAGCAGAAAAGGATGATATGATGAAGGTTCCATATGCCTCAGCCGTCGGGAGCTTAATGTACACAATGGTGTGTACCCGACTGGATATAGGATACGCATTCGGAGTGGTGAGCCGGTTTATGAGCAATCCCGGCAAGGAGCACTGGAACGCGGTCAAATGGATACTCCGGTACTTGAAGGGCACTTCAAATATGTGTCTCTGATTCGGCTCTGGTAAACCTCAACTTGACGGTTTTACCGATTCGGACATGTCGGTTGATGTGGATACCAGCCGGTCTACTTCCGGGTATGTAATGACATATGCAGGGGGAGCTGTTTCGTGGCAGTCAAGGCTGCAAAAGACGGTTGCGTTGTCAACCACGGAGGCGGAGTACATGGCGGTTGTGGAAGCCGGCAAGGAAATATTATGGATGAAGGACTTCATCGGAGAGCTCGGTATCCGGCAAGACGAATATCGGCTCTATTGCGACAGTCAAAGTGCCATCCACCTTGCTAAGAATGAGGCCTACCATTCCCGGACGAAGCATATCCAGCGAAGGTATCACTGGATCCGGGAAAGAGTAGATGACCATGAGTTCGTGCTGACGAAGATACACACAGCCGAGAACGGGTCAGATATGTTGACCAAAGTACTGATACCCGACAAGCTGGATGCATGTCGGAAGCGGATCGGACTAGTAAGACATCCCATGCCGGAGTGAAGGGGGAGTTTGTTAGGAAACAGGTCCCTCCGGATGGGATTGGAGTACCCGGCAACGGAAGACCCGGTGAGAACCGGATGACGAGTACCCGGCAAGAGCCGGATGGTGAAAACCCGGTGAGAACCGGATGTGGAGTACCCGGCAATGGAAGATCCGGTGAGAACCGGATGATGTGTGCCTGGCAAGTGCCGGATGATGCAGGCCCGGTGAGGAGTGCTCACCGGATGAAGGGACATATTCGGAAATATGTTTCTGAGAGTCCATCGGGGCTATATTTGTAAATAGCCAAAAAGTCATATTAGTATAAATATGACTTAGGACAAACTTTAGTATGTGTTGTTGTCATTCTTGTTGGCGCAAGATTAGAGCGCGTAATAGTGTACAGAGAGAGAGAGAGAGAGAGAGAGAGAGAAGAAGAGGTCGTTGCCTCTATTGTAACCGCCGCCTGTGGCGAAGATAGCAAGCTCGACGTCATTGCCTCGGTGCTCTACTATTGTACATTCTGATATAGTGATAGTTTGCAGTCTGTGGGCTGCCTTGGTTTTTCCCTAGTTTGGGTTTTCCACGTTAACATCCTGTGTACTCTTCTCTTCACTGTGTCGTGCCTTCATTCCTGTTTTTTCTGTGTATGATTCTAAGCTCGGTTGTGGCCGAGCGTTGCGCATAGCAAGCGTGTAGTTCCTGTCACAATCTTCCAGCACATGGCAAATGATATATTCCGAGATCTCTTGGATGTTTGTTTGATCATCTATTTGGATGATCTACTGGTTTATTCGAAGACCCAAGAAGAGCATGATTCTCATGTACTGTTAGTACTAAAACGACTTCGAGAACATGGTCTTTATGCAAAGCTGGAAAAATGTAGTTTTGGGTGCAACCAGGTGGAATTTCTGGGCTATGTCATTTCCTCGGAAGGCATCTCCATGGACCCAGCTAAGGTCAAAATTGTGCTAGAGTGGCAGACTCTGCGTTCAGTGCGAGATGTGCAATGCTTTTTAGGCTCGTTCTACCTCTCACATAGCTTACCAAGAAGGGACAATCATTCATTTGGTCTAAAGAAGGGAACATGGCTTTCGAGAGTCTTAAAAAGGCATTTACATGGGCTCCAATTCTAGCTCATGTCGATTTGGAAAAAGTTACGCCATTTTATGCTTATACGGGTGCTCATCCCCGGTGGTGTGTCTTCGAAACCCCAGAGTTGTCCACAAATCCTTGCGCAGAGGATCGTTTAGAGCGGTTACGCAAGATACAAGCTGATTTATCTACTCATCTCCAACAAGCCCAACAAACACACAAGGTTTATGCGGATCGTCATCGACTCCCATCCAGTTTTAACATTGGAGATCGGGTATGGCTACTACGACGACACATCAAGACTACTCGCCCATGCGAGAAGTTGGATTATCGGTGATTAGGTCCTTTTCGTATTATAGGAAATATTAATGATGTCTCTTTTCGTCTAGATCTACCTCCGGATATTAACTTCGGATACATCCGGTGTTTCATAGTTCTCTCCTCGATGAGAGCACCATCCTAGGACGTATTACACAGCCTCCACCCCCGATCGAGCTTGAAGATGGACCTGAGTACGAGGTTGCCGCCATCCTTGATTCCAAGATTGTTCGCAACAAGCTCTACTATCTAGTCGATTGGCTAGGATATAGTCCCAACGAGCGTACTTGGGAACTGATAGAGAATGTGACCAATGTTCGTGCTCTTCTTGAAGACTTCCATCGTCAATATCCAGACAAAACGGGTCCTCAATCCAAAACGACTCGTAACACTCGTCGTTTTAAAGGGGAGATAGTGTCATGATATGGCAAGACTCGAACCCATGACCTTATGCTACATGGGTCGAGCTCTTGACCATTAAACCATACATTGTAATACGTAGAATATTATTTTCATTTATGTTTTATTATAGAAAATTGATGTATATTCCAGATTTCTCTGGAACATTCTAGAAACTTCAGGAGTATTCCTTAGAACACTATAAAAGGAGGCACAAGGCATTATTTTGAACCAAATCGGTTCAACGCCAGTCTTAAGCCTCCTAACTACTACTGTACATTCTCTTCACATAATATATATATTTTTTCTTATCATCACTCTCTCTCTCTCTCTCTATCTCTCTCCCTCCCTCTCACTCACTCTTTCCTTCTCTCAAGAGTTCTTCACCTCTCTTAGTACTAAAACTTCTTTTAGTACTAATTCCTTCTCTGTCTTAGTACTGTTCCTGACAATGCCATATTTTTTTCAGTCATCAAAGCTCTTGCTATGTTTCCCAAAGTTCTGTTTTTCCTCTCAACCACTCCATCTGGTTGTGGAGTATATCTAGATGTGAACTATCTCCTTATTCCTTGATTGCATAGAAAATCAGAATATTCATTTGAGAAGTATTCTCCTCCTCCATCAGACCTTAAGCATTTTATTCTAGTCCCGGCTTGCTTTTCTACCATGCATTTGAACTTACAAAAGCAATCAATCACTCTTCTCTCTCATGAAGTAAACCCATGTTTTCCTTGAGTAATCATCAATGAATGTTACATAAAACCTGTAGCCACCAATTGAGACATTTTTTGTTGGTCCCCATACATCTGTATGTACCAAATCCAACAAGTTTTTGCTTATATGTCCTTCATGAGGGAAAGACAGCCTGTTTTTCTTTCCATATTGACATGCTTAGCATATTTTGCTCATCTCACAGTCTTTCAACTTTGGCAGTCCAGCCATTACATTTTTTCTCAACATATTTTGCAAGTTTGCATACTTATGTGTCCCATTCGTTTATGCCACATTTCTACATCTGAAGAGTACATTCATCTCTCTTGCAAACATGGTTGTAATTTTTTTTGGCATATCCACATCTAAAACAAACATTCTTCCTTGACGTTTTCCTTTTGCAATCAGCTTTCAATGTTTCTCTATGAAGCACCCACTTTGCTTAAACTTTACTTGCATTCCTTGCTCAACTATTTGTCCAACAAAAATCAGAATTTTTGTAAGATTTGGAACATGCATAACATTCAACATATACTTTGTTTTCCCTCTTTCTTCCCACAATGGAATATCTCCTACATGTTTGATTGTATGAGTAGTATTATCACCCGTCTGTACATAACCAGGAATCTTTGCTTCTCTTAAACTTGTTCTCATCCTCGTTGGTTTGTGATCGACAATCTAGAACTACCTACCAATCCTCGTGTCGAGGATCATCTAGAGAGGCTACACAAGATTCAGACGGATCTATCTACTCATCTTCGTCATGCTCAACACACTCAAAAGACTTATGCAGATCATCATCGGCTTCCCTCCTCTTTTGCCATCAGAGATCGAGTATGGCTCTTACGTCGTCACATCAAGACAACTCGACCGTGCGACAAATTGGATAATCGACGACTCGATCCTTTCCGTATTACCAGCAAGATTAATGATGTCATGTTCCGCCTTGATCTTCCTCCGCACCTTCAAAACATCCGGTCTTCCATAGAGTTCTCTTCTCGAACCTTATCAGGCCAACACTATTCTCGATCGTGTTACACCACCCCGCCCCCGCTTGAGTTGGACACCGGCCCAAAGTATGAAGTTGTTGTCGTCCTCGACTCCAAGTTTGTTCGCAACAAACTTTATTATTTGGTTGATTGGCTCGACTATAGTTCGAGCGAATGTACTTGGGAACCGGCCGAGCATGTCGCCAATGCTCAGGATCTCCTTGTTGATTTCCAGCAAAAGAACCTGGACAAACCCGGTCCACAATCAACGCCAACCCGTGACACTCGTCGTCTTAAGGGGGGGATAGTGTCATGATATGGCAAGACTCGAACCCATAACCTTATGTTATATGGGTTGAGCTCTTGACCATTACATTATCTATTGTAATACATAGGATATTATTTTCATTTAAGATTTATTATAGTAAATTATTGTATATTCCAGATTTCTCTGCAACATTCTAGAAGCTTCAAGACTATTCTTGAGAACAATATAAAAAGAGGCACAAGGCATTATTTCGAACCAAATTGGTTCAACGCCAGTCTTAAGCCTCATAGCTATTTGTACTTACTCTTCACATAATATATCATATGTTATCATCATCCTCTCTCTCTCTCTCTCTCTCTCTCTCTCTCTCTCTCTCTTACGCAGTCCGTCCTCTTAGTACTAATAGTACTTCCCTTCTCTAGTACTAATTCTCTCTCTGTTTTAGTACTATTCCTGACATGGAGGGGGAGAGTAGAATCGACTGAGGAAGCCAAATCCGACGAGAGAACGACTGGAAGAAAATCGGCTAAGGGAAGAACAATCGACTATAGGGGGAGCGCAACGACCGAGCCAAAGCCAGAGCCATCCAAACAAAGGGGAGCAGGAAAAAAGAATAAAGTCGAGAAGACTTGGGCTAAGAGAGTCAAAGGCCGAACAAAAGACGAATCGGAGACAGCCGATTCAAACGAGAGGAATGATTCAAACAATCCAAATCACATGAAGTCCAAACAGACGAGAAGGAGGCCAAAGACAATGCCAAGGCGGAGGAGCCGACGGATTAAGGGGTGCCAAAGTCACAAGGCAAGAAAAAGACCATCGACGAGCGCAAGCAAGAAGGCAAGCAACCAGGAGATGTTGGAGTGGTGAACCAACTTGAGCTGACAAAGAACCTCAACTTGAGCTTGAGGGGGAGTGTTGAGAGACAAGTGCAACATGAGTCGAACAGCTAAAGGTTTGTCGGTCAGTCGGCTGAAGAAGCCGACAACCGAGTTGCCTAACGAGAGTCAGTTGAAGAAGTTGATAACTGGTCGGCCGAATGACAGGTCGATGGGCCGTTAGGGCCTATATTCCTATTCTTGGTAATAAGAATATTAAGGCTGGTAGGTCGGTCAGCTGAAGAAGTCAACAGGCACTCGACTTATAAGAGTCGGTTGAGGAAACCGACAGTTGGTCAGTTGAGGGAGAGGTCGATGGGCTGTTATGGCCTATATTCCTAGTCTTAGTAATAGGAATATTCTAGGAGTCAATTTCAGTAGCTCATTTATGAGCGTTAAACTACCTACGAGTACTTCTATCAGTCCTTTTGAGGACTTGTATAAAGAGTGCTCACTAAGCACATTTTGATGTACAAAGTGTTATTATTTTGAATTGAGTTTGTTGTTGTCTACTACTCTCTCTGGCCGACTATGCACACTTTGCCCTAAACAAGTTCGAGAGTTTGAGTATCACACTTTGATACTGTCATGAACACATGACCATTATGACGTCACCCGGACTTGAACCTCGAACCTTGTAATCCATACTTGAAAACCTCAACCATTAAGATAGCTTATTGTTATATGTATTCTCGAAGAACCTCAAGCTCAGTGGGTGATAAATTGTAAATAGGACCCCAGGGTGACTCTTTTCCTGGTTGGAGATCAATAGGACAGTCATACGGCTGATGCTTTGGAAGAACACTAGCTTTGACTTTGTCGAAAACATCAGCATAGTCTTGATCTTTTTTGGGAATTTGGATGTCTGAATTCCCTTGAGTGACACTAGAAGGTGTCACTGATACTGCAAATAAGAAAAGGTCCTCCTTGCCTCCCACTTGGCGCAATTGTTCCAATGTGATGGTTGAAATTTGATGAGAAGGATATGGTGCATCGGTAGAACTATATACTTTGGGAGGATAATCCCGAGTTCAATCCTTGACAATGATATTTTCTGCTAAAGGGCACCTAATTTCTCGCTTCCTCCAATCGATTCTAGGGTTATGTAGCTCGAACCATGGCAAACCGAGGACAATTGGATGCTCAAGACTACGGATTATGTTAAAGGAAACTACACATCCTAAATCACCCAAGAGTATGTGTATTGGCTCAGACTCTTCAAATATCTTCCCGGAAGCTATGGGGCGTCCATCAATCACTCCTACGGAAACTGGACAAGGAAGTGTATGCAAGGATATTTGGTGTTTTTGGGCAAAATCTCTATCCATGAAACAAGAATTGGCTCCAGTATCTAAGAGGGCTTGGACTTGAAGTTGACAACTGGGTGTCCTAACTTGTACTAGGGCTGAGAAGACTCTACTAACATGCTTGGAAGAAATGGAACCCACACTAGGTTGTACATATCTAGGGTTGTCCAACCAAATGGCTCCTATTTTGGCCGGACTTATTCGTTTGACTCCTCTTCTAATTGGCTTAGGACTTCCAATTTATTGGACAAGGGTGGATTATTCATAATATTAGATTCACTAACTGCTTCTAAAATGTTGGACTCATTTTTATTGTCATAGTGAATTTGATTTACCTGGTGTCTCGGCCTACGAGAGCAATGAAGGGCTATATGTCCTGGACCTCCGCAATATAAGCACAGATGGTTTGCTCGACAACGTTGCTTCTCTTCATCTGACAACGGTCCTCATCGTTGAGTCATATCGATCTCCATGGGTGCAGGACTATCCATTGGGACTGGACTACGTGTTTGCCTTGGAGTTGGAGCAGGGCTATACATTTGCCTTGGGGATGATTGCGATGTTACTAATGCATAAGTTGGTGTGAATCTTGATCTTGTTATTTGTTGTTGTCGCTCACATCGACACTCAAAAAGGCGATTATCACACCATATTGCTCGACTAATAGCTTCTGTAAGTGACCTTGGATCCTCGGGGAAGGTAAGAAGTAAGTCTTTGACATCACTATGAAGGCCTGAACGGAATTGCTCCATTAGGGCTTGTTCATCCCAAGGAATATCGCTTGCGATGAGACGGAAATTGGCAGCATATGTCGAAGCTGGTTGATCACCTTGACGAAGTGTACGAATCTTGTTGATAGTTGTTCTCGCCCCATCAGTATCTCCGAAACAAGCCTTAAATTCCTTGATAAATTCCTCGAAATTATTCAGTAGAGGAGAATTGGTCTCTAGCAATGGAGCAAACCACGACAACGCTATGCCAGTCAATAAAGTGCCCACTAGCCCGACTCGTGATGCATCTGTTGGATAACGTGCGGGATGCATTTGAATCACCAACCGTACTTGATTCAAAAAACCTCCGAAATGCACCCTCGACCCATCAAATTTAGCTAGGAGGCTAATTTTGGGCTCCTTGATAAGTCCCTGACCTTCAACCCTTTGTTGTTGTAACACTACAATTGTCGACTCTAACTGTTGCACTCGTCGCGTGAACTCCTCTTGTTGTTGTTGCTTCTCTATAGTAACCTTTTGTAGATTCCCAAGTAGACGTTGATTCTCTACTTCAAGAGATGCGAACTTGGATTTAAGGTTCTCCATTTCTGCAACAAGGGTGAGATATTCTTCTGAGTTAATGACAGCCATGGTTTCAGGATGGTTACAAACGAGGATAAGAGAGAGAGAGAGAGAGAGAGAGAGAGAGAGAGAATTCAAATCAAACTGTCAGAACCAAGGATAAAAGATAGAGTGATGGAAGAAGGATATTAGAGAACACGAGAAGAAAGGAACCAAATACTAAGAGAAGAATGGATGTATAAGATAGAGAAAGAAAGAGAATGGATACAAGATATGTAATGAGAGCTAAAGACTGGTGTTGATTCGAATTGATTTGAGAATACATGTATGCCCTTATTTATAGGTTCCTATAGAATAGCTTAGAGATTTCTAGAATGTTCTAAACCTAGAATGCTCTAGGACATTCTAGAACATTCTAGAATAATCTAGAGTTTTTACAATAATCAATGTAATACAAGAAGTAGCTTTTATTGTTTCATATAACAATAAGCTATCTTAATGGTTGAGGTTTTCAAGTATGGATTACAAGGTTCGAGGTTCAAGTCCGGGTGACGCCATAATGGTCATGTGTTCATGACAGATACAATGCTCTACCTTTGATCATATTCGACCATGCTCTCCTCTAGCATTACCCTTGCCGCGTCAACAATCGACCGGTTCTTCCTTTCGGCCACACCGTTTTGCTCCGGCGATAAAGACCTCTTCTTCAAGATCGCCTTGAAGAAATGCATTCTTCATGTCCATCTGGTGAAGATGCCACCTATTCATTGGTAAAGTTCTTGAACATCGAGAGTCGCTACTCACCTTCACACGTATCACGTGAAATGTAATATTTTTGGTCTCGTAGGTCATATTTGACCTCTGAAGAAGATAATATAATCTCTCTCTCTCTCTCTCTCTCTCTCTCTCTCTCTCTCTCTCTCTCTCTCTCTCTCTCTCTCTCTATATATATATATATATATATATATATATATATATATATATATATATATATTCCATTCTCTATGTTTTACATAATTGTTGATACTATTGGATAGAGCCGTATGTGTTTGTAATAAGCTTCCTCATACATAACCTTTTACAAAGATCTTAGGTAGAAACTATCCAAGTTTTTCACACTATTACAAATTGTTGTTGATTTGGACCATCTGTCCACTACTTAATTATACCTTAAATGGTGATTATATGGACAAAAACTAGAGAGAGAATTGCATAAGCTAAAGAATTGTGCTACAATATTTGAATGCATAATGAGACTATTCTAAATGGATAACATGTGGTTCCTATATCTCTATTAAGATTTCTATGTACCCATTAAATATAGATTCTATATTAATCTAAGTGTCAATAGCCCTTCAACATCCTAGAACCTAGTGTTTATATAACCCAAAATAGATTATTAAGTCTAACTCCACTCAACATGGTTGAGGCTACATATATCGTCTCATAAATTATATGAACTTGCACAATAAGACCATTCCATTGTTTAAATGGATACTCTACCAATATCCTATGTTAGTTTTGGCTTCTCCCCTTTGGGGGCGTTAAAACATTGAACTTTAGATTATTGGTGTTTACATTGAATAGACGTGCAACCCGTCAATAGACATTATCCACTTCAAAATTATTAAACCTTTGTTTTGTATCATCTATAGATAATTGCACAATTGCTAAATGTGCATTGAGTATTTCATGGGGACGATTAAAAATTTAAAGTATGATTGAGTATTTTAATTTATTGAGTAAGCATCCCAATAAATGTGTAATCCCAGTAATTACACTAACGAATTTTTACTTTAACCTTTGTTGCACTACGAAGATGATAATGATATTTAAGAGCATCACGATATTCAAGAGTGTATAAATGTTGACTTTTGTATGTACATTTGTTAATGTATTGACTTTTTATTCTTTCAATTGTCATTTGAAGCTTTCATTGACAAAAGTTGGAACCCTTTGTCAACTTTTACATTAAAAGTATATCAAAAGTGTAAATATCTTTTATCAACTTTCCAAAATTTACATTATTAGAGTTCAATAAACCTTCAAATACTATAATATCATCTCCTTGGTCATTAAATATGCATTACATACATCAAAAGTCTTATCTAATATCAATGTAGATATTTAATGATGTCCTCTTTAGTAGAGATTGTTCACTTATAAACAATGACAATTGATAACAAGAGCTTATGGTCAAAAAAATAGCAAAATGCTACTTAATGATACTGCCAAAGGGCATGAGTGCATACTCATATTGCGCAACATAGGTATCAACCATTTCTGCTTCAACAACAATGAAGAATTACAGAGAATAACAATGTATACTCATATTTCTTTGAGACATAATCTGATGCAAAAAAAGAAAAAATTGAATCCAAAATTAGGGACTAGTAACATTGAAATATGGCAATCAATAAGCACTATTATGATTTGGAAATTTTGGAAGGCAAGGTGTTTGAGGGTACTCTAAGATGTGATAGAAAGGCCTATTTGGTATACTAGAAATTGCACAAAGATTGTGCATAATCTAATAGGTTATTTGAATATTATAAAAGGTGACACTCAACAAACACTTCATGCCATATCAGACAAAGTTATATTTTATAGGTGGTTTTTTGGTAAGGTGAGTGGTTTTATCATACACCAAAATATCTATTTAAGCCTATGGATAGACAAAGTTATATTTTATAGGTGGTTTTTTGGTAAGGTGAGTGGTTTTATCATACACCAAAATATCTATTTAAGCCTATGGATAGATGCAGTTAACATGTATATATAGTAATTTATTCTACCTCAGAGTATTTCTTAATACTAATGTAGTACCTTTTTAGAAAACAAAGATGTATTTGACAAATAGGTCGTAATGGATTTATACATATTTCACATCCTACATTTGTATGGTTGTTGAGAGGTTTCTATTTCTACAACAATGAAGAATAAAACAAGGTATTGCTAGCTTGGTTATCTCCTTACATTTTGATATGCATTTTCATTAATGCCTTATGAAAGGTATCGAAGAATGGCAAACCAAGAGAATCAAAGTAGTCTGATACAATAATTTTTATGTTGTGAATTCTATTTGAGAAAAACTATACATGTTTTGGACACTATCTCGGATAAAGGTGCTTGTAACTAGGTATATACATAGCCCTATTAGATGTGTCAATATATGTATATCGTTAACAACAAGGTTCAAATATGCCCAACTATTGGTACCCATTTTGCACAATGAAAGCTTAACCTAGCAATATGAAGGAGAAAGAGTGTTTCCTTTGATATCTTTTAATGTGAATATTTTGGAACACATTTTTTGGTGAATTAGCCAATGGTTTTTGCCCCTAATTTCTATGTTTGAAGGGAATAGTAGTCACTTGATACACATGTAAGAACACAAAGGATTATGCTTAGCAATTCATGATATGGTAGGGATTCGGGAACCTTAAGTTCTAGTGAAAACCCAAAACAGAATGTTCGCACATTTATGTTGTCACATCACTACACGGTTTTATATAGAAATGAACATGTATATGCTTGCATCCTACCACAACTACATGCAACTTGTTATTGGGTTTTTTGAGAGATATACAACCAAATCTATACAAACTTTTAAGTTGTGTTTGCTAAAAATTTGATTAAATTTTACACTTGATTAATTTGATAAAAGTACACCTAAACTCATTTTACTTATTACTTCCATACATGTGCGATGCATCACATTAAGTACAATATGGTATTGTCACCTAGCATCACAAAAATTGCCTTAAACGAAACCATGAATGATGTAGATGCTTCATCCATTCCTCAATGCTGAACTTTTAGCATCTTTATGCAGTTATTATTCACATACATTCAATCACATCTGAAAACTATTCTTCACCCTTTCCTTCACAATATTGGAGAACGGTTTTTTCCAAGAGAAAAGGACATAGAACCACTTCTATGAGGGCATTCCTTGGCTGACTAGTATTAAATTAGGATTGGCAAGAAAGTTATTCTACTTGAAAATATACATGGTGTGCTTATGATGATACACATAAAGCATTATGTTTATGCTTGACATCCATATCATGTTTATTTCTTTGCCATCATCAACTCTTCCTCCAATGTGCGCTTGTCAAATTGAGATAAAAAATAATTTGTCAAAAAAAAAGGAGTAAACATAAAAGTGTAAGAGATACCTTGGCTCATCTACATGTCGTGATAGTGGAAAAGAGTTGGTTTCCGGCATACAAATCACACCAATATTGTTTGTTTGATTCTAAGCATGCGATAAGGTTGGTCAACAATATTCCAATCTCTAGAAGGGCCAAATATGAACTCAATTTGAGGCCTGTTATAATGCCAATGATTCCATACTTCCCCGAAGTAAGTCATAAAATAGCTCCATTATTAGATGGGGACAAAACCTAGTCTAAGGATTTAGTGAGCCATTTGCAATTTTATATTGGACGAGAGCTAGATATACAATGTAATGTTGTATGTCTTCTATTGGTTGGCATAATGTGGCATGTGTCAACGAGCAAAACGCCATAGAACAAGTATTGAATAATGGTGTTGACATTTAGCTCCAAGATCCACAATTTGTCTTTAGAATATGAATTGTAGATTTGCTTCAAAATCAAGATTCCATATCTATTTGTTAATTGGGACTTGAAGGTTTGAAAATAATAAAGACCGGAAATATAGAACCATCATCTTTAGAAGATTCATATTTGGTTGCTTCAAATATGGATGATATTATCAATACCAATATGATATATCTATGTTAAAAGATGAGATGAAACTTAAACTTACTAGCAATGAAACGTGTTGGTGGGTAACTATTAGAAAACAATTCCATGGAAACAACACCACTAGCATACATACCTAACAACCACACAATTAAAAAACATAAACAAAAACAATTTCCAAATTTTGTATGGTTGGTTAGAAATTGTGTGGAGTGCATGATCATAAAGGTTTTATGCACCAATGTTTCAATTAACGTTCATGTGGAAATACTAATATTTGGAAAATCCTATTTTGTCAAACTTAAAAGTCCGATATAGAAGTCAAAAGGAGCTATATATTTGGAAAAAGGTTCTTCATCAATAGAGATAGTTAAAAGTGAAGTCTTTTTTTTATGCATCATCAAATGATTTTTGTGTGAATCTATTATTTTATAATATTTCAGCGAAGTTGGTGATGTGATTGAGAATAAAAATTGTGCATTTTTCTTAGAGGATATTGTTTCCATATAACTGCATCGCAAGATAATGTTGACTTTGTTTGGTGGTTAAGCTTTGATGTTGGTCACCTCACTAGAGAAAAGACATTATTCTTGAATCGCATAATGTGTGATTTCTATGGCACTCCGTAGAAGTAACCTACATTTCAAATATTATCTTTTAAAACATAAACGTGATTTCTTGAAACCATGGACAAAGTTCATGTTGAATTACTTCCTTAAGATGAATTCGACTCTGAATTCAAATTACAAAACATTTGATTGTTCCATATCACCTTGTTTTCTTTTTTATACTAAACATAAAGGTTGTAATGATGTTTCAATCCATTAAACTTGTTATTTAGGACAATAGATTGTGCTCCATGCCTTTTGAAGTGTTCATTAAGTAAAAGAAAAAGAGAACATGATAGAGTGTGAACAAACTACCATGATTTCATTTTCTAGATGCATAGTCTTTTATGTATTGAATGCATCCATTTCACCCCATCAAACAAGTTATTCATACTTACATGAGAGAAAACAACAAAAAACAATAATTCAACTCGATGGGCTCGATTATACTCTCTCTCATCTCTTGGTTCAATGACTTTTTTGACTGTAGGGATTCCATAGGTCCCCATAATTAATAGTAGACGTAAAAGTTCTAACTTTTGTTCTTTAAACTTGCCACTTTGTGTGTGCATGTGAATCCATCATTTGGGACACTCGAAAAAGCAACATTAGAGGTGGAGTGATGTGGGGATACTGGATGGTAGGATTGTTTATACCATTACTTGATAGATACAACAATATGCTCCACTCAAATTTTGTAGCAAGATTTATTTTCTAGCAAGGAAAATATTCAGAATGTATAAGTGAACTTCAAATCAAAGTTCGATGAAACTAGACTTTTGGTTGCGGAGAAAGTTGTTCCGAACAAAATAACACTTTTCTTGAATTTCGGGTTCTCAAAGCATTGAGAACTTCCCCAATACTCGAACTTGAATAGCCCAAAGCAGTAACAAGGGTTAGTGAACATTAATAGACTAAATGGAAACATGGCTTGCAAGTAATGTTTCTGTTTTCTTTTTCTTCAAATAACGAGTCAAAATGAACGTGTTATTCCTTCCACATGGAAGGTTTTCCTTTTAAGTATACTCGACATAAAAAACAAATAGTCACCTCAACATCTTTCTAATGAGTGACTCCATACTCTTGCAAACAAAAACACACATCCTTTTGAATCTTGTTGTGTATTGCATTCACACTCACATGCTTGCACCAACAACTAAATAGTAATAACAATAGTGTTAACCTTCACATAAACTCAATAAAGAATAAACACATAATAAAGGAATTTTGATTAAAAAACTCAATTGGTAGGTTCATTACCCTAAATGGTTCGAGACTTATAACATGGCTATTCTCATAAAAACCAAATGTGTATCTTGCCATAAAAACAAGTGAATACCAAGAATTTGGTACAATTGTTGTCGACCTACCGTCAAGGGGAAGGCCTAGAGCATGAATACATTGTACATTGTTCACTTAACAAAAGTAAATTGTTTTTGAACACCCCGATGGATTTGTCATGGAAAGGAAGAGAAAGGGGAGACAAGGCCTTAAAATACTTTGTGGTAACACAAATGTGCACTTGATCTCACACGCATAGTCTCCCTCAATTGATTCTTTATATATTGTCTTACAACAGCTTTAAACTGTTTTTCCTTGGGTGGTATTCAGCTTTCCAAAATGACCTTTAAGTGAGATTTACGAATCGACCTCCGCTTCCCCAAAAACACATGCACACACATAACAATTACATATGGATATGGCTACACATAGACATAGTATGTGTGTGTGTGTTGTACATCCGCAAATAATGTATAGAAAAATATGTATACATACATACACATAGTCACACATAGTACAAATACACATCCTCCTAGATACACATGAGCACAAAAATGTGCATATTGTATTCTTGCAAAGAGCTTGGAGCTTCTATCAATTTATTTTTCAGCTCAAAATTTGTGGTGAAATGGCCTTAGATGTGGAAAGAGAGTGGCATTCTTGTAGAGTATGTTCATTGTGACAATTTAAATCAACGTTTCGAGGTGAATCAAATGTAACGTAAACATTAGCAATATTTTAATATTAAAAAATACATGCTCGTCCTGGTGGTATTGGGGCAGCCACTCTACCTAATGCCTTGCCCACAATGTCGAATGCGTTAGGTAGGTTTGATCTTGTGCTGAGGCCACACTTGTTAGTCTGGCTTTCCATGATCGAAGATACCGTACTTTGTTTGTTTTACTAAAAAATGATGGGAAAGGGAAATCAAGTAAAAAGTTTAGCTTCCTTCTATTTAAGAAAAAGCATGTATGTTATCATCATTTTATTAGATAAAAAAAGGATATTTGAGCCGTATAAGAAGACTACTTTTTCTTTTCTCCGTTGAAAAGTAAGGTTTGAATTTCTTGTAGGTAAATAAAATAGTATACCATGTAAAGACTTATGTTTGTTTCAAGCACACTAGGTGAGGGTGAGGCAGCATCATCATGAAGCTTGCATCCATGCGTGCTCTTTCATATACATACTTATTAGTATTACTATACATATATATAGGGAGCAAATGTACTTAACTCAATTGAAGTTAATTGGTGTAGGATCGACCCACACCACCCACACACCGTAGGAGAAACACAATTCTCAATTCATTGTGTGTTAGCAAGGCCCACACACTTGCTATAGTCTCGACTTTCTCCATAACGGGGAAGCGGGCTCCTCGGGCCGGGGGGGGGGGGGGGGCTGGCTATATGGCATATGGCATGCCATCTCAGCTTGTTCCTCCATCACATCACATCGAGGCCCTTGCACGGTAATATATATATATATATATTGAGATGGAGAGCTGCTCCTCCTTAGGGCCCCGCCATCTCATGCTGATGATGTTGTCCCTTGCCTTGCCTTACTAATAGTAACAATATATACAACAAACCTATGTAAGTATGTCTATGTGTATATATGTATGACATATGTGTATGGGTGGTGGTGATGCCTTGTGTTGGCCCACTTTTAGTAAACCTGGACGACGATAACTGAGCGGAATGCTTCTTTCCTTCTCTCAAACTCCCCCGGCCGCCCCCAACACCCTCCGCACCGCACATTTTAGTCAAAACAGCACACGTTAATTATATCTGACGTGGCAGCGCCATGTCAGCAAAACTGTATGCCACGTGGCGAGTCTGTCCTGTCTGTCTGTCTGTCTCTCTCGCTCTGACTTTTGTATCCATGCTTCCAGTCCCTCTCTCTCTCTCTCTCTCTCGTGTAATTAATTTGTTTCGAAATGGACTATACATACATACATAATATTTGGCCTCTAGCAGACGTGATCCATCTAGACCTTGTCTGTGTGACTCCTCCTCTGTTTTTCTTAGCAGCTATGGTGGCCATCCATCTGTGTACCGCTACAGGAGCATCGATTACGCACAACCCATGAGAGAAAGCTTCTCTCCAAAATTACTATGCCATGGGGGCAAACATTTCTTCTCGCGCAGCCGGTTGCTTTGCGCCCCACCCCACTGAGGATAACTTCTTATCCGATCACGATCGCGATCACCAGGGCCTGGGCCATTCCTTCTGTTATGTCCGCCCGGACAGTGTAAGCACGCCCACAAATGCCTTTGGCCCGGACATCCATACACTTGGGACAGCAGATGCGGTCATTGGCGGTGGCGGCAGCGGCCGGGACATAGTACAACGTGCGGACCATGATTCCTGGGACTCATGTGGCCGTCATCACGAGACGTCATTCAAGAGCATCTCGGGCGCTTCGGTGAGTGCCAACACATCTACGCCAAGGACAATGGCCTCATTCAATCATATGGTGGCCGGCTTCGAGGACGATCAGAGGGCAGCCGCATTTGAAGGCACATCTTCTTTTAATTCGCTTCCACTCCAGCCTGTGCCACGGAATAATAATTACTACGCGCCTACAGCTGCTGCAGGACTCTCACAATCTGGACCCATCATGGGTGGGGGAGGAGGAGGTACATGTCAGCAGGGGATCCCAGTGGCATTTGATCGTGCGTTCTTGTCCGGCCCAATCGAGAGAGGATTTATGTCTGGGCCCATGGAGAGGGGTTTCTTGTCTGGGCCGCTGGAGCGGGGCTGTGTCTCGGCTCCCATGCCCACTGCTGCTGCTGCTGCTTGTGGGGCCAATCATAACGGAGGAGGAGGAGGAGGAGGAGGAGGAGGAGGAGGAGGTGTGGCTTATCTCAAACGAAGCCGAACCTCACTAGCCCATCTCGTGAAGAAAGCCCTCTCCAAAAGCCTCACTTTCAAGGCCAGAAAGCACAACTCAACGAAGCTCCTCCATAACACTGCCACCACAACTATAACATCTACTATCACAAAAGATTTAGATGGTTCAGCTCCAAACGAGACTCCGCTTGTTGTTGTCGATGATGATGATGATGATGATGATGTTGATGATGTTGATGAGGAGAGAAATTCCCTTCCTCGTAACTCTGATGGTGATGGTGATGTGTCGTCCAGTGCCTCAGGCCTCTCGTGGGACGGTGCAGCCCATAACTTGCAATGGGCCCAAGGTAAGGCTGGTGAAGATAGGGTCCATGTGGTCCTTTCGGAAGACCATGGCTGGCTGTTTGTAGGAATTTATGATGGCTTCAGTGGCCCTGATGCACCAGATTTCCTCATGAGTAATTTGTATAGGGAGGTATACAAGCAATTGCGAGGTCTTCTTTGGGATAGGAAAGAGTCTGCTGCCATTGACATGCCAACAACTCATGGAGATGCCTCTCGCCTCCTCGATTCTAAATCTAATAGCCAACAATGCTGCCACGAAAAAGATGATGATGATGATGATGGTAATGAATGCCGCCACGAAAAAGATGATGATGATGAAGATGATGATGTTAATGAGCAGGGGATTCGTAATTCTTGCAAGAATGTTAATGGGGATATTGGTATGCATAGTTCCTTTTGGGAAAACCTTCATCAGCAACGGTTAAAATCGGTCGGTTGCAATGATGATGGCAGCCCTAATGGAGACCATCTCGACCCCCACCAGTTTCCACAGGATGTATCAGATTGTCGATCTGATAGTTGTGATGGAAACTCAACGAATGATGATCCTTCTGTCCTGACATGCTTAAAGTGTGGAAACAGTGATAGTACTATTTCAAAGGGCATACCAAACCCACATAAGTTACATGGGGAAAACACCTTGTTTTTGGGTAAAGTGCAGCATATTAAGAAGAAGAAGAAGAAGAAAAAGAAGAAGACATGTCTTGCAGCTCAAGATAAAGAACCGCCAAGTCCAGATGTGGATCGCCGTTCAAACACAAGACATGGAACATGGCTTGTAAAGAAGGTTGCCACCGACCATTTTGCAGTCTTAAAAGCTCTAGAAAATGCCCTTGAATTGACTGAGCGATCCTACTTACAAATGGCCGAACATTCCATGAAGGAAATGCCGGAGCTTGCTTTGATGGGATCTTGCGTGTTAGTGATGCTAATGAAAGGTGCTGATGTGTATGTGATGAATGTGGGTGATAGTCGAGCTATATTGGCTCAAGTGAAACACAATCAAGATGATGACATGCCAAAATGCCACAAGATCTCTAAGTGCTCCAATGTGCCATCGACCTATGATCCCGAAAGGATCGGTGGAAGAGATTCCCAACTCCGACAAGAACCTGCTTTTGAATGTCCACATGCTTGTATGAGTACTAAGCCACCTCCTACAAGTATGCTATTAAGTGCTCTACAATTGTCAAGTGACCACAGCACAAATATCAAAGAGGTAAGGTCTATTTCAAGAACTCAAACCTCTCGTTTTGTTGGGAAGTTGTTATACTAGAGAGCATATGACATGACACCAAATGGTGCTATGGAACAAGATACGTTCAAGATTTTCGGTATACATGTACCTTTTTCCTAACTCTGATGTTGGCTATATTTCTAGGAGGTTCTTCGGATTAAGGCCGAGCACCCAGATGATGGCACCTCCATTCTAAACGATCGTGTCAAAGGAAGATTAAAAGTTACCCGTGCTTTTGGCGCCGGCTTCCTAAAGACGGTAAGAAGAGGTAGTAAATTGGGGTATAACACAAAACTACCCCTGCCTAACTTGTTATCGGGTGTTTACCAAGATACCCCTCACCGGGATGCCTGATTGTAGTAGGTAAATGTTCGTAATAAGGGAGGTATAGTATTCACATAAAGTTCCACAACTTAATGGGCATTTTGGTAAACATACCGACCACATCAGGGGCACCTTCATTTTTTTCCTCTTGAATATGTCACAAAATTGAAAACCCGTTGTGAGTGCTAGGGGATATGTATATGTTTCAAGGTAGCCTCTTGCACCAAACTTTTCTTATCAAATTTCCTTTTGATTCTGCTTTCTGCTTAGCCAAGATGGAACAATCTTCTTCTTGAGGTTTTTCGGGTCGATTATGTGGGCAACAATCCATACGTGACATGTAAACCTGCTCTACACCACTACTCCCTCGGCCCCAATGATCGGTTCTTGGTTCTCTCCTCTGACGGCCTGTACCAATACCTAAGCAATGAAGAAGTTGTTTCCCAAGTAGAATGGTTCATGGAGAACTACCCCGATGGTGATCCGGCACAGTATCTCATCGAGGAGCTTCTCTTTCGAGCCGCAAAGAAAGCAGGTATTTCTCTACTCCCTCTTACTCATCCTTAGGGGAAGGCATTTTGAAGCTTGGTTTCCACCTTGTTTTCTGGTTGAATTTGATTGTGTTCATCTTTTTTTTTTTGGGGGGGGGGGGGGGGGGGGAAGGGATGGACTTCCATGAACTATTAGATATTCCGCAAGGCGATCGTCGAAACTACCATGATGATGTGTGTGTCATGATTATCTCTCTCGAAGGAAGAATTTGGCGATCATTTGGTTAGAAAAGAAAATCTTGATCTCTCTGCATTGTTTTATGGGTTATAATCTCATCCCTCTTGTTTGTTTTGAGCTTTAAATAGTGACGTTGTCAATGTTTGTATTTATACATAGTTTCTTTTGTCTTATGCCAAGGCTCAAATTAACCCTTGGTGCCAAAAATTAAAAGTGTAATATGAACTATGGAATATAGACTTCTCTATACTTTGTCTAATTTACTAAAAAAAGACATGCTTGTTTAGTGGCTCTTGTAGCTATTCTTATGGGTACATTTATGGAAGACATGTTTAATCATGTATGTATCCTGATATACAAGGAAACTACACTCTCAAGATAAAAAAGACAAACAAGCATATGTTCAATCAATTGTATACCTTATATTCCCCATCCTCCGGTTACAACATTTTTTCTCGTATAACTTTTCATGATATGGATGGTTTCTTTTAAAAGGAGCTTCCCAAAATTAACATAATTGTAATCTTGATCCTTGAACAATATTTCTCTACCTCTTTCTTTCTAGTCTCTCTTTTGACTTTTCGCCATGAAGAATCAAAATATTTAGTTTATTGGAAGAACAATGTTTTCTGACACTATGATGTGAAACTTTTCCTTGGTCATGTACCTTCACCGAGGACGTGTGGAAGGTTTGTGTTGCTATCCTTAATGGTAGGAGCTAGACCTTTGGAGTATTGCTAACCATGCATTAATGTTAACATAAGAAATCAACATATTTATATGAAAATTGGTATCCCATGGGTTCTTACATTCAAATATCATTGTACAATTATAGACACCATCCAACTTTTAGGGCTCAATACTCTCGATCAGGCAAAGTCAATTTTTATGAGGATTTTCAATTGTTTTTTTTTTAAAGTAAAGTTCTTTATCCTTGAGTTTGAAGAAGTTGATATATACAAAATATGTTCTAGGTCTATATAGTGGAGCTTTGTGCAGCATAAATATTACACATGCACACATATGTTGCACCATCATCTTCATCAATTGTAACTTATATTCAAAGACCAATATTCTAAGTTGGGGATCACCCAATTTCCAACAAGCACCACACCAGAAGATGGGAGAAAAAGGCATGACCTTGATCAGCATTATGGCTTTGTCTAAACAGCCTGCTTGAGCAAGCAACTAAGATAGTATTCCACACTAGAAGATTGGGAGAAAAAGGCACGACCTTAATAAGCATTATGGCTTTGTCTAGAAGTCCATCTACCACATCATCAGACTTCTCTAGCAAGCCTTGTTTTATGATCTCAACATGTATGCCTTGGCTCCTATTAGAGTCTCATGTATGGTAACATACTTTCAAGATGCCTACAAACGTTGCAACATTTGGAGTATTGCCAAAGAGTTGCATCAATTCAAAACATATCAATACAACCTTATCGAGGCCATGCCGTGGAACATCCAAAGATAAATGCATTCCATGCAATGACATCCCAAACTAGGAGCTCATGAAATACTTCTACAACTTTTTCTATAGAGGTGCATTTTGCATACATATCCACCAAAACAGTACCAAGTACAAGATGTTTTTCCACAAATCCTTGCTTAAGAAACTCACAATGTACATTGTGACCTTTATCCAAGGCTGGACCTCTCTTTCCACGTGCTTTCAATATGTAAATGAAAGTCATAACATCTAGAGAGACACCACTAGATTGCATTTGTTCAAAACAATTAGTGCTTCATCACCATCTTCTTTTTGGACATATCCTTTTTCAACTGCTCTTAGTCTGCTACAAACATACATATCTCCCAAAGCATTGGAAAGTACAGTTCAACATGTTTTTCTAACAGTCCCTTGTCGACGATCTTCTCATGAACTTCCTTTCCCTTATCAACTGATTGTGTCGGTGGAGGAAAAACCGAGAAAGGTGGTTGATACCTCCAACGTATACAACCATTAAACGTGACGAAGACATTTAGTCTTTCCCTTCTCTTCTTAAAAACTTATGGCTTTCAAACACTACATCTGAATCACCCTTGATAGCATCATATTATCCTTTTAGTGTCTGCAACCAAATCTCCCTGACTAAATCCACAACATTCCATTGAAGTTCTTGAAATATCCTTCAACATCTACTAGTACACAAAACCCATAAGACTATTGAACTAATCATCTCCCAAATCACACCATTCTGTACTAAATTAATAGACATACATAGCGACAATTCCTCAGCATATCGACCTCTTGTATACAATGCACAATTTAACTTTTCTTTTTCATAATCTTGTAGTTCACCCTAAATATCTACCCACATCATTGTCCCTTATTTATATACTCTAGAGCCATATACCTCATGCAAGATATGCAAAAACATTTTCCAAACCAATAGTTGCAGAGGGCAGGTACACAAGATAGAATAATAAAGACTTATATTACTCGCTCCTTAATCCATACAATCCGGACCTCTTGTATAGGTATCCGGTTCTGATACAAAACAATGACTTGCATGTCCGTGGGATAGTGCCTTGCATGTCGAACCCACGTGCCCTCACCTCTCCTCCGGCATGTCCAGTATACTTTGCTGATTGTCTGCCGTTTGGTCTGGTGGCATACTCCTTTGTTGTGCTGGTTCTTCCTCTTCCGTTTGAGGTTGCGGTTGTGCTTGATTCTCTGGCTGTTTCACCCATTGTTGTTCATCTTGTGCACTTTGCGGTGCGTCCTCCTCATTCGTCCTCTACTGCATCGGCTCTTGCTCCCTTGGTTGCTCCGGTTGTGTCTGTTCCCTTTCGTCCTCTGGTCATTCCTCATCACTCAGATCTACCTGCTCGGCTTGGTTCTCCCCAATCTGATGCTTCCTCTACTGCACTCTTTCGCGTTCATATGCCTCCAAGTCCAATGTCAGCTGCAATTGATCATCTTCAAACGCTTCCAAAATCTTCCGGATTTCGTCAATTTGTAGTTGGGCCATTGCCTAAAAGTCTTATCGAAATCATGGTGATACTTTCTTCATCCATCTTATAGAAATTATCCCTGACTTCTGCCCTATTTTCTACATCTGCCCCGAGCACCTGTAGTTCTCCCGCCTATGTCATTCCTTCCATATCGCAACCGAGCATTCTTGAAGTTTTTCCTACATCAGCTACCACCGATTATCTACAATTATCCGGATTCTCTTTATGCCAATTTCTATCTAGTCTTCTCGGGCCTGCTTTTCTTGTTTGAGCTGCTTAATTTGCTGTATTGTTGCCTTGGATTGAACCTCATATGTTGTCAGCTGAGTTTGATACGTCGTTTGGACCTTTGTCAACACTTCTTTAGAACATTCAACCAACCGGTCCTGATCCTCCAACAATTTCATCTTTTCGTTGTAGGTTTTTCTCTAATCTTTTCCTTCATTTCGTCAAAGAATTTCTCTTGCGACTACAGGTCCTCGATTTTTTCCTTTAATTCCTCCCGCACCTCCTTGAGCTTCTCCCATTGTCGGTCAAACTCCTTTTCCATCTCCTTATGATCTCTATATAATTTCTCGAAATCGGCATGCTTGTCCTTTAAGCGTGGGTTGAGTTGTGCTCACAACCAATCATCCCGCTCCTTCTATTGTTGGAGCTCTTCCTGCAGCCGTTCGATCTCTATTTCTGCCATCCGTCAGAGTTTCTCCCATTCATGTTGCATCATCCCCTTTTCTTCTTTCCTCTAGTTCAGACTTTCTTGAACCATTCAGAGTCCTTCCTCAAGCTTCTTCTTTTCCTCGTTTGCATTTCCCCACAACTGTTTCTAATTCTTCACCATCGCTGCTTGCACGGTGATGTCGTCCCTTATGTGTGCTACTTCTTTTTCCGCCATTTCTACTCGTCCGACTAGATTCTCTTTTTCTTCCTCCATTGCTTCTGCCTGATCCAGAATCTGTTTTCCCGGTTCCGGCGTTGTCGCCTTGCCCTGTCTCCTCCTGTACATCCATTAATTCTTTGGCATGCTTCAACTCCTTCACCAGTTCTTCAATTCAGCCCTTGGCCTCCGTCAACTTTCTGGTCATTTCCGCCGTCTTGTTTTGAGGTGTCGTTATGGCAAACCGTGTCCTTCGTTCTTCAGCCATTTGTGCTGCGGCTTTAGTAACCTGCACCCCCAACCATTCGACTAATTGTTGGCAAGTTCTGTGTTGCGTTATTGCGGTGAATGCCTGCACGACTTCCGGTAACTCCGACCCGGAACCTCCGACTGCTTGCAACACCGTCCCTCTTTCGTTTTTCCAAGGAGGTAGAGAGGCTACTAAGCTTGTAGTGACCTAACCGGCTCGTGTGCCAAAGTTCTTCACTGAGCACACGGGCATAGAGAACCTGTATTCAATCCGGCCCTATCGCCAGATTCCAGAAATGAGCACACGGGCTCGCAGACTCAAGTAGAAACATGTGGAATAGAGCGGGAGAGGAGAAGCAATGCCTCCCGAACACAGAAAGAGAGTTACGAATGTAGATCCAACATAGAAAAAGAGTCGGATACAACAAACCAAGATGAAATTGACAAACAGAGAAGAATACAGCTAGACTTGGCCGGTTACAGGGATTTGAGCTCCACACACGCACACACACACACACACACACTAGTGAGCCTCTGGTCGGGAGCACACGGGCTTTCTACGCCAGTAGTGGCCCCACACCTACTCAAAACAAAAATCTGACAATGCTGGAGATCACAAAACGACAACACCTTCCCCTCGAAAATGATGAATCCTTGTAATGTTCTTCCTTCCCTTCTCAAGGAGGGTCGATTACATCAGCATTCATGACATCTGCTTGTGTCAGCGATTCTTTCCCTTGATTTCCTTCCATCAAATCCTATTATTCCCCTCTTTTTGGGGGATAATTAAGTACCTATTTAAATCACAATGTCTCGTACTTATTATACTCTGTATTTACATTTGTTTTTATACAAAGACTCCCTTTTATGTGCATCCGTGCACACCCTTGTTCACACGCGGTCGGCGAGCTTTTCTCCCCTTTTGTCGGAATCTTCCATGACATCCACCCCCACCAAACCACACATCCTTGGGCATGTACCGAAAGCAGTGAAGATTCCAATATAGCCCTTACTTGTCTTCCTCCGAACTGTCGCCAATGCGGTCCTCATCTGGCTCCGCGTCCCAATCGCCCTCTTCGATCTTCATCGGCCGCAATTGGTGCATCTAGTCGAATCTTTCCTTGTTCTTCTGTCTCTCTTCCTTCACCTTTGCCTTCGCTCGCTCCACGCTCGAGTTGTCGAATCCTCGCGGCCAACAACTCCTCCCGACTCATCTCTTTCTTCTAGTTGACTGCCATCCATGAAGTGATGGTCTGCTCTCCTAGCATGACCGGCTTCTGCCCGAACATGAGGACAATGCATCCACCGTCATCATGCTTAAGAACCTCCCGATCAGGAGCCACTCCCCTTCATAGTCGTCTTCGTTGAACTTGTGTAGCGTCGAAATGCTTTGTTTGTTCGCCGACGATTGAGCTGACTCGAAGAAGTCCACATCGACTTCTTTGTCCTCTGATACCATACCATCTTCTCCTTCAAACTGCACACTTGATAGCATATCGTCTATGGCATTGTCTTTCCCAGAAATGTGTAGGACGGGTTCAAGGACTTGATGTACATGATCCACCTGAGCATCAAGTCGAAAGTGGTAAGCCCTAACATTGAAAAAGGTAAGGAATAGAAGAGTCCCTCATTCAAATTATTATCTGATATTGAATCTTCAACTGATTTAAAAAAAGTATTGGAAGAAAGAATTTTAGATAACAAAGTGGAGCTTTCCTTGAGGGAACTTTTAGGCATAGTGAAAAAGGGATGTCATGAAGCAATAATAGATGGAATTAAAGGAAAATTGCAGAGTATTGAAGTTGCTGAAAACCCAGGAAGTGAAGTGAAGAAAGCAACGGTGGAAGTTATCAAAGGTGAACCAAGCTCTTCCATTGTTGGTACACAAGCTATTGCGACGACAATTTTTGAAGAGAAGCCGAAAGAGCTAAAAAACTACTATGCTAAGAAACATTGGGCAAGAGCAAAAACTGAGACACTTGTGAAGATCCGATCGTGGCCTTAATCAACCACGGCTCCGAAATTAATCTAATTTCTTATGAGAATAATATTTACAGGAAATGTCATGAGTAGATGAAACCCCATGAGGTTTAAGGGTGACTCGAACCCATGACCTCCTAATGAGAAGCACTCAGCTCTAGCCATTAGGTTATATATGTTGTACATAAAGATATTATAATTTACTTTATTATAATATTGATAATGTAACCCTATAAATATCCAAAGGGTGCCATGACCCTTCAATATCCCAAAGGCTATCATGACCCTACAACATCCCAACGGGTATCATGACCCTACAAACATCCAAGGGGCACATACTACTCCTATATAAATAGGACATATTGTATTGTTAGAACCATTTTGGTTCAACACCAGTATTTGGCAAATATTCTAGTTCTTGCTCTTGTATATTTTCCTATTATAATAAAATATAGCCATTGTTCTCTCTTTCTTTTCCTTTCTTGTTAAATCTTCTTTTGTCAAGCTAAGGCCTTGACAGCCAATGGAAACAAATCATGGGTGGAGGGTAAAATCGGCTAATTCAACGATTAAGGAACTTCATGGAGCTTGCCCAAACATCAAAGTTACCATTGGAGATATGCCAATGGAGCAACATTTCTTTATCCAAAAGACCTCTTCGTACCTAGTGATTCTTGGCCAACCATATATCACATCTTCTAGGATGGAGACGAAGGTGCTTGAAGATGGCTCGACATATGATAGGATTCGAAGTATTGATAGTAAAAAGAGTGTTCAAATTCTTACTATTAAGCGGGAGCGTGATAGAAATAAAGAAGAATTACGAATTAACTCGTGCGGACATGATATGTCAACTTATGGGTCAGATTTTGAAAAGGGAAGATCAAAGCGCTAACTTCCTCAACAAAGATGACATCCATGAAGCTGAAGAAGGAGATGTCCGTTGGCGCATGCCAGAGGATGCACAGGTCTAGAGGGGGAGGACGTCGTGACGTTTTCGTGCCACAATGAGAAAATAACCTCTACCAAATTATATGAAGTGAATCAAATCTTTGTAAATGGTTGTTTAGCTAAGTGATAGCTAATAACTTGATAAGAACACTCACCATAGGATGATAATAGCTAGTTGAATCTACGATAAAACATAATATCGAGTAAAATATTTTAAAGCTAAATACCTATTATCAACACACTTGTTATTATCACTGTTAGTTATTAGAGCTATTACCCACTTATTACATTGAATACTTATTCAAAGTACATTTTTATCAAGTAAATTTTCTATTGAAGCGATTACCGAATATTGTAGGTGCCTCATATGCATGGGTTACACTTGGCACTCATGCACCCACCTTCCTCATGTATAAAAAGGGGAAGAGTAAACTTATCAAGAGGGGAATAACGATAGATGTCAAACACTATTGTAATAAGATAGGCAAGAAATACTATTGCAATCATCTTGATATATCAATACAAGCTATTTTCATTTCTCTTCTTTCTTTGACAAGAAGCCCGATGCTTACTTCCTAGATTCGCATTTTCCTTTACCGTTGCATGCATACGACGAGATCGGCATCACAACGTACCATACCTCGTTCGGTTTCAAGGTGTTTGTCTTCATTGAGTTAGCCCGATCCATTTCCGGAACCGCATCCTTCTAGTCCTTCCGCGTAGTGCGAGCTTTGCGGCTTCCCCATCCAACCTTGCCAGATCCGGACTTGTCTGAATCGGCATGCTTTTTCCAACACTCGCTCTCCCTGTGGCCCTTCCAGCCATAGTACCAACATTCTGTTGCGGTCTTCTCTTGCCGGTTTCTGGCGCCGCCTTGACTCCCCTTGCTTCCGGAGAGTCCGGAACTGTTATCGACACCATCCTTGTGCGGTCAGTTCAACTCTTGTCGGCCGCTTCCACTGCATGCCGATCCGCCTCTTCCACCACGACCACGGCGCCAATGTGCCTTTGTGTACAACATCTTGTTGTCGGTGTATGTGCTCGTTGACGCGCCCATGAAGTTCTCCTCTACTAGGAGCATAGATTGTAAGTAAAAAAACGAGGGCGTATTCTCCCTTGTACAGATCGCCGTCCGGAATGCTCTGAACTTCGACGTCAGGCCCCTGAGACAGACCTGCACCATCTCATCTTCCTGGACAGTCACGTATAGTGCCTTTCGGCGTCAGATCGTTGCATGAGTCGGGTGGGAACCGTTGGGGTTTTGGACTAGGAGGAGGAGAGTTTTAAGGCTATTAAAAATATAAATAGATTATAATAAAAAGATATAGGAATTCGTGAATCCCACGAAAATAGTGATCTAGTTTAACTTAATATTTAAAATCATAGTAATAAATTAAAATTGTTTAGAGTGCATTAGAGTAGATTGAGAAAAGAGATCAAGACTTGTGAATCCCACAAGTATTATATTAATCAATATTTAGAACATAATAAAAAACCCAAGAATAAACAACCTTATTACAATTTGCTCCCCATCCTTATATAGTGATGAGAGAGTCTTCGCAATCCATGCTTTTTCTATCTATAGATTATATGCTTTCTCTAACATGCTTTTTCTAACCTCATGCGTTTTTCATTGACTATTGTGTTTATGCACGCTAGATGTGCATGCGTAGCTTTTTTCTATCATGCGTATTTCTTCTAACTAAAGTTTTTTTTATAGAAAATATTCATGAACTTACCTTTCTATGTGGGATATCCATTTATTTAACACTCATTATGTGTTAGTGTAATGGTAAGACTTTAATTTATTAACATGGAGGTGCAATGTTCAGAACTTGCCCTATGCATGTAACATGTATTCTCATAACTTTTATTCGTTTTCTTCATATTTATTTAATCGGGTACTTTATTCGTTTTTAACATAGTGTACGAAATACACTACGACACTCACCCCCTCTGAACCCGCACATCCTTCGGAATGTGCCAAAGTTGCCGATGCTTGTTATTCTCCTTCATCCGTAATACCCTTTGTTTCTTCCCCTATGTCAATTATTAAATCCAACTCATTTTGCTCACTTTCTGCACCTTCAGGATTTTTATTTGATTGCTCCATTGTGTTGGGTTTGTCTAAGACTTTGTAGGGTTCATTGTTAATTTGCTTCTTGAAAATCTTCACCCGCTTCCCTGCTATAGGCACTTGAAGAATTGTTCCATCTAGCTCACTTAGCCGGTAAGTTTCGTTGTCGAATGCTTTTCGAAATTCCTATGGTCCGAACCAGCTTTTAACAAATTTCCGTGTTGAGCTATGTTGATGATCCAGACTACTGTGGTAGACTATCACCCAATCCCCTTGTTCAATCTTCCATGGTCGAAGTCAATGCTTTTTATCGAATCGATGTTTGTTCTGAAATCACGCTTCTTGTTGTCGGTGCACCACTTCCGCTATGTCTTCTGGTCTTCCTTCTAGTTGTCATATCCGAACCGTCAACAGTTCTTCCCAACTCATCCGGTCATAAGTTCCGCTGGCATTATTGAAGGTTGTCCGGTCATAAGTTCCGTTGGCATATATCTGGTCACGGAACTATGTGTTGTGCGATCTGCCCATAGTGCATACGGAAGCATTTGCGGCCAATTCTTCACCCTCCCATCGCACGCTTTTGCAAGTGCTTTCATGATTGAACTATGTCCTCGTTCAATCTTCCCGTTTGGTTCTAGGTTGTATCCCATGGTTAGTGTCAGTTGTACTCCATGTTTAGCAAAGAATTCCCTAGCTTTATTAGAGTAAAGTTCTCCCCGATCTGCAATCACTTGTCCTACGCACCGGTACCTGCAGAGCACTTCTTCCAGGAGAAATTGGCATACTGCAGAACATGTTTTTCTACGTAGCGCCCGACCTTCTACTTGGTTCGTCAGATCCTCTCGAGCTAGCACCAAATACTTCATTTGCCCGATCCCGGTTGGCATGGCACGATGTCGACCATCCATTTAAAGTTGATTGTCGATGAGAATGTCGGATGTAATTCGTCCCGATGTCGAACTCCGGAGTAGATTTGACATTTCTCATAGCTTACGGTGAACTCCGCTACATCCTTGTACATGTTCTTCCACCAATATTTTGGCTTGATCTTTGCAAATGTTTCCCATGTTCCCCGATGTCCAACCCAATCGGATTCGTGAAATTCAGATATTACTTGTTTCTGTTGTTCGTTTGTGCCTACTACCCCGAGTGGTATACCATCCGTTCTTTTCGGCTCCCTCCAAATTAATCCATTGATCAAGAAGAACTTTCGAACTTGTCGTTTCTTCCTTCGGATCTCGGCTCTCTTTTCTTTATTGTCAAATGATTTCTCGATTTCTTGTAGCACTTTCCCGATCAGTAAGTTTTCCCCCTCATATTTGTCTTCCCGAAACTCCCGAATCCTGTTCACCCGGCATATGTGTTCCGAAGTAAAGTAGTCTTCGGAAACTTCTTCATTATCTGATTCGACTATGTCATCTTCGAACCGGGCCTTTGATAACATATTTGGTACCGGGTTGTCTTTTCCCGAGATGTGTCGAACCTCTGGATTAAGTGACTTTACATATGCAATCCATCTTAGCATAGCAACATCTGGTCCCATGCAACATCGCATCATCCCGAGTATTGGAAGACAATATGTTTTGATCACTACTTTGGCTCCGATCAAATAATCTCGATCCGATTTTAATGCCGACACAACTAGCCTTAATTCTCTTTTAACTTGTGCATATCCACGTTGCCTTTCGTTGAGAACCTTTGCTCCGAATTGAATCGCGTATCGTGAACCATCCGAGTCGATTTGGTTGATGACCCATCCGATCCCGGGTGGACTTGTATCAACCGTCATTATGATCGGTCGGTCATAGTTCGACTTCTTAAGTGATTCAACTCCACGTAGTGTTTTCTTGAGCTTCTTTATGGCTTTGGTATGTTCCGGTCTCCATTCAAACTTCTTACCCTTCCGCAGCAAGTGATAGTGGGTCCGGAATGTGTGCATAGTGTGGAATAAATATGTGATAAAATGCACCTGCACCAAGGAATCTATGGACTTCAGATTGTGAATCGCATATTTCTTTCATAGCTTGAACTACATCGATCTTGATTGGTGACGGTCTTCGATCGTAGGGCCCAAATAGATGTCCGACTACCAATATCTCTTCTTGTCCGAATGTCGATTTCTCTCCGGAGCGTGTTAAGTGCAAATCTTCTAACCTCTGTAGCACTTTCTCACAATCCTGAATATAGTCGACTATAAACTTTCGGCATCTCCAATCATCCTTAGTCTAATTCTTTTCTTCCACCGCACATCCTTTCATCGGAATGTCATCTAAGAACAACATCGTTATCTTTGGAATGTAGTCTCGGAGCACCTCGTTCATCGCATTCATCATATGTGTGACCGAGTTCGTCGCTCGTTGTGGTAGCATACACATCCGGACTAATCCTATCGGTGTCCGCATTGTGGTCATATCTCGGCTCTTCACGGCTAGTTGGAATTGGTTATACCCGGAGTATAGGTCTCCGATGGAGTATATCACCGTCCGGCAAACGCTTCCGCAAATTCATCCACTATCGGACCGACTCCGGAGCTCTGGATCGTGACCTTGTTCACCGGTTGCAAATCTTGAATAAACCAGAGTGACCCATTCTTCTTCGGAACCGTAAACCATCGATTTGAGTACGGAGCATTTGATGGCTCGAGAATCCCCATCGCCACCTTATCCTTGAGCAAATTCATCCACTATCGGACCGACTCCGGAGTTCCGGATCGTGACCTTGTTCACCGGTTGCAAATCTTGAATAAACCAGAGTGACACATTCTTCTTTAGAACCATAAACCATCGATTTGAGTATGGAGCATTTGATGGCTCTAGAATCCCCATCGCCAACTTATCCTTGAGCAAGTCAATAATTTTCGGAATTGCACCCGTGGCACCAGAATCAGCTTCAGGTTCCACGACACATGTTCTATCGTGAAGATCACCATTGGCTCCACTTTCTTCGGATCGACGCACCCTATCTCCGAGAGATCACACTTGTTTCACTCCGAGAGTTTTCTTCCTATGTGGGGTATCAGGGCTTCTCGGACTATCACTTCCCCACTCCGCAATAGTCTGCTTTAAAAATCCATTTTTTTTTGGGACAAGAGCTCTCTCTTGTTCCTTTCGTGATTCGATGGCACAATTAGGAATTGGACGGTTTTTGTTGGCCGGTCAGAAGAGCAAGGACAAGTGGGAAGGCGGAGTCGGATCGGATAATAGGAAGTAAATAATAGTATATTTATTATTCGGAGGGACAGATCCGGTACAGTGGTACCGATCCGGATCCGCACCGATTCGGATGCTGGTTGCCTAAGCGCACCGATTGTAACCTTGCCGGATGCCTATAAAAGGATCCGATGATTTGTAAATGCTTTACGGAAGTAATACAATTATACTTATTGCGTGTTTATCGTTGTCTTTGTATTGTTTTACCGTCTGTGCTTAGTGTAATCATCTTACGCGTGTAACCTAGCATCCAATCCTTACCACCCCTTTGGAGAAGTGTCGGATAGACACCTGTGTTGAGGCTAGTCCGGCCAGGCATACAACACTATTTTGGCGACCACGATTCCTGCAAAGTGCAGAGGACAACCGAGGGATGGATGTCTAGACCAAACGACGACCACATCACCGAATGAGGGAGACGATACACCGAACGAGAGCAACGACGGGAAGCCCTGCAGCAAGCCGTCGACGAGATCCGGCGAGATCGGTCATTCTCCAGAACTCTTCGGAGAGTCGTAGAAGAAGCACTGCAGTTCCGGGTTCCGCAAGTTCCCGACGAAGGCAGTAGCATAACAAGCCTGCAAGAGGCGGAAACGATACTACAGACGCTCGCCGGTGGCGACAGGGACTCGGAAGCAGTCGCAACACTCGAGGCGGAGTCGGAAAGCGACAGAAGCGTTGCGTCCCGGTATAAAAGCAGCCACGACACACCAAACGACCCGGGGGAAGAGGAGTCGGAAGACTCAGTAACACTGGAGCCAGAGGAAGAAATAACCTTGGAGTTTGGTGACCGGCAATCGCCGAGGGAGGCTGACCGGATACCGACAACACCCGCGAAGGAACCGAAGGACCGGACACCGACAACAACCGCGGAGGAACCGAAGGAGCGGATACCGACAACAGCCGCGAAGGAACTGAAGGAGCGGATACCGACACCAACCGCGGAGGAACCGAAGGTTCTCACACCGACGCCAACAGCGGACAGAGAGCGGAGAGAGCAGGAGAGTCAGTTGGACGACACGATGCCGTACCCATACCCAAAGTACCGGGATGAGCCCGACGCGGAGGCACACGTGTACGCATTCCTCCAAACATGGGAAGCCAACCATGTTTCCCAAAGACTGACGGAGCCCGAAGCCGAACGATCCAAAGTCGCTGAATTCGGCATGACCTTAGAAGGACCGGCGGCCCGATGGCACGCAAAGCACTTACCAGGCAGCTTTGCCACATTCGATGCCTTGAAGGCCAAATTCCTCAGGCTTTTTCATAGACAAGTTGAGCAAAGGGAATTGGTCGGGCAGTTCTACACCACCCGGTAGGAAGAGAACGAGACTGTGCCACAATTCATCATTCAGTTTCAGACCCTGCACAGCCAACTGACGAGAGCACCACCTGAAGACGAAGCCAAAGCAGTCTTTTTGGCCGCGCTAAAAGAGCCACTTCGAACGATGTGCGGAGTCCTTGATTTCCGCACCAGCACAATGGACCAAGTTATTGATCGGGTCTTAGAAATGGACAAGACTAGCTCCTTCTTGTCGATGGGGATGTTACACCGGGCACTCCCGAAGGAGGAAGACCTGAGGTTCCGACAGGCCTTACAATGCACAACATGCCTAAATTCGGGCCACTCAACGGTAGACTGGAACCTGCGGACACAATGTATGATTTGCAACTCTCGAGCCCATACAACGGACCGATGCGAATATAACTTGTTAAATCGGCAGGCAGCACCGCTTTGACACATAGAACCGCGCAATCAGGACCTGGATGAGGATCGATTCCGGAGAGACGGCTGCTACCAACGCGAACGCGGTACAGATACGCTGATAGAAGACGCGATAACTATGACCAAGAGGAGAAACGCAGAGATAGCTACCCCCGGGACCGGTACGATCGAGACGAATCCCCGGAATACGAATGACGCAGAGAAGAGAGACGACAAGGGAACCGGAATTTCCGACGGAATTAGAAGCGTGGATTTTTCCGAAGAGAGGAACGTCGGGAGGCAGCAAGGAATGACAACCCGGTATCGGTACCAGATAACCGAAAAACCGAAGACGACCGCCGAAGTATACCCACCCCCCAAACCGGGGACAAAGGAGAAACGAGCAACAGTCACAAGGTGTACTGTTATTACTGCCGTAAGGAGGGCCATTATAGTAACCAATGCCCAAGCAAAACCAATGACAAGCAGCCGGCAGTCAACATGGTTACAGCCGAAATAACGGAAGTGCAGCAGGTCATAACCCGGTCAAAGGGGAAGGCCGCCGAGTGGGAAGCCCAGGAGGCAATCAGAAAACAAGCGGCGCAATGGATCAAGAAGGCCAATGAACAGAATGCGGCAGAAGTAAGAGACCAAAATATGCCAAAGGACGAAGAAATCATACAGCCAGGAGAAAACCCGACGTGGCAAGCGCTCCAGGACTGTCAAATCGTGCTGCCGTTAGCACGGCTACTACAGTTGGTGCCACGGTTTACGGCAGACATACAGGCATCCGTGAGCAAACCGAAGCCGATGCCAGCACCGGCATTCTTCTCCAACCCGGAGGAAGGACCAGCTGTGGTTGATACAAGTAGCCCGGCGATCACGACAATCGTGAAAGGAAAGGAAATTTCCGGAACAATTATTGACGGAGGCTCCGGGGTAAATGTCATCAGCCGACAGACATGCGACAACCTGGGCATCCGGGAATGGGAACCATGCCCCTTCTGGTTACGCATGGCGGATACCAGCTCAGTCCGACCGACCGGGCTTATCCGGGATTTGGAAGTAACGATCGGAGGCCACGTATTCCGGATATCGGCCGTGGTGCTGCAGCTAAATGTACAAGGCGCGTACCCCCTACTGCTAGGACAACCATGGCTGCGAACGGCGCATATCAAGCAGAATTGGCAAAAGAACATGATCACATTCCGGCGAGGGAAAACAAAGGTACGAGTAGCGACGCAACCACGGGTGATCGCCAGTAAGGAAGCAACTCCATTGTATGCGGAAAGCATCAACATGTTGGAGGGATTACCGGACGGGAAGTCGATCGGTACCTCGAGGAACACCCACGAATCGTCCCACTATTTGAGGTGGATATCACGGCGGCAGTAGAACCGTACATCACGACGCCGGACGAACCAGACCAAGCGGCGATCCGGGAACTGCGACAAGCGCAGGAATCCCTAGAGAGGGAGATGACGATATCCTAGAGGGTAAAAGCATCCCAACTAGAGGAGGTGGACCTCGGCACAACAGACAAGCCCCGACTGCTAAATGTCGCAAAGGAATTGCCGAAGGAAGAAAAGAAGGCAATGGTAGCATTATTAACAAACTTCAAGGATGTGTTCGCGTGGTCATACGAAGACATGTGAGGGCTGGACCCCCAGCTCTATCAGCACCAAATTCACCTAAGTACGGACGCGAAACCGATCGCTCAACGCAGGTACCGGATGAATCCGAATTATGCAGCGAAGGTGAAGGAGGAGATTGATAAGCTCCTCCGGGTCGGATTTATCCGACCGGTCAAGCAGGCAACCTGGCTGAGTCCGATAGTGGTGGTCCCGAAAAAGAACGGCAAAATCCGGGTATGTGTGGACTACCGGAAACTAAATGCCGCAACGGTGACCGACGCGTTTCCACTACCATTTATGGACGGGGTGTTAGATGCGGTAGCCGGCCACGAAGTTTACAGCTTCCTGGATGGATTTAGCGGTTACAACCAAATACGAATGAACTCGGCCGACCAGGAGAAGACAACGTTCGTTACGGAATGGGGAGTGTTCGTCGCGGTCGTGATGATGTTCGGACTAAAGACGGCCCCAACGACCTTTCAAAGGATAATAATGGAAATTTTCGGGGAATATATCCCCAGTTTTATGCAGGTCTTCCTTGACGATTTTGCGGTCTACAGCCGGCACGGAGAGCATCTTGATCACCTCCGGCTGTGCTTAGAGAAGTGCCGCGAGTACCGGTTGAGTCTGAACCCGGCCAAGTGCGTCTTTGGAGTGGCAAGCGGCAACTTGCTAGGGCACGTGGTGAGTAAGGAAGGAATCGCGGTAGATCCGGATAAAGTAAAGGCGATTCTTGAGGCACCAACACCAAATAACGCAAAGGCTTTAAGGCGGTTCCTGGGCCAAATAAGGTGGCATAGCCGGATGATACGGCACCTCGCAGACTTCGCTACACCATTGCATGCCGCCGTACACAGGGTACCCTTCCTATGGGCAGAGACGGAGGAGAAAGCCTACCAAGCGCTGAAGGTTATGCTGTCACAAGCTCCGGTGGTGCAACCGCCGGATTGGAGTAAAAGCTTTCACGTCTTCGTCGACGCGTTGGATGTAGCAATCGGCAACGTTCTGATGCAACTCACGGAGCCGAAATGGTACCGGCCGATGTACTACGCAAGCCGGAAACTCTCAAAAGCCGAACGGAACTACTCTACGACGGAACGAGAGGCATTAGGAATGGTGTATAGTGTCACAAAGTACAGGAACTATCTGCTCGGAAGGAAGTTTTCCTTCCATGTCGACTATTCGGCACTACTCTACCTGGTCTCGAAGGCATCCCTGACGGGAAAAATTGCACGATGGACACTGCTGTTACAGGAATTTGAATTCGACATTTTCCACCGACCCGGGGCGCAGCATGCGGTAGCGGACCACCTAAGCAGACTCGAATCCGGAGAAGCAGGGGACGGCGTAGAGGATGAGTTCCCCGGTGCCGAGTTGTTCCGGATCACGACGGAACCGGCAACGGATGCAACGGTAGCCGATGAAGACAAGTGGCTAACCGAGATGCATCAGTTCCTGAGCACCGGAGTTCCCCCGGAGAACATGGACCGCGATGAAAGGAAAAGGGTAGCAGTAAGAAGCAGACATTTCTGCTTGGTTGGAGACACCCTCTATCACAAGGGGGCAGATGGCATCTGGAGACGAGCAGTGCGGAGCGATGAGAAGGATCTAATCCTCAGGGAAGCCCACTGTGGAATTGCCGGCGGGCATTATGCCGGCGACGCAATCGCTCGGAAAATATGGCAGAGCGGACTGTGGTGGCCCACCACCCTAAAAGATGTCGTGAAGTATAGCAGAGAATACGATTTGTGTCAACGACTGGGCCAACCCATGGAGCAGGCCCGGATGCCACACCACCCGGTCTTGCCATTGGACCATTTCAAAAGTGGGGTTTGGACTTTGTCGGTCCCTTCAAGCCACCGGCAATGCGAACCGGAAATCGGTATGTCATAGTGGTGACCGACTATTGCACCAAATGGGTGGAAGCGAAGGCCTTACGGGACAACACGGCCGCTTCCACGGCAAAGTTCCTGTACGAGTGCATATGGTGCCGGTATGGATGCCCGATCGAGCTTATAAGTGACCAAGGAGGACACTTTCTCGGGTAGGTAGTAGAAAGCCTGACGTCATTTTACGCGGTGGTACATAAAAGGAGTACTCCCTAGTACCCTCAAGCCAATGGACTAGCGGAATCGACGAACAAAACTCTGCAGAACATCCTACGAAAAATCGTCAACGAGAACCGGACTAACTGGGATATGAAATTGCAGAGCGCGCTATGGGCGTACCGAACAACGTACAAAACCAGCATCCGGACAACCCCGTTCCAACTAGCATTCGGCTTAGAAGCGGTCATGCCGGTAAAGTTCCAGATCCCCAGCTTACGGATCCAAGTAAAGGAGCGCTTAAGTGAGAAGGAGTCCGAACGAATCCTGCTGGCGACGTTGTTGGAACTAGAAGAAAACCGAATAGCCAGCTTACTACAACTCGAACTGGAGCAAAGGAGGAGAAAAGCTTTCGTGGACCGACACCGGCGTGGCAACGAAAAGGAGTTCGAAGTCGGAAAACCGGTGCTACTGTTCTAGACACGGATGGGGAACATGCCGGGAAAGTTGCGGTTTCGGTGAACCGGACCGTTCTGGATCACCAAGGAGTACAATGGGTCGTATCAGCTCGGCACGTTGTCTGGAGAAGTCATCGGTAAGTGGGCAAATGGGTTTCGGCTAAAGCCGTATAAGGGACATATGCCAGCCAACCCGTTCAAGTAAGACCCGGAAATCCGGCACGATGAGGAACTGACACCGACAGACGCTGCTGCAGAAATCCAAACCGAGGAAGAACCGACACCGATACCGACAAAGACTATCCCAGAAAACCGACAGAAGGAGATTCCGGTATCAGCGCGAACCGACCCGAACAAATCGGGCGGGACCGGAAAATGACGTGGTCCAAAAATAAAAATAAAAATAAAAATAAAAATCAAAGTAATGATGATGGGGAGATCACAAGAGGTGGGAGCGCCACCATTCAATGAAGAGGCGCCATGAAGTAAAGGAGGACGTGCGTGTACTTGCTATTTAAAGCATAGAACGTGGGCACCGACGTACGAGGTATTATGCACGCGCGGCAATCAAGAGAAGAATTGCTAATGATGACAGGAGATATGCACACGCGGCAACCAAGAAAGGACATACTAATTATGGCGGGAGATAGACATGCGCGGGAACCGAAAAACGGCGGCTCGAGGCAAAAGCCACTATATAAAACACAGGCCTGCGAAGGACTTACTTTTTACGAATTTTCCTACACACAGGCGCAGAAGCACAGAAGAGCGATCCGACGCACAAAGCACACACATCCCGATCCCGAACAACAGACAACAGAAGAAGAATCCGAACCAATGGCACTGTCGGAAGAGGCACGCCAATGGATGATAGAGAACAGGTTAGAAGGATTGCTACGGATCACCGACGCTCCACCACACGCAGAACCGGAGTAGGCGGCAGCATCGCTTGATTTATCAGAAGTCACGGAAGGAGCGGTGCAGGCGCTCACGGGGATAAAAGCAGGAGGACTTCAAACGATCGAAAACCCTTCAAGTCAAATCCTGTTCGAATATTTCGGTGAGTATTCCATCAGTAGCAAGGCGTACCGAACACAGGGCGGAGAGAACCTGTTATTCGGAGAAGTGGCCCGCGCCATGATGGAGTACGGATTCGTGAATTCTCGTGCCCCGGCCATAGCCAGGTACCGGGCAGCATTCGTAATTGCAACATACGAAGGATTACAAGTGGACTGGCTCCATTTCATAACCGAAGGATTGAAGGAGGCCATCAAGAACCTTGTGGAAGGAAAAAAGCCATGGGCCGGGATAGCACAATGGCTAACGGTGTTAGTCCCACTGGTGCTCCCCATCAAACAAAAGAAAAGAGGTCGGCAGGAGACGACGCCGAAAAAGGTCACAAAGCGCCGACAGATCCTGGAGAAACACACCCCCGGATGGACCCAGGAAGAAGCAGAACAACGGGAGGAAGGACCATCCCGACAACAACAGGAACCAGCAACAAAGGCAAAACCGGCAGGAAAAGGCAAAGGAAAACCGGCGAGGAAGACCAACAAGGAACCGGCCGAGGAAGAACCGGTAGCGCTCAAACCAATCAATATAACGCTGCAACGGCCGGAACCGGAACTGGAACCAGAGGTAGCCGCACCGGAGGAGGAAGCTGAGACGGAAGAAGACTCATCCGAACCACTGGTAAGACTCCCAGCAAGACAAGGTCGGGAGAGACGGGCGAGAGGACCGGCTCCACCAGTTGACAGAACTCAGCAGAGGGCACAAGGACCACCTCCAGTAGCCGGGGCGGAAGCAGTACCGGAACCCGCACCGAGGGAAGCAATACCGGAACCGGTTTTGCCGGACTTCAGAGAACCGGTCATTCCGGAGAAGAGGAAGGAACAAGCACCGGAGCCAGAGAAAAGATCGGAAAAACAGCCTGAGTTAAGAAGTAGAAGTGAGCAATGCTACTCCGACACAGGAAACACAAAGCCACAATGGCTGAGATGGCTTTCGGAGCAGGTGTCGGGAGTAGCGGACCAGTTAGAGGAAGAAGAAACGCGTAGGCAACACCTGACGCATACAACAACCCAGGAGTTGGTCGCACTCCGAACACAGATCCAGGAGTTGCAAGGGGAGTTGTTGCAGGCGAGGGAAATAATTCAACAAGCACAAGTTGTCACCGAGCCGGTCGGGACAACAAGGAAGCAACCAGAACCGGAACCGGAACCGGTAGCCTTGCAAACCGGCCCTGAGACCGAAAAAATAATAGAAACCTTGCGAGAGGAGTTAAAAGCTCAGGAGGCATTAAGGGACAAAGAAAGGGAGCAGCGGAAAGCGGTGGAGGACGACAGACGAAGAATGGAAGAAGGCCTCCGGAAAGGCCGAGCCACTAATGACCGACTGCAAGAAGAAAAAGAAAAGCTGCAAAAGGAGAAGGACCGACTACGTCGACAGGCTGAGCAGGAGATAGAGTGACTGCAGGAAGAACTCCGACTACAGAAGGACCAGGACGACCGGTTAAGAGCTCAGGTGAGCCGACGCCTGAAGCAGAAGACGGAGGACTTCGACCGACTCTACCGAGATCACAAGCAGGCCGAGTCGGACAACAAGAAACGGGGAGCAGACTACGACCGGCAAATAGAGAAGCTAAAAGAACAACTCAAAGAGACCCGATTGGACCTGGCTAAGACAATGGACGAGGTCAGTACCAAAAAGGAAGCATTGTCGGCGGAAATAACCCAAGCGACGGAGAGGAAGGAATTAGAGGCGCTAAGGCGGGAAAAGCTGGATCTGACCAAGATCCGGAATGAAGAAAAGGAAAGATCGACCTTCACGCTCAACAAACTGCAAAGTGCCTATGAAAAGCAGAGAGCGGATTACGAAGCCCAGGCTAAGATAATGGCCGACATTATAAAACGGGCAAGGAAGGAAAAGCAAGAAGCTTATGCGCATGCTAAAGCAGGGGTTGACCGGATCAAGCTCATCATGTCATGTTGGAGTACCTGAGCTCAGGCAAGCATCAACAAAAGTACGGAAAAGCTATGGAAGGAGTGGTCACAACAGGCAGTCGAGCTGCAGACACTCCGAGTTGATGCCGAGAATCGGAGGAAGACCGGTGACAAGTTCTACAAGATGGATGAAGAAAGTATCGTCGCCATTCGGGAAGAATTATCGGAGGATTTCTACGCTTTAGCGGAAGAACATCTCAAAGAAATCTGAGGGTTGGTAGAGAGGTTGGATGACGGGCAGCTCGCAACTCAGTTGGAGTTGGAGAAATACGAGCAGGACCGGTTACGACAGGAAGCCGAGGGAAGAACGATGCCAATCACTATAAGTGAGGGAGAGCGACCGGCTAAAGCTGAACCAACCGACACCGAACAACCCCGACAAGGAATACCCGAAGAAGAACTTCCGGTCCAAGAAAATCAAGAAGAGCAGGTGCAGACCGATGCCGGGGAAGAAGAAGAGCTGAGACCGGAAAACACCGGAGCAGAGGAAGAAGACGCACCGAACCAACCAGTCGAGACCGGAGAAAGAGACACTGGTAACAGAACAGAGCCTGGAATGGAGGAAGAACAGGAAGAACCCGGACGGAGCGGTGAGGAAGCACCGGCACCACAGAATCAAGCAGAGCCGGAGCAACAAATTTTTACGGAACAGCCAACCCAACCGGAGGTCGGAGACCAGGCAGGCAAGGAATAGGAATTGGAGGAAGAGGCACCACTTGACACCTTCGAGCGGAGTTTGCTCGATATTTTGGAGGAAGACTGAGGCCGGGAGTGGGTTCGAAGTGCAAGGCACTTTCCCACGGGCGTGCCATGTGTTGGCTGGTCAGAAGAGCAAGGACAAGTGGGAAGGCGGTGTCGGATTGGATAATAGGAAGTAAATAATAGTATATTTATTATTCGGAGGGACGGATCCGGTATAGTGGTACCGATCCGGATCCGGACCGATTCGGATGCCGGTTGCCTAAGCGCACCGATTGTAACCTTGCCGGATGCCTATAAAAGGATCCGATGATTTGTAAATGCTTTACGGAAGTAATACAATTATACTTATTGCGTGTTTATCGTTGTCTTTGTATTGTTTTACTGTCTGTGCTTAGTGTAATCATCTTACGTGTGTAACCTAGCATCCAATCCTTACCACCCCTTTGGAGAAGTGTCAGATAGACACCTGTGTTGAGGCTAGTCTGGCCAGGCATACAACAGTTTTCCCTCAGCTTTGGCTCTGAATCTATGCAAAAGCCGCTCCGCTATCGAGCACCTTTGTTTCCATCCGTGAAGCCGTGATAAAGGGTTGCCCAATGATCACGGAATGTGAGACCTCATCTTGCGCGAAGAAATTTTGGTCAATCTCCACATCTCCAATCTTCATCGTCACATTCGGACAAGCTGCAGATAGGTGTTCCGTTGCTTTAGGGTTTAGCCGCAAATAGGTCTTCCATCCATGATTGGTGTTAATAGGCCACTTCCCCTTCTGGTAGAAATCCTTGGTTATCAGATTGATCTCCGATCCATGATCGATCAATGCAACTACAGGATCTTTGATGTTTCCAATTCGGACCGGAGTCTCCGTAATTGCTCGTGCCCAGTGTGACTTTGTGTAGTGAGAGTTTGGAATCGCATCCTCCACTTCCGTGTCATTCATTACGATATTCACATTCACCCTTGGAGCATTCAATTCTTCCGTAGCTTGCCTCTTTCTCTTCACGAGGTCCACGAGGAGATCGTGGAACTCTTTCTTTGCTATTCCGAGCAATTCCCGTAGAGAAATTTCCACCTGACTATCAAGGATTCTCTCTTCGAACACCTTCTTTAGATCCTTCTATTGTTTGATATCCGATGCGAGTTTGAATGCCGGAATCGTTTTCCCTTTTCCTTTTCATTCGGAATTCCAACTCTCCGATGTCTTCGATGGTCCAGCTACATCATCCATGCATCGTCGTTTCTCATCTACATACACCTCATGTAATTGGCATAGGGCGTAAATATTATTCTTGTCTACGGGGCACTCCCATCCCGTAGCCTCTCGGATGCCTTCCGCGATGGTTCAGATCTCATCAGAGTTGGTTTTCTCGGAGATTTCTAGCATTTCCACAATCGTCACATAATTGCTTTTTGCCGCAATCTCCTCCTCTAGGACCTTCTTCATGCCACCCTTTCGGAAGTTTGATCGAAGTGGCTTCCGGGAGTCCATTGAATAGATCCGATTTCCCTCATAGTAGATGAGATCCCGTCGTAGAGCCTCATTGTGCTCATCGCAATTTGTTGAGCGACCAAGCTCAACCGGATCCGGATCGGAGAGCCGGGTTCAAATGCGAACCGGAAGCCTAGTAGTAGCCTAGACTACTAGGTAATCATTGTCTCGTAGTTAGTGTCAGTCGCTCGTATGAGCATTGAAGTACATAGTACTTCTATCAGTCCTTTTGAGGATTTGTATAAATAGTGTTGTTTAGCACGATGTGTGTACAGAGTGTTACAGAGTGTTATTATTATTTTTGAATCTATGTTTACGTTTTGCTCTCTCTATCTCTCCCGCGTATACTCTCTATGTATTAAGCTTCTCCATTAAACCTTCATCTTATTCTCTGTTGCTATCCGACTGGGCCAGTTCTGTCTAAACGGTTCCACACATTAACATTAACATGGTATCAAAGCGAGAGGGTTGAGAACCTCTGCATCCAACACTTGCTTTCGTAGACGAACCCTAGAACCCGGTAACAACAGACAAAGAGAAGATATGGACACAAGAATGACGAGTTCACTTCCAACATAGAAACTCGACCGGAGCAACTACACGTCATGGTCATACAAGATGCACCAGTACCTGTTGGGGCATGGATGTTGGAGCTTCGTGGAAGGAATGAACGAGGCAGCGCCGGAGCTGGCCCACGAGGACTTCCCGGTATGGGAGCAAGGAGCAAGCCGAGTATTGTACTGCCTCGCGTCCTATGCACACGACTAGATGCTCGGCTACATAAAGGATGGAAAAATGCCGAAGGAGGCCCGACAAGAGCTGAACAACATCCGGCAAAGAGACATGTCGGTTACGGATTACACCACCAAGATAAAGGAGATTTGTAACGCACTCAGGTCAATCAACGTGACGGTGGACGAAGATGAGATGGTACAAATCTGCCTCGGTGGTCTAGCACAAAGGTACGGGCCAATCCGGACAACGATATGCACCTGAGAGAAGACACTGACTTTCTTCGACTTGCAATCGATGCTGATGATCAAATAAAACCACACGAGTGGGTCCAGGACCACTCAATTGGATGGTCAGATGTTGTATACGGAGACAGATCGGCCCCATGGACGTGGTGGATGTGGTGGGTCGGCACACAATGGAGGCGGTCGGCAAGAGTAGAACCGAAGGCACAGAGATGGTGCCGACAGCAGTTCCGGACCCTCCACAAGCAGGGGGAGTCAAAGCGGCGCTGGAAGCTGACAAGGAAAAGCTGTCACGGAATGCTGGTACTGTGGCAAAAAGGGCCACAGGGAAAGTGAGTGCTGGAAGAAGGGTGCCGATTCGAACAAATCCGGATCGGGCAAAACATTCATTCCCCATAAGGGGGATAAATAGCTACAAGAGTGCTAGATACATAGGGGTGCAAGCCCCCTTGGCCATGCACTAATCACTCACTCACACCTCTTCTTATCTATCCACATGCACACACACATACGTATCTACTCACACTCACAATTACACTTATAATCGTATACATAATTTACATACATACAACAACATTAGGTTTCTTCACCCTCACTCAACTCCCCGTACATCTCATACGGTAACAACGACCGGATCGGTTGCTACAACCAGATCAGCTTCCTCTTTGACCCATTGTCTTTTGGCCCACGTTCGCTTATGACTCACAGATAATGTTAGGGTTTCCAACTGCTAACCCCGAGATCAATGTAACGGTTAACTTGCGAATATGGACTAAACATGAGATGAAGACCAAAACCTTGGGGAAACAAAATGTACAAGATTTATTATACAAGATAAAATAGGGTTTACAATGAACCAACTTAATGCCATGATTCCAATGGCTTTTACAAATAACAAGCTAAGGTACAACAGAGGGCTAAACGAGACCAATGAAAGTGACTCGAGTGAGCCGCTGGGATCGCGACTCCCACCATTGGTCAAGCCCCGAAGATGGTGTAGTGTTCCCGTGTCACTCCAGGTCTCCCTTCGACGACCGGCCACCAACTTAGTCCGCCTTTGTGAAAACTATCGCCGCACCAAACAAAGTCCGTTGAGAAGAGGACGGCCAAACCACCGAGAATGCCACCACCGGAATGCCGAAAGAGCCACCATTGTATAAACCCCAAACCAAACCAAAATCTCTCACGAAGAAGAAGAAGAAGAGAGAAACACCTGAAACTCTACCATGACCCTAACTCACACGAAAACGAAGGACCCAAAACCCACAAGAAGAAACCCTAAAACTCCCCACCAAGACGACAAGGTAGAAGAAACCCGAAACCCTAAAACTGAAATAGGGAGAAGAAGAAGTCTAGAACAAACGAAACCCTAAACGAGAAGAGAGTGGAGAACCAAAAGAATTCCTAAAGCTTCACTGAAAGAAGAACCCCAAAGAAAGAAGAAGAAGAAGAAAACTACCAAACCATAGAGAAGGGGAAGGAGGAAAAGAAAACCCTAGATCTAAGTGGGGCGTGCCCTAATGTCTGAGTGAAGGTCGACGACGTCGACATCGACAGTTCTAGGTTCCCCTTTCTATGATTTGCCTTTCTCTCGATTAGGGTTTAGTTCTTCTTTTTCTTCTTCTTCTTCCTATCTGGTTAGGTTTTCTTCTAGTTGTGCTCGAGTTCGGCCTAAATGACTATGGTTGTAAATCATATTCTGGCTTTCGTGCCTTATAATGGAATTCACTTGATGAACCTTGTCTTGCTCTAGTTCTTTATCTTGTTAATCTTTTCACATTGTTCTTCCCCTTTTGTGCTAGGAAGCTTGTAAGGGTTAAGCTCCCATTCCCCCTTTTACTCCCTAGTCCAAGACCTTTGTGGCCCCGCACAAGACGACAACGTGCAAAGAGGAAAAGAAGAAGAAGACGAAAAGAAATGCTTCTAGAGAAGAATGAATCCTAGCTTGAGAACAAGAAAACTTCCTGACCTTACTTTTGCCATGATTCCTTTCCTTCATCGTTCCTTCAATCGTGGCTTGTTGAGTTGTGTTCATGGAAGAATAAAATCTTATTCTCTTTAGTTGTATCAATTGGTCGATTTACAGATGGATGACTGGAGAGAGTTTTTCTGGAGAAGATCACTCAGAAAGTCTAGAAAGTACAGAAAACACACAAATTTGAATGGTAACCACTCCTCGATCATTGCGAAGTATAATAATGGGATGGAAACAAAGAGGAAAGAATATTTGGCTAGAAGGGCATAAAGTATTCTTTTAGGCCTAAAATAGAAATTCCCAAATCTACGACAATCACTACTTGGCATGACAACAATCCAATTTAATAGGGATGTAGGCCAATCTATTCTTGAAAGTTACTCGAGAACACAACTAAGGAATTTACTACAAATGGATCCCCTTAAATTTCAACGTTAATCCTCTCCCTAATTCTTATTCATGCATCCTATAACGTGGCCTCAAGCATGTCAAGGTTTGAGTGGGAAGATCTAGAGGTTGGGAAGTGTGCATTTGCAGTTACAAGAAATGCAAATTGATACCTTTTGGAGAAGACTGTGAGGTAAGACGGTGCATTTGATTACGAATGCTAGACATCAATGGTGGCTATAGAGAAGCGAAGGTAGTGGATTGAGAGAAACATGGATATAAAGGTAATGCGGATGAGGAGAAAGATAGATAGACCGGTTGAACGAACAAGATGAACAGATAGCCAGACTATAGGTCTAGGTCTTGTACAAGTCAACCTTCCATTATTTGTACTCCTAGTTTAGGTCTTTTAATGAGAGATTGTTATACATGTACCCCTGATACATGCTAAGTGTGAAAAGGCCAAAAACTTGTCTTCCACTTAGTAGTGTGGGGAGAGAGAGAGAGAGTTAGTGAGTGTGACTACATAGCAAAGTAGATGCCTATAGTTTGTGATTTAGGAGATGTATGCTAGTTAATATCGTTGCCACATTTGGAAGAAAGATTTGGGGTCAGTGTGAATGTATCAAAGCAAATGCCTACAACTTGTGATTTAAGAGATGTATGCTAGTCAGTATTGTGGACATCTTGGAAATTATGTATTTTAGTGATGCTTATTATATGCAAGAGTGGTATCAATCCTCTATGACAGTTTACAGTTGATATTTTGGAAGTTGTATGCTTTCAGTGGTGCGTGTTGCACGAAATATTGGGTATCAATCTTTGACAGTTTGCCATAATCTAGTTGGTTACTAGTTTTTGTTGCCCAATCATTGCTTGATACTGTCGTTCACTCCCATGGAGTCTGAAATGTTGGATGTATCTAGTAGCACTTATGTTGCTCGCAATAGTTCAAGTAAGAACTATTCATTTTTGGGAAAAGATCATATTGAGATCCGGAAATTTGATGGATCTAATTTTGCTTTGTGGAAGAATAAGATGCGTGATGCATTGGTTCAAAGAAAGCAAATGAGACCCCTAGGTGGCAAAACGAAGAAGTCGAATGACATGGGTGATGATGATTGAGAGGAACTTGATGCCTTGACCATGTCCACTATAAGACTACACTTGGCGGATAGTGTCTACTTTACTGTTTTAGACAACAAAAACTCCGAAGAACTTTGGAAAAAGCTATGCAATACCTATGAGAAGGAAACTGCAACTAACAAGGTGTATTTTATGAGAAAGCTATATGAACTTCGTATGAAGGATACAGATAGTATTGCGTCTCATTTAAATCAGTTTGATGCATTATGGTCGCAATTGCAAGCTCAGAAAATGACCATGGATGATGAGCTGAAAGCTATATTTTTGCTATGCACATTGCCTAGCTCATGGGACATATTTTGCACCGCTATTAGCGCCAGTGTACCAAACGGGAAATTGGTGTATAATGACATAAGTGGAACACTATTGGACGAAGAAATACGTAGGAAATCTATGGTTTCCTCACAAGTTGGAGAGGCATATAATGTTCGAGATTCTGGTTATGGTAAAAATCAGCAACATGGTAGAAGCCATACCAAAAATAGTCATGGATATCATGACAAGAGAAGAAGTAAGTCTAGGAAGAGACTTATGGAATGCCATTATTGCCACAAGAAGGGTCACATCAAGAAAGAGTGGTATGCCTTGAAGAACAAAGAAAAGGAAAAGGGCAAAATTCATGGTGATGGGCATGTTAAATAGTTGACTAGTTCATCATCTTCGCTGAAGATAGAGGAAATAAATGTCGCATGCGATGATGGTGTTGACATCTTGGTCATGGATGATGATGCTACCTATGTTGAGGCTAATATTGCTCATGCGCTTGCTCATACATGGTTGTTGGACTCTGGTGCTTCATTTCATGTGACTCCACATATAGAGTGGTTCACACGATGCGAAGCTAAACCACTTGGTACACTACGACTTGGAGATTCACATCAGTGTGATGTGATTGGCATCGGAGATGTCATGGTACAATTTTCTGATGGCTCTTAGTTTACTGTACAAAATGTACTCCATGTGCCTGAGCTAACTCGTAGCTTAATGTCTATTGGACAACTTGATAACATTGGTTTTAAAGTGATTTTTGCTGCCCAGTCCTTTCATATTATGAAAGGAAATATGGTTATTGCCAAAGGGAACAAAGTTGGTTCACTTTATCCATTAGTTGTCCATCAAAAGGAGCATCTTTTGACAGTCACAGAACAACCTATGACTTGTGTTTGGCATGTTCGTTTAGGTCACATGTCTTGTACTGGAATGGAAACATTATCACATTCTGGCTATTTACCTGTGTTATCATTTTCAAATTTATCTGTTTGTGAGCATTGTCAATATGGTAAACAAATTAGAAGTGTGCATCAGAATATTAATTCTGATTCATTTACTCAACCCTTGGATCTAGTTCATACATATGTATGTGGCCCTATGCCTACTAGATCATTGGGTGGAGCTTTGTATTTCGTTACATTTATTGATGATGCCACAAGAAAGGTGTGGGTGTATCCCATAAAGGGAAAGGGTGATGTATACCCCATTTTTAGAAAATGGCTTCCCTTGGTTGAGACCGAAAAAGGAATAAAGCTTAAGGCTTTACGTTCTGATAATGGAGGTAAGTATACCTCTCATGAGTTCAAAGCTTTTTGTGAGTTTATGTAGAGAGTTCATGCGTAGAGAGTTAATGCCCCTTACACTCTGGTACAAAATGGTGTGACAGAAAGGATGAATAGAACCATCCAAGACAAAGTTGTTTCTATGTTGCATCATGCAAATCTGCCGCAAGGTTTTTGGGCTGAAGTAGTTTGAACAGCAGTCCACATGATAAACCTATCACCTAGTACTACGAAAGGCTTGAAAGTGACACAAGAGTTGTGGACAGGACAAAACCCCAAACTATGATCATCTTAGGGTATTTGGATGTGAAGCGTATGTTCATGTTCCAAAACAATTAAGGCAAAAGCTAGATTTTAAGAGCAAGAAATGTATTTTCCTTGGCTATGGCGTAGATGGTCAATTTGGATATCGTTTGTGGGATCCTGAAACGCGCACTATAGTTAGAAGTAGTGATGTTGTTTTCAATGAAAAGATTATGCATAAGTAGCCAATTAAGGAAGTGGAAGTGAGGAAAGTGGAATTTCAAGATGTTAAACCCTTTATTAGTGTGCAAAAGGATAACCCCACACCTATATTGAACAGTCCTATAAATGTTCGCCCACATGAGGAAGTTCAAAATGAGGATGCATATGGAGAACCTAAAAACAGTCCGACTCCGGTTTAGCAACCAGTGAGATGATCTACTCGTGTCTCTAGGCCACCTACTAAACTCATGGACTATGTGATGTTAATGGATGTTGGTGAACCCTCTTGTTATAAGGAAGCTATTTGGCCAATGATCATGCTAAGTGGGAGCGTGCCATGCAAAGTGAATTGGATAGTATTCATAAGAATGATACTCGGGATTTAGTACCTTTGCCAATGGATAGGAAAGCATTGCCATGCAAGTGGGTATACAAGCACAAGTATACATCTGATAGTGTTTCCCCAAAGTTTAAAGCACGCTTTGGAACCAAAGGTTTCAAGCAAGAACATGGAATTGATTTTGATGAAACCTTCTCTCCTGTAGTTAATATGACCACATTACATATGTTGCTTTCATTGGTTGCAAATCAGAATTGGGAATTAGTTCAAATGGATGTGAAGACTGCCTTTTTACATGGGGACCTTGATGGGGACATCTATATAGAACAACCAGAAGGTCATGAAGTCTCGGGAAAATAACATTTGGTTTGTAAACTCAAGAAGAGTTTGTATGGGCTTAAATAGTCCCCTAGATTGTGGTACCATAAGTTTGATGCTTTTATGAAGACTCAATGATATACTACAAGCAATGAGGATGCATGTCTTTATATGAAATCTATTCAGATGGGAGTTTTATCACATTGATACTATATGTTGATGACATGCTTAATGTTGGTAAAAACAAGGATGAGTTATCCTTGTTAAAGAAAAACTTGGCCCAGAATTTTGAGATGAAGGATTTGGGAGATGCAAAACATATTCTCGGTATGTGTATTACTCGTGATAGGAGTAAGCGATGCATTTACTTGTCTCAGGCTGAGTACATATCGAAAGTGCTCAAGAGGTTTAATATGGAGAATGCAAAGCCGTTGAATACTCCATTGCCTACATATGTAAAACTGAGCACATGTGATTGCCCCACATCTGATGAGGACAAGGAATTCCAGTCCAAGGTTCCTTATCAATTTGCACTTGGGAGTCTTATGTACACCATGGTGGCTACTAGACCAGACATTGCATTCGCTGTGGGAGCCGTAAGTCGATTCATGTCAAATCCTGGTAAGAAACACTAGGATGCAGTCATGTTGAAACTGAGATATCTGAGTGGCACTAAGGATAAGTGCCTTTGTTTAGGCAAAGGGGATACCTCTATCATTGGATACACAAATTCAGATTATGCCGGATGCGCTGACAGTAAGAAATCTACTTCAGGGTACATCTTTCAAATTATGGGAGGTGTTATTGCTTGGAGATCTCGTCTTCAAGATTGTGTCGCATTGTCAACAACAGAGGCTGAGTATGTTTCAGCCAATGAAGCATGTAAGAAAGCAATTTGGTTGTCCCGATTAGCTAGTGGCATGGGTATACTGCAATATGTACCCAAATTGTTTTGTGATAGTCAGAGTGCCATTGCTTTGGTTAAGAATTCGATATATCATACGAAGACCAAACATATTGGAGTGCGATACCATTTCATTCAAGAATGCATAGCTAATGGTTGTATTAGCCTTGAGAAGGTTGTTTCTCGCGAAAATGCTACAAATGCATTGACTAAGGCCTTACCACCAGATGCGTTCGAGCATTGTTATTACTTGATGGGAATTACTTAGTGCCTTATGTTACACACTTGTCATGTACATCGTGTAACATGCCCATCAGGTGGGAGGTATATGTCTAGGTCTTGTACAAGTCAACCTTCCATTATTTGTACTCCTAGTTTAGGCCTTTTAGTGAGAGATTGTTATACATGTACCCCCGAGACATGCTAAGTGTGAAAAGGCCAAAAACTGGTCTTCCACTTAGTATTGTGGGGACAGAGCGAGAGAGAGAGTTAATGAGTGTCTGCTTCCTCTCAGATGTGGCTTTTTTCTGCCCTTTTCTCTGTTGCAAAGATTCGCTACCCCCATTCCATCTCTGTGGTAACCTCCACCTTGTTGTATTGAGAGTTTATTTACTGTCCTTGTATTACGATCAAGAACAGAACATACCAATTGTCTCTTGATTTTCTGCTCTATTGACTGACAACGCGTATAGGGCTAGAGAAACAGACGGGACGAACAATGGTGACACCGAAGCCAAAAAATAGACGGAGACGACGACAATGATGGATAACCGGCCGACGAGTGGAGGAAGCATGGAAAACGATGTCGTACAAGGGAAACAACGGCGGTAGCAGAAGGAGAGGACGTAGAACTAGTGGCGGCAATAGAAGGAAAAGATAGAAGAGGTGAGAAGGAAGAAGGGGAATCATAAGGAGGAAGATGACGAGAACGAGAAAAAAGAAATAGAGCAAGAAGAGAAAGATAGGAGAAGCATGGATAGAGAAAGAAGCAAGCGAGAGAGACAGCGGCAGAAGTAGAAGGAGACACGGATGGATAGACAGGAAGAAGAGAAGAAATGAAGAGAAAGAGGAAGACAAAACAGAAAGGAGAGAGTGAAAGGAAAATATAGGGGCATGTGACAAATTTCAGAAACCTGAGGGTACCGGATCAAATTTCAAAAAAGTGAGGGTATATAATACAATTTTATGAACCAAAGGGCAACGACGAAATTTCAAAAACCCATCAACCTGAAAGAAATGGACATGAATGAATCATGACAACTCACAAAAAATTAAAGTAAGAACAAGCATACACACAACAGGATTTTGGACACATGACGAAGTTCGTGTGCCGACGAAACGAGATGTTCGTGTTGTTGAAGTTGTGTCGATAGAACGGGAATATTTGTGTCGATGAAAATTTGCTGACTTAAGGAGATGTTCGGGTCAAGCATTCCAATAGAGTGGGCCAATCACAAAGAAGACGGATGAAGTTCTTGTTGAATAGAGATGATGATCAAGGCATGTGGGATCCACATGCAATGCATTGTCCCACGGGCGTGCCATAATGTGTTACCGTACGAGATGTACGGATATTTGAGAATGACAAGTGAGGATGAAAGAGTAAAGTATTGATGTGTATGTGTAAATGTGCACAAGTGTAAAATTTGTGAGTGGGAGCAGATGTGTATGTGAACACATGCACACGTGTGTGCATATGGACTAACTGATCGGTCTAACCAGATAACTAAGATATGGTCGGGTGATCGTTAAGTAGATGTGGATTCCGACAATTTTTCGGAATCTGTATCGTTGCAAGCTGTTCACCGAATTATGGCAAAGCTTCAGTGTTATATCTAGAGGAGTTGTGACAAATCGTCAATTCGTCATGCCGAATTTGTATAGCATATTCAAAACATAATTCCTTTGTGTTAACAATATGTCATCGGGGGTTCATATCACTTCAATCTTGAGGAAGTAATGAAGGTCCCCAAGATCCTGCATCTCAAATGTTGCCGATAATTGAAACTTCAATGTCGGCAAGGTCGGCCCTTGTGATGACCAAGTCATTGACATATAGGACTATGCATATTGGGCTTTGTCGTCCTTTTCGGATGAACAAGGAAGTGTCGAATATTGACGCTTGAAACCCAATCTTACGCAGTCGTTGCATGATTTTTCCATTCCAAGCTCGAGGGGCTTGCTTGAGGCTGTAAATCAACTTCTTTAGCTGGTAGACTTCTGACTTGTTAAACTCCGATTGAAATCTGGGTCGTTGAATCATATAGACTTGTTCCTCAAGATTTCCTTGCAGGAATGCATTCTTTACATCCATCTGATGTATATGTCATCGCTTTTCCGCCTAGCAGTACGTGGACCATAGTCATCTTCGTGGTCAGCATGAAGGTCTCGTTGTAGGCGATCCTGTACATTTGCACGTAGGATTTGGCCACCTTGACCATGTACGCATAATGGTGGGCCAAGTTCTTGTTGTACCCATATTGATGACGGGGTTCTTGTGGCAAGTCGATTGGCATAACATCTCGTTTGTCGAGTTCAAGTCCCTCATGGCCGAATCCGACCTCAACTCTTGAGGTCCGCAATCGCTACTCATGGTTCCATCAGATTCAACCCGATCCGATGTGCCCTCATTAGTGTGATGCTTTGGCATCTTCTTCTTGCCCTTCTCCATGTGAGAGAGCCTCTTCTTAGGATTCCTCTTCAACAACATCACTGTGGATTCTTCCTCTTTGCTTTCCCGCTGGCGGTTTCGGCTTAGCTCCTCACTCGGCCCGCTTAGCCGATATGAAACCGGACTCTCCTGCTGAGTGTTGATTTCTTCATCAATCGAGGCGGCTATACTGGTCTCTTATTCGGAAGATCCAGACACCTTGGAGGAACCCCACACGTGTACTATAAGTAGGAAGTTTTGGTTCTCCGACATTGGAGGTTGTAAGATAACTGGTGTCAGCAGCAGGGAAAAGAAACAGGTGGAGGAGCGTCTCAGGGAGTGCAGAGCCCTCAATCTTGACGAGGAAATCAGCAACGCCGTGGAGGCAGTCTCTTTCAACGAAACCCTTCGAGAGGTGGGAAAGGTGCTCGAGGGTGGCCTCAGTGAAGACCGGGTGATTCTCGTTGGTTTCGTGGAAATGTATGAAGTCATTGCGGGCTTCGGGAAGAGGTCGGGTCAGATCGGATCGGATGGCCCGCGTAAACATGATATACAAGACTGTGGAACGGAAGGTGAGGCCGGTGGTGGCTCCCTTGCCGGAGGGAAGCGAGGAATGGAAATAGGGGGTTGCATCGGACCCAAGTTTGCAGAATCCGGCCGGCATAGGACACCGGTTCACCGACAAAACGCTACGGGACCTCAAGATTGGTGGGGGTGGCTTTCTACTGCCAGCGGAGGAGAACCGGTTTCGGAGGATGCTCGGGAGACATGGAAAGGCCTTCACATTCTTGCTGGAGGAGATCAGGTGTGTGGACCCGACGATCGTGGAACTAATGGTTATCTTCACGGTACCACATGTGTCGTGGAACCTCAAACCGATTCCAGTACCAAGAGCACACATCTCGAAATTGATGGAGCTACTGAAGCAGAAGGTAGAGATGGGCATCCTCGAGCCGTTGAGTGCCCCGTATTCGAATCGGTGGTTTACGGTGCAGAAGAAGAACAACACATTGCGCTTCATTCAGGACCTGTAGCCAGTCAACAAAGTGACCATCCGAAACACAGGAATCGAACCGACCATTGACAAGTTCGTGGAGGCCTTCGCTGGAAGGTCGATCTATTCAGTTGGTGATCTATACTCAGGATACGATCAATTCCAACTAGCCGTAGAGAGCAGGGATATTACGACAATGCAGAATCCTCTCGGTTTAGTGCGGATGTGTACCTTGCCACAAGGAGGCACCAACTTGGTGGCGCACATGGTGAACACAATGAACAATGGCTAAGGGATTGTATCCTGGACATCACTATGCCATTCTTGGACGACATCCCAATCAAGGGGTGTCCGGTGGAAGATAAGGATGATTCGGTCGGGCCAGATGGATGCTGGAGGTTCGTGGCGGATCACATCGACGATTGCGAGAAGGTGCTACGAAGGCTCAAGGGTCCGCCGCTCACCTTCTCCGGGGAGAAGTCGGCTTTTGGGCAGTCCGAAATCTTGGTGGTTGGGCACTTGTGCCGTTCTTACGGCCGGAAACCGTCTTCAACAAAGGTAGAAGCCATCTCCGTAATGAAAGAAGAATGCAAGTCGGTTACGGAGGTCCGGAGATTCCTGGGCGCATGTGCGTTCTACCACATCTAGATTCTGCACTACGCACACGTCGCAGAACTGCTCTACGGGTTGTTAAAGAAGGGGGGGCGTAAGTTCGAATGGAGTGAAGAGCACACGGAGTCGGTCCGAAGGTTGAAGGAGGCGCTAACCGCGGCACCAGCACTCCGGAAAGCGGTTTACGAAGGGGGCTTCCTGATTTATGTGACCGTGGATACAAGTCCGACCGGGATTGGATGGGTGGTCAACTAGGAGGACAAAAACGGCACGAGGTTCCCCATCTGGTTCGAAGCAAAGGTACTAAGTGAGCGGCAACGAGGATACACCCAGGTTAAGCGCGTACTCTGGGGTATCGTTTCGGCAGTCAAGTCCGACAAAGACTATCTAATCAGGACAGAGGTAATAATCGAGACGAACTACCTACCGATCCTCGGTATGGTTTTTGGATGCGCGACGCCGGACCTATCGATGCTCAGGTGGATCGCATACATTAAGTCCCTCAGTCCGGAGATACAACACATCTCTGGGAAGGACAATGCCATGGTCGACATGCTTTCCAGAGCACGGTTTGATTACGAAAACGGCATGGTTTCTAAAGACGAAGAAGTCAGCGTAGACTTCTTTGAGTCGGCACGCGTAGCGGTAAGAGAATGTCATGATATGACAAGACTTGAACCCATGACCTTATGTTACATGGGTCGAGCTCTTGACCATTACACTATCTATTGTAATACGCAAGAAATTATTTTTATTTAAGTTTACTATAGAAAATTAATGTATATTCCAAATTTCTCTGGAACATTCTAGAAGCTTCAGGATTACTCCTGAGAACACTATAAAAGGAGGCACAAGGCATTATTTCGAACCAAATCGGTTCAATGCCAGTCTTAAGCCTCCTAACCTTCCTTGTATATTCTTCTCACATAATATATCGTGGTCATCATCATTTTCTCTCCCTTGATCTCTCTCTCTCTCTCTCTCTCTCTCTCTCCTTCTCTCAAGTGTTCTACACCCTCTATTCCTCTTACTACTAATATTCCTCTCTTAGTACTAATTTCTTCTCTGTCCCAGTACTATTTCTGATAGTTTGAACCGATTTGCCTCCTTCCATCTCCTCCTTTCCTCCTCTTCCTTTTATCTTCTTACATATCCACTTTTTTCCGGTCTTCTTTCCGGTTTCCCTCATCTTCTTACCCCTTTTTTCCCTTCATACTAATCCTCTTATCCTCCCTAGTAAAATGGAAATTGTTAGCACTCACGAATACCAATCTATTTTCTCAGAGCTCTAGTGCTTAAAAGAGAAATTGGTAGCACTAGAACAAGAAAATCACTGTTTGTTGGGGGATCTTCAACAAATAGCGCTGGAAAAACAACAACACGGGGAACTGACGTTACGTGTACAACAGCTTGAAGCGACTATTGTATAACTACAACAACAAGGATCAAGCACTCAAGGGATTCACAAAGAACCCAAGATCGGTCTTCCTGCAAAATTTGATGGGACCCGATCACAATTTAGAGGTTTTCTGAATCAAGTATGTTTAGTGATTCAAATGCATCCTTCTCGATATCCCACCGATGCATCACGAGTGGGACTGGTAGGCACTGTACTTAGTGGCTCAACATTGACATGGTTTGCTCTGTTGTTAGAAAAGGAATCTCCATTACTAAACAATGTTGAAGACTTTTAAAGTGAGTTTAAAGCCTGTTTTGGAGATACTGACAACATAAGGACAACAATAAACAAAATCCGACGATTACGCCAAGGTGATCGTCCAGCCTCCGCATACGCTGCAGATTTCTACTCGCCGCTGATATCTCTTGGGATAATCAAGCATTGATGGAGCAATTTCGTTATGGTTTACGCGACGATGTCAAGGATTTACTCTTGACCTTCCCTGAAGAACCAAAGTCATTAACAGAAGCAATCAGTCACGCGGTGAGATGCGACAACCACCATTTCGAACGATGTTCGAAACGACAATTCCAGATGCCGAGGGCAAGATTAGAGCCCACCTATGCCTCATTGGTAGCAAAACTTTTTCCAAGGGAGTCATATAATGTGTCTCGAGTGAATACTCCAACTCCGATGGAGATTGACACTACACGTCGTCACAGACCATTATCGAAAGAAGAAAAATAGTGACGTCGAGCAAATCCACTATGTCTTTATTGCGGTGGACCAAGGACCAAGGCATATTGCAGTAAATTGTCCCCATAGGACAAGAAGACAGGTAAACCAAATAGTTGCTAGTTCTAATTGTACTAAACCCAAGTCTATTTCAGTAGGAATATCTGATAGTCCTAATAGTACTAATAGCCCAAATCTAGCGAACAAATTTGATGTCCTTAGTCATTTAGAAGAAGAGTTAAACGACTAAGTCTAGCCAAAATAGGAGGTGTTTGGTTAGACAACCCTAGATCTGTGAAGCCCATTAGAGGTTCCATTCCCTCTAAGTTAGCAATGAGTTCGTAGCCCAAGTAATAGTTAGTACTAAAAGTACCCCTCCAGTACATGTCTTAGCACTTCTAGATTCCGGAGCAAATTCTTGCTTATGGATAGGAATTTGGCCCAAGATCATCAGATATCTCTCATAAAACTCCCGTGTCCAGTCTCTATAGTAGTCATTGATGGTCTTCCCATTGCTTCCGGAAATATCATAGAAGAGTCAGAGCCCGTTAATATTGTCCTAGATAATCTAGCGTGTGTAGTATCATTTAATATAATTAGTATCCCAAAACATCCCATTGTTTTAGGATTACCATGGTTCAAATTACATAACCCAGAAATAGATTGGAGAACAAGAGAAATCCAATATCAACAAGCCTGAGGATCTACTTGTAAGATTGCAACCATTTCGCTACATCAGTTGCGGGAAGAAGGACGCAAGGAAGAAATGTTTCTCTTCGCAATATCAGTAAAACCCTCCGACACCACTAAAGAGGAGTCAACCGTTCAACTTCCAAAGAAGTATCATCATTATGCCGATGTGTTCAATAAAGTACAAGCCAATACGCTTCCTCACCATCGACTGTATGATTGCCCCATCGATTTACAACCGGGAAAAGAGCCACCATGGGGATCGATTTACAATTAGTCACCAACCGAGCTAGAAGTCATTCGAGCCTATATAGAGGAGAATTTGGAAAATGGTTTCATTCGGCATTTGAAATCTCCATTCGGCGCACTCATTTTCTTCATCAAGAAAAAGGATGGATCACTTTGTCACGTTGTAGATTATCGTGGCTTGAATAAGGTCACCATCAAAAATATGTATGCACTTCCCCTTATCTCAAGTCTTTTAGAACGGATCAATGGTGCAAGGTTCTTCATGAAGATCGACTTACGGGGAGCATATAAGCTCGTACGGATCCGATTAGGAGATGAATGGAAGACCGTGTTTCGCACTAGATATGGGCACTTTGAGTATACGGTCATGTCGTTCGGCCTCACTGATGCGCCAATAGTCTTCTAGCACATGGCAAATGATATATTCCGAGATCTCTTGGATGTTTGTTTGATCATCTATTTGGATGACCTACTGGTTTATTCAAAGACCCAAGAAGAGCGTGATTCTCATGTACTGTTAGTACTAAAACGACTTTGAAAACATGGTCTTTATGCAAAGCTGGAAAACTGTAGTTTCAGGTGCAACCATGTGGAATTTCTAGGCTATGTCATCTCCTCGGAAGGCATCTCCATGGATCCAGCTAAGGTCAAAATGGTGGTAGAGTGGCAAACTCTGCATTCGTTGCGAGATGTGCAATGCTTTTTAGGCTTTGCTAATTTCTACCGCAAGTTTATATAGGATTACTCAAAGCTTGTTCTGCCTCTCACACAACTTATTAAGAAGGGACAATTGTTCGTTTGGTCTGAAGAAGCGGACATGGCTTTTGAGAATCTTAAGAAGGAATTTACATCGGCTCTTATTCTAGTTCACGTTGATCCGGAAAAACCATTCATCATGGAAGCGGACACATCAGATTTCGCATTGGGTAGCATTCTGTCACAATAAGGTAATGATTAAAAGCTACATCCTATGGCTTTCCACTCATGCAAATTTGATGCCGCCAAAATCAACAATGAATTTCATGATAAGGAGCTATTAGTAATAGTGGACTCTTTTACACAATGGAGACATTTTCTAGAGGGATCCTCTCATCAAGTCATCGTATTCAGTGATCACAAAAACCTTGCCTACTTTCAGAGTGCTCGTGTGTTAAATCGACGTCAAGCTCAGTGGACCCAATCCCTCACACATTTCGACTTCAAAATTACATATCGTCCGGGGAAGCACCAAGGGAAGGTAAATGCATTATCACGGAGTTCGTATCTAGCACCATGTCCCGGCGAGCTAGGTTTCGATAACCAAAAGCAAGTAATCTTGGGACCGGTACGACTGCAAGCAACACAGGTCTTCGGCATGCCCTTGGATTCCCACGTTATCGATACCATACATGAGGACTTGAAAACAAATGCTTTCGCCCAAGCCATTTTAGCACAAATTGATCCCTCTCGAGCATCTTCTTCACAGTCGCAACAACCGAGTACGAACTATCGACAATTCGAATGTCATGATGGATTACTATTCTTTAAGAAACTCTTGCATGTTCCTAATGGTTCTTACCACCTTCAAGTAGTCCAAAACTATCATGACACATATATAGTTGGGCCATTTGGTAGTACTAAGACAGTAGATTTAGTGCAATGATCATTCTGGTGGCCCTGTATGCGACAATTTGTCTAGGATTTTGTTCAGACTTGTGATACATGTTGCAGAGCAAAAAATCCAAGGCATCATCCATATGGTTTATTAGAACCATTACCAATTCCAAGCAAGTCGTGGCAATCCATTGCTCTAGATTTCATCATAGATCTTCCAGTCTCTAAGGGATTCAATGCGATTTTAGCAGTAGTAGATCGATATACGAAGATGGCTCATTTCCTGCCATGTACTAAGGAAATCTCCAGTGAAGAAACCGCTAAAATTGCCATGCGTGAAGTATGTCGGCATCATGGCCTTCCTGATAATATCATTAGTGACTATGGAGCCCAATTCGTCTTGAAATTCTGGAAGCACCTTTTTTAAATGCTCAAGGTCACTTGTAACCTCTCCTCCGGCTACCACCCGCAAACGGACGGCCAAGCAGAACGAAAAAATCAAACATTGGAGTAGTATCTTCGGTGCTTTCTAAGCTATCATCAGGATGACTGGTCGAATATTCTCCACTTTGCCGAATTTGCCTATAATAATTTTGTCCATTCATCGACTAAAGTTACGCCATTTTATGCTTATACAGGTTGTCACCCCCGATGGTGTGTATTTGAAACCCCAGAGTTACCCACAAATCCTTGCGTAGAGGATTGTTTGGAACGGTTACGCAAGATACAAGCTGATTTATCTACTCATCTACAACAAGCTCAACAAACACAAAAGGTTTACGCGGATCGTCATCGGCTCCCATCCAGTTTTAACATTGGAGATCAAGTATGGCTAATACGACGTCACATCAAGACTACTCGCCCATGCGAGAAGTTGGATTATCGACGATTAGGTCCTTTCCGTATTATTAGAAAGATTAATGATGTCGCTTTTCTTCTTGATCTACCCCCGCAACTTCGCATACATCCGATGTTTCATAGTTCTCTCCTCGAACCCTATCAAGACAACACCATCCCAGGACGTATTCCACAACCTCCACCCCCGATCGAACTTGAAGATAGACTGAGTACGAGGTTGCCGCCATCCTCGATTCCTGTACACAACAAGCTCTACTATTTACTCAATTGGCTAGGATATAGTCCCAACGAGCGTACTTGGGAACCAATAGAGAATGTGATCAATGCTCGTGCTCTTCTTGAAGACTTCCATCGTCAATATCCAGATAAATCAGGTCCTCAAGCCAAACGACTCGTGTCATGATATGGCAGGACTCGAACCCATGACCTTATGTTACATGAGTCGAGCTCTTGACCATTACACTATCTATTATAATACATAAAATATTATTTGTATTTAAGTTTTACTATAGAAAATTAATGTATATTCTAGATTTCTCTAGAACATTCTAGAAGCATCAGGATTACTCCTAAGAACACTATAAAAGGAGGCACAAGGCATTATTTTGAACCAAATCAGTTCAACGCCAGTCTTAAGCCTCCTAGCCTTCCTTGTATATTCTTCTCGCATAATATATCGTTTTCATCATTAATTTCTCTCCCTCGATCTCTCACTCACTCACTCTCTCTCCTTGTCTTGAGTGTTCTACACCCTCTATTCCTCTTAGTACTAATATTCCTCTCTTAGTACTAATTTCTTCTCTGTCTTAGTACTATTCCTGACAAAGAAGGGCACACTCCGGCGCTTAACGGATTTAACAAAGGCGAGTACGACGGGGAGTGGCTCCAGATCGGCAGATACTTGAAGATGATGACACTAAACACGACATGGACGAAAGACGAGGCAAACCGGATCCGGAATAAGGCGTTCCGGTTGTTCCTGTAGGACGGGAACTTATGGAGGAATCCAATGAAGCGAAACGGTGTCCCGCTCTATGTATTTGAATGAGTAGAGGAATAGAAGGCATTGATAATGGCGTATCCCGAGAGCCCTCGGGCTGAACACCACGGAACGTGGGCTACATTCGAGAAGCTGAAGGAGAAATATTGGTGGCCGAGAATGTACCGGGATGTGCACCAATTCGTGACGACCTGTGAAAACTGCCAAGTGTATTTTGCGATCCGGCACCGAGACGAGTTGCACCCGACCTACCCACTAACTGTTGTCCATTCCTAGTGGATGGTGGACTTAGTGACAATGTCGATGGGGGTAGGGCAGATGCGGTACCTGGCGCTTGAATGAGAGGACCTGACATACCGAGCGGAGGGTCGTGCGCTTTCGGCCATCTGTCGGTTCCTGATCAAGGAGGTGATATGCTAGTACGGGTGCCTATGGAAGATCATGGCTGACCAGGGAGAGTTGGATGTGTAGGAAGCCGAGGAGTTGTTCGGCCGATTAGGGGTTAAGCTCTTTCTCACTACAATGTACAATCCGGAGACGAATAGGAAGGTGGAGCGCGGACACGGGCCAATCGTGAAGGTGTTAGTAGCATGCGAAGGACAAGTCGGTAACTGGCCACGACTCCTACCTTACACGTTATGGGCAGACCGAATGACGCATAGTTCGGTAATCGTTTCATGCTACCAGAGTTGATGTATGGGCAAAACCCTCATGGGTAGCAGTGGACTGGAGAGGCGAGATGAACCGAGAAGAGCTATTGGTGGCGCGGATTCGCCAGCTTGAGCGAAGACAGGAGGACGTGGACCGGGCAAAGGTGAAGCTGCATGCAGCGAGGGTGAAGAATAAAGGTTGGTTCGACCAGACGCACCGGCTACAACTGAAGAAGATCGAGGCAAGCGATTGGGTCCTGGTTTACGACAGCAATCTTGACAAACAACACAAGGCAACGCGTAAGTTCGCGAGGAGGTGGTTCGGGCCCTACGTCGTAACGGGCGTGAATAGCAACGACACCTACCATCTCATGGAGCTCGACGGAACACGGATACTAGTACTGGTAGCCTGGAAGAGGATCAAGGCATTCAAGAAATGGCACGAAGATGAACTAGACCCAGGGAGCGCAGATGACGATGACGACCGGGACGGAGCGGACGACGAATCCGAGAGCGATGAGTGAACACGGGCCAGTTTTTCCCGGTATTCGTCTCTTTTCGGCGCATGCCAGTGGATGCGCGGTTTGGTGGGGGTGGATGTCGTGGAGAAAAGCGGCCATAGGAGGAATTGGGAGTCCTAGCGTGTGAACGGGTTTTACACGGATTCGTATAGATTTAAGTTAATGTACCTTATTTAAGAATAGTTTGGCGTGATATAAATATAAACATGCTAACAAGTTAGCAAATCAAGGCATATCTCTGTCCGAAGGGACTGAGAATAAAGGTGATGTAACAAGGATGTAACGGCCCACCCTCAATTGGCCTATAAAAAGGGGAAAGAAAGACTAATAGAGGGGTCATTTTTGAAGGGGAGAGGAGGAGGTGTTGTCGAACTGGGAACCGAGCACCAATTTCTTTTGTTATCTCTGTAGGATTCTTGGGTGGATGCCTCTGTTCGCGAGGAAAGCCCATGTGCTTCCGGCAGAGGCTACACAACGCATTTTGGACCTGGTGTGTGTGTGTGTGTGTGTGTGAGTGTGAGTGTTTGGCGAGGACGTCGGCATGCCGGTTGTAATATCCGTTTAGTTGTAATCAACTCTTCTTAAGTTGTAATCTCTGATTAGTTGTAATCTCTGATTAGTTGTAATCGATTCTTCCTAAGTATCATCTTTGCTCAGTTGCAATCTTCTCTAAACCGTTGCGACTCTTTATCTATCTTGGTGTGTTGCCGTGTCATTGTCTGATTCAGCAAGCTCTACGACTGCCAACATCTGTCGCTTACCATCCCACTCTTTCTCTTTCTTGCCATCTACCTTCGCACACTCCTCGGTTCAGGGTCCCCATGGTCCCACCTTAGTTTCCCATGCGCAATCGTGACAACACAACAACGCATTGAGCGAGGTGTTTCCCAATTTAGAACTGTCTGCACCTTGGATGGATCCATAGATATACCTTGTTGTGAAACCACATACCCTAGAAACTCCACGTGGTTTTGATCAAATCTACATTTCTCGAGTTTGGCATGGATCCCATATTCTCGTAAGCGTTGGAGGACTTGGCAGACATGTGTGTCATGCTTTTTTGGACTTTTTGAGTAGATCAAGATGTCATCAAGATATACTATGGGAAATGAATCCAAGAAGTCGCGAAAAATATCATTCGCCATGTGTTGAAAAACTGCGAGCTCATTTGTGAGACCAAAAGGCATAACCGTGTACACTCGAAATGTCTGTATCGAGTACGGAATGTTATCTTCCATTCATCTCTTGGACGTATCCGAACAAGGTTATATGCGCCTCGAAGGTCTAGCTTTGTGAAAACTTTACCTCTGGACTAAGACACTCTAGTAAACTCAATATCAAGGGTAGAGCATATCGATTTCGAACTGTGATTTTGTTTAAACCTCGATAATCCACGACCAATCGTAAAGACCCATCTTTCTTCTTGACAAAGATTATGGGTGCACCAGTAGGGTTTTTAGAATGTCGAATGAATCCATTTGCTAAGTGCTCATGTATATACTCTCGAAGGGCCTTGAGTTCAGAAGGTGATAGAATATATATTGGGCCCCATGGTGGTTCTTTCCTAGGTTGTAGATCGATCGGACAATCATAAGGAAGATGGTCTGGAAGAGAACTAGCTTTAGTTTTGTTGAAGATGTCTTCAAAATCCAAGTACTTCGTAGGAAGGTGAGTACATGCCCCTTGTGAACTAGAGGATGGATTTGTCGTTACTGCAAAGACAAACATTTCGTTTCTCCACCCGTCTTCTCGTAAGTTTTGTAGAGATATGAGTGAGATTTGGTGAGGTTTTGAATCTTGGTTGGTAATAACAAAGCTGTTGGATTTAGGTTTCTACTGGAAATCATTGATTGCTCGATTTCTCCAGTCAATTTCAGGCTTATGAAGCTCAAACCAAGGCAAACCAAGGATAACCGGATGCTCAGGGCTACTAATTATATTGAAGGAAATCACACAAGCAAAGCTACCAAGGACTACTCGAATTGGCTTGGATTCTTCGACTATATCCCTAGATGCAATAGGGTGACCATCAATGACTACAACGGATGTAGGATAGAGGAGGTTTCTCAATAGGATGTTTTGGGATAAAGCAAATTCTTTGTCCATAAAACAAGAGTTGGCTCCTGAATCTAAGAGAGAAGATGCAAGAACTCGATGACACCTAGAAGTGCTAACCTCAACTTGTGCTGAAAAAACTTTGCTAACATGATTCAATAAAATGGAACCACTACTTGGGGCTGACTTTACGTATTCTGGTTTGTCCAACCAAATGTCTCCAAGCTGACTCAAGACCTCAAAACTATTGGATTGGCCTAGACATGTGGGGCTACTAGGGATAGATAATCTAATTGGGGAATTGGAATTAAGTTTCTCACTAGTACTTACTTGATTTACTTGTCATTTTGGCCTATGTGGGCAGGTGATTGCTATGTGTCAAGGACCACCACAATACAAACATCGACGGTTTGCTCGGCGTTGTTGCTTCTCAACTTCAGACAAAGGCCCTCGAACAACATGTTACATCGATCTCCATCGGACTTGAACCAATTGATGGAATCATGTGTGAATTTTGGGTAGTGCTCGTAGGTGTCGAGGCTACTACTAAAGCATATGTTTTAGTCGTTCTTGGTCGTGACATTAGTTGACGTTTTGAACGTTGCTCGAATAAACGATTGTCACATCGCACCACATGATTTATTACTTCTGTAAGAGATCTTGGATCTTCGTGGAAAGTTAATAACAAATATTTTGTACATCATTTCGTAGTCCATGGCGAAACTGATACATTAATGTTTCTTCATCCCATGGAATATCACAAGCTAGGATGCGGAAATTTGCGGCGTACACGGAGGCGGGACGATCCCCTTGACACAGTCTTCGAATTTTATTGATCGCCGTTCTAACACTATCAATGTCTCCAAAGTTTGCTTGAAATTCTTTAATAAAACCTTCAAAGTCTTGAAGGAGAGGAGATTTCTTTTCTAGCAGTGGTGCAAACCATGCTAATGTCGTTCCTGTTAAGAGGGTTCCTACTAGTTCAACTCGAGTTGTATCGGTTGGATATCTATTAGAATACATATGATTACTAGACGCACCTGATTTAGAAATCCTCAAAACTATGATCGATTACCCTCGAAATTTCCGGGCAAACAAATCTTTGGCTCTTTGGGAGAGCTTTGTTGCATCAAAGGTTGTTGATGAAGAGACCGCAATGTTGTTTCAATTTGCAATACACGTGTTGATAACTCATCATATTGTTGCACCTTTTCTATGCTCACTTGTTGTAAATCTCCAAGCAATCGTTGATTCTTTTGCTTTAGAGCCAGAAACGTTTTTGTGAGATGCTTGAGCTCGGAGACGACTTGAACATACTCTTGCTTGCTAACGGACTCCATGGCGACGATAACGCTTGATAGGATTCTCAAGAAAAAGTGTTAATCCTTAGGGCCGAACAACAGCCTAACACAGGGTGTCCACTTAAGACACTTCACCAAAGGGTGTTACAGCAAGATGACTTATGACACAACACCTAATTAGACCTTAATTGGTTACTTAGCAATACGTCATTACACGCGTAAGATATAACAATGAGTACAGAACGGTAATCAATACTAAAAGGTTAAGGCCATAAGTTCTATTAATTATCCGCTGTCAATTACATTGTAACCGGGCCTTTATATAGGTCTCCAGTGCAAAGTACAAAACGGTGCCAACCGGCACCTATTCGGAATCGGTTCGTTCCTGTTAAGAGGGTTCCTACTAGTTCAACTTGAGTTGTATCGGTTGGATATCTATTAGAATACATATGATTACTAGACGCACCTGATTTAGAAATCCTCAAAACTATGATCGATTACCCTCGAAATTTCCGGGCAAACATATCTTTGGCTCTTTGGGAGAGCTTTGTTGCATCAAAGGTTGTTGATGAAGAGACCGCAATGTTGTTTCAATTTGCAATACACGTGTTGATAACTCATCATATTGTTGCGCCTTTTCTATGCTTACTTGTTGTAAATCTCCAAGCAATCGTTGATTCTTTTGCTTTAGAGCCAGAAACTTTTTTGTGAGATGCTTGAGCTCGGAGACGACTCGAACATACTCTTGCTTGCTAACGGACTCCATGGCGACGATAACGCTTGATAGGATTCTCAAGAAAAAGTGTTAATCCTTAGGGCCGAACAACAACCTAACACAGGGTGTCCACTTAAGACACTTCACCAAAGGGTGTTACAGCAAGATGACTTATGACACAATGCTTAATTAGACCTTAATTGGTTACTTAGCAATACGTCATTACACGCGTAAGATATAACAATGAGTACAGAACGGTAATCAATACTAAAAGGTTAAGGCCATAAGTTCTATTAATTATCCGCTGTCAATTACATTGTAACCGGGCCTTTATATAGGTCTCCGGTGCGAAGTACAAAACGGTGCCAACCGGCACCTATTCGGAATCGGTTCGGATCCGGATCGGCATATTGATTCCGGTTCGTCTATCCACATTAACAAAATAATTACAACAATTCCTGAATAAACTATTCCTTTCACACTCTAGTCTGGACATCCTTAAGCCTTCTTGCCGGCCGGGTAACACATGGTAGGCTCGTGGGACAGTACCTTGTATGTCGAACCCATTATCCGGCCCTGCTACTCTTCGTCCAAAATGTCCAGAATGCTTTGCTCCAAAATTTCCAATGGCTCGTCGGGAATCTGTTGTTGTTGTTGTGGCTGTTGTTCCGTTTGTGGCTACTGCAGTGGCTGCTCTGTTTGTGCCTTCTCCGTTTGTCGCTCTAGCACCGGCGTTTCCTTCGTTGTTTCCTCTGTCGGAGTTGTCTCTAGCTGACTAACCCCGGCCTGGTCCCCGTCTAGTCCTTGTACCAGCAACGGTTCCTCATCACTAAGGTTGACCGTTGCTGCCTTCCTTGCTTTTTCTTCCCGAAGCCGGGACCGCTCATAGCTCTCAAACTGGATTTGAGCCTCCAGCCGATCGTCGTCCAATTGAGCTATGAGTTGCCGGACCTGCACCAATTGTTCATCCAGCTCATCGCTTATGGCGGTGAAGTCCTCCGATGTCAGCGTATAACAGTCGTCACCTTCCTTCCGCCAGTTTTCCATGTCCGCCCTAAGCAATTGGAGTTCCGCCGTATTCTGCGCCCATTTCGTCCACCATTGCACAGAGCTCTCGTCAATCAAGAGTTTGGTCTTGGTGAGCCATGCCTGGAGGATGCACTAGATCCGTTCGGTTCCATTCGTGATTTATTCTCCGCGGCTTGTCGCTCCTCTTTCAATTGCTTGATGATTCTGACCGTGTCCTCCTCCTGCTCCCTATAATGCGACAATTGACTTTGATAGGTTGTTTGCAACCTCTGTAACACCATTGTCACCCTTTCCTTTTCTTCATGGTTCTGCTTGTGGAGCACCATCCGGTCCCTCGCCGCTTCCTCCAATAGCTTTGTATTTTCAGCTCGTTCGTCGGCGAGTGCCGTTGTGACCCTATCAATTTCCTGCCGGAACTCGGCCATCCTTTCTTGCTGTTGCTTATACTCTATGTCTAAGCTCTTAAAGTTCCGGTGCAGGTGGTCGAAGTGCTCTGTCTTCTGCTTTAGCCTCTGGTTGATTTGCCGGCGAGCGCGGTCTTCCCGGTCCTTTTGTTGACGGAGTTCTTCTTTCAGCCTCTCATTGGTCGCTTATCAGCTCTATGGGGCATCCGTACAGGCACCAAATGTATTCGTAAAAGAATTTTGCCGTCGACGCCGCGGTGTTGTCTCGTAGGGCTTTGGCTTCCACCCATTTAGTGTAGTAGTCCGTCGCGACGATCACATACCAGTTGCCAGTTCTCATTGCCGGTGGTTTAAATGGTCCGACAAAATCCAGTCCCCATTTCTGAAATGGTTCTAGCGGTAGAACTGGCTAGTGCGGCATCCTAGTTTGTTCCGTTGGCTGGCCCATTCGCTGGCATAGATCACACTCTTTCATGTACCGGACTGCGTCTTTCAATGTAGTCGGCCACCATAGGCCACTTTGCCATATCTTCCTTGCCGTAGTATCCCCAGCATAATGGCCTCCGGCGACTCCGCAGTGTACTTCCCTTAGTATTACCTCTTTCTCGTCGTTGCGCACCGCTCGTCGCCATATACCATCCACACCTTTGTGGTATAGCGTGTCCCGTAATAAACAGAAGTGCCGGCTTTGTACCACCATGCGTTTCCTCTCGTCCCGGTTCATCTTCTCCGGAGGCAATCCGGTGCTCAGAAATTGGTGCATATTTGTTAGTCACTTATCTTCTGGTGTCACCGTTTCATCTGTTGCCGTTTCCGTGGTGACTCGAAATAGCTCAACATCCGGAAACTCGTCCGGTACTCTGTCGCCGGTTTCGCCGGAATCTGACCGGCTTAAATAATCTGCTACCGCATGTTGTATGCCGGGTCGGTGGAATATCTCGAATTCGAATTCCTGTAATAGCAAAGTCCACCGGGCCAACTTACCGGTAAGTAACGCTTTGGACACTAGGTAGAGGAGTGCAGAATGATCTACATGGAAGGAAAACTTTCTTCCTAATAAATAATGCCTGAATTTTGTTACGTTGTAGATCATGCCTAAAGCTTCCCTTTCCGTGGTGTTATAATTTCATTCGGCTTGGGATAACTTCCGGCTTGCGTAATATACGGGCCGGTACCATCTTGGCTCCATAAGTTGCATCAGTGCACTCCCGATTGCAATGTCGGACGCATCCACGAACACATGAAATTCCTTCGCCCAATCCGGAGGTTGCACTACCGGCGCTCGCTACAATAGAACTTTGAGTGCCCGGTACACCTTGTCTTCAGTGTCGGTCCACTGGAACGGTGTTCGGTGTACCGTAGCATGCAGTGGTGTAGCTAGGTCCGCCAAATACCGGAGCATTCGGCTATGCCAACAGATTTGGCCTAAGAAACGGCTCAATGCCTTTGCCATTGTTGGTGTCGGTGCCTCCAGGATTGCTTTTACTTTGTCCGGATCCACGGCGATGCCTTCCTTGATCACAATGTGCCCCAGTAGCGTTCCGCTGGACACGCCGAATACACACTTCGCCGGATTCAGGCTTAGCCGGTAGGCCCTACACTTTTCTAGACACAATCGGAGGTGCTGTTGAGGAACACCTGCATGAATGCTGATATGAATTCTCCGAATATTTCCATGATGATCCTCTAGAACATTGTCGGCGCCATTTTTAGTCCGAACATCATCACTACGGCAACAAACACTCCCCATTCAGTGACAAAAGCCGTTTTCTCCTAGTCATCGGGGTGCATCCGGATCTGGTTGTATCCGCGGAATCCATCTAAAAAACTATATACCTCATGGCCGGCGACTACGTCCAAAACTCCATCCGTAAATGGAAGTGGAAATGCATCAGTTACCGTCGCCGCATTAAGCTTCCGGTAGTCGACACATACTCTAATTTTGCCATTTTTCTTTGGTACGACTACTATTGGGCTCAACCATGTAGATTTCTTTACGGGACGGATAAAGCCAACCCTCAGCAACTTGTCGATTTCCTCCTTGACTTTGGCGGCGTATTTTGGATTCATCTGGTACCATCGTTGTGCTACCGGTTTGGTGTCTTTGCTCAAATGTATCTGATGCTGATATAGCTGAGAATCGAACCCTCTCATATCCTCGTAGGACCAGGCAAACATGTCCCGAAACTCTTTGAGAAGTGTAATCATCGCCGTTCTGTTCTCCGTAGTCATTTCCTTGGCTATCTGCACCGGTCTCGCCTCTTCCGTAGTTCCTAGATTTACCTCCTCTAGTTGGGATGCTTTAACCCGTTGTGATACGACCATTTCTCTTTCCAGCGCTTCTTGTGCTTGCCGTAGCTCCCGGATCACTTTTTTATTTGGTTCTTCGTCCGCTCCGTCCGGTGGGACTATGTATGGTGATACGGCTTCAGCTACGTCGATTTCGAACAGAGGTGCTATCTTCGGATTATCTTGCAAGTATTGATCCACCTCTTTGTCTACTAATCCGTCCAGCATATTGACACATTCAGCATATAGGGGTGTCAATTCCTTCCCGGTACTCATCCGTGGTTGTGTCGGTACCCGTACTTTTGCTTTTCCCCGCCGGAAGGTGATTATATTCTTCCTCCAGTTTTGTTTAATGTGCGCCGTTTTTAGCCACGACCACCCCAACAATATGCTGGCACTCCTTGTGCCAGCATATTGACACATTCAGCATATAGGGGTGTCAATTCCTTCCCGGTACTCATCCGTGGTTGTGTCGGTACCCGTACTTTTGCTTTTCCCCGCCGGAAGGTGATTATATTCTTCCTCCAGTTTTGTTTAATGTGCGCCGTTTTTAGCCACGACCACCCCAACAATAGCGGGTAAGCTCCTTGTGCCTGTAATTATAGCACTACTGCTGAGATGTGAAATGTGTGGCCACCGATTGTTACTTCCAAATCTCGTATCAAGCCGGTCGGTCGCACTGAGCTTGTATCCGCCATCCGTAGCCAGAACGGGCATGGTTCCCACTCTTGGATTCCCAAAGTTGTGCATGTTCGGAGGCTAATCACATTGACGCCAGATCCTCCATCTATTACTGTTCCGGGTAACTCCTTTCCCTTCACGATGGCTGTGATCGCTGAACTGTTTGTGTCGACCACCGTCGGTCCCTCCTCCGGATTTGAGAAGAATGTTGGTGCCGATGGTGTTTCTCCTGCCGTCATGCCTATCTTGAGTCCTTCTGTGAATCTGGGCACTAGTTACAAGAGCCGTCCTGATGGCAACGTGATTTGGCACTCCTGCAATGCCTGTCATGTCGCTTTTTCGGTCTGACTGCCGTCGGCGAGCTCTTCGGTGTTCTCCTTTTGTTGCGCAAGTTCTGCTACGTTTCGCTCATTTGCCTTTTTCACCCATTCCGTTGCCTGCTTTCGGATGGCCTCTTGTGTCTCCCATTCCGTCGCCTTGCCCTTCGACCTTGTGGTAACCTGCTGCAGGTCTGTGACTTCGGCAACTACCATGTTTACTGCCGGTCACTTGTCATAACTCTTTGCCGGACATTGATTACTATAATCTCCTTCTTGCCGGCAATAATAGCAATATGCTTTCCGAGTATTGCTGGATTCGGCATTGTTTCTTGTACCCCGTGGAGGACCTGTGGTAACCACGGGGCTTTGGTCCGGTTAGCTGCCTGAGGCACCTTTTTCCGGTTCACGTGGGTGGCTCCCTTTTTTGAAATGCCGTTTTTTATTAAAGTTCTTTTTGTTGCGGTACCCTTGACGGGGTTGGTCGTCATATCTCCCGTAATCTTCCCGTCGTTGGTGATACCCGGGGGAGTGATCCTGGTTGTAATGCTTGTACCGTCCATTGTAATCTCAGTACCTGTCATATCTCTCGTACCAGTCATAGTTGTCTCGCCAATCGCCGTACCGGACATACTGTGCCGGTCGATATCTCTCCTCTCGCCACTAGCGTTCGTCTTCTTCGTCTCGGTTGCTACGTGGCTCGATTTTCCGGACTGGTGGTGCTTGCTGATTTAATAAGTTATATTCGCACCGGTCCATCGTATAGCTCATAGATTGGCAAAGTAAGCAGTGCATTCGCATGGTGCACTCCAGTGCTGAGTGTCCGGAATTCAAGCAGGTCGTGCATTGGATTGCTTGCCGGAACCGGAGATCCTCATCGGTTGGTAACGCTCGTTGGAGGGCTCCCATTGTTAGCCAAGAGCTCGTTTTCACCATTTCTCTAACCCGGTCGATGACCTGGTCAACGGTGCCTGTGCGAAAGTCGATGACCGTGCATACCGTTCGTAGAGGTTCCCGGAGCGCGGCTAAGAATATAGCCCATGTTTCTTCCTCCGGAGGTGTTCGGGTAAGCTGACTGTGCATCCGTTGAAACCAGATGACAAACTGCGGAATGCTCTCCCCAGGGTCTTGCCGGATGGTATAAAATAGGCCCACCATTTCTCGTTGGTCCACCTCCTTCTGAAAGAAGTGCAAGAATTTATCTTTCAGGTCCGCAAAGGTGGTGATGGTGCTGGGGTCCTGCGTCCGGTGCCATCTGGCGGCCGGTCCTTCCAATGTCACGCCGAATTCAGCTATCTTAGATCGTTCCTCTTCGGCCGCGGTTAACCGTTGTGACACATGGTTCGCCTCCCATGTTTGTTGAAACACGTGAACATGAGCCTCCGTGTCCGGGTCATCCTTATACTTGGAGTACTGGAATGGCATGTCGTCGTCCGGTGTCGGTACGCGGGTTGGCGGTGTCGGTGGTCTTTCCTGTTGTTCCGTCGGCGTCGGAGGTCTTTGTCGGTCTTCCTTTGCTGTTGTCGTCTCGACTTCCGGTGTCGGAGGTCTTTCTTTGTCTTCTTCCGCCTCCGAAGGTTGCTCCACGTCTAGTGGCGGAGGTTCTTGGTCTGACAATTCTAGTTCCGGTGTCGGTAATGTATCCGACTCCTCGTCCTCCGGTCCTCCTGGGGTGTCGTTACTGCTGTGATAGTTCGTGTGCGTGTTGTAGCCCCCTTCCGAATCCGATTCCAACACCAAAAATGCTTCAGATTCGCCGTCTCTTCCGGCCAAGGCCTCGAGAAGGGATTCCGCTTCCCGGAGGCTGCTTAAGTTGCTTCCTTCGTCCAGGTAAGCATTTTGTTGCAAATAGAGCGACTCCTCCGCCACTTTCCGGATCACTTTGGAAAATGATCGATCCGATCGGATTTCTTCCGCCGCTTGCTGGAAAGCCTCTAGCCGCCTTCGCCGTTCAGAAAGTCTTCGTGCTCTCTCCGTAACCGGGTCGTCTGTTGGCCTAGTCATCCATTCCCGCCGTTGTTCACTGCGATTGTGTAGGAATCGTGGTCGCCAAAAACTGTGTTAATCCTTAGGGCCAAACAACTGTCATGATATGGCAAGACTCGAACCCATGACCTTATGCTACATGGGTCGAGCTCTTACCATTAGACTATGAATTGTATTTTGTAGGATATTATTTTCATTTATGCTTTATCATCGAAAATTGATGTATATTCCATATCTCTCTGGAACATTCTAGAAGTTTCAGGATTATTCCTAAAAACACTATAAAAGGAGGCACAAGGCATTGTTTTGAACCAAATTGGTTCAACACCAGTTTTAAGCCTCTTAGCCGATTTGTACTTATCTTTCATATAATATAAGAGCTGTTGTCATCATCCTATTTCTCTCTCTCTCCTCTTCTCACTTCCTCTCTCTCGGGAATCTTACGCAGTCTCGTCCTCTTAGTACTAATAGTACTACTCTTCTTAGTACTAATTCCATCTCTGCTTTAGTACTATTCCTGACAACAACAGCCTAACACAAGGTGTCCACTTAAGACACTTCACCAAAGGGTGTAACGGCAAGATGACTTACGACACAACGCTTAATTAGACCTTAATTGGTTACTTAGCAATACGTCATTACACGCGTAAGATATAATAATGAGTACAGAACGGTAATCAATACTAAAAGGTTAAGGCCATAAGTTCTATTAATTATCCGCTGTCAATTACATTGTAACCGGGCCTTTATATAGGTCTCCGGTGCAAAGTACAAAACGGTGCCAACCGGCACCTATTCGGAATCGGTCCGGATCCGGATCGGCATACCGATTCCGGTCCGTCCGTCCATATTAATAAAATAATTACAATAATTCCCGAATAAACTATTCCTTTCACACTCTGGTCTGGACATCCTTAAGCCTTCTTGCCGGCCGGGTAACAAAAAGAAGGAAAGAAGAGAGAGAGAGAGAGTGAGAGAGAGAGAGAGAGAGAGAGAGAGAGAGAGAGAGAGCTAGCGAGAAAGAGAGAGAAAAAGAGAGAAGATATTTTGGTTCAAACTGTCAAGGCCTTAGCTTGACAAAAGAAGATTGAACAAGAGAGGAAAAGAAAGAGAGAATAATGACTATATTTTATTATAATAGGAAAGTATACAAGAGCAAGAACTAGAATATTTGCCAAAGACTGGTGTTGAACCAGAATGATTCTAACAATACAATATGTCTTATTTATATAGGAGTAGTATGTGCCCGTTGGATGTTTGTAGGGTCATGATACCCTTTGGGATGTTGTAGGGTCATGATACCCTTTGGGATATTGAAGGGTCATGGCACCCTTTGGGATATTGAAGAGTCACGACACCCTTTGGATATTTATAGGGTTACATTATCAGTATTATAATATCTTTATGTAGAATATATATAACCTAATGGCTAGAGTTGAGTGTTTCTCCTTAGGAAGTCACCCTAAACCTTATGGGTTTCATCTACTCATGACAGTTGGCTCCTCCCACGGGAGGGACATATTCCCAACAAACTCCCCCTTCACTCCTGTGGGAGGGATTCAGTTAGTCCTATCTTTTGTCGACAGACTCTAAGTCTGTCCATAGGTAGGTTCTTCGTCAGCATGTTGGATCCATTATCCTCAGTATGGATCTTCACCAGAGTAATATCTCCTTCTTTGACTTTCCCTCACAACCAGTGATACCGTCTCTATATATGCTTGGTCCGGGAATCGTATGCATTCTTGGCTAGATGTATGGTAGTCTGGCTATGACAGTGAAGCAAGAACTCACTTTGCTTCATCCCTAACTCGCGACGAAAATTTCTCATCTAAATCAACTCTGTGACGGCCTCTACCGCCACCATGTATTCTGCCCATGTGGTCGACAAGGCCACAGATTTCTGTAGTCGTGACTGCCATGACACTGCTCCCCCTGCATAGGTCATCACGTACCCTGACGTGGATCGGCTTGATTCTACATCCCCTGACATATCCGCATCAATAAACCCTTTGAGCATGGGTTTTCCGGCACCATACCTTAGGCACACCCCCAAGGTTCCTTTTAAGTACCTTAGTATCCATTTCACTACTGCCCAGTGTTCTCTTCCTAGATTACTCATATATCGGCTTACTGCCTCTACAATAAAGGTTATGTCTAGTCTCGTGCAGACCATAGCATACATAAGACTGCTGACGACCGAGGCTATGGTACCTTCCTCATCTTGGCCTTTCCCTTCTCCCCTCTTGGGCACTACTTAGCATTAAACTTGCAGTTTGTCGACAATATTGAGCCGACTGGCTTTGTGTCCAACATGTTGAACCTCTCTAAGATCTTCGTCACATACTTGTGTTGTGACAACCTTAGCAGCTTCTGAGTTCTGTCTCGAACTATGTGCCTCCCCAAGATCTGTTCAGTTGGTCCAAGATCTTTCATGGCAAACAATTTTCCTAGACCTTTCTTCAAGCTTCCGATCTTCCTTGTATATTGACCGACTATCAACTTGTCATCAACATATAATAAGAGAATCAAGAAGTCACCATCATCATACCTTTTGACGAACACATAGTGATCGGCCTATGTTTTCTGGAACCCATGTTCTACCATGAAGGATTTAAACTTCTTGTACTATTGGCGTGGAGCTTGCTTCAAACCATACAAGCTTTTCTTCAGCCGACATACTAGGTTCTCTTTCCCTTTCTCCTCCAAACCTTCGGGTTGTTGCATGTAGATTTCTTCATCCAACTCATTGTGCAAGAATGTTGTTTTGACATCCAATTGTTCGATCTCCAAGTCCATGCTGGTAGCTATGCTCAAAACAATTTGGATTGATGTCATCTTCACGACTAGAGCAAATATTTCATTGGAGTCAACACCCTTTTTCTATTGAAAACCCTTCACCACTATGGGGGCTTTATACCTGGGCTCACTATCGGCTTCTCCAATCTTCACCTTGTAGACCCACTTATTCCTGAGTGCTCTCTAAACTTTCGGCAGCTCTACTAGGTCGTAGGTGTAATTCTCATGCAAGGAGTCCATCTCATCTTGCATCGCGTTCAGCCATTTCTCCTTGTTCTTGTCGATTATAGCTTCATCATAGCACTCTGGTTCACCTTCATCAGTCGTGAGGATGTATTGACTGGCATATGTTGTCGGTGCTTTTATTTCTCTGAGTGGGTATCTCCTTCCACTCATTGTCGGCTCTCGTTCGGGTGTCTCTCCTGACTCTCCTCATTGCTCGTGTTCATATATGTCGATCAACATCTCCTGGATGGACGACTCCAACTCATATTCCTCGATCGACCTTAGCAGTTTTGCCGACTCAAACTCATAATCAATCGGTCTCTCTAAGTAGATCGACTCGGATTTGGTTGTCTCCGATCAACCGACAAAGTTAGTTCACTTGACCTCAGGTCGATAGTAGTGGAGGTTGACTGGTTAGTCGATTCCGACTTCTATCGCTTCCAGTCCTCTATTGTCTTGTCTTCCAAGAAGACCACATCTCGACAACCCAATAGGATTTCAACAGTTTAGCATGAGAGAGCATGCTCCTCACTCTCTCCATGATTGTTCGATTCATCCTCTCTACAAGCCCGTTCAACTCAGGGGTCTTTGGCACTTTGTATTCGACTCGAATACCTTGGGCCTTGTATTCCTCAAACTGCCCTCTATATTCACCACCGTTGTCGGTTCGAACCGCCTTCAACTTCCGACCCGACTCTCGTTCGGCTCTTGCCTAGAACTCCTTGAAGAATGAAAGTACTCGATCCTTCAACTTTAGTACAAAGGCCCATGTCTTCCGACTATCGTCATCTCTTCTTTTTGGTGGTCTTGCATGGAATGTTGCTCTGTTTTACTTACCAACTAAGTAGTTGACACACTTCTCCAAGTGCACTCCCTTGACTTCTAGTAGGAGTTTCTGGTTGGCTAACAGATGCAGTCCCTTCTCGCTCATGTGGCCTGGCCTCTTTTGCCATATCTCTCCTACTGAATCAGTTGCCACGTTCACATCCAACTTGCACAGTCAGACATGCATCATATATAATGTGCCTTCTTTCTGTGCTCCGGTCACTATAAGATTTCCTCGGTAGAACTTCCACTTGCCATTCTGAAAGCTACCACTATAGCCTTCATCATCCATCCTTCCTGTCGATATCAAATTCAATCTTATCTTAAGGACGTGTCGAACATCCTTCAGAGTTAGCTGACACCCTGTCGACGTCGTCAAGTGGACACTTCCGACTCCGGCTATTTTCCAATCTCCATTGTCACCCATCTTTACATTGCCATGATCCCCGGCTATGTAAGTCGAGAAATTCTCTCTCGACGGAGTTATGTGGAAAGATGCCCCGGAGTCGATCACCCAAGTGCATTCTTATCTTGCAAGGTTTGCACTTCTCTGTTCACAAATAAACAACAATTCTTCATTGCTTGTAGCAATGGCTGAAGTCTTCTTCTCATCAAGAATCTTCCTGGGTTTGACATTGTTTTCGACACCCTTGTCTTTACTCATCTGTCGACAGTCCTTTTGGAAATGTCCAGGTTTTCCACAATAAAAGCACACAAGCTTACTTCTGACTTCGATTTGGATTGGGACCTTTCCCTTCGTTGTGGGCTTCTTCATTGGTTCCTTCCTTTGCCAATATGTTGGGTCACGTTCGACTCCGAATGGGAAAAGACTCCCTTGTCCTTCCTCCTTGCTTCCTCATTCAAGATGCTTATCTTCACCGCTTGTAAAGACAAGTTCTAACCACCAGGTTCTCCTAGCTATCCGGCAATGTGTACATCAGTAGAATGGCTTGCATCGCATCATCAATTGGAAACTTGGTTGCAACCAGTTGAATCACATAGCCCATGAAAGTATTGATATGTTCGATGAGGCTCTCACCATCTCTATATTTCAGCCACACGATCTTTTCTCATTAGTAAGATTTTATTAGGGGCATTCTTCCTCTCATACAGAACCGACAACTTCTACCACATCTCATGAGCATTTGTGTCATTCACCACATGCTGAAGGACACTTACATTGATGCACTCTCGGATGGTGGCCACCGCCTTTCTGTTAAGAAGTTTCCATTCCGACTCCAATACCCCCCTGGGTATATCTGCTCTGTTGACGGGCTTGTATACGTCTTTCACTATGAGAAGGTCTTCCATCTTTATCTTCCAGTCTGCATAGTTTTGTGAGTTTAGAACTATCATGCCTGGGAAGCTACTCGCACCTCCTCCCATGCTTGCACCTCAAGCTCTGAGACAAGTTTGATGAGAATCAGATCGTTAATTTACAAGAACAAAAATGTTGAAATACACAACACAGATACACATGATAACAATGCACGTAGATTTAACGTGAAAACCCTAAAACGGGAGAAAACCACGGGAGAACAAAACTTCACCATATAGTGGATATACAGTGTTGAAGATTACAACACTCTCCTATCGCGTGTATAAGCCAAATAGGGCTCTTCCGTCTGTTCTTACACACACAGCTATGGCACGCCACTCTCTCTCTCTCTCGTCTCTGCACTTCTCTTACTCACACGCTTAACTCCAATCTACACCCTGCACCCACTCTCTACAACAACACACGCTATACATTTGCCTTAGGTATATTTATACTAATACATCATATGGGCTATTTACAAGTGTAGCCCCTAGTACACATTGCTACTATTATTATAACTATAATAATAATAGTCCACAGTTAATTAGTCGACTCCCTATTTGTTAACTCTTTGACTGTCGGCTCTCCTTGGCCCGAACAATCGGCTCTTCCTTGTCTTCGACGGTCGGCTACTTCTAGACGGTTGGCTCCTCCCAAAGGAGGGACATATTCCCAACAAGGCATACCTGGTGCTGGTGCGCTTGCTACAAGAGTTGACCCACCACGAAACATAGTCTCGACGTAGTCAAGAGATGATGAAATGAGGGTAGTTAGGCCACATATTTATAGCGAGACGAAAGGCCCCCAAGCAAGTTCACACTTGGCCTAATGCGTTGTCTGAATGTCGAGGATTAAAAGTAATCATACCCTTCTTTACACTCTTGTTTAACCCTCACACTTATCCACGTGTATAGAATACTACGGTAAATTCTCACCACGAGATATTATATGGTCATGCCCGTAACACTTTAAAACATTGCACTCTTGCAATGGAAAGGTAGGGAACTTAGTTGTAAGAGTATTTTTGCATTCCCATGTGGCATCTTTGATAGATTTATCCATCAATTTAATTTTAAATTCTCCGACTATTTTAGTATGCAGATTTTTTGTATTAACATCGAGAATTCTTTCTAGTACATGTGGTTTAGAAGATGATTCTTTAGAACTAACCAGAGTTTCAGTTGTAACTGTATTGTGGCCAAAACCTAGAAGTTCTTTTAGACGACTTACATGAAAAACTAGATGAATTTTAATGCCATCAGGAAGAGCGAGACGATAGGCTAATGAACCAATGTGTTTGAGGACTTGAAAAGGTCCACAATACCGTGGGGCTAACTTAGCGCACTTACCCGTAGACAATGTCTTAGAATTGTGAGGTACATGTAAAAATATCTTTTGTCCAGGGTTGAATACACATGGTTGCCTGTTATGATCGACGCAAACATGCGCTCTATCTTGAGCTGTTTTTATATTATCTCGCGCAATATGTAACATATCTTGCATATGCCGAAGAAAGTTTTGCGTACTTCGCAACTCATCATGATGTATATTAACATCAATCGGGGCTCATGGCTGAAAACCATACATCAACATAAAAGGGCTATATCCTGAACAGTCGGCTCTTCCTTGTCTTCGACTATCGGCTACTTCCAGACAGTTGGCTGTTCCCATGGGAGGGACATATTCCCAACAGGTTTTACATGGTGTTGGCGCGCTCGCTCCAAGAGTTGACCGACCATGAAATAGAGTCTCAACGTAGTCAAGAGATGATGAAATGAGGGTAGTTAGGCCTAAGGCACCCAGCCAAGTTCACGCTTGGCCTAATGGATCCTACCATGGGATATTATCTTGTCATGCCCGTAACATAATTGTTATCGTGATGATCAAATGTAAGCATATGATAAGGATATAATATATATGAAATCAGAAAGGAGAGAGAGAAATAAGGGTGTCGATTCGCCCGACCACCCCCAAGCAAAGGGATCGAGATGGACCCCAGTCTCGATCAGCGTCCCATACCAGCATGGTGGCATCGACTCGTACCTGGTGCTGTCGCGCTCGCTACAAGAGTTGACCCACTACGAAATAGAATCTCGACGTAGTCAAGAGATGATGAAATGAGGGTAGCCCGGCCTCATATTTATAGCGAGACCCAAGGCCCCCAGGCAAGTTCACACTTGGCCTAATGGGTTGTCTGAATCCCGAGGATTAAAAGTAATCATCCCCTTCTTTACACTCTCCTTTATCCCTCACACTTATCCACGTGTATAGAATACTACGGTAAATTCTTACCATGGGATACTATATGGTCATGCCCGTAACATAACTATTAGAGTGATGATCTAATGTAAGCATATGATAAGGATACAATATATATGAAATAAGAAAGGAGAGAGAGAAATAAGGGTGTCGATCCACCCGACCTCCCCTGAGTGAAGGGATCGAGACAAACTCGAGCCTCGATCGGCGTCCATAACCATCGTCGTGGCGTCGAGTCATACCTAGTGCTGGCGCGCTCGCTACAAGATTTAACCCAGCACAAAAACAGAGTCTCGACGTAGTCAAGAGATGATGAAATGAGGGTGGCTAGGCCTCGTATTTATAGCGAGACCCAAGGCCCCCAGGCAAGTTCACAATTGACCTAATGGGTTGTCTCAATCCCGAGGATTAAGATTAATCCTCCCCTTCTTTACACTCTTGTTTAACCCTCACACTTATCCGTGTGTATCGAATACTATGGTAAATTCTCACCACGGTATCGAAGGACGAAGAAGTCGGTGTGGACTTCTTGGAGTCGATGAACGAGCGGAGTACTCCGGTCCTGAACGAGTTTGACGAGAACGACTATGACGGGTAGTGGCTCCAAATTGGTAAGTTCCTAAGCATGATGGCATAGGATGCAACATGGATGAAGGAAGAGGCGAGCCGAATCCGGAAGAAGGCCGACAAGTTCTTCGTACGAGATGGAAAGATATGATGACACTTGAAGAGGCGAAACGGCACTCCACTCTGTGTGGTAACAAAGGAGGAGGAAGAGTTGGTGCTCGTGTCAGAGTTCCATGAGAGTCCCTGGTCCGGACACCAGGAATGTAGGCCACATTCGAGAAGCTTAAGGAGAAGTACTGGTGGCCGGGAATGTATCGTGACGTCCACCACTTCGTGACGACATGCAAGAGCTGTCAGATACATTCCGAAATCCAGCACCACAATGAGTTGCATCTGACCTACCCGCCAACCATTCACTTCGAGCGGATGGTCGATTTAGTAACAATGCCGATGGGGGTAGGGCAAATGCGGTACTTGGTGCTTGCACGAGAGGATCTGACGAACCAGGTGGAAGGTCGAGCGTTGACAAACAAGACAACTGCATCTGTGTGCTAATTTCTTATCGAGGACGGGATTTGTCGGTACGGGTGTGTTGGGAAGACCGAGGGAAGCTAGATGCCCAAGAAGCCGAGGAGCTTTTTGGCCGAGTAGGGGTCAAGCTTTCCCTCACAACGACGTACAATTTGAAACCGAACAGGAAGGTTGAATGAGGGCTTGGGTTGATCGTCAAAGCAATAGTGTGGGCATGAGACGGACGAGTCAGAAAGTGGTCGAGGCTTCTTCCATATGCGTTGTGGGCTGACCGGACTACACAAAATTCAATGATTGGGTACATGCCAACCGAGCTCATGTTCAAACAGAAGCCGATCATGACGGTGACGCAGATGATAGCCTCATGGATGTCGGTCGGGTGGGCGAAGGAGATGAGCCAGGAGGAGTTGCTAGTTGCATGGATTCGACAACTTGAGCGGACACCAGAGGGTGTGGAACGAGCGATGGCAAGAATCGAAGAGGTGAGGAAGAACAACAAGGGCTGGTTTGACCGGACGCACCGACTCCGGCCAAAGAAGATAGAGGAAGGTGACTGGGTGCTGGTCTACGACAGTAGCCTCGATAACCAACACCGGTCAACCCGAAAATTTGCGAGGTGGTGGTTCGGGCTTTACATGGTAATGAGTGCAAACGACAATGTCATACATCACCTTGCGGAGCTCGATGGTGTCGTAGTGTAATTCGTACACTACGTAAAAAACGTATAAGATAACCGATTGAATAAATATGAAGGAAAAGAAGGAAATATTAAAACATATGTTACATGCATAAGACAAGATTTGAACCTTATACCTCCATGTTAATAATTTAAAGCCTTACCATTATACTAACACATCATGAGTGGTATAAAAGTAGATATCTCACTAGAAAGGTTACTTCACGCATATTTTGTAGGAAAGAGCTTTAGTTAGGAGAAAAACGCATGATAGAAAAACGGTACACATGCACATCTAGCATGCATGAACACTATAGTTGATAAAAAATGCACGAGGTTAGAAAAAGCATGATCACTTTTAGAAGAAGCATGTTAGAGAAAGCATATATTCTATAGATAGAAAAAGCATGGAGTCCATAGTTAGAGAAAAAGCATGAATTACTAAGCCTCTCCCATCACTATATAAGGATGGGAGTAAGATGTAATTTGTGGTGTGGAATCTTTGGAAATTGAATATGTTTCTAAATATCGATTAATACACTATACTTGTGGGATTCACCAGTTTTCTCTATATGTAAGGGGTGTTGATTCTTTCTTGGGTATTATTAGGATTAAATATTAATAAAACTAAAAAAAACTATATTAGTGGGATTCACGAATTTCTATCTCTTTCTTATAATCTATTCATATTCATAACTAAACTCGTCTCAAATTCTTCCTCCTCCTAGTCCAAAACGCCAACGGTTCCGACCCAACTCACGCAACGATCCGGCGCCGAAAGGCACAGCAACGGAATGAGGATCTCGACACCGATTGTGGGGAAGCGGGTCAAGGCCTTCAAGAAGCGACACGAACTAGAACTGGATCCGGAGACAGAGGCCGGAAGCGCGGATGAGGACGAGGTGCCTGCTGAAGATCCAGTCGATGACGGATTGGGGGAGGACGAGTAATGACTGAACCAGAATCCCAACCACTTCACTACTTGGCACATGCCGGAGGATGTGCAATTTGGTGGGGGTGGATGTGTTAGGAGTAGTAGTCAGCCACAACCGAGTCTCGAACAGTCGATGGAAAGATCAAACAAATCAAGTAAATAGATACACACTTGCACACGATATTAGACGACATAGAATATTAGCGTGGAAAACCTCGAGAGGCAAAACCACGAGAGTTCTCTAACTCCGAACAGACTCACTATAGAGAGTAAGGGTACAATGGGAAACTCAAGGACAACGACCTCGAGCTCTGTCTTCACCAACCAGCGGTTACAACAAAAAATGCTTTCTATTGCTCTGTGTGTACAATAATAACAACCACTACAACCTCAATCATTTGCCCTAGTTATATTTATACTCATATAACTTATGGGCTATTTACAAATGTGGCCTCAATGGCCCATGAGAAACATATTTACATATATGTCTCTATCTTCCTGTTTCCGGATATGCTTTCGGGCGCTCCGATCCGGCTCATTCTTCTCTGGCTTCTCCGATCCCCATCCGGAGGGACCGGTATCTCAACAATCTCCCCCTTCAATCCGGTATGGGGTCTTCGTTAGTCTGATTCATCTCCGGCATGCGTTCAACTTGTCGGCTGACAACACTTTGGTCGGCATATATGATCTGTTCTCCTCCGTGTGGATCTTTGTTAGAACAAAGTCTTGGTCTTCTACCTTTTGCCTAAGCCAACGATATCTTCTCTGGATGTCTTGGTCCGGGAGTGGTAGGCCACGTTCTTTGCAAGGTGGATGGCACTTTGACTGTTGCAGTAAAGCCGGTATTCCTCCTATCGGTTCCCTAGCTCTCCGTTGAAGTCCTTCATCCAGATTATTTCCTGGTCGGCTTCTACAACCGCCATGTATTCTGCTTCTGTTGTCAACAATGCCACCTATTTCTACAGTCTTGATTGCCATGATACCGCTCCCCCTACATAAATCATGATGTATCCGGACGTGCACCGGCTGCTATCTACATCAACCAACATGTCTGAATCCATAAAGTCTTCCAATAGGGGGTTGCTTGAGCTGAATTGGAGACACATATTCGAAGTGCCTTTTAAGTACCAGAGTATCCACTTGACTGCTACCCAGTGGTCCTTTCCTGGATTGCTCATGAACCGGCTGACGACTCCAACGGCGTATCCGATATCCGGTCTTGTACACACCATTGTGTACATGAGGCTTCCGACTGTAGAGGCATACGATATCTTCATCATTTCCGACTTCTCCATCTTTGTCTTCGGGCTTTGTTTCCTGGACAACTTGGAATTTGCCGGAACTGTTGACCCGAACGGCTTCGCATCCGACATGTTGAATCTTTGAAGCACCTTTGTCACGTACTTTTCCTGTGACAGCCACAACTGTTTCTTGGACTAGTCACGGATTATGTGTATCCCCAGTACCTGTCTTGCTAGACCCAAATCTTTTATTGAGAAGGTTCGGTTCAAGGCCTTCTTCAGATTCTCGATTTTGATTCAGTCTGGTCGGACGATTAGCATATCATCCACATACAACAAGAGTATTAGGAAGTCTCCTCTGTCAAATTTCTTCACGAACGCGCAGTGGTCGACTGGCGTCTTGTGGTATCCTGGATCGATCATGAAGGAGTCAAACTTCCGGTACCATTGCCGGGGAGCTTGCTTCAGTCCGTATAAGCTCTTCTTCAACCGGCACACCAGGTGCTCCTTCCCTTTCTTGACAAATCCCTCTTGTTGTTGCATGTAGATCTCTTCTTTGAGATCACCATGTAGGAACGTCATCTTGACATCTAACTGCTCGACCTCGAGGTTCATTCTTGTTGCAATGCTCAACACAGTCCGAATGGATGTCATCTTTACTATCGGGGCAAAGATCTCATCGAAATCTACTCCTTTCTTCTGCTGGAAGCCCTTTACCACGATCCAGGCTTTGTATCTTGGTGGATTTCCGGCGTCTCCCGGTTTCAACTTGTACACCCACTTGTTCTGGAGCGCTCTCTTTCCTTTTGCAACTCTGTCAATTCATATATGTGGTTCTCATGTAGGGAATCCATCTCAACCTACATGGCACTTAGCCACTTGTAGCTTGTGGGTGTCTTTTTTTGCTTCTTTGAAGCTTTCTGGCTCCCCCTCGTCGGTTAGTAGTACATGTTCTACATCCGGAAATCTCCGAGAGGATTTTCTCTCTCTTAGAGGATATCTTCATCCCTGGTTTTCGACCACTAGTTCCTCTGTCTATTCTTAATCCGAATCCGATACGGGGTCTTGTCCGGTTTTGGCGTTTGATTCTTCTTCTTCAGTCGATTCAGTTTATTGTCCAAATCTGGTCGGTTCATTGAGTGTCATCCGGCTTCCAACCCGATGGGTCCTTGCATCTTTTGACGAATCTCTGTTAGTCGACCCGGAGTTCGTTGTCGTCTTATCCGACTCCAACAATGTTCTTGTCTTCCATGAAGACTATGTCTCAACTCCGGAAAACCTTGTTGTCAACCAAGTCCCAAACTCGATAACCAAACTCATCATAATTGTATCCAAGGAATATGTCGGGCCAAGACTTTGGATCCAATTTTGCTCTATTGTCCTTTGCCACATACACATTTAGATGCCAGTAAGACACATCTTTACTAATCCATACTCTCTATGGTGTGTCTCCGTCAAAGGGCGCCGAGGGTGATCTATTTATCACATAGGACGGCATCATCAGCGCCTTAGTCCAAGACATCTTGGACAACTTAGCATTGCGCCAACATGCTCCGAACTCTCTCCATTACAGTCTGGTTCATCCTTTCAGCCAATCCGTTCAACTTAGTGTCTTCGACATGGTAAATTCGAGCCGAATTCCTTTTGACTAGCAGTATTCCTCAAACTGCCCCCGGTACTCTCCACCATTGTCGGCTCGAACTGCCTTCAGCTTCCAACTAGTTTCTCTTTCCACTCTCACATGGAACTCCTTGAAGACGGTCAGTACCTGATCCTTCGTCTTCAGTGGTGAGATCCACAGCTTCTGGTTGTGGTCATCTATGAACGTCACAAAGTACTGTGACCCAGCATGTGACTTTGTGTCCACCTGGCATACATTGGTATGCATGAGCTCTTGCGGTTCTTTCTGTCTTGTTCGTGGTCAAGTTCAGAAAGAGGTTCGGTTTTGCTTGCCGGCCAAACAATCGGTGCACTTCTCAAGCTACACGTCTTTCACCTCTAGAATGAGGTTTTCCTTGGCAAGTTTACGCATCCCTTTCTAGCTCATGTGTCACAATCTCTTGTGCCACAGCTCACCGGCAATGTTCGTTGCCACATTTACTTCCTTCTAGCAAATCCAGGCATGCATCAAGTACATTGTGTTGATTTTCTGGGCTCGGGCCATGATCAGACTCCCTTTGCTAAACTTCATGACTCCGTTCCGGATGCTACCCGTGTACCCTTCATCATCCAGGCGACCGGCTGATATCAGGTTCAACCAAACCTCCAGAACGTGTCGAACATCTTTCAGCAACAACTTGCACCCGGTTGACATCGTCAGCCACACGTCTCCTATGCTAACAATTCGGCATGCACCTTCATTCCCCATCCTCACATAGTTGTGATCTCCGGCTCTATAGGATGCAAAGCACTTCCAGTCGGGGGTCAGATGAAACGATGCTCTGGAGTCGACCACCCACGTCGTTTCGTCGCTGACAAGGTGTTGCTCGCTCTCCTTGGTGATGAGCAGCAATTCTTCTTCACTTGTCACCATTGCTGATGTCCCTTTCCGGTCCGAACTGTTCTTCGAGTCGGCATTGTTGGCCCCTTTCTCTTTCTGGTAATGTTGGTAGTTCTTCTAGAAGTGCTCCGAGTTTCCACAATAAAAGCAAGTGGACCTCCCCCTTGACTTTGACTTTGACTTGTCACCATTGCTGACGTCCCTTTCCGGTCCGAACTGTTCTTCGAGTCGGCACTGTTGGCCCCTTTCTCTTTCTGGTAATGTCTGTAGTTCTTCTAGAAGTGCTCCGAGTTTCCACAATAAAAGTAAGTGGACCTCCCCCTTGACTTTGACCTCGTCCCCGATTTGTCCCGGTTCTAAAGACTCCGATTCTGGCCTCTTCCCCATTGTGCGCCGATTTCAGTAACTAAGGCATTTGGGTTGGAGATCACTTCCTTGTCTTTCCAAAGAGCCTCTTCGTCCAACAAGCTTGATTTTACCCTTTCTAGGGATAGGTGTTTCCCTTCTGGCCCGGCGTTGCCCAAAGTGACAACTAACGTCTCCCAACAATCCAAGAGGGAACCGACCAACAACAACGCGAGTATCTCATCGGCTAGAGGTACTTCCAATGAGCTTGTTTGATTTATAGGCCCCTGGAAGGCATTCATGTGCTCTGCCATACTGGATTCGTCTTGATATCTAAGTCTCACCAGCTTTCGAAATACTGAGACTCGATTTACAACATTCTTGTTTTGAAACATGATGCCTATCGTCTCCCAGAGTTTGTGAGCCTTCTTCTCCTCATTGAAGTTGTTCTACAGGCTCATGTCGATGAAGCATCGGATGTAGATTGTTGTCTTCATGTGCATTACCTCCCAATTTGGAGCATCTATCTTGTGTAGTCTTGCATCTCCGAACCGTACCGGCAGCCAAAGATCATTGACCACCAACATGTCCCTCATCTTCAACTTCCATACTCGGTAGTTGGATCCGGTGAGCTTGAACATGCCGCCAAATGAATCTTCCATGCTCTAATACCACTTTGTTAGGAATAGTACTCGGCCACAACCGAGTCTCAAACACTTGATGGAAAAATCTAACAAATCCAGTAAATGGATACACACTCGTACACGATATAAGAAGGCATAGAATATTAACGTGGAAAACCTCGAGAGGCAACACCACGGGAGTTTTCTAACTCTAAAACAGACTAACTATAGAGAGTATGGGTACAATGGGAGACTCCAGAACAATGACCTCGAGCTCTGTCTTCACCAACCGGTGGTTATAACAAAAAATGCTTTCTATTACTCTCTCTCTCTCTCTCTCTCTCTCTCTCTCTCTCTGTACAATAATAACAACCACTACAACCTCAACCATTTTCCCTAGTTATATTTATACTCATATAACTTATGGGTTGTTTACAAATGTGGCTTCAATGGCCCATGAGAAACATATCTACATATCTGTCTCTCTCTTCCAGTTCATACTAGAATCTAGTCGAACCCCTTCAGGGTCCATCCGATCCGGTTTCCGGATATGTTTTTGGGTGCTCTAATCCAGTTCGTTCTTCTCCGGCTTCTCCAATCCCCATCCGGAGGGACTAGTATCTCAACAGGATGTCGTGGGGAATTCCATCTACTAGGAGAAAAGGAGCTAGAGAGCGTTGTCGTGGTGTGGCGTTTGCAGTGTGAGAAAAAGCAAGGTTCCACACACATCTCATGAAATAATACATAAAATAAAAATAAAAATAATAAGTAACTTGTAGTAGCTTTGTGGTTAAGGTGTATAAGTATACGTAGAGAGGTGTAGAGTTTGAGTCTCTCTTCCTACAAATTAAGGAGTGTTTTGCTCCCCTTACAATTTTGTGAAAGGAAAAAAAAGCAAAGTAATGTTAAAATAAGCTCCTCTTTCCTCTACAAGAGAGGAGGGATAGGGCTTATTATGGATCGCCCATTTTGTGTTCTAGGGGTGTACCACTAGGGTTTCATCTTCTCCTCTTCATCTTGGGTTAGGGTTTTGTAGCCTCCCTTTCTCCTTATCCCTTTTTCCATCTTCTCCTCTTCTTCTAGGGTTAGGGTTTGAGAGCTTCTTCTTTCTCCTCAACATACTAGGTTTTTAGGGTTTGTGAGTTTAGATTCTATTCTACTTCTTATTCAAGAGATTTTATGGCTTGGATTCCTTCCACAATGGCTTCTTCGGCATCTCGGTGGCTGGTTGTGAAAGGGAGGTTGCAGTGGCATGAGGGCTACTCCGAATCGAAGCAACATAGCCGTTGGAAGTAGTCGAGCTCGGAGCCCACTAGACTCGCCTTCGCTAGATTATTTTAGGCTTTGATTATTTGATAATCGATCATTGTAAAAACCACCAAAATCATGGTGTCAAGCCTAGCAATTCTAAAGAAAACAAAAACCCGTTTTGATTCATAGTCGTTTTTAATTAATCATGAAACTGATTCTATGTAAGAAAGAAAACCACTGAAATCGTGGTATTAAACCTAATTGTTGATTAAAGCCTATTTTATATCAAAACGTATGCATATTTTCCCCATGTCTTTGTCTTAATCTCCCACTTCCTCATCCCGTGTGTCTCCCCGGTCCAAGGCCCTAGTAGTCCCGTTCGAGGGACACACACACGCGAAACTTTGCGACATTGGTGAACCCAATGTGAAAGAGCAGTAGGGGAGGACAGACACAGACGAAGACGATTTCGTGGAGATGATGTCGAAGATGATGGTGGTTTTCACGAGGGCAAGGTGCAACGAAGAAGAAAAAAAACAAAAAAAATAAATGTTCACAACCTTTGGCCCCGCCACATCACTTTTTTCTTTGGCACATGCCGGAGGATGTGTGGTTTGGTGGGGGTGGATGTCGTGGTGTGGAAGTTGTGGGGGTGGATGTCGTGGTGGGGGTGAATGTGCGGTTTGGTGGTGATTCTTGGGCAACCCTACATAACATCATCAAGGATGGAGACTAAGGTGTTCGATAGTGGAGTAGCATTGGCTCAGGTGAAGAGTCTTGATGGTCAAAAGTCGGTTCAATTCTTGATAGTGTGAGCTAATCATGAGAGGAACTAAGATAGCCTCATAGATGAGGCCTTAGATTTTTAACACGGACTATTGAAGAATGGGGCAAAGATAGTCCGAGAAAAAGTAAGTTCCCGAAAAGAAGAAAGAAGCAAGAAGGAAAACTATATTTAGCACCTAATGGTGCGTGTGGGATGACTACACTCAATGAGAGAGAGAAGCGCCAAGTTCAAAACTTTGAACATTGGCTAAAAGAACAAGGAATATTAGAAGAAGAAGACAAACATATCATGAGTCATGGAGGAAGCCTCATTTAACGATACAATCGGAGAATAGAGAGTATCGTGGACTTGAGCCCTCATGAGCAACATACGATTCAAGTCAACTCCATCAACATGTATACCGCCATCAACGAATGCCGACGAAGGGTCATGGAGGAGTCGGTCAAAGTAAACACAAAATATAAATCAGTAGATAAGAAGGTCAAGCCGGTAACTATTCCATTACCGGAGGATAGTTGGCAAAGGATGAAAGAAGTTACCAAGGATCCAAGTCTCAAAGACCCAAAAGGGATAGGCCATACCTTTTCCGATGAATCAAGAGGGAAACTCCAAGTCAGGAAGGATGACTTCCTTCTCCCCGAAAAAGAAGAAAGGTTTCGAATGATGCTTGAGAGACATGGGAAAGCCTTTGCCTTCTCTCCACAAGAAATCGAATGTGTCAACCCGAAGATGATAGAGCCGATGGTGATATTTACGGTGCCGCATGTACCTTGGAACCTCAAGTTGATACTAGTTCCAAGAGCTCACATTCAGAAGTTGATTGAGCTTTTAAAGGAAAAGGTTAGGATGGGAATTCTTGAGTCATCCAATGATCCCTACTCCAATAGATGATTTACGGTGCCGAAGAAGAACGGGTCCTTACGCTTTATTCAAGATCTCCAACCCATAAACAAGGTGACGATCTGAAATGCCGGAATTGGTCCAAGCGTGATGAATTTTCCAAAGACTTCACGGGAAGATCAATCTATTCCATTGGTGATCTCTACTCGGGCTATGATCAATTTCGATTGTTAGTCGATAGTAGAGACATTACAACAATGAGGACACCGATCGGGTTGGTAAGGATGTGCACCTTACCCCAAGGTGTGACACACTCCGTAGCCCACATGGTGAATGCCATGAACAAAGTGTTAAAGGGTTGTATTCCTAATATCACAATGCCCTTCTTAGATGACATTCCGATCAACGGATGTTTGGTGGAAGAAAAAGATGAATCAAAAGATGAAGATGGTTGCCGAAGATTCGTCATCGATCATATAAAGGATAGCGAGAAGGTGTTGCAAAAGCTTGAGGATGCAAATCTTACGTTTTCGAGAGAGAAGTCCACATTTGGTCAACCAAAAATATTGGTAGTAGGACACTTGTGTGGATCTTATGGCCGGAAGCCATATGCATCCAAGGTGAATGCTATCCAAGAGATGAAAGATGAGTGTGAATCTCAAACAGAGGTGAGAAGATTCTTGGGAGCATCTGTGTTCTACCACATATGGATTCCACACTATGCCCATGTCGTTGAACCATTGTATGGACTACTAAAGAAAAGGAAGAAGTTTGAATGGGAAGACGAGCATACCTACGCGGTTCAAAAGTTGAAGAAACTATTATTGGAAGCTCTAGCTTTGCGTAAAGCCGACTACACTGAAGGTACCCTGATATATGTGATAGTGGATACGAGCCCAACCGGAATTGGATGGGTGATTAACCAAGAAGACAACGACAAAAATCATTATGCAATCCAATTCGGTGCAAAGGTGTTGACCGAAAGACAAAGAAAGTATGCCCAAGTAAAGAGAGAGCTATGGGGGATAGTATCGAAACGGGAATCATAATCGAAACCGATTGTCTACCTATTCTTGGGATGATATCCGGTTGTGCTACACCGGATATTCCTATGCTACGATGGATTGCCTATATCAAGTCGCTCAACCCCGAGGTTCGACATATAACTGGGAAACATAATGTGGTGGTTGATATGTTGTCAAGTGCAAGGTACTAGGGTGAAGAAGATCTGCGCTCCGATGAAGAGGATGTTGGCCTAAACTTCATTACGGTTTCTTGTGCTCGGGTGCTAGCGGTGTTTAAAGTAGAAGATTATGAGGGTGAATTCATCGAAATTGGCAAGTACTTAAGCTCTCTTACAAAGGATGAATCATGGTCAAAGGAAGACTTCTACCGAATTAGGAAGAAGGCCTACAAGTTCTTCCTCAAAGAAGGACATCTATGGAAGTTTCCAAAGAGGAAGAATGGAACTCCACTTCAAGTGGTGTGCAAGAAACAATATCAAAAAACACTAATTGTTGAATTTCATGATAGTCTATGGGCAGGTCATCGAGGTATATGGGCAACTTTTGCAAAGCTCAATGAGAAGTATTGGTGGCCGGGTGTTTACAAAGATGTAGCAAGCTATGTTGAAACATGTGCGCAATGCCAATTATACTCGAATGTTCAACATAGGGATGAAATTCATCCGACATATCCATTATCAATGCACTATAAGTGGTTGGTAGACATAGTGGTTATGCCAATGTGATTGTGGCAAATGAGATACCTCGTGCTAGCAAGAGAGGATCTCACCAACCAAGTAGAAGGTCGGGCACTAAGGAATAAAACAACTTTGGTGGTTTGCAAGTTTCTCCTTGAAGATGTTATTTGTCGATACGGATGTGTCAATAAAATAGTAGCCGATAGAGGAGAATTAGATGCAAATGAAGCTAAAGAGTTTTTCTCAAGGATAGGCGTCAAATTATCACTTACCATGGCATACAATCCAGAGGCAAATGGAAAGGTGGAGCGGGGACATAGCCCAATTGTAAAAGCTCTAGCAAAGGCTTGCGATAGGAAGATGGGGGATTGGCCACGATAAGAGAAGAGAGACCACAAATCCTGAAATCGAACCTCTAAACTCCGAGGTTTAAAAGGAATAAGCAATAACAACTAGCAATCATTGGCACATACCGGAGGATGTGCAGGTTTGGTGGGGGTGGATGTTGTGATGTTTCTAACACATTGTGAAACCACCCTCGAAAAGAAGTAAAATAGTAGTTTAAATAAACTAGTATTGTGAAGTCAACTTTATTGGTAGCAAAAATACTTTTTCATTTTGCCAAAGATATTTCCTTATAAATAAAAGGTCAAAAGATTGAACTTTACAATAAATAATGATGAATATTAAGTTAGAGGTGGTTTTCAAAAGTAGACAAAAGTAGAGAAAAAAATAAGAAGCACGCGTGGATATGAGGAGCTAGAGAAAAAAGCTCATAATTTCCTCGTCAGATGTCCAAATTAGAAAAGAAAAGATGCATAAGAAATTTGGGGCTAGAAAACAGAAATAGTGAGGAAAAGAATAGTCAATTCATATAGACAAACTTTTTTTTAGGGGAAAAAGGCAAGCAATCCTAAACCTATAAATAAGAGCCTATTCTAGTGAAGAAGGGGGGGAGGGAGAAGGAACGCGGAAGCTCTACTCAATTGGAAGGCAAAAGAAGAAGGATCAACAACATCGAGAGGCATCATCAACAATCACCTTCTTCTATATTTCACACTCTTCTTTCCTCCACCTATCTTCCCCCTTCCTTTATAAATTATCTCTCATTATCATATCAAACCAGTTGTAAAATTGATTCTTATGTTATAAAAGAATCTATTATATTGTAATAAACTAATGTTTGGTTTCACCTACGTGTCTTATATGTTCTCGTCATTTGTGCTTATTTGTTTGTGTGTCTTGGGACAAGGGAGCATTTCGGGCTTGCCCATGCACCTCTCCTTTCACAAAGGCATTCAAACTTACGTATCTTATATGTTATTGTCATTTGTACTTATTTGTTTGCGTGTCTTGTGACAAGGGAGTGTTTCGGGCTTGCCCATGCACCTCTCCTTTCACAAAGGCATTCAAACTTTCGTGTCTTGCGTGTTAGTGCAAATCTTACTTGTGTGTTCATGTGACTTGTGGCAAGGGAGTGTTCGGGCTTGCCCATGCATCTCTCCTTTCACAAAGGCATTCGAAATCATGTCTTGCGTGTTAGTGTAAATCTTGTTGGTGTGTTCGTGCGACTTGTGGAAAGGGAGCATTCGGGCTTGCCCATGCACCTCTCCTTTCACAAAGGCGTTCGAAATTGTGTCTCTCGTGTGTAAACCTTGCTTTTGTGTTCGCGTGTCTTGTAAAAAGGGAGCGTTCGGGCTTGCCCATGCACCTCTCTTTTCACAACGGCATTCGAAACTTTGTCTCTCATGTGTGTAAGTAAGCCTTTTCCTTGTGTGTCCGTGTGTAAGCCTTTCTCTCGTGCATTCGTTTGCGTGTTCACGTGTCTTGTAAAAAGGGAGCATTCGGGCTTGCCCATGCACCTCTCTTTTCACAACGGCATTCAAAACTCTGTCTCTCGTGTGTGTAAGTAAGCCTTTTCCTTGTGTGTCCGTGTGTAAGCCTTTCTCTCGTGCATTCGTTTGCGTGTTCACGTGTCTTGTAAAAAGGGAGCGTTCGGGCTTGCCCATGCACCTCTCTTTTCACAACGACATTCGAAACTCTGTATCTCGTGTGTGTAAGTAAGCCTTTTCCTTGTGTGTCCGTGTGTAAGCCTTTCTCTCGTGCATTCGTTTGCCTTGTGACTAGGGGTTGATTCGGGCTTGCCCATGCACCCCTTTCACAAACGCGTTTCTCGTGTGTGTAAGTAAGCCTTTTCCATGTGTGTCCATGTGTAAGCCTTTCTCACGTGCATTCGTTCGCCTTGTGACTAGGGGTTGATTCGGGCTTGCCCATGCACCTCTCCTTTTCACAAACGCATTCGAATACTCATGCCTTGTTTGTGTAAAACTTCCATGTGTTGTGCGTGTGAGCCCTATTTCCTTCCTGTCCATAACCCCGGCGGTTCCGCCTCACGATCCGCACATAGTGACGGATTTTCACGACATAATAAAGTGGTGAACCCGACGTGAAAGAGCGGTAGGGGAGGACAAAGATGGATGAAGAAGATATTATGTCAAAGCTGATGGTTGATTTTGTGCGGGCAAGGCGCAACGAAGGGAAGAAAACAAAGGTTGACAACCTTTGGCCTCACCACATCACTTTTAATTGGCACATGCCGGAGGATGTGCGGTTTGGTGGGGGTGGATGCCGTGGTGTGGCGTGTGCATTGTGAGAAAAAGCAAGCTTCCACGCATATATTATAAAATCATATATAAATGAAAATAATAACTTGTAGTAGTTTAGTGGTTAAGCCTTACAAATATATATAAAGTTGTGTAGAGCTCGAGTCTTTCTTGCTACAAATCAAGGAGTATTTTGCTCCCCTTCTATTTTTGTGATAAAGGGAAAAAATCAAAGAAGCATGTAATGTTAAAATAGGCGCCTCTTTCCTCTATAAGAGGGGAGGAATAGGGCTTAGTATGGGGTCACCCATTTTGTCTTCTAGGGGTGTACCACCAGGGTTTCATCTTCTCCTCGGGTTAAGGTTTTGTAACTTCCCTTTCTCCTTATCCCTTTCTCTTTCTTCTTTTCCTTCTAGGGTTAGGGTTTGAGAGCTTCTTCTTTCTACTTCTCTTCTTTTCTCCTCAACATACTAGAGGAGTTAGGATTTTAGGGTTTGAGAGTTTTGCCTCTATTATACTTCTTACTCGAGATATTTTAGGGCTTCGATTCCTTATAATCAACTTCTTCGGCATCTCGGTGGTAGACAACTCGGTAGCTAGTGGCATATGGCAAGTTGTAGTGGCATATGGCAAGTTGTAGTGGCATGAGAGCTACCCCGGATCGAGGCAACATAGCTGTCAGAAGTAGTCAAACTCGGAGCCCATTAGACTCGCCTTCGGCAGTTTATTTTAGCCCATTTGGTTGATTTATAACCGATTTTTGTAATAACCACCGAAATCGTGGTGTCAAGTGTAGCAATTCTAATAAAAACAAAACCCTAATTTATATAAAAACTTATGCATATTTCCTCCATCTCTTTGTCATAATCTCCCACTGCCTCACCCCTTGTGTCTCCTTGGTCCAAGGCCCCGACGGTCCCGTTCAAGCGACACACGCACGCAAAACATTTTACGACAGCATGGGAATGGGGGTGTGCACGGATGCACACAAAAATTGTCTTTATGTACAAACATGTGTAAATAACATAGACTAGTAAGTACTATGGAGTAGGATTTTGATGGGTACTTTAATGTCCCACGAAAAGAGAAGAATAAAGCATGTGTGGGGAGGAAACAAGGGAGAATCGATGACAGAATCGGTTGTCTTAAATGTGATGTAACAGACTCCCCTTGTGCTATAAAAGGGGAGGCTTTGAATAGTGTTGGGGATCCACCGTTTTGGAGAATGAAGTGTTGCCTGATTGAGATACGAGCTCTGTCGTTCCCTCCATTTTCCATTCTGTGCTGATTTCAGGAAAAAGGTGGAGTCCTCTGCTTGCATAGGAAGCCCATGTGCTCCCGACTAGAGGCCCGTCATTCTATGTGCGAGTGTCGGGAGTTCAAAGCTCAATCCTATCGGCCGCATCTGGTTGCAATCTTCTATTTTCCTTTGTTAATTATTAGCATTTGGTGAGTCTCTATTTGTGTTCGGTAATTCCATGCCATTTCCGTTTGTTGTGTTCTCATCTCTGTACTATTACTGTTTGAGTGCATGTGTTCGGTGTGTGAGCCCACGTGCTCATTGTCCGTTGTCCAGACCGTGCTCCGACAAAGTTATCTAGAAACCGATCCGGATAATCCCCTTTCCCTCTCAACTCCGGAACAACACTCCGGTGAGAGAACTGTAGACGCCGACCCGGTTAACCTTCTTCCTTTACCGTCTTATTCTAAAGGTATATGGCTAGTCTAACCACTTCAACCCAGTAGAACTTGGGCATATACTTCTCCACAACATTGCCCATGCAGCTTCCTCTATCGTTTGATTCTTCCGCTCAACCACATCATTCTGCTCCGGTGGGTATTTGCAAGAGAACTCGCGTCGAATTCCCTCCTTCTGCAGATAACTAGAGAAATGGTCAGAAAAGTACTCCTTTCAGCCATAGGTCGTGAAGCATTGATATTCCATCCGATTTCCCGTTCGGCAAGGCTCTTCACCTTCAAGAAACAAGAGAAGACTTCACTCTTCTTCTCGATCAGGCATGCCTAGGTATGTCAAGTGAAGTCATTGATGAAGGTCACGAAATATCGGCTCCCTCTGATGCTCATGTTCTGTGTTGGTTCCCACACATCTGAGTGGATCAAATCGAGCTTGTTTCGGCTCCGATTACGCTCATTTGGGAATGGAAGTCGGTGATGCTTCCCTAATTGGTAGGCTTCGCAGACTTGGCCCTTTCGGCAAGCTGAAAACAATGTTTTTCGTCTCCATCTCTTGAAGCCGAGGAAGTTGACGTGGGCGAAGCGTTTGTGCCACAGGTCGATGTTCGATTCGACCTTTAGCCCTTTGGCAAACATAGCGGTGCAGACATTGTTCGTCTCGAGGATAAACATCATCCCTTCTCGGTGCCCTTGCGCTATAATCTTGCCTTCTTCTTCAATGAAGCATCCGATATGAGTAAATTGAACTTGCATGCCTAGTTGACAATTTGTCCGAACGACACCAAGTTCTTGGTGATTATCGGCACATGCAAGAAATTTCTCATTATTCCTCTCTAACCTGCATGGCTCAGAGGGACATCTCTGATATGTTCAATGGGGTGAGGGGTGTCGTCACCAGTTTCGACAACCCCTGTCTTTTCCGGCTTCTCTAGTGTTGAGAACCACTCATTGTGATACGTCATATGGTTTGACGCTCCAGAATCCATATACCACACCACGTTCGACTTTGAGGTGTTCACCGCCATGGAGTTGGCCTTGTGCTTCATTACGAAGGTTGGGCCTATTCCAACTTGCCCTGAACCTTCGGCGTAGTGCAATCTTTGACGCCTATCTGTGTCACCTCGGTTCGAATCGGCACACTTTTTCCAACACTCTGTCTCATTGTGGCCCTTCCAGCCATAGTACCAATAGTCCGTCACAACCTTTCCTTTCAGCCTTCTGGTACCGCCTTGTCTCCCCTTGCTCGTGGAGGGTTTGAAACTGTTGTTGACATTTCGATCATGCCTCGGGTTCTGCTCCTATCGGTCGCCTCCAATGCGTGCCGACCCACTTTGTCCACCACGACCATGGGGCCGATTCGCCTCCGTGTACAACATCTTGATGGCGACATGTGTACTCATAGACGCACCCATGTTGTTCTCCTCTACCAGGTGCATCGACTGTAAGTCGAAAAATGACGTTGGCTTCTCTCTCACGGAGATAGCCGTCGAAATCGGCCCATATTTCTGAGCTAACCCATCAAGGTTGTTAAGATATCAAGCTCAACTAGTTTAATCTAGTTAGTCAACACATGTAACTTAGTAGTTACCTAGATCGAATCTAGTTAATGTGTTGACCTTAAGCCTTTAAATAGGACCTTGTACTTAAGTGGGATATTCTAGATCCTCCACTCCTTATTACATTTAATGTAGGACTTACACATAAGTACCTATGTTCTACCCACACATGTGCACCTTTGCACATGGGTTGTATATATACCTCATTGTGGGTATTTTTGTATGTGATGACACTTTTCAATATAGTCAATCATCCCCCATTTATCTTCGTGTTCATAACTGTAACTTCCTCTCTCTCTCTCTCTCTCTTCCTCTCACACACTCTCACGTGCATATCATACTAATCTTCCGTTGCTCAACGTAACCATATAATAGCCTCTAATTAACCCTAGTTAATTACCTAATTACTTAAAAGAGGTAGATCTGCACCATCTCATCTTCGTTCATAGTAACACAAATGGACCCAAGTGCATCACAGATCGCACGAGGTAAGGCAGTACAAGACTCGGCTTGCTGCTTGCTCCCAAGATGGGAAGTCTCTGTGTGTCGGCTCTGGTGGTACTTTGTTTGCTCCTTTGACGTAGTTCCAGTATCCGTGCTCAAGCAAGGACCAAGATGCATAGTTTCTCCTATCGAGCTTTTCTGTCGGAAGTGAGCTTCCCATTCTTCAGTCCATGTTTTTGTTGTTTGGAAGGTAACTCTTCATCTATGTGTTGACTTTCGCTCGCTTTTCTGTTGGCTGTAGACGATTCTCAACCCTCGCGCTCTGATACCATGTAAAAGAATACTTGCGAAAGCTTATGCAAAACATCGAGTACATAGTCGGTTATCTGGAATGCAACAATTAGGTAAACACAGAGGATGTAAGAGAAAGAGAGAGAGAGAGAGAGAGATTGAGTGAGCACATAGACAAGATTGTGAGTCAATCATGTGTGGCGTTATTAATCCCTGTCGTCTTTCCCATTCAATTAGTTAGAGAGCACTACATTCTAAAGCCAAATACCTTGGGCAACAACCGCTTTTATCCCCACAACACATACAATACATACATATATGATATATGTATATAAATATATATATATGTATATATATATGTATGTATGTATGTATGTATGCGATTAAGTTCGTCTTAGCAGAGTGGCTCTCTCTCTCTCTCTCTCACTCAGTGCAGTGACAAAGCACTAAAATATCTTGCAACATCTATCTCCTCGTCGCTGAATTGGATTAGCCGACAGATTCCTTCCACATTCCACAAAAGATCTGGCTTCCTTCTACACAGTCAAAAGCACCGCGTGGAGAATGTGTATAAACGGTGTTCCTCTCAAGTTTTGATTGTTCTCTGTATCTCCAGTGATGTTAATTTCGTGTGTTTCTCTTCTCTGTATTGCTTCTTCTCTTTCAGCGTAGCTGGTGGGGAAGGTATGAGCTGCCTCAACTCGATCCTGTCAGCGGGTGACCCCCCAAGTGGAGAGGCAAGTGGAGGGGGTCAAAGGTCAGACTGTCTGTCTGTCTGTCTGTCGCATTTCATTCCCTTGGGGGGCCAAAATGTTAAACTTTTGAGGCAGCCTTGATTGGATAGTTCTATTTTTATTGGTCTGGTTTCCATGAGACTAAGGTGGCATTCTTTGTTCTTGTATCACCAAATTATGAGGCACCATGTTGTTTTGCGACATGATTCCCAAAGATGGTTTGTAGGTTGGGGCAAGAAAGGCAGGCTGTTTATGATTTAGTCACTAATGATTTATTTGCATTATGTATTTTGTTTCCTGAAAGAAGCGTCTATACAAGGTTCTCTCTTCCCTTCAAATCAACTCTGGGGATTTTGCATTATTGTCATTTTTGCATCCTTATGTCATTTGCAGCATGCACATTTTAATATTGATTCCTCACTTGCATATTCTAGCCTCCATGTGCAATAAGAATCGACTTAGTCGTTGACTGCTTGTAGCTTATGAGCTAAGTGTAGGGTCAAGGCAGTTTCTTTTGTATCAAGGTGATGAAATTGTATCATTGTTTTAAAAATGCACTTATTTGGACTGTACAGTGAGAATGCAAAATGCAGCTATGGCTTTTCCAGCTTGCGGGGAAAACGAGCATTCATGGAGGATTTCTACGAAGCTCGGTTCGCTCTAGTTGATGACAACACTGTTGGCTTATTTGGCGTATTTGATGGTACATGTACATTGCAATGCTTCTTGGTCATAATTTTCGTATTTTTGATGAGTTTGTATTGAAATTGTGAATGTTTTTTCACAGGTCATGGTGGCTCTCGTGCAGCAGACTATGTGCAGAAAAACTTATTTGAAAATTTGATCAAACATCCAAGTTTTATATCTGATACCACTTCTGCAATAGGTATGAAATGTGGTCAGGTGATTGTGCAATACCAGATATTCAACTTGATGCCTATGGTGTCTTCAGCTAATGCGAAAGAACTAACCCAAACTCATATTTTTAGTGGAGACATATCAACAAACAGATTCCGAGTATCTGAAAGCTGAGAACAGTCAACAACATAGAGATGCTGGCTCAACTGCTTCCACTGCAGTGCTCGTGGGTGACCGATTACTGGTCGCCAATGTTGGTGATTCCAGAGCGGTGATTTGTAGGGCTGGTCAAGGTAAGACTTGTTCTCATGGGCAATTCCTTAATCAATTTGTATCTTCTTTTCTACCGTTAGTTAGTTATGAAGAATGGGCAAATGGTTCTGTGAACTTGGGCAAGTGATCCTTTTGTTCTCCCTTTGATTCCTAGTAGCACAGAAAAGGTGCAGAGAAGTTAACATATTTGGTAGAAGTAGTTAGCGAGTTAGTTTTTATTTTTTTCCAAAAGTGAACCATTTGCAGAAAACAGCTCACCTGATGAAGTTTACTATGTAAACTATCTCGTTTTTCAAAAATACAAATGACACCGTCTTATACAACTTATACTTGTTTTAGGCTCTCAGTAGGAATCAGCAACGGTTCAGTTTTGTCCTTGTCCAAACCAAACTGGTTTGGGAGTTTTCAAACTTGAACCAAACCGGCTCCTAAACCGGTTAAGGCTTAACTGGTTTTGGCCAAACCAGTTAAGCATAAACTGGTTTATCCAAACCAATTAAGGCTTACCTGGTTTGCGAACCAGTTAAGGCCAAACCTGTTTGGTTCGGCTTGAGCCAAACCAAGCTCAAACCAGCTAAGGAAGCTCAAGCGTAAACCGAACCGAACCGAACTGCCAGACTGTTTAAAGACAGTTTAATGGTTCGGTTTAGGCTTGAGCCGAGCTGGTGCCAACTCCTAGCTCTTCGTATGACTTGGACTAGCTGTATGCATAAATGTGATATATGTATATAGATATAGATGTAGATGATATAGGTTATAGTTATAGATTATAGATGTAGATGTAGATGTAGATGTAGATGTAGATGTAGATGTAGATGTAGATGTATAAAATCTTTCAGAATTGCAGCCATTGCACTTTCCAATGATCATAAACCGAACCGAAAAGATGAGCGTCAACGTATTGAGCAAGCAGGAGGAGTTGTGATGTGGGCTGGTACGTGGAGAGTGGGTGGTGTCCTTGCGGTATCACGTGCATTTGGAGATCGTTTGCTGAAGCAATATGTTGTGGCTGAACCTGAAGTCCAAGTGGGTCTTCACACACTCTTCATTGATTATATTCACTGATCTTCATTATGTTTGATCTTCATTGATTATATTACAGCAAAAGGAGTGGATCACTCATGTGGTCATTTTGATGTAGGAGGAGATCGTTAATAACGAGGTTGAGTTTTTGGTGCTTGCTAGTGATGGTCTATGGGACGTTGTTACTAACCAGGTTAAGAAACTAGTGGTTTTTAGGTTGAAATTATAAGTTTTTGGGCCACCTTTCTGAGATTGTTGGGTGGACAAAATCAGGACGCAGTCTCAATGGTTCAGTCAATTCCTGATGCTGAAGAGGCAGCCAGACGGCTTACTGAAGAGGCCTTGAGGAAAGGAAGTGCAGACAATATAACTTGCATCGTTGTGCGTTTTCACAATGATACTAATAACCCATCATAGCCTACTACTACTACTAGTGTAGACCACCTGAGTCGCAGGGATGTGGGGAAATCTCAAATTTTGATGTCTACAGAATGCCGACCTTCCATAGTGGTTTCAAGTTAATGGAAATATGTCCACTTGCACACAATATGGACATGATTATCTGTTTGTCTGGAGATTTCAATTATTTATTCTATTGCTCTCTTTAAAATACCAACTACACTACAGCAATGTGCATGGACATGATTATCTGTTTGTGCAAAAGATTTAAATTATTACCCTATTTCGCTCTCTTTAAAATACCAGCTACACTACAGCAATGCACAAGCCTTCCAAATGGATATAGTACTTGAGAATGGCAGAACTAATATATAGTCCAGTCCCTCACCAAATGTTTGATCAAATATAATTCTGCAACGTTTAGCCAAATATGCTTGTTTGTATATGCATGTAACTATATCAGAATTTCATGTACTATGCACGAGCCTTCCAAATGGACATAATAGTTGAGAATGGCAGAGCTAATATATACTCTCCCTCACTGAAGTTGTGATCAAATATAATTCTGCAACGTTTAGCCAAATATTGTTTGCATATATGCATGAAACTAGATCAGATTTCATATACTATGCTGGCTTAGTTTTAAATCTCTTGTATGCTTTGAAACCATGCAAAAATTATGATTTAATGACAGTGGCATGGGATTTCTAAATAAACACACAACGCATGAATCATGATATATTAATCATACAGCTTAAGGAACGATTATCTAATACCATCTTATTGAAGCTTATACCAATTAAGCGCAATAATTGATTGACTTTCTACTTTTCTTCATGCGAGCAATTTTAATTTGGAATAGTACTTGTACATTAAAGCTTCTAAATCCCCCAAATATTGCAACCACATTGTTCAATCAGATGTGCAAGTATGTAGTGAATTGAGCTTTTAAGTTGATCAAGAGAAAGAAACTCACTATCTTGTCAGGGTGCTATTATTAGTAAAAGCCTTTTATAATTAATAATATCCACTTAGGTGTCTTTGGTTGAGGTTAACAATTGGCAAACGGTTTGCTTTGAACCGAACTGAACCGTGAAACTGTGGTTTAACGGTTTAACCGGTTCTGCTCGGTTCGGTTCAGGTTCGGGTTTTTTTAAACAGTTCGGTTCGGTTTCAAAAGCCAGAAACCGCGGTTTAAACGGTTTAATAGTTTTTATTTTTTATTTTTTATTTTTAAAAAAAAAATTCAAAAAATTTAAAATATTTTTTTAAAACAATCTTTTCATTTTCATGCCTTATTCTCACATTTTGGAAGATTTTTTAAATTTTTAAAATATAAATAATGAAATATTTAAAATTTAAAATTTTGAATTTTGACCTAAGCTGAAAACCGGAATCGAACCACGAAACTACGGTTTTACCAGTTTAATGGCTTAACAATTTGGAAAAATTTAATGGTTTGATGGTTCGGTTCGGTTCAGGTTTGAGATATTATAAACGGTTCGGTTTCAAACCGTTTCAGTTTGGGCCCTCTCGAACCAAACCGAACCGTTGACAATTGTTAGTTGAGGTATAATTATGTGATTGTTGTGGAGGCGGTTTGTGACAGACTATCAATCTATGTATTGCCACCCTCCTTTGTTTAATTGCATAGTCTTCCCTTTCATTCAAAAGATCATGTAGTTCGTAGAGGATTCTGTTGGCATATCACGGTTCCTCTACACCCACCATTGTAACCTATTAAACCTTCGATGAAGCAATTTATCTCTCTTGGTGATGCAGGAGCTTTCCATTTCCAGCCCCTCTTGAGGACTAGGTAGCCCTTGATACTGCAAACTCTCTACGACTTGTTGCTCAGAGATCATCGTGCCTCCTCCCCTGTCAAACCAATGGAGACACCCAAAATACCACAAACCAACAAACTCCTTTTGCCCTTGGTTAGGGGTTAATCAAGGACATGAGTAGAAGTGCCCACCTCAATCACCAAGATTGATTACACCATTTGACCAACTAGCAAAACTGAGCATATGCAACATACCAATCGCATAAGAAGGACACCAAGATTGAGCTGCTGGCTAAAGGGCATAATCTCAAGGAAACAATTAATTGCCTTGTTACAATAGAGATCGGCTTGGTAAGTTCTTAGCTTGTGTAGCATGTGGAGCAATATGACAAAGTGGCTTCCCTTATAATCTAGCTCAACCAAATCACCAAGGGCTTTTGCATGAAGCTCATCACTATGGAACAAGAAAACAATAAAAAGGATGTCACGCTATACAACATTGAACAATAGATTGAAACACTTTTGTCATAATTCAATTGAAGCCACTCTTCTTGCACAATGGTGGAATAACATGCAACAAAGAGCATGGATGATCACGATACCCCTAGCAAGCTTCAACAATTCCATATTGAAGCTCGTGAGCCGGATATTTGACTCAAAAACCATCACAACAAGGTGGCCACAATGGAACAAAAATTGAAGAACACAATAGTGGAGCTTAAGTCATTGAGGGTATGGGGGGGAAACTTTATCTAGGAGCAAATACGGTTTAGATTGAACAAATTATGATATTTTCTTCTTTCATTTTATGTCCTCTTGCATTTCTTGCTTGCACATTTTTAAGATTTGGCAAGTTGTGTTGACAAGCTCATGTTTTTGACCAAGTTGCCCCAACATGTTAGAGTCTTGATTCTTAATTCAAGTGATTACTCATTTTTAGATTGAATCTCCTTTTGCTAACAAGAAATGAGACTCTTAGAAATTTAGTATTGTTTCAACCTTTTCCAATGGAGGTTGAATCAATTATTTGTTTGTTGCCATACCATTTCCTTCTCAACAAGGTCTTTGTTGTTGTTTTTGCATCATCAATTCCATTCAATTTTTTTGATTCATTAACTTGAATATAAAAAATTTAGTGAATTGTTTTTCGAACTCATTAAACCCTATTATGCTTGTAACATCTACCTATTCAATGATATCATTACAAGTCTTCTTGGTTGCTTTTTTAAGGGCAACTCAACTTTTCACTTGAACTTGTGCCAAATAGTGAGGGTGACCCATCAATTATAATTCCACAACCCAAGTGTTAAGCATACTTTACTAATTAATATACCAAAATTATTAAGGTAAATGAAAGGTTGGATACATTGGATAAAAGAAACCAATACTCTTAACCACCCTCGAACAATGACCAAGACATAGCCAAACTACCAAAAATGTGCCATACTGATGGGTATTAGGATGATAACTACCTTAAGGATGCGATGAAAGCCTAACTCGTGTCATGGGTGTCTCAAGGCTTCAGCCTTCTAATATAATCATGTGTCTTATGAGGGTAGTTAGGACTTATATTTATACTTCTTCCTAGTCCATGACAATGTATGCACCTATCATTTTCCAAAAGACTCTCCATCCATTGGTTTCAAGGACATGATACTACATGCACCTATCATTTCCTTTATCCAATCACATTATCCCCTTTCTAACATTAGCGAACATACCCATCACTTATGTTATGTAAATATTAGTGACCTACCCTCACCTACATTATGTGTACATAACATTAGGCCTGCAACTTGATTGATAACTCATGTTTGAAAAAAATTTAACCTTTTATTATTATCTTGAAATGTCGTTATGTTTAATTTGACATTTATAAGCCGCAAGGAACTGGAAGATGTTCCCTCGTTCTAGCAACTTTAATGATTTTATGAATGGTTTTTTTGAAGCTAGCCTCGTTGTTGTCACATATTTTCAAGATGACATATAGATATTTTAAAGGGGTTTTCTCCAATAAACTAACAAAACGAATGTTGATGATTTTCAACAATAGGTCAAGTTCAAAAAGAATTTATTTGATGGTTACAAAGTAATATGAAATAACTCATAGATCATACTTCTTGATCATTATCCATTTAAGTGGCATCATCAATAGGTTTGTCCATCCATTTGATCTTTTGACAAATCTCTTTAGAATGTAAGAGTTTATCTCGAGAATCAAGAAATTATTCATTCCAAAACATGAAGTTAGTACTATTTCACCTATATTTTATGAACATCAATTAGTTCATTACGAAGTGAATAGTGTTAGTACCTAATTAGCTAAGGCCGATCATAAGTAATTGCGAATTAGCTAAGGTCTATGAAAGTAGTAGCTAACTAGCTAAGTATGAACGTTGAAAGCTATTTAGCGAAAGTGATTTAGTTGGAACATTACTAGTAGCTAATTAGTGAAGAAAGAACAACTAATCAGTTAGGTGCTTGCTAAGTGAAGACAACTAGTTCCCATCGAACATCAATTAACTAACCCTACCTAATTAGCTAAGGCCTGCAATAACTAGTAGTCATTATGTTCATACAACCAACATATTGTGCCGAATAATACTAGGGAATGACTGACCAGTGTGATGTGCCCGACCTGGCTATTATTGAGAAAAAACATCAATAATGTGTTTCATACCAAAACCAAAAACGAATTGCGAAACTTTGGTTTAATGGTTTTAACGACTTAACGGTTTGTAAATCTCTAAAACCGTTTGGTTTAGATTAGATTTTTTATAAATGGTTCAGTTTAGACTGTTTCGTGGTTTGGTTTTGGTTTGATTTTAAGTTTCAATTTTTTTTTAAGAGTTCGGTTTAAACCGATTTGGGTTTAAGATTGTCGAACCAAACTGAATTGAACTGAACCGATCAGTTGCTAATTGTTAGTCATATGGGGTCATACAATATACATACACACACATTGGATATATGCATACATATTATGTGTATATTGCAAACATACATTCCTATATAAGTCATACACATAAAAAACATGAAAATACCCCGAAATCATACATACATAAATACGTTACATATTACATATATACACATACGTACATTCATACATGTACATACATATATTCATTTAACCATTGCTACATGTATATACATACATATGCCTACAATGTTACAAATATAAAATTTACAAACATACATCCATACATTACATACATACATGCATACACATACATATGTTATACAACCATCATCAACTTAACTAATTTATATTTATGCTTACATACTTATATGTCTATTTACCAATATAACAATAGGCACATCAAGGATATTTATAAATATAGCCCAGTCGGATGTGTTCGATTCGGTAACTAGAAAATCGACTGTCATTCGACTTGTTCTGTTGAGAATCAAGCTCAACTTGGTCTAGTGTGTGAACTCACCTTGAGAGTGAAGAGACACTCCAACGGTCAAGAGTCACCATTATGTCACCACTTTGTATTCTAGCATTTAGTATGAGTCATAGAATCATATTCTATGACACATAACTTATGAGCTTTCACATTCCCCATGCTCCATGAGCCTTGTAGTTAATGAAGAGAGAGGGTGACTACATAAAGCACCCTCCTCCCATCTTGTATAATGTTGAGTGTTACCGGCCGACAAAGGAGTCCAGAGTGTGAAACGGGGAGTTATTTAATTAGTAGGAATGGTTGTAAGTAAGCTATGAGTGTGGACGGACGGACCGGAATCGGTATGCCGTTCTGGATCCGGACCGATCCCGAACAGGTGCGGATGGCACCGTTTTGTAATACAGACCGGAAACCTATTTAAAGGCCCGGATACAATGTAATGGATAGCGGTTAATTAATAAAGCTTAGTGTTGTTATCTCTCTGTGTTAATTGCCGTTCTGCCTTCATTGTTATATCTTACGCGTGTGATTATTAAAGACGATCATGCTAAGTAACCTAATTAAGTCGGATTAATCGTTGAGTCTAATCTTGTTGCCGTAACACCCCTTTGGTGAAGTGTCTTCTGTAGACACCCTATGTTAGGCCATTGTCCGGCCCTAAGAGTTAACACAGTTTTTGGCGACCATGATTCCTGTTTTTGTAGCGAACGACGGCACGGATGGATGTCTAGATCAACGCACGACCTGGTTACAGATCGAACTCGACGCCTTGCCGAAAGGCAAAGGAGACGTGAGGCTTTCCAGCAAGCGGCGCAGGAAATTAGAGCGGATCGCTCGTTTTCCAACGTAATCTGGAGAGTAGCAGAGGACTCCCTCTGGTTACAACAAACATCGCACCCGGACGACGGCAGCAGCCTAAGCAGCCTCCGGGAAACCGAATCCCTTCTCCAGGCGTTGGCAAACAGAGAAGGCGAAGCAGAAGCATTTTCAGCGTATGAATCAGACTCCGAAGGAGAATACAGCGTGCACACGAACTACCGTAGCAGCAACGAAACCCCGGGCGGACCGGAGGACGAAGGATCAGATACCTTACCGACACCGGAACCGGAAGTGCTAACGCTGGAACCCCCGGAACCAGTAGAGGAAGAGCGACCTCCAACACCGGAAGTCGAAGAGGAGAGGCCTCCATCACCAAAAGAAGAGGAGAGATCACCGACGCTGGAAACAAATCGGGAAAGACCACCGACGCCGGAGAAAATCTTGGAACGAGCACCAACACTGCCAGCCCGTGCACCGATACCGGACGACGACATGCCGTTCCAGTACTCCAAGTATAGAGATGATCCGGACGCGGAAGCTCATGTGCACGCCTTTGAACAGACCTGGGAAGCCAACCATGTGTCCCAACGATTGACCCCGGATGAAGAGGAACACTCTAAGATAGCGGAATTTGGCGTCACATTGGAGGGACCGGTAGCAAGATGGCGTCGGACGCAGGACCCGTCTACCATCAACACCTTTGCAGATTTAAAAGCTAAATTCTTGCATTTTTTCCAAAAGGAGGTGGACCAGACCGTAATGGTAGGCTTATTTTATACCATCCGACAGGAAGCAGGGGAGAGCATTCCCCAGTTTGTCATCCGGTTTCAACGGATGCATAGTCAGCTTGCCCGCGCACCCCCAGAGGAGGAATTACGGACTATATTCCTAAACACGCTCCGGGAACCCCTACGCACGGTTTGCACGGTAATTGACTTCCGCACAAGTACCATCGACCAGGTCATTGACCGGGTGAGAGAGATGGAAAAGACAAGCTCCTGGTTCACACTGGGAGCACTCCAACGGGCGTTACCGTGCGATGAAGACCTCCGATTTCGGCAAGCAATACAGTGCACAACCTGCTTAATTCCGGACACTCGGCTCTAGAATGCACTATGAGGACGCAATGTGTAATCTGTCAATCCAAGGGCCATACGACGGATAGGTGCGAGTATAATCTATTGAACTGGCAAGCACCGCCCGTCCGACAAATTGAGCCACGCAGCAGCTAGGATGAAGAAGAGGAACGCTGACGGCGAATGGACCGCGACCGACCGGCACAGGATGTCTGGTATGGCGAACGACGGGAGAATGATGTCCGGTACGGTGATCGGCAGGATAACTATGACCGGCATGATCGGTACCGGGATTACAATAGACGATACGAAGATTACGACCGGGAGCACTCCCCTGGGTATCATCAGCAACGGGAGGAATACGGCAGATATAACGGGCAACCCCGTCAAGAGTACCGCAATAAGAGGAGCTATAACAAAAAACGGCATTTCAAAAAAGGCGGCTACCCACGGGATCCGGAACAAGGAGCTTCAAGCAGCCAACCGGCCCAAAACCCCGCGCGTACCACAGGACCTACCTTGGGTACAACAGACAATGCCGAATCCAGCAATACCCGGAAAGTCTACTGCTACTACTGCCGATAGGAAGGCCATTATAGTAATCAATGCCCGGTGAAGAGCTATGAAAAACGACCGGCGGTAAATATGGTAGTCCCTGAGGTGGCAGATCTGCAGCAGGTGACCACAAGGTCGAAGGGCATGGCCAAGGAATGGGAGACGCAGGAGACCATCCGGAAACAAGCGACGGAATGGGTGAAGAAAGCAAACGAGCAGAATGTCACAGACTTACAGCGGCAAAAGGAGAACACCGTAGCGCTTGCTGGCGGCAGTCACTCCGAGAAAGAGACATGGCAGGCGTTGCAAGAATGCCAGATTACGCTGCCACTAGGAAGACTCCTACAACTCGTGCCAAGATTCACGGAAGGACTGAAGACGGCCATGACAGCAGGAGAATCATCACCAGCACCGGTACTCTTCTTGAATCCGGAGGAGGGACCAACGGTGGTGGACACCAACAATCCGGTAATCATTGCCATTGTAAAAGGGAAAGAACTCCCCGACATAATTATAGACGGAGGCTCTGGGGTGAATGTAATAAGCCTCTAGACGTGTGATGCCCTAGGAACCCACGAGTGGGAGCCGTGTCCGTTTTGGTTGCGGATGGCCGATACAAGCTCAGTGCGGCCGACATGATTAATACAAAAATTAGAAGTCACCGTCGGCGGTCATACATTTCACATCTCAGCAGTAGTGCTACAATTACAGGCACAAGGCGCATACCTGCTATTGCTGGGACGGCCGTGGTTGAAAACGGCACATATCAAACAGAATTGGAGGAAAAATATAATTACCTTCCGGCGAGGAAAAGCCAAGGTACGGGTACCAACACAGCCAAGGACGAGCACTGGCAAGGAATATACACCGTTGTATGCAGAATGCGTCAACATGCTAGAAGGGTTAGCTGACGAAGAAGAAGCTCAGTACTTGCAGGAAAACCCGAAGATCATACCCCTCTTCGAAATTGACATTGCCGAAGCAGTAACACCATACTTACCGCAACCGGAAGAGGCTGAAGCAGAACCGGATAAAGACGCAATCCGGGAGTTACGGCAAGCGCAGGAAGCGTTGGAACGGGAAATGGCCGTTTCACAGCGCGTAAAAGCGTCGCAACTGGAAGAGGTGAACCTAGGGACCACGGACGAACCAAAACCGGTGCACATCGCCAAGGAGATGAAGTCCGAAGACAAAACGGCGATGATCACACTTCTCACGGAATTTCGCGATGTGTTTGCCTGGTCATACGAAGACATGCGAGGACTCGACCCTCAGTTATACCAGCATCAGGTTCACTTGAGCAAGGACGCAAAACCAGTGGCACAAAGACGGTACCGGATGAATCCCCATTATGCCGCCAAAGTTAAGGAGGAAATCGACAAATTGCTAAGAGTTGGCTTTATCCGTCCGGTAAAGAAAGCGATATGGCTGAGCCTGATCGTAGTCGTACCGAAGAAGAACGGAAAAATTCGAGTTTGTGTGGACTACTGGAAACTCAATGCAGCTACGGTAACGAATGCGTTTCCACTTCCGTTCACAGATGGAGTGTTGGATGCCGTCGCCGGCCATGAGGTCTATAGCTTCCTAGACGGATTCAACGGGCATAATCAGATCCGGATGCACCCCAACGACCAAGAGAAAACGGCTTTCGTCACCGAATGGGGGGTGTTTGTGGCCATGGTGATGATGTTCGGACTCAAAACGGCACCGACAACATTTCAACGAATCATCATGGAAATCTTTGGTGAATATATTCCAGCTTTTATGCAGGTTTTCCTTGACGATTTCGCCGTCTATAGCCGGGAGGAGGACCATTTTCAGCACCTCCGTCTTTGTCTAGAAAAGTGTAGAGCGTACCGGCTAAGCTTGAATCCGGCAAAGTGTGTATTTGGCGTGTCCAGTGGAACTCTATTAGGACATATTGTGACCAGGAAGGTATTGCAGTCGACCCGAACAAAGTGAAAGCCATATTAGAAGCACCGGCGCTGGCAACGGCAAAGGCATTAAGCCGGTTCTTAGGCCAGATCCGGTGGCACAGCCGGATGCTTCGACACTTGGCCGACCTGGCTACACCGTTGCATGCCGCCGTACATCGGACACCATTCCAGTGGACCGACACCGAGGATAGGGCGCATAGGGCCCTCAAGGTACTATTGTCGCAAGCACCGGTAGTGCAGCCTCCGGATTGAAGTAAAGAATTTCATGTGTTCGTGGACGCCTCCGACATCGCAATCGGAAGCGTACTGATGCAGCTTACGGAGCCAAAGTGGTACTGGCCAGTGTACTATGCCAGCCGAAAGCTATCCCAAGCAGAATGGAACTACTCTACCACAGAACGGGAAGCTCTAGGGATGATCTACAGTGTGACAAAGTTTCGGCATTATTTATTGGGAAGGAAGTTTTCCTTCCATGTAGACCATTCGACACTCCTTTACTTGGTGTCCAAAGCGTCACTCACTGGCAAATTGGCCCGGTGGACCTTACTGTTACAGGAATTTGAGTTTGAAATATTCCACCGGCCCGGTATACAGCATGCTGTGGCGGATTACTTAAGCCGATTAGAGTCCGGAGAGACGGGTGACGGAGTAGCCGATGAGTTTCCGGATGCCGAGCTGTTTCGAGTCACTACGGAAACGGCAGCAGATGAGACGGTGGCACAGGAAGACAAGTGGCTCACAAACATGCACCAGTTTCTGAGCACAAGACTGCCTTCGGAAGAGATGAACCGGGACGAACGGAAACGCATGGCGGTGCAAAGCCAACATTTCTACTTACTGCAAGACACACTTTACCACAAGGGCGCGGACGACATATGGAGATGGGCTGTGCGCAGCGATGAAAAGGACCTGATATTGAGGGAAGCTCACTGCGGAGTTGCCGGAGGTCACTATGCCAAAGATACGACGGCCAAGAAAATATAGCAAAGTGGCCTATGGTGGCCAACGACATTAAGAGATGCGGTACGGTACGCAAAAGAATGTGACCTATGCCAGCGAATGGGCAAGCCAACGAAGTAGGCTCGTATGCCACACCAGCCGGTACTACCACTCGAGCCATTCCAGAAGTGGGGGTTGGACTTTGTTGGACCGTTCAAACCACCAGCAATGAGAACGGGTAATCGATACGTCATCGTCGCGACGGATTACTGCACAAAATGGGTGGAGGCCAAAGCCTTAAGAGACAACACCGCTGCGTCAACGACGAAATTTCTATACAAGTACATCTGGTGCCGTTACGGATGCCCAATCGAATTAATAAGCGACCAAGGGGGGCACTTTCTCGACTAAGTAGTTGAAAGCCTGACGACATTCTATGTCATTGTCCATAAACGGAGCACACCTTACTATCCGCAAGCGAACGGGTTAGCGGAATCGACGAACAAAACGCTCCAGAATATCCTCCGGAAGGTCGTCAACGAAAACCGAACGGATTGGGATACCAAGCTACATAGCGCGCTTTGGGCATACCGGACGACATACAAAACGAGCATCCGAACAACACCGTTCCGGTTAGCGTTCAGACTAGAGGCGGTAATGCCGGTGGAATTCCAAGTACCCAGCTTACGGATCCAGCTACGGGAACGGCTGAACGAGAAGGAGTCGGAGGCAATACGGTTAACAGCACTGTGTGAACTCGAGGAACAACGACTGGCAAGCATCCTGCACTTAGAATTAGAACAACGGCGACGAAAAGCATTTGTCGATCGGCACAGGAAAGGAAACGAAAAAATGTTCGCAATCGGCAAACCGGTGTTAGTATTTCAGACCCAGATGGGCAAGATGCCGGGTAAACTACGGTTTAGATGGACCGGACCGTATTGGCTAACACGTGAGTATAATGGGTCCTACCAGTTAGGGACACTTGCCGGCGAACTGCTAGGAAAATGGGTCAACGGATTCCGATTGAAGCCATATAGAGGACCGATGCCCAAGAACCCATTTGAGCAAAGGACCGACGCCATTGAGGGAAACGGCAACCACCAAGACAACAGAGACGGCGAGCCGGTAACTGGGGAGAATGAGGCCGGTAAGGGTCTGATAGGACCAACGGACAAGTAACGTCACACTAACAGAAAATAAAAAACGAAGTAATCATGCAAAAGCGAGGAATGAATGGACGAAAGAGCGAGGAGCGAAAAGGTACGTAGTGGGCATTTAAAGCGCCACCACAGGACATAGTGCTATTTTAGTACACGACGTGCACACACTCGAAAAAGGCGCTAGAATGCACAGAGAAAAACCACTGCGCGTGGAAACCCTCTACTTTCGAGAACCCAGGAGCACAGAAGCACCAAGGCGTTGCAAGATCATCAGACGAGAACCTACGCACAGAGAACCCCCGCTATCTGAACTCTCTCTCTTTCAATCTCACTCTCATCACCATCCAACCTCGCCACCGCAATCCGACCTCGACACAGACATGGACCCACAAATGCTGTCGGAGGCCGCCAAGACATGGCTAAAGCAACACGGGCTCGAGGGCTTCTTGATGATGATGGAAGTACCGCCACACAAAGAAGCCGACAAGGTGATCAAAGAAATCAACACAGAGGTCATAACGGCGGAGGCGATTCGAGCGTTAACAGGCCTTCCGGAGGGAGGCATACTCACGATTGACAATCCGACCCCGGAGCAACTCATCAGGTATTTTGGTGAGTACTCCCTAGCCAGCAAGGGCTACCGGACACAGGGTGGCGGAGATATGCTGTTCCGCGAGATTGCTCGTGTGCTCCACGAATACGGCCATGTGTACCCTAGACCCCCTGTCATGCCGCAGAACCGGGCAGGGATGATCATCGCCACCTATGAAGGTATCAAGGTGGATTGGCCGGTATTGATCGCAGACGGGTTGTGTGCGGCGATCGAGATCGTCAGAGGCAAAGACGACAAAGAAGGCCGAGACGGACGGAGGATATGGCACGCCGTAACGCAGTGGCTCACCTTGCTTGTGCCACCCGTCCAACCCAAGAAGCGAGGAAGAGTGGCGGACGACACCCCAAAGACGGCTTCCAAAAGACAACACCGGAACCGGAATTAGAAGCCCCAACACCACCGGCAACACCGGCAAGTCCCATCCCGCCAGAGTCAGAAAAGTCAATGCAGCCTCCCTCAGCCAACCAAGAAGAAGCGCAAGGGGAACCAGGACAGCAGGGTAGTCCACATGCAGAAACGAAATTGCAACTCGACGCAATCAGGCGGGACCACCCATCTACAAGTGAGCCCATCCGTCAAACCTCTGGGCAAACACAACAACAAGGCACTGGTAGCCTGTGGCTCCGGTGGGTAGTCGAACAGATTGCCGGAGCAGTGGGATATATTGAGGCGGAAGAAAGAGCGCAAAGCGAACGGTTGCTCGTCACAACCGAACAACTAGAGACGGCCCGGTCCAGAATCCGGTGCCTTAAAAAAGATTTGGATCAGGTCACGACGAAGATGGCCAAAATGGCCTTAACGGCAACACAGATCCAATCACCGGTGACTCCGGTAAGTGTACAGAATAAAGAAACGGATCGACCTGTACATACCAATAAGACCCCGGCAACGGAAACCGTTCCGGCGAGAGATGCGGCGCAAGCCCAGGAGCTTGCGGAATTGAGAGATGAACTTGCCGCACAAGAAGCGCTAAGGAGCTGTGAACGGGAATTGAAGACAGCGGCCGAAGCCAAATTGAGGAAGACTGTTGAGAACCTCCATCGGGCAGAGGAGAGCCTCCGGAAAGGCCATCAAGCGTACGACCGGCTAAGGGAGGAAAAAGACAAAGTGCTGCAGGAAAAGGACAAGCTTCGGAAGACGGCGGAAACGGAAATTGAACGGCTAAAGGAAGAGCTCCGCCAACAGAAGGACCGCGAGGACCGGGCCCGTCGACAAATCAACGCACAGCTCAAGCAAAAGACAGATGATTTTGAGCACCTACATCGGGACTACAAACGGCTGGAAACGGAGCATAAGGAATGGATGGCCAAGCTCCAGCAGGAAGTTGATCGGGCCGCGACGGCGATCGCCGACGAACGTGCGGAAAATACAAGACCCTTGGACGAGGCGGAGAAGGTCCGGATCGAGTTCCAGAGGCAGCAGCAGGAAGAAAAGGAGAGAGCGTCAACGGTATTGCAGAAATTACAAAGCACATATCAAAGGCAATTGACGCATTACAAGGAGCAGGCGGAAGACAACGTCAAAATCATCAAGCAACTAAAGGAGGAACGACAAGCGGCAGAAACCAAATCGCAATTGGGAACGGGCCGGATTTAGTCCATCCTTCGGGCATGGCTGAATCAGACAAAACACTTGATTGACAAAAGCTCCGTAAGATAGTGGACAAAGTGGGCATAAAAACGCGGCAGAACTCCAATTGCTACTGGCAGACGTGGCAAACCGGCGGAAGGAAGGAGATGATTGTTATATGTTGACTTCCGAGGACTTCACCGCCATACGGGACGAGCTGGCCGACGACTTCCAAGTCCTGGCGGATGAACAGCTGGCGCAAGTCAGGCAACTCGTAGCTCAGCTAGACGATGATAGGCTGGACGCTCAAATCCAGTTTAAAAGCTACGAGCGGTCCCGGGTTCGGGAAGAAAAAGCACGGGCAGCGACAATGGTTAACCTTAGTGATGAGGAACCGTCGCCAGCCAAGGGCCAGCCCGGAACCAGTCAACCGGAGACCACTACGACAGAGGGAGCAACAATGGAGACGCCGGTGTCAGAGCAACAAACGGAGAAGCAGCCGCAGCAGCCACCAATGGACCCATCATAGCAGACATCAACAGAGCAGCAACAACAACAACCAATTACAGATGAACCATTGGAGACTCTCGAACAAAGCATTCTGGATATTTTGGACGAAGAATAGCAAGGGTCGGTTGTGGATTCGACGTACAAGGTACTGTCCCACGGGCATGCCATGTGTTACCGGCCGGAAAAGGAGTCTAGAGTGTGAAACAGGGAGTTACTTAATTAGTAGGAATGGTTGTAAGTAAGCTATGAGTGTGGACGGACGGACCGGAATCGGTATGCCGTTCTGGATCCGGACCGATCCTGAACAGGTGCGGATGGCACCGTTTTGTAATACAGACCGGAAACCTATTTAAAGGCCCGGATACAATGTAATGGATAGCGGTTATTTAATAAAGCTTAGTGTTGTTATCTCTCTGTGTTAATTGCCGTTCTGCCTTCATTGTTATATCTTACGCGTGTGATTATTAAAGACGATCATGCTAAGTAACCTAATTAAGTCGGATTAATCGTTGAGTCTAATCCTGTTGCCGTAACACCCCTTTGGTGAAGTGTCTTCCGTAGACACCCTATGTTAGGCCATTGTCCGGCCCTAAGAGTTAACATTGATTCTTTCTCCTTTGTCAATATACTTTTACCTTGCATATTCCTTGTCTATATCTCTCTCTCTCACACACACACACACAGTTCACACCTATTCCGCGTCACAAGAATCCATCTCTTGATTCTTTACATGGTATCAGAGCGAGGTTGGTAGCTCGATCTAGCCCATTCGCCTCATCGTGATCATGTGTTGTGCTCCACGCCGACGACCAAGAACCGGCTCATCGCTATCGTAGCTTCGCTACATAGCTCGCATTCAAAGAGAGAAGAAGATGAAGAAGAAGAATCGACATAATGAATACTCAAATGGGGAGTGCTCTCCCTACCGAGAAGTTGGATCGAAACAACTTCGCATCTTGGGAGTACAAGATGCACCAATACCTTGTCGGACAAGGCTATTGGAGCTACATCAAAGGAGCACATGAAGACCGACCCGCCGAAGCGGCTCCCGGATACGCAACATGGGAGCAAGCCGCAAGCCGCGTGATGTATTGTTTGGCGACATGTGTTCACGACCACATGCTCGGTTACATTCGAGAAGCCAAGACGCCGAAGGAAGCGTGGGAAAACCTACGAAAGATTTTCGCCGCCAACACGACCACAAGGAAGCTTCAACTCCACCAAGAGTTGAACAACATTCAACAAAGGGATACATCCATCACGACATACACCTTGAAGATCAAGGAGCTTTGCGACTCGCTCAGCTCAATAAGCGTAAGTATAGATGATGATGAGATGGTGCAATTATGCCTCGGTGGCCTCGCACCACGGTTCGGCGCGATGCGAACCGCCATTCTAGCACGGGAGAAATCTCCCTCCTTCTTCGAGCTCCAATCAATGCTATTGGTCGAAGAAAACCACGTGCGTACAAGGAGCAATGATTCGGAAGGCCACATGCTCTACACGCACTCTAATGGAGGAAGAGGACACGGATGAGCGAGAGGCCGATTCGGCCAAGGACAAGGCGGACAAGGTCTGACCTACGACAACAACTCCCAATTTCGGCCGCAAAACGGAGGCCAATGAGGAACCTTCACAAGAAGGGGGGGCTTCCACTCCAGCCCGAGCCGTCAAAACACAACCGAATGCGGATATTGCGGAAAGCTTGGCCACCACGAAGAAGAGTGCCGAAAGAAGATGCGTGAATCCGCTTCCACAAGCCGACAAGTCACGAATTACGCGCACAATTCCGACTACGAAGAGTATAGCGGAATGTACGGGCACAACTCCGACTACGAGGATTGTGGCGGAATGTACGCATATAACTCCGACCGTGGCGGAATGTTCATGATGAAACATAGAGAAAACTCTATATCGGCCTCTACCTCAACTAGTGCCCTCAATCCGGAGGACGTATGGTTTGTTGACTCCGGAGCCTCAAACCATATGACATCCCACAAAGAATGGTTCCTCAAACTTCGAGAGCCGGAGCGACCCGGTTATGTCGAAACCGGAGATGACACTACGCACCCGATTCGGCACATCGGCAATGTTCCGTTCGGCGAAAGAGGTAAGCAAACATATATTAAAAATGTCTTGCATGTTCCCACAATCACAAAGAATTTGGTCTCGGTCGGCCAAATGGTTGAGCAAGGGATGCAAGTACGATTCGACCAAGAAGGGTGCTTCATCGAAAAAGAAGGCCGAATCATCGCACGCGGAAGAAGAGAGGGCCGGATATTCATTCTCGATTCGCATGAGATGAAATCCGCCATGTTCGCGAAAAGCACGAAAGCCGACTCCGACATAGAACTATGGCATAAGCGAATCGGCCACATCAATCTCAACAAACTCAAAGCAATGAGATCGAAAGGAGTCATTATGAGACTCCCGACATTCAAAGAGAAGGAGATTGAAGGTGTATGCGAAGCGTGCCAATTCGGCAAGCAACACCGACACCCATTCCCGAAGGAGCAGAATGTGAGGAAAGGCATACTCGACGTAATTCATTCCGATGTATGGGGTGTCGGGAACTAAAAAATGCTCCTTATGCGCAATGCTCGGCCACAACCGAGCTTAGAATCATACACAGAAAACGGTGAAAGGATGCACGACACGAAGAAGAGAAGAGTGCACAGGATGTTTACGTGGAAAACCCAAACCAAGGGAAAAACCACAGCAGCCCACAGGTTGCAAACTATCACTATGTTAGAACGTACAACAGTGACTTCACGGAGGCAACAACCTCGTGCTCACGATCTTCGCCACAAGCGGTGGTTACAACAGAGGCAATGACCTCTTCCTCTCTCTCTCTCTCTATATATATATATATATACACAGTTACACGCTCTGATCTCGCGCAGACAAGAATAACAACAAGAACCCTAAAAGTTTGGCCTAAGTCATATTTATACTAATATGACTTTACGGCTATTTACGAATATAGCCTCGATGGGCTCTCAGAAACATATTTACGAGTATGTCTCTTCATCCGGTGAGCACTCCTCACCGGGTCTTCACCATCCAACTCTCCGTAGTCGGGTACTCCTCATCCGGTTCTCACCGGGTCTGCACCATCCGGCTCTCCGTAGCCGAGTACTCCTCATCCGGTTGTCATCGGGTCTGCACCATCCGGCTCTTCGTAGCCGGGTACTCCTCATCTGGTTCTCACCGGGGCTGCACCATCCGGCTCTCCGTAGCCGGGTACTCCTCATCCGGTTCTCACCGGGCCTGCACCATCCGGCTCTCCGTAGCCGGGTACTCCTCATCCGGTTCTCACCGGGCCTGCACCATCTGGCTCTCCGTAGCCGGGTACTCCTCATTCGGTTTCGGCCTCGGCCGAGTTTGTTCATCAACACTGTTCTTCTCCCTTCCAATCCAGAGGGATCTGTCTCCCTACAAACTCCCCCTTCACTACAGCATGAGGTATCTTACCAGTCCGATCCTCTTCCGACATGCATCCAGCTTGTCGGGTATCAGCACTTTAGTCAGCATATTTGACCCGTTCTCGGCCGTGTGGATCTTCATCAGTGCGAACTCCTGGTCATCTACTCTTTCCCGGATCCAGTGATACCTTTGCTGGATATGCTTCGTCGGGGAATGGTAGGCCGCATTCTTAGCAAGGTGGATGGCACTTTGACTGTTGCAATAGAGTCGGTATTCATCTTGCCGGATACCGAGCTCTCTGATGAAGTCCTTCATCCATAATATTTCCTTGCCGGCTTCCACAACCGCCATGTACTCCGCCTCAGTGGTTGACAATGCAATTGTCTTCTGCAGCCTCGACTGCCACGAGACAGCTCCCCCTGCATATGTCATTACATACCCGGATGTAGACCGGCTAGTATCCACATCAACCGACATGTCCGAATCGGTGAAACCGTCAAGTTGAGGTTTTCCGAAGCCAAATCGGAGACACATGTTTGATGTGCCCTTCAAATACCGGAGTATCCATTTGACCGCGTTCCAGTGTTCCTTGCCGGGATTGCTCATGAACCGGCTCACCACTCTGACTGCGTATCCTATATCCGGTCGAGTACACACCATTGCGTACATCAAGCTCCCGACGGCAGAGGCATATGGAATCTTCATCATATCCGCCTTCACTGCTTTCGTCTTCGGGCTTTGCTTACCGGATAGCCTGCAGTTTGCCGGAAGTGTCGATCTGACCGGTTTCGCATCTGACATGTTGAACCGGTGAAGCACCTTTGTCACATACTTCTCCTGTGACAGCCACAATTGCTTCACTGACCGGTTCCGGATAATATGCATCCCCAACATTTGTCTTGCCGAACCCAAGTCTTTCATTGAGAAGGACCGGTTGACGGCCTTCTTCAGCATCCGTATTTTGACTTGGTCCCGTCCGACGATCAACATGTCATCCACGTACAGAAGGAGTATAAGGAAGTCGCCTCCTTCGAACTTCTTCACAAACACGCAGTGATCGGCCTGCGCCTTGTGGTACCCTTGATTGGTCATGAAGGAGTCAAACTTCTGGTACCATTGCCGGGGAGCCTGCTTCAGTCCGTACAGGCTCTTCTTCAACCGGCAAACCAGGTGCTCCTTCCCTTTCTCCACAAATCCCTCCGGTTGCTGCATGTAGATCTCCTCTTCGAGGTCGCCGTGAAGGAATGTCGTCTTCACGTCCGGCTGTTCTACCTCAAGGTCCATGCTTGCCGCTATACTCAGCACCGTCCGGATGGAGGTCATCTTTACTACCGGCGCAAATATTTCGTCAAAGTCCACGCCCTTTTTCTGCTGGAACCCCTTCACCACGATCCTGGCTTTGTATTTGGGGGGTTACCGGCATCTCCCGGTTTCAACTTGTACACCCACTTGTTTCGGAGTGCCCGACTTCTCCCGGTTCTGGGGACTACGGTTCCTTTGTCTTCCGCGTTCCGATTCGGTAAGGAGCGCTTTGGAGTCGAAGCTCGTATCTTTATCTTTCCGACGCGCCTCCTCATCTAGCAAGCTCGACTTTACTCTTGCTAGGGATAACCGCTTTCCTTTTGGCCCGGCGTTGCCCAAAGTGACAACTAGCGTCTCCCAGCTATCTGGGAGGGAACCGAGCAGGAGTAGCGCTAGTACCTCATCGGCGAGAGGTACTTCCAATGAAGTTGCCTGGTGGATCAGCCCCTGGAAGGTATTCATGTGCTCTGCCATGCTGGAGCCATCTTGGTATCGGAGTCTTACTAGCTTCCGGAATACCGAAACTTGATTGACAACATTTTTATTTTGAAACATTATGTCGATCTTCTCCCAGAGCTCATGAGCCTTGCTCTCTTCATTGAAGTTGTTGTACAGGCTCATGTCGATGAAGCACCGTATGTACGCCGTTGTCTTCTTGTGCATCACCTCCCATATCGCCGCGTCGATTTTGTCCGATCTATTGTCCCCGAACTGAACCAGCAGCTAGAGGTCTTTAACCACGAGCATGTCCCTCATCTTCGACTTCCACACCGAATAGTTGGAGCCGGTGAGCTTGAACATGCCTCCCAACGAATCGTCCATTTTCTGTGTCGTTTCGCTCTGATACCACTTGTCGGGCACTAAAAAACGCTCCTTATGTGCAATGCTCGGCCACACTCGAGCTTAGAATCATACACAGAAAATGGTGAAAGGATGCACGACACGAAGAAGAGAAGAGTGCACAGGATGTTTACGTGGAAAACCCAAACCAAGGGAAAAACCACGATAGCCCACAGGCTGCAAACTATCACTATGTTAGAATGTACAACAGTGACTTCACGGAGGCAACGACCTCGTGCTCACGATCTTCGCCACAAGCGGCGGTTACAACAGAGGCAATGACCTCTTCGTCTCTCTCTCTCTCTCTGTACACAGTTACGCGCTCTGATCTCGCGTAGACAAGAATAACAACAACAACCCTAAAAGTTTGGCCTAAGTCATATTTATACTAATATGACTTTACGGCTATTTACGAATATAGCCTCGATGGGCTCTCAGAAACATATTTACGAGTATGTCTCTTCATCCGGTGAGCACTCCTCACCGGGTCTTCACCATCCGGCTCTCTGTAGCCGGGTACTCCTCATCCGGTTCTCACCGGGTCTGCACCATCCGGCTCTCCGTAGCCGGGTACTCCTCATCCGGTTCTCACCGAGCCCGCACCATCCGGCTGTTCGTAGCCGGGTACTCCTCATCTGGTTTCGGCCTCGGCCAAGTTTGTTCATCAGCACTGTTCTTCTCCCTTCCCATCCGGAGGGACCTGTCTCCCAACATGGGGTCTAGCCCAAACGGCGACATTCGGCAGATGCCGATATTACGTGCTCTTCATCGACGACTTTTCTAGGCACACTTGGATCTATCCGGTGCGGCAAAAGAGCGAAGTGTTCGGACACTTCCAAAAGTTCAAGAATGAAGTCGAGAAAGCCACAGGCCGACATGTACGTTGCCTTCGATCGGATGGCGGCAAGGAGTACTTCTCGGATGATTTCACGACGTATCTCCGAAAGGAAGGAATTCGGCGAGAATTCACTTGCCGACACACTCCGCAACAAAACGGAGTAGCGGAGCGCAAAAATCGACACATCCTCGAAGTAGCGCGGGCCATGATGAACGAGAAGCATATGCCCAAGTCATATTGGGCCAAAGCGGCAAATACAGCCGTCTACCTAATGAACCGGTGCACAACATCCGGCGTGCACGAGGTTACTCCGCACGAAAGATTCTTCGGAAAGAAGCCGAACCTATCACATGTTCGGATATTCGGCTCTATTGCATACGTGCACATCCCCGACGAGAAGCGTCAAAAGCTCAATCCGAAGTCGGAGAAATGTATCCTCGTAGGATACTCTCTGGAGCAAAAGGGGTACAAGTGCTACAACCCCTCAACTCAAAAATCTCGGGTAAGTCGAGACGTCATCTTTGACGAGTCCGCATCCTGGTACACACCAGAGACAACTCCAACTCTGGCTCCGCTCGACCCGGAATCTGCCGACCAAGAGATCGGGGATGAAGATTGCCCTACGCGCATGATTGAAGAAAGTCCGATCACGAACTGACTGAGCGGACCACAAGAGCCTTTGAGCAATCAAAGCACATCACGGCCTAGCCCGAAGATGGACAAAGGCAAGGCGAAAATGGCAGAATATGAAGACGATCGCTTCGACGATGATGAATCGACTCACTCACTCGACAGTGAGTTCGGCGGCTTTGAGGTACCAATCAGAGCTAAGAAAGCCCTCATCTCAGCAAATGAAAAGTTGCGTCGCTCCACCCGTGAAAAGAATCCCGTAAGCCGATTCGGCTACAACAATTATATGGCGTACCATTACGCCTTTATGATGAAGGTAGCGACAGTAGGAGAGCCGGAAACCTTTTCGGAAGCCGCAAAGGACCTGCGATGGATCGAAGCAATGAACGAGGAGATGCATGCACTACGGAAGAACGAGACGTGGGATCTCGTTCCCACCTCACCACACAAAAAGGCGATCGGATGCAGATGGATCTACATGGTGAAGTATAACGCCGGTGGCTCCGTAAACCGCAACAAAGCTCGACTCGTAGCGAAAGGATACGCTCAGACGCATGGCGTCGACTACGAAGAGACCTTTGCCCCGGTGGCAAAGATGACAACGGTGCAGACCGTAATTGCGCTTGCTACGGCGAAAGGGTGGCACCTCCATCAAATGGACGTCGAGAACGCCTTTCTACAAGGCGAATTAGAAGAGGAGGTGTACATGATCCAACCACCTGGCTTCAACTCGAGCACTCATCCAAAAGCCATATGCCGACTCAAGAAGCCACTCTACGGCCTCAAGCAAGCACCGCGTGCTTGGCATTTGAAGATAACGCAATATCTTCATCAAATCGGCTTCCGTATGTCAAAATCGGACAACTCCCTCTACATACGAAGTGATTCCACAAGTCCGATCGTCATCATTTTATATGTGGATGACCTAGTCATTGGAGGTGAGCATATCGTCGAAATCAATAAGGTCAAATCCCTCTTTTCCGACAAGTTCGAGATGGCGGACATGAAGGAGCTCCACTACTTCCTTGGCATCGAGGTAATTCGAACTCCGGCCAGAATCATGATCTCTCAACGGCACTACATCCTCAACTTGTTATACAAGTTCGGGATGGCTAAGTGCAAATCTGTGGCAACCCCGCTCGATCGTAATCTCAAACTAGATGCGAACTCCGGCACCAAAGCGTGTGAGCCGACTCAGTATCGGCAACTCATTGGGAGTCTCATCTACCTCACGATCACACGACCCGATCTCAGTTATCCGGTCGGTCTCCTTAGCCAATTCATGCAAACACCGTGTGATACTCACTTGGATTGCACTAAGCGAGTTCTACGATACGTGAGCGGCACAATGGATTGCGGCATCCTCTACAAGACCGAAATGCCAATACGACTCGAGGGGTACACAAATGCCGATTGGGCCGGCTACAAAGTTGATAGAAGATCAACCTCCAGATTTGTTTTCTCCCTCGGCAGCGGAGCAATATCCTGGAGTAGCAAGACGCAGCCCACCGTCGCTCTTTCGAGTACGGAGGCGGAATATAGGGGCGTAGCCGTAGCTGCATGTGAAGTTGTATGGCTCAAGAGGATTTTGAAGGATCTGGGCGTACCCATCAGGGATCCAACTTCCCTTTACTGCGACAACATGAGCAGTATCTATCTGGCTCGGAACCCAATGTTCTACGCGCGGACAAAGCACATTGAAGTGCACTATCACTTCATCCGAGAGCGCTTTCTAGCTGGCGATGTCGACCTACTACACATTAGCGCCAATCTTCAAACGGCCGACATCTTCACAAAAGCCTTAGGAGCCGACAAGCTATGGCAATTCATGACCGATCTCAGATTGATGATCCCTGACCTGCCAAGCTTGAGGGGGAGTATTGAAGATACTACGCAATAACACGTAGATTCCGCAACCACGCAACAAAGCTGCGAAGAAAGACGGAAGCCGAAGCACTGACTTTGTAACTACGCACAACGCAAGCTGGAGCGCGGATTCCGCAACTCTGCATACATGCGAGTCGACACAAGACGACGCAGACTCCAGAACGCGAGTTGAAGCGGATTTCGGATACCGTCTAAAACCGACCCGACTTGAGCTTGAGGGGGCGTGTTGAGAATCAAGCTCAACTTGGTCTAGTGTGTGAACTCACCTTGAGAGTGAAGAGACACTCCAACGGTCAAGAGTCACCATTATGTCACCACTTTGTATTCTAGCATTTAGTATGAGTCATAGAATCATATTCTATGACACATAACTTATGAGCTTTCACATTCCCCATGCTCCATGAGCCTTGTAGTTAAGGAAGAGAGAGGGTGACTACATAAAGCACCCTCCTCCCATCTTGTATAATGTTGAGTCTTTCTCCTTTGTCAATATACTTTTACCTTGCGTATTCCTTGTCTATCTCTCTCTCTCTCTCTCTCTCTCTCTCTCACACACACACACACACACACACACACACACAGTTCACAGCTATTCCGCTTCACAAGAATCCATCTCTTGATTCTTTACATGTTCTTTTGTCCAACTCTCGGTCTAACGGGTCATCTATGAGTTGACTCACGATGCATGGAGTCTAGTTTAGTCGACTCCCTTGCCTTAGGCGTATCCACCTCTCTAGCTGGACAAGTTTGCTATCGGCAGACTCTTAGTCGATTGGCACCTATCAATCAGACTCCACGTGTAATGTTTGAATTCCGATTTGGACAAGCCAGTTATCATCTAGTTGTTCAGTCGATCAACTTCGGCCAATCAGGCTGGTTCTCCATTCCATTCGGAGGGACTGGATTCTCAACACTTACCACTACCAAAGGAAGAGAGCTCAAAAGCGGAAGGATACGATGGTACTCAACTTAGAGGCCTTGATAAGTACGAGAACATTAAAGTGCAAGTCGGGATCGAAGAGAAGCTAACAACAAAGCCGGAATGGAGACAAATGGTGGTTGAGGAGGAAGTCACCTCCCAATAAATGCAGACTAGTGATGTGGCCGATAAGAAGGCCCAAGCTCGGTATGATGGTACCACAAGATAAAGTGTTGAACAAGCCACCTTTTGACTTGTACAGAAACGATGGTCAAGGGAAAGGACGAAGACTCAAGAGTGGGATGTGTTACTTCAAGCGTGCACGATTGTTTCAGAACACACGTTATGTCCAAAACATCAAGCGATGAAATCCATTGATATACTTCCCCACTTGTTATTGTTAGGGTTTTGTCCCTCCTAATGAGAGAAGTCGGCAATCGAATTCAGGATGGTAGATCAAATCAACCAAAGAGTCGATTTGGTAGTCGACTATAAAGAGGAATAATCCGATTAAAGGAAATGGAGAGTCGACAGTGGTAGTTAAATGTATTGGATGGATGATCCAACTGAAAGACTACGCTGACTAGTTGGGCTGACCGGATGGTCGATGACAAAGTCTACCAGTCAGACTGATTGGATAGTTAACATAGGAGTCAACTAGTTGAATCAATTGGACTGTCAACCTATGGGTGGAACAATCGAGTCAACCAATTGGCTGATTAACTACTATTATTATAATATTATAATAACTTATTTCTTATATATAAATATGTGGAGCTAGACTTTATGTAGGAGTTGTAAAATTGTGCAAAACAGTGGAGTGCTGGAAGAGAGTAACAATGAGAAGGAAGGAAACAAGAGAGAAGTGAGTGTAAGGCATAGTTAGTGGAACTTGCCAAAACCCTAAGTGGGGATTCTCTTATCTACAGAGATTTGTTATTTGTGTCTCTTGTACTTCTGTCTATAGTGAAAATCTGTTGCCCCGTGGTTTTCCCTATTTTACGATTTGCACGTAAAAGTTGTGTACTGTATATTTTGTTTTCTATTTGTATATTTCAATCTATCTTTCTCATAAATCTATGGTCCTAATCTCAACAAACTGGCATCAAAGCTTGAGGTGCAAGATGGTGTTGCTCCCTCTTGGAGAACACCCCGATTACTCCTCTTCAGTAATCGGATCAAGGAAAAGTGGTGCGTAAGAGACTTGTGACCCGAGCACTGATCGGATCGTTTACGAGAAGTTGAGATAGACACTCTGCAGAATCGGCTACAACCGATTCATACTTACGCCTTACAAGATCGAACTTAGGTAGATAAAAACAGATAAACTTGAGACAAACATAGAGATTAACCACACAATATATATTTATATTTGATTGCCGTAGCATACGCTACAAATAAAGGGACCGAGTAGAATCAGTAAACACTCACTCATTCTTCTAGTTTACACCTAGGCTTAACCTACTCTTATCGATTCTTCTATTCTATATTTTCTGTCTCCCTTCTGTGTTCGTCACTTCTCGATAAATATAGCTTCCTTTCCGCTCGGCGCTTTCCCACCCGCTCCTTGTTATTTTGCTTCCTCCTTCGGCTGTTAGTGCTCCACTTCTTTTGATACTTTCACACTTGTCCCTTATGTCCCACCGGGTAATACCTAGGATGCCCGTAGTACAGTGCCTTGCATGTGGAACCCCGAAAATTGATGAGAAATCGAAGGTCCGAAAAAAATCGAAAAAAATTCTATTATACAGTATTCTTCCTCCAAAATCAGCAAAATGCCTACCACCTACTCTGAGTCATTAGGTTTGTCGATGAATTCGGTCCAGAGATCGGGCCTGTGATCTGGCTTTATCGTCATGGGTTGCCCTTCTTTGTGTGGTGCCTCATCTTGTGTGGCTTGCCAATTATCCACCTCCTTAGGCTCCTGGTCTTGATCTTGCTCTTGCTCTTGCTCCTACTCTTAGCGCATCAGATCCTCATTTTTCGGCTCTTGTGTTGCAGTTTCGGGGAAGATTTCCTATGTTCCTTACATCGAGACCACTCTATCCTTCTCGGTCTAGAGTCGCTCGTGTTCATATCCATCCATTTCAATGGCGAGTAGGAGTTGATCGTCGGTGAATTCCTCAAGGAGGGTCCCAATCGCCATGGTGTGTGTTTGTGCCAGAGTGTGGAACTCCTCGATGAGGTCCTCCCGAAGCACTTGAATGCTACTCTTGTCCATTTTAAAAAACCGGCGGCCCTCCTTCCGATTCTCTACATCTGCTCGGAATATTTGTAATTCAGCCGGTTGGGCCGACCAGTCGTTCCATCCCCGAGCCAGTGCCTCCTCGACCTTTTGGTTCAGTTTCGTATGATGTTTCACCATTAAAGCCTTGACTCGTTCTTCACCCATCTCATATTTGACACAAAGTGTTTTCAATTCCTAGAGTGTTTTCAATTCCCCGGCTACGGTCATGACGTTGAGTTTGAGCTTGGCTTTAGTGAGTTTGAGCGAGGTGACCATCGCATCAAATTTCTTTTGGAAGAATATTTGTGGATAATCTAGGCCTTCTCCTCTTCCACCTCCTGCTTGCATTTCTCCAGGTTTTGTTGTTTTGTTGTCTGAAGCTCGTGGAGAGCATCCTGCAATGCATTCTTTTTGTTCTCTATCTTGAATAGCAACTGTTTTTGTCGACCGAAGTCTCACTTCATTTCCGTGTGCTCGTTTTGGAGATTTAGGAGTTCGTCATTCTTGATATTGAGCGCCCACTGGCAGCCTTCTTCTATTTTCTCCATTTCGACAGTAGATGCTTCATTGGTAGCCTGAAAAGTTGTCGCGACCTTTGCTTCCATTTCTTGGAGCTTGGCAGTCAATTCATCATTGGCATCCTGAAGAGTTGTCGTGGCCTTCGCTTCCATATTTGGGACAGCGTGATTAAATTCCGACGTCATGGAATCAAGCTTTTGCTGTAATTCGGCTTCTCCCTTTTGTGCCTGCTTGTGGATGCGGTCGATTTCCTCCTTGGCCTCCTAGTAGCATTGTTTCGCCTTCTCAAAAATCGCCTTCTAGGCTTCTAAGTCTTCTGCGAAGTTTGGTGGTGGAGTCGATGCCGTGGTGGTGGGGAGACGTGTGTCGGGGTGATGTCTGTAGTCGGGGGGCGAAGTTCCTCTACCTGGTTGCCATCCGCTAGATCGAGGTTGGGAGCCGTGAGGGTGAGAATATCGGCTTGACCGATGCTTCCTAATTCTTGAAGCTTCCGTTCAAGCTCGGCCACTCAGGCTTCGGAAGCCTACTAGAGCTCCGTGCCCTTTTTTGTTTGTTTGCGCGCCTATTTAGTGCTTGAAGCCATATCATTGGCCGCATGGGTCTTTTTTTCCAATTCATGGTAGACTTCTACCAGGGCCGTGTTTAACTCAGGTAGCTCGATGAGGAGGTGGTTGCTCCGCTTTTGTCATTTTCGGCCGATTTTTTGTAGAGCCGCCTCTTCTTCTTATTCGAGCTCTCTTGCGATAGCCCTCTGAACCATCGCCCTGTCCGCATGTTCTTTGGCCATGTGTGCCATGGCTGCTACCTGTAGTCAAGCAACGAAGTCGATGAGTTCGTGAGAAGTGTCGTGTTACAAAATGGCACCAAGCTCAAAAGCCTCGGCTGGTAGGTCTGGAAAGGTCAGCATGGCATCTTTCGAGATCTTGGAGGCCTGACCCTTCTCGAGATTCCTCGGCAAAGATAGAGCCGTGTCTAGGGTGATGCCTACAGTCTTGTCGGCGGTGACAAGTCATTTTCTTTGTCGTTGCTGCACCATTGCAACCAATGACACTTTTTGGATGGGATCTGTTGAGTGGCCAACTTCTATTAGGCTCGGGGTCCTCTCTCGGCCTTTTCGTTCGATCATTAGTGTTAGAGCTAACTAATAAGGTAAGCATATGATAAGGATAATATAGATAGAAAAATAAGAGAGGAGAGAGAAAGAAGGGTGTCGATCCACCTGACCATCCCCGAGTGAAGGGATCGAGATGGACTCAAGCCTCGATCGGCGTCCCATACCATCGTCGTGGTGTCGAGTTGTACTTGGTACTGGTGCGCTCGCTACAAGAGATGGATCCACCACAAGGACAGAGTCTCGATGTCGTCAAGAGATGATCAAATGAGGGTAGCTAGGCCCCTCATATTTATAACTAGACTAAAAGCCCTCAGGCAAGTTCACACTTAGCCTAAATGGGTTGTCCCAATCCCAAGGATTAAAAGTAAGCATTCCCTTCGTTACACTCTCGTTTAACCCTCACACTTTATCCATGTGTATAGAATACTACGGTGAAACTTACCACAGGATATTATATTGTCATGCCCGTAACATACTCCCCTCGTTAAAACATTGCACTCTTGCAATGGAAAGTTATGGAAGTTAGTTCTAAGAGTATTTTTGCGTTCCCATGTGGCGTCTTTGATAGACTTATCCATCCATTTAATTTTAAATTCTCGCGTTATTTTAGAACATAAATGTTTTATTTTAACATCGAGAATTCTTTCTCATATATGTGGTTCAGAAGATAATTCTTCAAAAGTAACTAGAGTTTTAGTTGTAACTGTATTGTCGCCAGAACAAAGAAGTTCTTTCAGATGACTTACATGAAAAATTGGATGGATTTCAACGCATCTGGAAGAGCAAGACGATAGGCTGATGAACCAATGCGTTTGAGGATTGTAAAAGGTCCACAAAACTGTGGGGCTAACTTAGCGTTGTTGTGCCTTTTGACGCCGGATCGTTGCGTAAGTCAGGTGGGAACCGCCGGGGTTTTGGACTAGGAGGAGGAAGAATTTGAAAAAGAGTTTAGTTATGAATATGAATCGATTATAAGAAAGAGATATAAAAACCTTGTGAATCCCACGAGTATAGTTTATTTCATGAATCCAACGAATATAATTTATTAATTGGTGTTTTTAGAAATATATCCAATTTCCAAATATTCCACACACTAATTACATTGTCCTCCCCATCCTTATATAGTGATGAGAGAGTTTTAGCAATCCATGTTTTTTCTCTAACATGCTTCTTCTAAAAGTGATCATGCTTTTTCTAACCTCATGCGTTTTTATCGACTATAGTGTTCATGCACGCTAGATATGCATGTGTAGCTTTTTTCTATCATTCGTTTTTCTTCTAACTAAAGCTTTTTCCTAGAAAATATGCGTGTTTTAGCAATCCATGTTTTTTCTCTAACATGCTTCTTCTAAAAGTGATCATGCTTTTTCTAACCTCATGCGTTTTTATCGACTATAGTGTTCATGCACGCTAGATATGCATGTGTAGCTTTTTTCTATCATTCGTTTTTCTTCTAACTAAAGCTTTTTCCTAGAAAATATGCGTGAAGAAAACCTTTCTATGTGAGATATCTGATTTTTTAATACTTATGATGTGTTAGTGTAATGGTAAGGCTTTACATTATTAACATGGAGGTACACGGTTCCAATCTTGCCTTATGCATGTAATATATATTTTGATATTTCTTTCTTTTTCGTCATATTTATTCAATCGGTTATTTTATACATTTTTCACGTAGTGTACGAAATACACTACGACACTCGCCCCCTCCGAACCTGCACATCCTCTGGTATGTGCCGAAATTGTTGGAGCTCGTTATTCTCCATCTGTAATATCATCTGTTTGTCCCGCTATGTCGACTTTGTCTCTCCATTTTGAGCACATCCATTCTTTCCACCCGAACCATTGTTGCCATCCAATCCACCATATTATTTGTTCTCTATCGTCATACAATCTCGCGTTAGTCTTTACGTTCTTCCCGTTAGAGCCTCCCTTCTTTGTTGAGATCTCATCATTAGTAACACCCTTCAAATCCGCTTGGCCCTTCTCATCCATGGTAGTGTCTTTTCTTGGCCTCTTTCTTGTCTTCATCAACCTTGACTTTTTTCCAGATCGGTCTCGTCTAATCGGCTTTCGGTTGGATCGGTTTCCGATCAGATTCGTATTCGACTGAATCGGACTCGGTTGATTGTTTTCGACTGAATTGGCCCCCTTCCGGATCGGGTTCAATCGATCAGTTTCGGTCTGCGTTAGCTTTCTTTTCCTCATGTTCACCGGATTCAACTAGTTTGATTTCCAATTGGACTGGATTAACTTCTATCCGGATCAGTCTCGTTCGATCGGCTTCCGGCTGGAACGATTTCTGTCCGGGTCGGGCTCGACCGATCGGATTTCGGCCAAATCCACTTCTGCTTGGTTCGGCTTTCGTTTAGATGGGAACTTTGGACAGATCATCTTCCTTCCGAACTGGCTTCTGACTTTACCTTCCTTGCCCCCATCTCCCGTCTCTCCAGTCTCACGTTGGTTCTCGGACACAACCGCCGAAGTCTCTAGAGTTAGTGAGCAGGAATCGTCGGTATTATCGTCCTCCGTCGTTTCACCCATAACCACCTTCTCGGCTATCTCTCTGTTGTATGCATCGGCTTCGACCTTCGTTTTCTCTTTGTCACCTTCGGTCTCTTCGGTGTCACGTTGCTTTTCAAACTCAACCGCCGAAATCTCTGGAATTAGTGTTGGAAGAGTTTTTCCTCGGCCATCCACCATTGACTCGTTCATAGCCACCTCCGATTCGATCTCATCTTTCGTGGCTACCTCCTCAATCACGTCCGCCTCGCACTCTTTATCTCCCTTGATCATGCAAGCATCGATTATGCTTACCCCTTTCTCTCTCGATGTTTCGGACATTCGTATCCCGAAACCTTCTTCCACCCTTGATGTGGTGTTCATCACTCTCAAGTCATCGGTCTTATCCTTAGCCATCATTCTTTCACAAGACAAATGGATGCCTTGTTCTATACCCTCTCCCATGGTACTGACCTATCGTACTTCAGCCTTCGTCTTGGACACATCATTCATCCTCAATCGATCATCCCTTATAAGCCATGTTGTTGCCGGCGAGATTCTCGTCTTCCTCTTATCATGTCTTCTGCATTCTCTTTCGACTTTAGCCCAATCCTCGGTAAGGCCATTTGCACCGCCATCATCTTCGAGTTCGATCCCGATGTCCTTCCTTTCTTTCTGATCGATCGATCTTACGAACATTAGGACTTTCTCCTCCCCCACCAATCTTTGATCCCACTTCGAGAGTCGAGCAAAACGATGCTTGAACTCTAGGAATGCTTGTGTTACGCTTCGGTGGGTCTTCTCTGATGCCACCCATTCGTCGAACTCCCACCGATCTCGTCCCTTCGGTCTCTCCTAATCATATGCTTCCAATATAGCTTTCTCAAAGGACACCCACATTGGTTTTTGTTGTCGTATATTGTAGATGCTCTCTTGCAACTCGTCTGTGGCCACCCGACTGAAGGATATCATTTGCAATCCTTCTGGTATCCCACATCGCACCATCTCCGCCTTGTATTCACATAGATAGCGTGACGCATCCTTTCCATTGAATTGTCCGTTTCGTTGTACAAGCCGCTAAAACTGTTGCTGTGATCTCCAACATCGCTCGTTGTTCTTATCGCATCTGCTCGAACATCATCATCATCGTTTTCATCGCCTCTTGTTGATTCTCCATCTCCTTGCCACCCATCTTCACGTCAGGTTCACCAAACTTGTGTCGTGCCTTTCGGCGCTGGATCGTTGCGTGAGTCGGGTGGGAACCATCGGGGTTTTGGACTAGGAGGAGGAAGAATTTGAGACAAGTTTAGTTATGAATATGAATCGATTATAAGAAAGAGATATAAAAACCTCGTGAATCCCATGAGTATAGTTTATTTCGTGAATCTCACAAATATAATTTATTAATAGGTATTTTTAGAAATATATCCAATTTTCAAATTTTCCACACACTAATTACATTGTGCTCCCCATCCTTATATAGTGATGAGAGAGTTTTAGCAATACATGCTTTTTCTCTAACTATAGACTATATGCTTTCTCTAACATGCTTCTTCTAAAAGTGATCATGCTTTTTCTAACCTCATGCGTTTTTATCGACTATAGTGTTCATGCACTCTAGATGTGCATGTGTAGCTTTTTTCTATCATGCGTTTTTCTTCTAACTAAAGCTTTTTCCTAGAAAATATGCGTGAAGAAAACCTTTCTATGTGGGATATCTGCTTTTCTAACACTTATGATGTGTTAGTGTAATGGTAAGGCTTTACATTATTAACATGGAGGTGCAAGGTTTGAATCTTGCGCTATGCATGTAATATATATTTTGATATTCTTTTTCTTCATATTTATTCAATCTGTTATTTTATACGTTTTTCACGTAGTGTACGAAATACACTACGACAACGCACTTACCCATAGACAATGTCTTAGAATTGTGAGGTACACGTAAAAATACCTTTTGTCCAAGGTTGAATACGGGAGGTTACCTATTATGATCGGCACAAAAATGTGCTCTATCTTGAGCTATTTTTATATTATCTCATGAAATATGCAATATATCTTGCATATCCTGAGAAACTTTTGTGTACTTCGCAAATCATCATGATGTATATTAACATCAATCGGGGCTCGTGACTGAAACCCAAACATCAACATAGAAGGACTATATCCCATCAACGTATGCTTGGACCTATTATAAACAAACTCCAAAATTGGGAGATAACGTTCCCATTTTTTGGTTTTTCACCAACGTATGCTCAAAGCATGTCCTCAATAATTTGATTTACTTGTTATATCTGTCCATCGGATTGAGGATGACTGTGGAGCTCATGCTCAATGTAGTTTCTAACTTTGGATTTCGATCACTCACGATATCCATCGGCAACCCATAAAAACAAAATAACATATCAACGAATTCGTAAGCCAATTCAAGAGATGTTACCATGGTTTTTATGGCAATGAACCTAGCCATTTTAGTTAGTCGATCAACCATAACCCAGCTGGCATCATGACCTTTTTGGGTGGGAGGAAGGCTAACAATAAAATCCATGGATATGCTTTCCCACTTATTATTAGGAATGTCCAAGGGATGTAAAAGTTCAGCGGCTTTAAGTCACTCGGCTTTGTTAACATAACACTGGTGACATTTAGTCACATAGCTATGTATGTCAGGACACATCTCAGGCCAATATAATTGAGTGGAGATGAGAACAAGTGTACAATGTACTCCAGGGTGCCTTGTTGAGGGTGCATCATGGCATTAAAAAAGAAGTCTCTTTTTTTATCTCAAGCAAATCTAGAACACAAACCTTCCCATTACGGTAGAGCAGACCGTTAGAAATGTGGAAGGGTTCCTTCGAGGTTGTGGTGATGTCTGTTCTAGACTCAACTCTTGTCTAGTATTTTGCAAAATAATTATCATCAGGATACTTTCCTCGAAGGTGATCATAAAGATCTGATGTTATTTTAGTGAAGCTAAGCGTGTTAACTTCACGGATGTGACTCAGTGCATTAGTGACATTGTTGATGGAACCTTTAACATATCGTATGGAAAAATCAAAGTCCTGGATGAAATCTGCCCATCGTGCCTTACAACCTTTGAGGTCTTGTTGGTCACACAAATATTTCAAAGGGTCATGGTCCGTAGTTACCACAAAATGATTTCCATAAAGATAATGTCGTCATGATTTTAGCGTGCCATGAATAATTGCAAAAAATTCCTTTTCTTGAACAGTATACCGACATTGAGTAGAATGAAGTTTCTTACTCTCGAATGCTATTGGTTTACCATCTTGATATAAGAAAACACCTATAGCATAATAGCATGCATCGATTTCAACTTGAAAAGGTTTTGAAGAATCTGGTAAAAGAAGCGAAGGAGCCTTGCACATCATGTCCTTGAGTTCCTTAAAGGCGAGGTCTAGTGTAACATTCCATACAATAGGTTTTGTAGACTTACGCGTTTGACCTTTTAGAAGATCAATAAACAATGTCGTCAATGGGGAATAATTGCAAAGAGATTTTCGCAAAAACCCAACAAACCCAAGGAATGATCATACTTCTCTAATATTCCAAAGAGTGGGCCAAAGTTTGACTTTCTCAATGCAGTTATGAGTTGTCCGAGATAAGTAATTGATTTCTTGAAGAACTCACATTTTGAGATCTTCACGTAAAATTGTTTGTCGCACAATGTTTGTAAAACAAAGCGGACATGTTTAGGATGTTCTTCTAATGTAAGGCTATAAACTAGAATATCATCCACGAAAATAATGACAACTTTTCCAAGTTCTCGGAAAATGTCATTCATTTCTTGTTGAAATGTGGCTGAAGCATTGGTCAAACCGAAAGGCACGACCAAAAACTCATAATAGCCATAGCATGGACGAAATGTTGTTTTAGGAACATCTTCCTCACTTATACAAATTTGATGGTAGCCTATAAGAAGATCTAGTTTCATAAAATATCAAACTCCCTAGAGACGGTTAGTTAGATCGTCGGCCCGGGGCAATGGATATGAATTCTTGATCGTCACTTTATTCAAGCGTCGGTAATTAATACATATACGCCGTGTGCCCTCTTTCTTTTTTACCAAGAGAACAGGTGCACCCCATGGAGATTTACTATAACATATATAACCCATTCATAAATAGTCCTGGAGTGTCATAACTAGACTCGAACCCATAACCTTTTGTTACACGGGTCGAGACTTTACCATTAGGTTATGAGTTGTAATTTGAAGGATATTATTTTCATTTAGGTTTTATTAGGAAATTGATGTATATTCCAGATTTCTCTGGAACATTCTAGAAACTTCAGGAGTATTCCTGAAGACACTATAAAAGGAGGCGCAAGGCATTAGTTCGAACCAAATCGGTTCAACGCCAGTCTTAAGCCTTCTAACTACTGTTGTATATCTTCCGTCATATAATACATATATCTTTCGCATCATCATTCTCTCTCTCTCTCTCTCTCTCTCTCTCTCTCTCTCTCTCTCTCTCTCTCTCTCACTCACTCATTCCTTCTCTCAAAGTTCGACACCTCTCATAGTACTAATCCTTCTCTGTCTTAGTACTATTCCCCAACAATAGTACTAATCCTTCTTTTAGTACTAATTCCTTCTCTGCCTTAATAGAGTTCCTGACAGTTTGAACCGATTTTTTCCCCTCCTACTAGTCTCCCTCTTCCTTCTGTCTCTCTCCTTTCCTACTAGTCTCTTATTTCCCTTTTCCTTCATCCCATGGCCACCGTTAGCGCTGAAGAGTATCAATCCGTTTTCTCGGAATTTCAATGCTTGAAAGAGAAGTTTCATGCTTTGGAACAAGAAAATCAACGCTTGTTGGGGGATCTTCAGCAAATTTCCTTAGAAAAGCAGCAAACGCAACAACAGCATGGGGAACTTGCGTTACGCGTGCAACAACTCGAAGCAACCATCGTAGCAATGCAACAACAAGGGCACGGAGCACAAGGGATTCATAAAGAACCCAAGATTGGCCTTCCCACGAAGTTCGATGGAACGCGATCGCAGTTTAGAGGGTTTCTTAACCAGGTACGGTTAGTTATTCAAATGCATCCGTCCCGATATCCCACCGATGCATCACGAGTGGGTTTAGTAGGCACGTTGTTAACTGGCTCAGCATTAGCATGGTTCGCACCGCTACTAGAAAAGGAATCTCCAGTACTAAATAATTTTGAAGAATTCATAAGTGAGTTTAAAGCATGTTTTGGAGATACTGACAGCATAAGGACTGCAATCAACAAAATCCGGCGATTACGCCAAGGTGACCGTCCAGCCTCCGCATATGCTGCAGATTTCCGCCTACTCGCCGCCGATATCCCCTGGGATGATCAAGCATTGATGGAGCAGTTCCGCTATGGTCTACGCAACGATGTCAAGGATTTACTCTTGACTTTCCCTGAAGAGCCAAAATCATTAACAGAAGCAATCAGTCGAGCGGTCAGATGTGACAACCGCCTCTTCGAGCGACGTTCGGAACGACAATTTCAGATGCCGAGGGCAAGATCCGAGCCTACCTATGCCTCAATGGTAGCGAAACCTTTTCAAAGGGAGTCACATAATGCGCCTCCAGTAAGTACTCCAACTCCAATGGAAATTGACACTACACGTCGTCGTGGGCCGCTATCGGAGGAGGAAAAGCAACGACGCCGAACAAACCGATTATGCCTTTATTGCGGTGGACCAGGGCATATCGCGATAAACTGTCCCCATAGACCAAGAAGGCAGGTAAACCAAGTCATTGTTAGTTCTGACTATACTAAACCCGAGTCTATGTCAGTAGGAATCTCTGATAATCCTCATAGTCATAATAGTCCTAATAGTACTAATAGTCCGAATCTCGCAAACAAATTTGATGTCCTTAGCCAATTAGAAGAAGAGTTAAACGACTAAGTCCAGCCAAAATAGGAGCCGTTTGGTTGGACAGCCCTAGATCTATGCAGCCCATTAGTGGTTCCATTCCCTCTAAGCAAGTTAGTGATGTGTTCGTAGTCCAAGTAGCAGTTAGTACTAAAAGTACCCCTCCAGTACATACCTTAGCCCTTCTAGATTCCGGAGCTAATTCTTGCTTCATGGATAGGAATTTTGCCCGAGCTCATCAGATATCTCTAAGAAAGCTCCCATGTCCAGCCTCAGTAGTAGTCATTGATGGTCGTCCCATTGCTTCTGGTAATATCATAGAAGAGTCGGAACCCGTTAATATTGTCCTAGATAACTTAACATGTGTAGTATCATTTAATATTATTAGTATTCCAGAACATCCCATAGTTTTAGGATTACCATGGTTCGAGTTACATGACCCAGACATAGATTGGAGGACAAGGGAAATCCGGTTGCGACAAACCCAAGGATCTACCCAGAAGGTTGCAACCATTTCGCTACGTCAGTTGCGTGAGGAAGGGCGCAAGGAGGAAATGTTTCTCTTTGCAATATCAGTACAACCCTCCAGCACCACCAAAGAGGAGTCCACCGTTCAACTTCCCGAGAAGTATCGTCAGTATGCTGATGTGTTCGATAAAGTACAAGCCAACACACTTCCTCATCATCGGCCGTACGACTGCGCCATCGACTTACAACCGGGAAAAGAGCCGCCATGGGGGCCGATCTACAATTTGTCACCAACCGAGCTAGAAGTCCTTCGAGCCTATATAGAGGAGAATTTGGAGAACGGTTTCATTCGGCATTCGAAATCTCCAGCCGGCGCACCCATTTTCTTCGTCAAGAAAAAAGATGGCTCGCTTCGACTCGTTGTAGATTACCGTGGCTTGAATAAGGTCACAGTAAGAAATAGGTATGCTCTTCCCCTTATCTCAAGTCTTTTAGAACGGATCAACGGTGCCAGGTTCTTCACGAAGATCGACTTACGAGGAGCCTATAACCTCGTACGGATCCGACCAGGAGATGAATGGAAGACCGCGTTTCGCACCAGATATGGGCACTTCGAGTATACGGTCATGCCGTTCGGACTCACTAATGCGCCGGCAGTCTTCCAGCACATGGCGAATGATATATTTCGAGACCTCTTGGATGATTTTTTGATCATCTATTTGGATGATCTACTGGTTTATTCAAAGACCCAAGAAGAACATGATTCTCATGTACTATTAGTACTAAAACGACTTCGAGAACATGGTCTGTATGCAAAGTTAGAGAAATGTAGTTTCGGGTGCAACCAAGTGGAGTTTCTCGGCTATGTCATCTCCTCAGAAGGCATATCTATGGACCCAGCCAAGGTCAAAACGGTGATAGAATGGCACACTCCGCGTTCGGTGCGGGATGTGCAATGCTTCCTAGGCTTTGCAAATTTCTACCGGAAGTTCATACAAAATTACTCAAAAATTGTGCTGCCTCTCACACAGCTCACCAGGAAGGGACAATCATTCATTTGGTCTAAAGAGACGGACATGGCTTTCGAGAGTCTTAAGAAGGCATTTACATCAGCTCCAATTTTAGGTCATGTGGATCCGGAAAAACCATTCATTATCGAAGCTGATGCATCGGATTTCGCATTGGGGAGCATTCTGTCACAACAGGGTAACGACGAGAAGCTACATCCTGTGGCTTTCCACTCCCGTAAGTTTGACGCCGCCGAAATCAACTACGAAATTCATGATAAAGAGCTACTAGCAATAGTTGATTCTTTTATGCAATGGAGGCATTTCCTGGAGGGATCTCCTCATCAGGTCACTGTATTCAGTGACCACAAGAACCTTGCCTACTTTCAAGATGCTCGTGTACTGAATCGACGTCAAGCTCGGTGGGCCCATTTCCTCACACGCTTCGACTTCAAAATTACATATCGTCCGGGGAAGCACCAAGGGAAGGCAGATGCATTATCACGGCGTTCGTATCTAACACCACGTCCCGGTGAGCCAGCTTTCGATAACCAGAAGCAAGTAATCTTGGGTCCAGCACGACTGCAAGCAGCACAGATCTTTGACATGCCCGTGGATTCCGACATTACCAATACTATACGTGAGGACTTGAAGACTGACGCTTTCGCCCAAGCTATACTAGCACAAATTGACCCCTCTCGAGCGTCATGTTCACAATCACAATCACCAGGTACGGATTATCGGCAATTCAAATACTGTGATGGATTACTCTTCTTTAAAGAACTTTTGTATGTTCCTAATGGTTCTTGCCGCCTTCGAGTAGTACAAAACTGCCATGACACATATACAGCAGGACATTTTGGTAGTACTAAAACATTAGATTTAGTACAACGATCATTCTGGTGGCCCCGTATGCGACAATTTGTCGAAGATTTTGTTCGGACTTGCGATACATGCTGCAGAGCGAAAATGCCAAGACATCATCCATATGGTTTATTAGAACCATTACCAATTCCAAGCAAGCCATGGCAATCCATTGCTCTTGACTTCATTACAGATCTTCCAGTCTCTAAGGGATTTAGTGCGATTCTCACAGTGGTGGATCGATATACGAAGATGGCTCATTTCTTACCATGTACTAAAGAAATATCTAGTGAAGACACCGCCGAAATTGTCATGCGGGAAGTATGTCGGCATCATGGACTCCCTGATAATATCATCAGCGATCGTGGACCCCAGTTTGTGTCAAAATTCTGGAAGCACCTTTTTAAAATGCTGAAGGTCACTTGTAACCTCTCCTCCGGCTACCACCCACAAACCGACGGTCAAGCCGAACGAACAAATCAAACACTGGAGCAGTATCTGCGGTGCTTTCTCAACTATCATCAGAATGACTGGGCAGATATTCTTCCGTTCGCCGAATTTGCCTATAATAACGCTATCCACGCATCGACTAAAGTCACGCCATTCTACGCTTATACGGGATATCATCCCCGGTGGTGTGTCCTTGAAACCCCAGAAGTGTCCACAAATCCTTACGCGGAGGATCGTTTGGAGCGGTTACGCAAGATACAAGCGGATTTATCTACTCAACTCCAGCAAGCTCAACAATCACACAAGGACTACGCAGATCGTCATCGACTTCCATCCAGTTTTAACATTGGAGATCGGGTGTGGCTGCTACGACGACACATCAAGACTACTCGCCCATGTGAGAAGTTGGATTATCGACGATTAGGTCCTTTCCGTATTATCGGGAAGATTAATGATGTCGCTTTTCGTCTCGAGCTACCTCCGCAACTTCGGATACACCCGGTGTTTCATAGTTCTCTCCTCGAACCCTATCACGAGAGCACTATCCCAGGACGTACTATACAACCTCCACCTCCTATCGAGCTCGAAGATGGACCTGAGTATGAGGTCGCTGCCATCCTCGATTCCAAGATTGTTCGCAACAAGCTCTACTATCTAGTCGATTGGCTAGGATATAGTCCCAGCGAGCGTACTTGGGAACCGATCGAGAATGTGACCAATGCTCGTGCTCTTCTAGAAGACTTCCATCGACGATATCCCGAGAAACCGGGTCCTCAATCCAAAACGACTCGTGAAACTCGTCGTTTTAAAGGGGGGATAGTGTCATAACTAGACTCGAACCCATAACCTTTTGTTACACGGGTCGAGACTTTACCATTAGGTTATGAGTTGTAATTTGAAGGATATTATTTTCATTTAGGTTTTATTAGGAAATTGATGTATATTCCAGATTTCTCTGGAACATTCTAGAAACTTCAGGAGTATTCCTGAAGACACTATAAAAGGAGGCGCAAGGCATTAGTTCGAACCAAATCGGTTCAACGCCAGTCTTAAGCCTTCTAACTACTGTTGTATATCTTCCGTCATATAATACATATATCTTTCGCATCATCATTCTCTCTCTCTCTCTCTCTCTCTCTCTCTCTCTCTCTCTCTCTCTCTCTCTCTCTCACTCACTCATTCCTTCTCTCAAAGTTCGACACCTCTCATAGTACTAATCCTTCTCTGTCTTAGTACTATTCCCCAACAATAGTACTAATCCTTCTTTTAGTACTAATTCCTTCTCTGCCTTAATAGAGTTCCTGACATGGAGTTTCTTAGATACCTCATCCTCTTCGGATCGACTTAAGCCATTTGGAGGTATACTTATTGGTGCAATGTTAGGTATAATATCTATACGATGGTCTATATTACGTTTAGGAGGTAATCCATGTGGTGGTTCACTCAGAAAAACATCACGAAAATCATTTAAGATTTCATCGAGTTGTTGGTGTGAGCTGAAACAACATGGGTTGACATAGAGACATAGTTTATTGTTAACATTTTTTCATGTATAAACTATTTATGCCTCAGTTGAGCCTCGGGGAGCCGCCATGAAAAAATCAATATAGAGATCAGGGAAAAACATTCATTTGTCACCCCCATGGTTTTTAAAATACCTTTGTGTACCATAGTAACTTGATCTTGAACCTCGTCTAATACGTCTAGACAGGTATTGACGTGAGATGATATGTTTACATCATGACATGATGTTATGACTATTCGTCTGACCTTATCCTATTTCTAAGCCATAAATTATCATTCAATGGCTCATAATAACAACCCGATGACATTCACCCAAGCGGAAGGAATTCAAGGAAATCCTCCTAGGCCAATCCCCATTGAGTCATATTTTTTACAAATACAAAATTTCCTTAATTCTACTTTGCATGAGATTTTCGAACTTCGGCAATCTCATAGTGCTCTTGAGGCACCTGTCATTAGTATACAACATGATACTAATAGACCCGAGGAGCGTCAAGATGAACCATCGTTTGTCGTAAATCCATCTACGAGAGAATAATAGGAAAGAACCGAAGAAGCAATCTGCACATGGTTGGGCCAATGGGAGTCTCATTTTGAGCTCTATCCCAAGCCAGATACTACGAGGATTGCATATGTTGGTCGAGAACTAGGGGGTAAGGCGCCACCTGGTGGCTGGGCTCCGTAGTACGGGGAAATTGCTCGATACCTGGACAAACTTTGTCACTATTTTTTAAGGGTCAATTTTGAACCAAGGCAGCACAAGCTTTGATGAACCTCTCTAGTCGAAAATTTTCCTCGCTAGAAGACTATGTTCACCATGTTAGAACCCAAATCCAAAAATCAAGTCTTGAAGGGGACAAACAATTAGTTAATAGCTTGTTTTGTCAATGACATCCCCAATTCGGACTATCACTGGATAGTGCACGAGAAGGATTCAAAATCCTTTGAAGGGGCCGTTGAAATAGTTCTTCGTTATCAATGCACTTTGAAGGACCATAACAAACCCCAAGACCTCGAGACTAAGCAGTCACAATTTCCTAGGAAACACAAGACACCCAATAAATTCATGGATCGCGATTGTAAGAGACAAAATCCTTTTTGCGTGTTCTGCAAAAAGAGCAATGTCAAAAGCTCCAACGAAAAGAGCACGACAACAAAACCAAATTTGCAGACAATAAGGTCATATTCCTGATGTCCTTGAGGTCTATACACATCATTTAAGTAGTTGTAAATGTTCTTTCCCTCACTATGTATTGGAACCCAATGATTTACTACGTGTAAACGGGTATATCAATGGATCTCCCGTACAATTCTTATTTGATTCGGGAAGCTCACACAACTTTGTGAATGATTGTTTGCTTCATATATAGGGAATCCAACCCACCGTAAGCAGTGTTGTGCAAAGTCCCAGGAATAGTGTTACCGTTCTGGTTGGGTTGGGACTTTTGCTGACCAAGATGGGGGACAACCAGAATTGATTCCGGCCAAGTTTTCCTACCAACTAGAATCTAGCCGGTTCATATTTTTTGAACCGGCTATTTATATAGTTTATGTAAAAAATAAAGGTTAAAAAGAAAAGTTTTTATGTATTCTTCTTGTCTTTCCCCCTTTTTCTGTTTTACTTTCCCCCTCTTTTTGTTTTTCTCCCTCTCTATCGTTTGATTTCTTGCTCTCTACTCCCGAGTCCCTCCTTGTTGCTCGTTGATCCCTCCTCGTTGCTTGCTGCTCACTGCTCCCTCCTCGTTGCTTGTTCTTCCTTACTACTTCCTTGTTGTTCGCTAGCAATTGCTTGTTATTCGTTGCTCATTACTCGCTAACGCTCCTCACTACTCACTGTTCATTGCACATTGCCCACTGCTCGTTGCTTATTAGTATTTACTCACTGATTGTTGCTCCTTCCTCGTTGATTGCCGCTCGTCACTCAGTGATTGCCGCTCGTTGATTGCCACTCGTCACTCACCGATTGCCGCTCGCCACCTGTTGATTGTCGCTTGTCGCTCATCACTCATCATTCGTTACTCGTCGCTCACCACTCATTGATTCCCCCACGTTACTTGCCGCTCAAGAGGGATTGTTCATTGCTCATCACTCGCTGCTCTCTATTGCGGGGTGAGTGCACATTTTTAAGTATTAGGGTCTTGTACCTTCTCATTTCCTTGTTTATTTTCCTTCTAGATTGTATGTTTTTACTCTAGAATATTCATATTAATAAGTGTCGTCTTCATGTACGTAGTTTGATGACAATAAGACCTTAAGACCATTCATAAAATGTAACAATAATGAAGAGATTCCTTTTGCAATACATTGCAATGTAGGCTTTCAATAAAACATTCATGTATGACATTTTCAATTATCAAGTGATTTGATCACTTCTTAAACATCTCTTGAACATTGTAAGGCAACGATGTGGGAACATTGCAAAGTATGTGCATTGGAGAAGAGGGTTGAATCTTCACACTTCTTTTTAGTGGGTGAACATGAAGTTGTGAATATGTAAGGGAACTAGGTGTGGAAAGAGATTTGCGCTTCTTCATCATCATCATCAAGGGGTTACTATGATAAATAAATTAGACGAATCTGAAATACTATTTACTTATTACAATATAACTAGATGAATCGACAAATTTGAGATGAGAATCAACATGTCTTTCAAACACATGTAGTGGAGGATAGGTTGAAAATTGGGAGGGAATTATGCACAACAAATTATCTTAGCACAAAAAAAGCACACAAAGATAATGAGAATAGACAAGAATAAATCACAAGGAGGCATGTATATTTCATGATTACATTGCATTTGTATTGTCATCTTGTTTTAATATATACACCACTTTTGTAAAATGTGAAGTTGAGGGCTGATTTTGGTACCTAGTAGAGAATGCTACAACTTTGAAAAGGATCATTGAAAGTCTCTTATTTTATATTTTAAATGTGCATATTTTATAGCTAAAGAGGATTTGGCATTTAGAAAATTGGAAAGCCTCTTACGATTGTTAAGAGAATGTGGTGTGGAAGGCCTTCCACAAATGTATAACGATAATAATGCTTGTGCAAGCTTTACCTTGCACATTAGCAAGGCTCTTGAAGCCGAGATATATGATAGGGTGAGCACAAGTCCTTGGTTTCGCTTATGGTAGATGAAGCTATCGATGTAAGCGTAACCAAGAACTTGATCCTTTACGCCACATTTGTGGAAGGAAGGCAAGTAAGAACCTCTTATTTGGGGGTACTTGAAGTAGAGGATGGTACAACGAATGTAATAACAAAAAACATTTTAGCATTGTTAAAAAAGTGGAACCTAGACGTTAGAAAAATGATGGGATTTAGAAGTGATGGAGCATCTGTTATGGTAGGTATGTCTACAGGTGTTGCTACAAGATTGAAGTCATATAATCCATTTATGACTTCCTTACATTGTTGTGCACATCAAACAAACTTGTGTGTGCAAGAGGCTTCAAAGTACATTGAAGTCAAAGAGACATACAAGCAGTTAGATGCCCTTGTGAATCGGGTGGCTACACATTTCTCGAGGAGCTCAATGCGCCAAGGTGAATTAACTAAGATACAAGATGCATTAGAATACACACATTTGCATATTCTTGGGATTGTGAAGACACGATGGCTTAGTCGGCATGGTGCTATCATGAGGGTATGCGATGTGTATGAACCCTTTGATGAAGACTTTGCATCGCAAAGTGATGCGTACAATGTATTCTTAAGCTTAAGAAACTTCAAAGTAGTGTATATGCTTCATTTCCTTGTAGATGTACTTAAGATCATGTCTACGTTAAGTATGGAATTCCAAAAGGAATATGTGGATGTGACATGCATTTCGAGATTTGGTTATGATAGCCATTGGGGAGATAGAAGAACAATTTCTACATCATGTTATGATGGATCTCAATGGTTTTGAGAAGAATAGCTATAATTATCCAATTATTCCAAAATATGGTAGAGAAAAAGGAATGCTTTCAGTTTTACGAGATGCCATAAAAGGTAATATGTATAAAAGCATCCTCATGGATAGATGTATTGATGGTGAGGACTTAATTGAAGCCATACAATTCCAAACTTTGTTTCTAAGGCATTAATAGAGACAATAAGAAAAAGGCTTCAAGATCTGGCGACTCTTTCCGTGTTGAAAATGTTATCACCAATGAACATGTCTATGGATCTATAAGCATTTTAGCACAAAAAACTATGGGTCTTAATGAGTTGAAAACACTTGGAAATTTTTATGGCATTCAAAAATTGATAGATGGGAAAATGTTTTCTCCCATAATTGATCATGATAAACTGTATGATGAATATGCAATTTTCAAAAGGCACGCCACTACAGAATGGCTTGGAAGAGATTTCTTAGATGTTTGGGGTATGATAAATTGTAATGATGTGTGGAAAGAAAAGCTACCCGAACTTCTAATGCTTTCATTGATAAGATTAATTCAATGTTCTTCTACGGCAGCATGCGAGAGAGGCTTTAGTCGCCTAAATCTAATAAAAAATAAGTTTAGAAATAGGTTAAAAAGCAATGTGGTTGATGCATTGATACAAATCTCTATTGAAGGACTTGAACTAGACGAACATGAATTTAGTGCCAGCATTTTGTTGTGGCGAGAAAGCAAGGCATATCGTCATATTTTTACTCGAACTTCTCATGAGCATGATGATGTCATCGAGGACTTCATAGAAAATATAGATTGAAACTTTATAAATTTGATTGTTTTTGTTTTGGAACTTTCTATATATTATATCTAAATTTGATCTAATATGTTGTTAATGCTAGTTTACAAAGTTTTGAAAAGTGAAATTTGTTTAAAAAGTAATAAAAAAATGGCAAATATATATCTTTAGTTTTTGGGATCCAAAATTTTGTGATTGATTTGATTTGGTATTGCGCTAGATTGTTTTGGACACAAGTTTTTAAGAAGTTAGAAACTACATTGAGCCTGAGCTCCATGGATCATCCTCAATCTGATGGACAGACAGAACGAGTAAATCAAATTATTGAGGACATGTTTCGAGCATACGTTGGTGGAAAACCAACAAAATGGGAATGTTATCTCTCAATTTTGGAGTTTGCTTATAACAGCTCCAAGCATACGTCGACGGGATATAGTCCTTTTATGTTGATGTATGGTTTTCAGCCACGAGAAATCACATAATAAAAACTAGAGAAAAGTACTAGGATACCCTTGAAAGTTCGTCTATTTACTAGAATGCCCCTGGAAGTTCCAAATTTACCAAACTACCTTTATGTTCAAAAAATTACACTTTATAAAGTAATTATACACTCAAATCTTTGGTAAATAGGGCTAGTTCGGGTCCATTTCTTCCATCTTTGGTAAATAGGGCTTGTAGATTTGAGTGTATAATTACTTTATAAAGTGTAATTTTTTGGACATAGGGGTAGTTTGGTAAATTTGGAACTTCCAGGGGCATTCTGGTAAATAGATGAGCTTCCAGGGGTATCCTGGTACTTTTCCCTAAAAACTAATATATATACATATTTATGTTTATGACATGTATACAATTAAATACGTATACACGTGATTACAATATGCATATATTAAAAAACTTATAACATCACATAGCCAATGAATGATGTAATCGAGGCATATAGCCTCTACGCACACGAGACATCCAAAATAAAGGTGAACATAATACGTAATTGAGGTATTGACCTCTTATGAATACAACACAAATTGCATATCATTTACACAGAAATCAAGATATTGACCTCATACGCATATGTAACATATGTTTGTGAGCATACCACGCAATTGAGGTATTAACCTCGTACGCATATAACACAAATCACATATCAAATATATTTCAAATGAGGTATTGATCTCATACTCATATGTATACGTTTTATATAAACAATTATTATCACTACAACATAATTGAATCAATGAAAAAAATTATATATTGACTATACATGATTAGATTGAAAGAAGAAAGAATAGAAAGAAAATATATCAAGAAAGAGTTACCGAAGTTCCTTTGTTGATAGTTATCTGTATCAAGTTTGATCGCACATCGATCGATCACCATCCATCAAGAAGAAAACAAAAACAATCAACAAAAGAAACATTAGAATGAAAGCTCTAATACCAAGTGTTACAGCTAACTACTAATGTAAGCATATGATAAGGATAACATAGATAGAAAAATAAGAGAGGAGAGAGAAAGAAGGGTGTCTATCCACCCGACCAGTCCCGAGCGAAGGGATCGAGACAAACTTGAGCCTTGATCAGCGTCCCATACAATCGTCGTGGTGTCGAGTCATACCTCGTACTGGCGCGCTTGCTACAAGAGTTGGATCCACCACAAGGACAAAGTCTCGACGTCATAAAGAGATGATCAAATGAGGGTTGCTAGGCCTCATATTTCTAGCCTTAATGGGTTGTCCCAATCCCAAGGATTAAAAGTAATCCTTCCCTTCTTTACACTCACATTTAACCCTCACACTTTATCCACGTTCATAGAATACTATGGTAAAACTTACCACGGGATATTATATGGTCATGCTCGTAAGAATCAGAAGATTGATTCTTGCCCTCATCAGAGGGTCTTTCGGTGTCCTTCCATGGCTCTTGTCGAGGGCTCTTAAGGGTCGTGTAGGGCTGCACTTTCAAGACTTTTGAATTCGGCTTGTCGCACCCCCAGCTAATGAAGTCTTTGACCGACTCCTGTGTCGGTTGTGGGGATGTTGAGGTATGTGAAGGAACGAGGTCCTGCCATTCGACTTGGGCGAATTGCAAAGATTCTTACCCATATTAGACCATTTCTCTGCAAAGCCCGTTGGTGTTTCATTTGGGTGGGTGGTGCAGGGAGGGCTGGAGGTTTCCAGAGAGAGGTAGGAGTGGGGTGGGTAAAGCACAAACAAGTAGTGTGTTAAAGCAAGGATTAACTTCTTTCCTGCTTGCAAGGCCAAAAGACCATCGCAAGTACTTTCCCCTGTAATGGTCCGCCAATCGAGCATGCCGCCTATGTAGGCGGTGATGTTGATCTCTGCTTTCTTCATGGGCATACCATAGCTAGTGGCGTGCACACAGGTGATTTTGAGGAGAAATTTGGCAAGGTCGCCGAAGAACTCATTCGGTCCTCCCTACGTGCAATAGGCCTTTGCCGAAATTGAGAATTCCCCGAAATGTGCCTCGAGGAAATGTTGGGATGGGACCTCGATGTCATGGTGGCCGCCATGTATGAGGCCTAACACCGACCAAATCTTATCATTGGTGATGGTGTCGGGGTGTAGACGTATGTTGATTTCTTGGGCTTCTAGTTGAGGTGGTGCATATGCAACCTTGAGGTATCCACTCAAGCCATGCCTACTCAACCAGTTGTGAAACTCCATGAATACTTCAAGCGGCATGATTGTCTCGGGTGGTTGAGAGGAGGGAAGAGATTGGGTGCGTATCTGTAGAGAACGAGAAGGCGAAGAGCTTGGGGAGAAAGCGTGAAGGTTCTATGCTCCTATGCATGAATGAGTTATTGGCCTGTGTAGAACTCATTTTTGTAGATGATGTGTTTTCCAATGTGTGGCCTTCTGTTGCCCTAGATTCAGAATCTTGCCTGCCATGACCAGGTTTTCATGCCACGCGTCGAGAACGGTTTGTACTTGCTTTTCTCGCTCTGTGTGCATGCGCTTTAAATAACACTTTGTGGGCGTTTTTTCTTTTTTCTTTTTTTTTCATTAGGCACTCCTAATATACACTTAATATACACACTCAGGTAGGTGGGGTAGTTACCATAATATTGCTCAGCCACAACCGAGTCTTGAATCACTTCGATAAGAGTGCAACACAAGAATGAGAATAGACATACACACAAAAGAGAGTACATAGGATGTTTATGTGGAAAACCCTAAATGGGAAAAACCACGGGAGCCCATAGACTCCAACTATCACTATATGAGAAAGGTACAATCAGAAACTCGGAGGCAACTACCTCGAGCTCTATATCTTCGCCAGTTGGCGGTTACAATAGAGTATTTCTCTGTATCTCACACTCTCTCTCTCTGTCGCTCTCTCTGTACAACAATATGACAACAACAACTATACAAAGTGATTGCCCTAAGTCATATTTATACTTATATGAACTTAGGGCTATTCACAAATATAGCCTCAATAGGCTTACTCAAAACATATTTACAAATATGTCTTCTCTTCCAGTTCTCACTAGGTCTCCTCCGGTTTCCAGATCTCTTCTGGTTCTCACCGGGTCCTCTTCATTCTTCACCAGATCCCATCCGGAGGGACCGATTTCCCAACAATCTCCCCCTTCACTCTGGCATGGGATGTCTTGTCAACCCGATACGATTTCGGCACACGTCTAGCTTGTCGGTTGTTAGGACCTTGGTCAGCATGTCTGCCCCTTCTCCTCCGTGTGGATCTTCATCAGCACAAAATCTTGATCTTCTACTCTCTCCCGGATCCAGTGGTACCTCCGTTGGATATGTTTCATCTGGGAATGGTAGGCCGTGTTCTCTGCAAGGTGGATGGAACTTTGACTATTGTAGTAGAGCCAGTATTCCTCTTGTTGGATTACTAGCTCTCTGATGAAGCCCTTCATCCAGATTATCTCCTTACTGGCATTTACAGTTGCCATGTAGTCTGCCTCCGTGCTTGACAACGCAACCATCTTCTGCATCCTCGATTACCACGAAACAGCTCCCCCTGCATAATTCATGACATATCCGAATGTAGACCGGTTGTTATCTGCATCAGTTGACATATCCGAATCCGTCAATCCGTCAAGTTGGGGATTACCGGAGCAGAACCGGAGGCACATACTCAAGATGCCTTTCAGATACCTGAGTAACCACTTGACCGTGTTCCAATGCTCTTGTCCGGGATGGCTCATGAACCGGCTTACCACTCCGACTACATAGGGCCAATCGGAGATCCTTGTGGTGGGACACTTGTATGGGGCATACGGACGGAAGCCATCCTCGGCAAAGGTGGACACCATCACAGACATGAGGGAAGAATGTAAATCGCAAACAGAGGTGAGGCAATTTCTTGGTGCCTATGCATTCTACCACATCTAGATCCCGCACTATGCTCACCTAATAGAGCCCTTGTATGGGCTACTCAAGAAGGGGCGGAAGTTCAAGTGGGAGGAAGAGCACACAGAGGCAATGAAGAGGCTCAAAGGAATGTTGGTAGCGGCACCAGCTTTACGAAAAGCCGTATACAAGGAAGGGGTGCCCGTCTATGTGATGGTAGATACGAGTTCAACAGGGATCGGATGGGTCATTAACCAAGAAGGAGAGGATGGTACACGCTACGCCATCCGGTTCGGAGCCAAGGTCTTAAGCGAGCGACAACAAGGATACGCCCAAGTAAAACGTGAGCTTTGGGGTATTGTGTCCGCAATGAAGGCGGATAAAGATTACCTAATCGGGTCAGAGGTGGTAATAGAGACGGATTGCCTTCCAATCCTAGGGATGGTTTCAGGATGTGCAACACCTGTCCTAGCTATGTTAAGGTGGATTGCTTACATCAAATCAATGAACCCGGAGATTCACCACATTTCAGTGAAGAACAATGCCATGGCAGATATGCTATCGAGGGCAAGATTCGAGGGCGAAAGCAACATGGTGTCTAAAGATGAGGATGTCACTCTTAACTTCTTTAAGACGGCCCAAGCATCTATAGATGATTGAGATGTGCAAATACTCCACGCCTTCAACGAAAGTGAATACGAAGGGGAGTGGCTACACATTGGCAAGTTCTTAAGCTCAATGACAGTGGATAGTTCATGGTCGAAGGAGGAAGCACAAAGAGTCCGAAAGAAAGCGTACAAGTACTTCCTACGAGGAGAATTCCTCTAGAGGCACCCGAAGAGAAGGACGGGGACGCCACAATGAGTGGTCATAAAGAAAGAGGACCAAACAACATTGGTGTCTCAGTTCCACGAGAGTCCTTGGGCGGGCCATAGAGGAACGTGAGCAACATTCGAGAAGTTAAAGGAGAAGTATTGGCGGCCGGGAATGTACAAGGATATCACCCATTTCGTGGGGACGTGTGAAAGTTGCCAGATACACTCAAACATACGCCATAGGGACGAGTTGCACCCGACCTACCCACTCACCATACACTTCAAATGGATGGTGGATTTGGTTTCGATGCCGATGGGAGTGGGCCAAATGAAATATTTGGTGCTAGCAAGAGAAGACCTAACAAACCAAGTAGCAGGGCGAGCCTTAGCAAATTAGACTACGGCGGGGGTGTGTAAATTCTTACTCGAGGATGTCATTTGCTAGTACAGATGTGTGGGAAAGATAGTGACCGACAGAGGAGAGTTAAACGGTCACGAAGCTACAAAGCTCTTTGAACGACTTGGAGTGAAGCTCTCTCTCATGACCGCTTATAACCCTGAGGCTAATGGAAAGATAGAACGCGGACACATGCCTATCGTAAAAGCCATTGTAACAACTTGCGATGGGCGAGTCAGGAATTGGCCTCGGTTACTATCTTATGCCTTGTGGACCGGCAGAACAACTCATAGCTCAGTTACAGGTTTCATGCCAGCTGAACTCATGCACGGACAAAAGCCGGTGATGCCCATTGAAGACACAATCACGTCATGGGTAGCGATGCTGTGGGAAAATGAGATGAGTCGAGAAGAGCTTCTAGCAACAAGGATAAGACAACTTGAGAGAAGACCCGAAGACTTGGAGTTGGCAAAGGAGAGGTTAGAAGCGGCTAGGTTAAGTAACAAAGCCTCGTTCAACAAGACGCACCCGACTACGCCCTCGGAAGATTGAAGAAGGAGACTAGGTGATTGTATATGATAGTAGTCTCGACAATCAACATAGCTCGATGCGCAAATTCGCAAAGCGATGGTTCGGGCCGTATGTGATAACGAGTGCAAATGATAATGCTACCTACCACCTCACTGAACTCGATGGGACTAAGCTGGCAGTACCAATAGCAAGGAAGCGGGTCAAAATCATCAAAAAGCGACACGATGGGGAGCCAAACCTCGATGACCTTGACGAAGATAAAGGTGAGCAAACAACGAGCCACGGGGTCAATGAGGAGGAGATGAACTATTAACCACCCTCAGCCCGCCATTCTTGGCACATACCAGAGGATGTGTGGTTTGGTGGGGTGGATGTCATGATGTGGCGTGCTCGAGAGTGGGAAAAACCGGCAAAATGGGGGTCAAAATGTGCATGTGCAATGTGTGTGCACACAAAGGCGATTAATTGTGCATATGCAAAATAAAAGGGAAAGGAAAGGGTGAAAAGGATATATAGAAGCTCGTGCAAAAAGTAAGAGAGAGGAGAGATAAAAGGTAGAGGGGAGATAGGCTATGAATTTGTAGAGGTAGAATTATATATTATATAAAACAGAGTTAATGGGGGGCTCATTGAAGAGGACGTTTTGGGGAGGAGGAGACTATCGCCATTTTTCCTTCGGAGATCTTCATCTTCTTCTTCACCATTTCTTTTCATCTCTTACCCATTCATCCACTCATCGCCATGTGCTCGTCTTCTTTGCGTCGGCACTCGAAGTGCTCGTGAGCCCAAGTTTTTCCTTCAGAGCTCTTCATCTTCTTCTTCACCATTTCTTTTCATCTCTTACCCATTCATCCACTCATCGCCATGTGCTCGTCTTCTTTGCATCGCCATGTGCTCGTCTTCTTTGCTTGTGAGCCCAAGTTTCGTTCATTCAACGTTGCTTCGCCCCATTCGTCGTTGCGAGCCTATGTGTTCATTGTTCGGGTGGTTGTGGTTCTTGGGGTTGGCATTTTGGTGGTGCTCGCGTGTTCATCTTCGCCGTGGTCGGTTTTGCTCTTGTCTCTAAGGGAATTTAGTATTTATGTTTTGATTGAGCTTGTGGTTGGCTAGAAGTTGCCTTTGTAATCAAACCCTATTTTGTAAAGGGTTTTCTAGCGTGGGAATCGAACACATATTTATTTCTTTAGCCGATATCATTCGTGTTTCTTTCTTTCTTCTTTGTCCGTGTCTTCCTTGTACGTTCGGTCATCTTGTGACGAGGGAGCGTTTCGGGCATGCCCATGCACCTCTCCTCCTCATAAAGACGTACGGGCTGTCGTGTTTGTGTTATCATCCCCTTGTGCGTTCATCTTGCGTATTCATCTTTGCTTGTACCCGTTTGATCACTTGGCTCGTGCGGCGATCTCAAAAGGTCGACGAGTCGTGATCAACGAATGCCTCCTCGGTTTTTGTGAATATTGGTGATGAAATGCATGAACCACATCTGACGCATTCTCCAAGTGTTGGGATAGTTCCCAACTTGCCTCTAAAATGGGATACCCTTTCCATAGGACTAAGTACTGAAGTTGTTGTTGATGCCAACGAGAGTCGAGAATCTTGTCCACCTCATACTCCTCACCCGTGGAAAGCTCAATTGGAGGTGGAGGTGGAGAGTGTCTTCCAGGAATAGTGGATGGATGATAAGGTTCGAGAAGAGAGGCATGGAAGACATTATGAATCCGGAAATGTTACGGAATCATAATTCAATTCTTGTTCTCTTGACTACTTTCTCTCTCTCTTTCTTATTATCTTGTCTATGATCTCTCTCTCACTCTCTTAGTATTGAGCCTCGTCTACTTGTCCGTGATAGTTTGTTCACCTTGACTAAGGCCACGGTGGACCCATGTATTTATACATGTTTATGGGCTCTAAATGTAGCCCAATGCAAAGACTCATTTTCATGCACAAGCATCTAGAATGTTCTAGCTTCTGGAGCTTTCTGGAGCTTTCTGGAAGCATCTAAAATCCTACATGTAGAATTGATCATCTACAATCATCTAGTAAGGTAACATGATTATGTATTGGATGTATTGGTTAAAACATATGGATTAAATATAGTAGGTCAAGAGTTTGAATCATGACATGATTGTTGTCATGTCCATGACATTCGGAGCATGTGGGTGCGTCAATGAGTACGCACGCCGACAGCAAGATGATGTACGCGGAGGAAGATAGGCCCCGTGGTCATGGCAAACGAGGCGAGTCGGGGCGCAATGGAGGCAGCCGACAGGAGCTAGATGGAAGGCATGGTTGTAATGCCAATGGTAGTTCCAGACCCTCCGAAGCAGAGGGAGTTGAAGCAGAGCCGGAAACCGGCAAGGAAAGCCTACCGCGGAATGCTAGTAATGTGGCAAGAAAGGCCACAGGGAGAGGGAGAGCGAGTGTTGGAAGAAACGCGCCGATTCGGAGAAAACCGCATCCGGCTCCGGCCGGACTGAACAAGGAAATTGGCAGTGATCGCACTACGCCGAGGGCTCTAAAGAAGCCGAAAATGGATCGGGCCCAAGCTTCGAAATGAAGCACAAAGTCAATTCAAGGTGTGGTATGTTGACTCCAGAGCATCACATCATATGATGAGGAATGATTCTCGTACTTTCGATAGAAACCGGAAAAACAGGGAGTGGTTGAAACTTCGGAGACGACACTCCGCATACACCATTGAACATGTCGGTGAAGTTCCCCACAGCCACGTCTGGCAAAAAGAGAAACTCATGAATGTGCGACACGTACTGACAATAACAAAGAACCCGGTGTCGGTCGGACAGATCGTCGACCAGGCAATGCAAGTTCAGTTCATGCATCTTGGTTGTTACATCAAAGAGGAGGGCAAAGTCATTGCGCAAGGGCACTAAGAAGGGAGGATGTTCATCCTGAATACCAATGAAGTCGAGATCGCGTTGTTCGCGAAAGGATAGAAGGTCGAGACGGACATCGACCTATGGCACAAGCGGTTCGGCCATGTTAACTTCTCGTGGCTTCGTGAAATGTAGACGAAGAACATCATTTTCGAATTGCTGAAATTTAGTGGCCAAAATGGCCTCTGTGAAGCTTGCCAGCTCAGGAAGCAGCACCGACTTTCATTTCCCAACGAGCATAATTGGAGTCGAAATCCGCTCGATGTGATCCATTCGGATATATGGGGACCGGCACAGAACATGAGCATCAGAGAAAGCCGTTACTTCGTAACCTTCATCAATGACTTCACTCAACACACTTAGGCATGCTTGATAGCGAAAAGAACGAAGTATTCGCGTGTTTCCTGAAGGTGAAGAGCCTTGCAGAAAGGGAAACTGGGAGACAGATCAAGTGCCTAAGGTCCGATGGCAGAAAGGAGTACTTCTCCAACCAATTTTCAAGTTATCTACAAAATGAGAGAATTCGACGTGAATTCTCATGTAGATACATGCCGTAGCAGAATGGCGTGGCCGAGAGGAAGAATCGGACGATAGAAGAGATGGCAAGGACGATGCTTGAAGAGAAGCATCTGCCGAAGTTCTATTGGGCCGAAGTGGTCAAAACAGTCGTCTACCTCCCGAATTGGGCATCTGTCATTGGAGGAGTGTCACCACATGAGTTGTACTTCAAGAAGAAGCCACACTTGGCACACTTGAGGGTCTTCGGTAGCATCACATATGTGCATGTGCCGAAGGAAAAACGGAGGAAGCTAGACGCCAAAGCCGAGACGTGTATCTTGGTTGGCTACTCGGATGAATAGACGGGTTATAAGTGTTATAACCCCCGAACCAAACAATCACGCGTAAGTCGTGATATTGTGTTCGACAAGACCGCATCTTGGTACTTGCCTTCGCCTCCAACCCCTGATGACTCCATCTCGATCTCTAACAAAGAGGTCAGTGAGGCTAAAATGCCTCAGGCCAAAGGAGACATCGGAGCTCTTGAAGAAAGTCCAATTTCATTCAGGATAAGTGGGCCGAATGAGCAACTGAATCGGCATGACCAATCAAACGCAGAGCCGGCGAGTAGTGGAGACTCGGCCATGCACTCTCCGCGCAAGAAGCCGAGGAGACGGTTTATGCGCAAAGAGAAGGGAAAGAATAAGATGACGGAGTACGGTACTGATAAAGACGAGTCAGATCGAAGCGAATCCTACTCCGAGAAGAACGAGGACAGACCTTCAGAAACGAAATCCACGTCAGCCAAGAGGGCCTCAAAATCGGCTAGTGAGCAATTACACCAATCTACCCGCCAGAAGAACCCCGTGGTGTGGTTCGGATACAACGAGTACATGGGGCATCATTATACGTACATGATGCAAGTGGCGAAAGTGCGTGAGCCGGAGAGCTACGCAGAAGCAGCGAAGGATGCAAATTGGCGTGCCACAATGGAGGAAGAGATGCACGCATTAGCGGAAAATGAAACCTGGGACCTGACGGGAACCCAACGCCCCTTATGCACAAAGCTCGGCCGCAACCGAGATTCTTTTCATACACACAAAACAGGAAACGAAATGCACGCGACACAAAGGAGAGAAAAGGGTACACATAATGTTTACGTGGAAAACCCCAAACTAGGGGAAAAAACCACGGCAGCCCACAGGCTGCAAACTGTCACTATGTAGGAATATACAACAGTGAGTTCACTGAGGCACCGACCTCATGCTCACAAATCTTCGCCACAGGCGGCGGTTACAATAGAGGCAACGACCTCGTCTCTCTCTCTCTCTCTGTACAGTTACGCACTCTCTCTTCTTCTTGCACCAACAAGGAAGAATGACAACTACAACAACAGTTACTAAAAGTTTGCCCTAAGTCATATTTATACTAATATGACTTTTCGGCTATTTACAAATATAGCCACAATGGGCTCTCAGAAACATATTTACGAATATGTCTCTTCCTCCGGTTCATACCGGGTCTGCACCATCCGGCTCTCCGTAACCGGGTACTCCTCATCCGGTCTTCACCGGGTCTGTATCATCCGGCTCTCCGTGGCCGAGTACTCCTCATCCGGTTCATACCGGGTTTGCACCATCCGGCTCTCCATAACCGGGTACTCCTCATCCCGTCTTCACCGGGTCTGTATCATCCGGCTCTCCGTAACCGGGTACTCCTCATCCGGTCTTCACCGGGTCTGTATCATCCGGCTCTCCGTGGCCGGGTACTCCTCATCCGGAGGGACCTGTCTCCCAACAAACTCCCCCTTCACTCCGGCATGGGGTGTCTTACCAACCCAATCCTCTTCCGGCATGCGTTCAGCTTGTCGGTTGTCAACACTTTGGTCAGCATATCTGACCCGTTCTCAGTCGTGTGGATCTTCGTCAGTGCAAACTCCTGGTCATCTACTCTTTCCCAGATCCAGTGATACCTCCGCTGGATATGCTTCGTCCGGGAGTGGTAGGCCTCATTCTTAGCAAGGTGGATGGCACTTTGACTGTCGCAATAGAGTCGGTATTCCTCTTGTCGGATACCGAGCTCTCCAATGAAGTCCTTCATCCATAATATTTCCTTGCCGGCTTCCACAGCCGCCATGTACTCCGCCTCTGTGGTTGACAATGCAACCGTCTTCTGCAGCCTCAACTACCACGAAACAGCTCCCCCTTCATATGTCATTACATACCCGGATGTAGACTGGCTTGTATCCACATCAGTCGACATGTCCGAATCGGTGAAACCGTCCAGTTGAGGTTATCCGGAGTGCTAACCGGTCTCTTGCCGATTGGGTCTGCTCATCGTAGAGTCTATCCTTACCGGTCGACTCGGAGTTCATTATCTTCTTCTACGACTCCCAGTCTGCGAGCATCTTGTCCTCCATGAAGATAATATCTCGACTCCGGAATACCTTCTTGTCGACCGGGTCCCACACTCGGTAGCCGAACTCATCGTCACCATAACCGAGGAATATGCATGGTCGGGTCTTTGGATCTAGCTTTCCTCTCCGGTCCTTAGCTACATGCACGTACGCGAGACACCCGAACACCTTCAAATGCCGGTAGGATACTTCCTTACCGGTCCATACTCTCTGTGGCGTGTCTCCGTCCAAGGGTACTAAGGGTGATCTGTTTATCACATATGTCGCCGTCGACAGTGCCTCAGCCCAAAACTTCTTGGGTAGTTTTGCATGCGCTAGCATACTTCGGACCCTCTCCATTATGGTCCGGTTCATCCTCTCGGCCAGTCCGTTTAGTTCCGGCGTCTTCAGCACGGTAAATTCGAGCCAGATTCCCTTTGAGCGGCAGTACTCCTCGAACTGCCCCCGGTACTCTCCTCCGTTATCTGCTCGAACCGTCTTCAGCTTCCGGCCGGTTTTTCTTTCCACTCTCGCTAGCTCTTTGAAGGCGGATAATACTTGGTCCTTCGTCTTCAGTGGTGTGGCCCACAGCTTCCGGCTGTGGTCATCTATGAACGTCACGAAGTACTGCGCTCCGGCATGTGACTTCGTGTCTACCTGACACACATCCGTATGCACCAACTCCAGTGGTGCATTACGTCTCATCGGTGGCCTTTGTTGTATGCCTGGCTGGACTAGCCTCAACACAGGTGTCTATCCGACACTTCTCCAAAGGGGTGGTAAGGATTGGATGCTAGGTTACACGCGTAAGATGATTACACTAAGCACAGACGATAAAACAATACAAAGAAAAAGATAAACACGCAATAAGTATAATTGTATTACTTCCGTCAAGCATTTACAAATCATCGGATCCTTTTATAGGCATCCGGCAAGGTTACAATCGGTGCGCTTAGGCAACCGGCATCCGAATCAGTCCGGATCCGGATCGGTACAACTGTACCGGATACGTCCCTCCGAATAATAAATATACTATTATTTACTTCCTTTTATCCGATCCGACTCCGGCTTCCCACTTGTCCTTGCTCTTCTGATCGGCCAACACATGGCACGCCCGTGGGAAAGTGCCTTGCACTTCGAACCCATTCCCGGCCTCAGTCTTCCTCCAAAATATCGAGCAAACTCCGCTCGAAGGTGTCAAGTGGTGCCTCTTCCTCCAATTCCTGTTCCTTGCCTGCCTGGTCTCCGACCTCCGGTTGGGTTGGCTGTTCCGTAAAAATTTGTTGCTCCGGCTCTGCTTGATTCTGTGGTGCCGGTGCTTCCACACCGCTCCGTCCGGGTTCTTCCTGTTCTTCCTCCGTTCCAGGCTCTGTTCTGTTACCAGTGTCGCTTTCTCTGGTCTCGACTGGTCAGTTCGGTGCGCCTTCTTCCTCTGCTCCAATGTTTTCCGATCTCAGCTCTTCTTCTTCCCCGGCATCGGTCTGCACCTGCTCTTCTTGATTTTCTTGGACCGGAAGTTCTTCTTCGGGTATTCCTTGTCGGGGTTGTTCGGTGTCGATTGGTTCAGCTTCAGCCGGTCGCTCTCCCTCACTTATAGTGATTGGCGTCATTCTTCCCTCGGCTTCCTGTCGTAACCGGTCCTGCTCGTATTTCTCCAACTCCAACTGAGTTGCGAGCTGCCCGTCATCCAACCTCTCTACCAACCCTCAGATTTCTTTGAGATGTTCTTCCGCTAAAGCGTAGAAATCCTCCGAAAATTCTTCCCGAATGGCGACGATACTTTCTTCATCCATCTTGTAGAACTTCTCACCGGTCTTCCTCCGATTCTCGGCATCAGCTCGGAGTGTCTGCTCGGCTGCCTGTTGTGACCACTCCTTCCATAGCTTTTCCATACTTTCGTTGATGCTTGCTTGAGCTCGGGTACTCCAACATGACATGATGAGCTTGATCCGGTCAACCCCCGCTTTAGCATGCGGATAAGCTTCTTGCTTTTCCTTCCTTGCCCATTTTATAATGTCGGCCATTATCTGAGCCTGGGCTTCGTAATCCGCTCTCTGCTTTTCATAGGCACTTTGCAGTTTGTTGAGCGTGAAGGTCGATCTTTCCTTTTCTTCATTCCGGATCTTGGTCAGATCCAGCTTTTCCCGCCTTAGCGCCTCTAATTCCTTCCTTCTCTCCGTCGCTTGGGTTATTTCCGCCGACAATGCTTCCTTTTTGGCACTGACTTCATCCATTGTCTTAGCCAAGTCCAATCGGGTCTCTTTGAGCTGTTCTTTCAGCTTCTCTATTTGTCGGTCGTAGTCTGCTGCCCGTTTCTTGTTGTCCGACTCGGCCTGCTCGTGATTTCGGTAGAGTCGATCGAAGTCCTCCGTCTTCTGCTTCAGGCGTCGGCTCACCTGAGCTCTTAACCGGTCGTCCCGGTCCTTCTGTTGTCGGAGTTCTTCCTACAGTCGCTCTATCTCCTGCTCGGCCTGTCGACGCAGTCGGTCCTTCTCCTTTTGCAGCTTTTCTTTTTCTTCTTGCAGTCGGTCATTAGTGGCTCGGCCATTCCGGAGGCCTTCCTCCATTCTTCGTCTGTCGTCCTCCACCGCTTTCCGCTGCTTCCTTTCTTTTTCCCTTAATGCCTCCTGAGCTTTTAACTCCTCTCGCAAGGTTTCTATTATTTTTTCAGTCTTAGGGCCGGTTTGCAAGGCTACCGGTTCCGGTTCCAGTTCTGGTTGCTTCCTTGTTGTCCCGACCGGCTCGGTGACAACTTGTGCTTGTTGAATTCTTTCCCTCTTGTGCAACAGCTCCCCTTGCAACTCCTGGATCTGTGTTCGGAGCGCGACCAACTCCTAGGTTGTTGTATGCGTCAGGTGTTGCCTACGCATTTCTTCTTCCTCTAACTGGTCCGCTACTCCCGACACCTGCTCCGAAAGCCATCTCAGCCATTGTGGCTTTGTGCTTCCTGTGTCGGAGTAGCATTGCTCACTTCTACTTCTTAACTCAGGCTGTTTTTCCGGCCTTTTCTCTGGCTCCGGTGCTTGTTCATTCCTCTTCTCCGGAATGACCGATTCTCTGGAGTCCGGCAAAACCGGTTCCGGTATTGCTTCCCTCGGTGCGGGTTCCGGTACTGCTTCCGCCCTGGCTACTAGAGGTGGTCCTTGCGCCCTTTGCTGAGTTCTGTCAACTGGTGGAGCCGGTCCTCTCGCCCGTCTCTCCCGACCTTGTCTTGCTGGGAGTCTTACCAGTGGTTCGGATGAGTCTTCTTCCGTCTCAGCTTCCTCCTCCGGTGCGGCTACTAGACGGACCTTTTGTATAAAGTCCTCCGGTTCCGGTTCCGGTTCCGGTTCCGGTTCCGGCCGTCGCAGCGTTATATTGATTGGTTTGAGCACTACCGGTTCTTCCTCGGCCGGTTCCTTGTTGGTCTTCCTCGCCGGTTTTTCCTTTGTTGCCGGTTCTTGTTGCTGTCGGGATGGTCCTTCCTCCTGCTGTTCTGCTTCTTCCTGGGTCCATCCGGGGGTGTGTTTCTCCAGGATCTGTGGGTGCTTTGTGACCTTTTTCGGCGTCGTCTCCTGCTGACCTCTTTTCTTTTGTTTGATGGGGAGCACCGGTGGGACTAACACCGTTAGCCATTGTGCTATCCCGGCCCATGGCTTTTTTCCTTCCACAAGGTTCTTGATGGCCTCCTTCAATCCTTCGGTTATGAAATGGAGCCAGTCCACTTGTAATCCTTCGTACGTTGCAATTACGAATGTTGCCCGGTACCTGGCTATGGCCGGGGGACGAGAATTCACGAATCCGTACTCCATAAGGCGCGGGCCACTTCTCCGAACAGCAGGTTCTCTCCGCCCTGTGTTCGGTACGCCTTGCTGCTGATGGAATACTCACCGAAATATTCGAACAGGATTTGACTTGAAGGGTTTTCGATCGTTTGAAGTCCTCCTGCTTTTATCCCCGTGAGCGCCTGCACCGCTCCTTCCGTGACTTCTGATAAATCAATCGATGTTGCCGCCTGCTCCGGTTCTGCGTGTGGTGGAGCGTCGGCGATCCGCAGCAATCCTTCTAACCCGTTCTCTATCATCCATTGGCGTGCCTCTTCCGACAGTGCCATTGGTTCGGATTCTTCTTCTGATGTCTGTTGTTCGGGATCGGGATGTGTGTGCTCTGTGCGTCGGATCGCTCTTCTATGCTTCTGCGCCTGTGTGTAGGAAAATTCATAAAAAGTAAGTCGTTCGCAGGCCTGTGTCTTATATAGTGGCTTTTGCCTCGAGCCGCCCTTTTTCGGTTCCCGCGCATGTCTATCTCCCGCCATAATTAGCATGTCCTTTCTTGGTTGCCGCGTGTGCATATCTCCTGTCATCATTAGCAATTCTTCTCTTGATTGCCGCACGTGCATAATACCTCGTACGTCGGTGCCCACGTTCTATGCTTTAAATAGCAAGTACGCGCACGTCCTCCTTTACTTCATGGCGCCTCTTCATTGAATGGTGGCGCTCCCACCTCTTATGATCTCCCCATCATCATTACTTTGATTTTTTTTTATTTTTTTTTTTGTTGTTTGGACCACGTCATTTTCCGGTCCCACCCGATTTGTTCGGGTCGGTTCGCGCTGATACCGGAATCTCCTTCTGTCGGTTTTCCGGGATAGTCTTTGTCGGTATCGGTGTCGGTTCTTCCTCGGTCCGGATTTCTGCAGCAGCGTCTGTCGGTGTCGGTTCCTCATCGTGCCGGATTTCCGGGTCTTGCTTGAACGGGTTGGCTGGCATATGTCCCTTATACGGCTTTAGCCGAAACCCATTTGCCCACTTACCGATGACTTCTCCAGACAACGTGCCAAGCTGATACGACCCATTGTACTCCTTGGTGATCTAGAACGGTCCGGTCCACCGAAACCGCAACTTTCCCGGCATGTTCCCCATCCGTGTCTGGAACAGTAGCACCGGTTTTCCGACTTCGAACTCCTTTTCATTGCCACGCCGGTGTCGGTCCACGAAAGCTTTTCTCCTCCTTTGCTCCAGTTCGAGTTGTAGTAAGCTGGCTATTCGGTTTTCTTCTAATTCCAACAACGTCGCCAGCCGGATTCGTTCGGACTCCTTCTCACTTAGGCGCTCCTTTACCTGGATCCGTAAGTTGGGGATCTGGAACTCTACCGGCATGACCACTTCTAAGCCGAATGCTAGTCGGAACGGGGTTGTCCGGATGTTGGTTTTGTATGTTGTTCAGTACGCCCATAGCGCGCTCTGCAATTTCGTATCCCAGTCGGTCCGGTTCTCGTTGACGATGTTTTGTAGGATGTTCTGCAGAGTTTTGTTCGTTGATTCCGCCAGTCCATTGGCTTGAGGGTAGTAGGGAGTACTCCTTTTATGTACCACCGCGTAAAATGACGTCAGGCTTTCTACTGCCTGCCCGAGAAAGTGTCCTCCTTGGTCACTTATAAGCTCGATCGGGCATCCATACCGGCACCATATGCACTCGTACAGGAACTTTGCCGTGGAAGCGGCCGTGTTGTCCCGTAAGGCCTTCGCTTCCACCCATTTGGTGCAATAGTCGGTCGCCACTATGACATACCGATTTCCGGTTCGCATTACCGATGGCTTGAAGGGACCGACAAAGTCCAAACCCCACTTTTGAAATGGTTCCAATGGCAAGACCGGGTGGTGTGGCATCCGGGCCTGCTCTGTGGGTTGGCCCAGTCGTTAACACAAATCGCATTCTCTGCTATACTTCAAAGCATCTTTTAGGGTGGTGGGCCACCACAGTCCGCTCTGCCATATTTTCCGAGCGATTGCGTCGCCGGCATAATGCCCACCGGCAATTCCACAATGGGCTTCCCTGAGGATTAGATCCTTCTCATCGTTCCGCACTACTCGTCTCCAGATGCCATCTGCCCCCTTGTGATAGAGGGTGTCTCCAACCAAGCAGAAATGTCTGCTTCTTACTGCTACCCTTTTCCTTTCATCGCGGTCCATGTTCTTCGGGGGTACTCCGGTGCTCAGGAACTAATGCATCTCGGTTAGCCACTTGTCTTCATCGGCTACCGTTGCATCCGTTGCCGGTTCCGTCGTGATCCGGAACAACTCGGCGTCGGGGAACTCATCCTGTACGCCGTCCCCTGCTTCTCCGGATTCGAGACTGCTTAGGTGGTCCGCTACCGCATGCTGCACCCCGGGTCGCTGGAAAATGTCGAATTCAAATTCCTGTAACAGCAGTGTCCATCGTGCAATTTTTCCCGTCAGGGATGCCTTCGAGACCAGGTAGAGTAATGCCGAATGGTCGACATGGAAGGAAAACTTCCTTCCGAGCAGATAGTGCCTGTACTTTGTGACACTATACACCATTCCTAATGCCTCTCGTTCCGTCGTAGAGTAGTTCCGTTCGGCTTTTGAGAGTTTCCAGCTTGCGTAGTACACCGGCCGGTACCATTTCGGCTCCGTGAGTTGCATCAGAATGTTGCCAATTGCTACGTCTGACGCGTCGACGAAGACGTGAAAGCTTTTACTCCAATCCGGCGGTTGCACCACCGGAGCTTGCGACAGCATAACCTTCAGCGCTTGGTAGGCTTTCTCCTCCGTCTCCACCCATAGGAAGGGTACCCTGTGTACGGCGGCATGCAATGGTGTAGCGAAGTCTGCGAGGTGTCGTATCATCCGGCTATGCCACCTTATTTGGCCCAGGAACCGACTTAAAGCCTTTGCGTTATTTGGTGCCAGTGCCTCGAGAATCGCCTTTACTTTATCCGGATCTACCGCGATTCCTTCCTTACTCACCATGTGCCCTAGCAAATTGCCACTTGCCACTCCAAACACGCACTTGGCCGGGTTCAGACTCAACCGGTACTCGCGGCACTTCTCTAAGCACAGCCGGAGGTGATCGAGATGCTCTCCGTGCCGGCTGTAGACCGCGAAATCGTCAAGGAAGACCTGCATAAAACCGGGGATATATTCCCCGAAAATTTCCATTATTATCCTTTGAAAGGTCGTTGGGGCCGTCTTTAGTCCGAACATCATCACGACCGCGACGAACACTCCCCATTCCGTAACGAACGTTGTCTTCTCCTGGTCGGCCGGGTTCATTCGTATTTGGTTGTAACCGCTAAATCCATCCAGAAAGCTGTAAACTTCGTGGCCGGCTACCGCATCTAACACGCCGTCCGTAAATGGTAGTGGAAATGCATCGGTCACCGTTGCGGCATTTAGTTTCCGGTAGTCCACACATACCCAGATTTTGCCGTTCTTTTTCGGGACCACCACTATCGGACTCAGCCAGGTTGCCTGCTTGACCGATCAGATAAATCCGACCCGGAGGAGCTTATCAATCTCCTCCTTCACCTTCGCCGCATAATTCGGATTCATCCGGTACCTGCGTTGAGCGATCGGTTTCGCGTCCGTACTTAGGTGAATTTGGTGCTGATAGAGCTGGGGGTCCAACCCTCGCATGTCTTCGTATGACCACGCGAACACATCCTTGAAGTCTGTTAATAATGCTACCATTGCCTTCTTTTCTTCCTTCGGCAATTCCTTTGCGACATTTACCGGTCGGGGCTTGTCTGTTGTGCCGAGGTCCACCTCCTCTAGTTGGGATGCTTTTACCCTCTGGGATATCGTCATCTCCCTCTCTAGGGATTCCTGCGCTTGTCGCAGTTCCTGCATCGCCGCTTGGTCCGGTTCGTCCGGCATCGTGATGTACGGTTCTATTGCCGCCGTGATATCCACCTCAAATAGTGGGACGATTCGTGGGTGTTCCTCGAGGTACCGATCGACTTCCTCGTCCAGTAATCCCTCCAACATGTTGATGCTTTCCGCATACAATGGAGTTGCTTCCTTACTGGTGATCACCCGTGGTTGCGTCGCTACTCGTACCTTTGTTTTCCCTCGCCGAAATGTGATCATGTTCTTTTGCCAATTCTGCTTGATATGCGCCGTTCGCAGCCATGGTCGTCCTAGCAGTAGGGGGTACGCGCCTTGTACATTCAGCTGCAGCACCACGGCCGATATCTGGAATACGTGGCCTCTGATTGTTACTTCCAAATCCCGGATAAGCCCGGTCGGTCGGACTGAGCTGGTATCCGCCATGCGTAACCAAAAGGGGCATGGTTCCCATTCCCGGATGCCCAGGTTGTCACATGTCTGTTGGCTGATGACATTTACCCCGGAGCCTCCGTCAATAATTGTTCCAGCAATTTCCTTTCCTTTCACGATTGTCGTGATCACCGGGCTACTTGTATCGACCACAACTAGTCCTTCCTCCGGGTTGGAGAAGAATGTCAGTGCTGGCGTCGGCTTCGGTTTGCTCACGGATGCCTGTAAGTTTGCCGTAAACTGTGGCACCAACTGTAGTAGCCGTGCTAACGGCAGCACGATTTGACAGTCCTGGAGCGCTTGCCACGTCGGGTTTTCTCCTGGCTGTATGATTTCTTCGTCTTTTGGCATATTTTGGTCTCTTACTTCTGCCGCATTCTGTTCATTGGCCTTCTTGATCCATTGCGCCACTTGTTTTTTGATTGCCTCCTGGGCTTCCCACTCGGCGGCCTTCCCCTTTGACCGGGTTGTGACCTGCTGCACTTCCGTTATTTCGGCTGTAACCATGTTGATTGTCAGCTGCTTGTCATTGGTTTTGCTTGGGCATTGGTTACTATAATGGCCCTCCTTACGGCAGTAATAACAGTACACCTTGTGACTGTTGCTCGTTTCTCCTTTGACCCCGGTTTGGGGGGTGGGTATACTTCGGCGGTCGTCTTCGGTTTTTCGGTTATCCGGTACCGATACCGGGTTGTCATTCCTTGCTGCCTCCCGACGTTCCTCTCTTCGGAAAAATCCACACTTCTGATTCCGTCGGAAATTCCGGTTCCCTTGTCGCCTCTCTTCTCTGCGTCGTTCGTATTCCGGGGATTCGTCTCGGTCGTACCGGTCCCGGGGGTAGCTATCTCTGCGTTTCTCCTCTCGGTCATAGTTATCGCGTCTTCTATCAGCGTATCTGTTACCGCGTTCACGTTGGTAGCGGTCGTCTCTCCAGAATCGATCCTCATCCGGGTCCTGATTGCGCGGTTCTATGTGTCGAACCGGTGCCGCCTGCCAATTTAACAGGTTATATTCGCATCGGTCCGTTGTATGGGCTCGAGAGTTGCAGATCATACATTGTGTCCGCAGGTTGCAGTCTACCGTTGAGTGGCCCGAATTTAGGCATGTTGTGCATTGTAAGGCCTGTCGGAACCTCAGGTCTTCCTCCTTCGGGAGTGCCCAGTGTAACATCCCCATCGACAAGAAGGAGCTAGTCTTGTCCATTTCTAAGACCCGATCAATAACTTGGTCCATTGTGCTGGTGCGGAAATCAAGGACTCCGCACATCGTTCGAAGTGGCTCTTTTAGCGCAGCCAAAAAGACTGCTTTGGCTTCGTCTTCGGGTGGTGCTCTCGTCAGTTGGCTGTGCAAGGTCTGAAACCGAATGATGAATTGTGGCACAATCTCGTTCTCTTCCTGCCGGGTGGTGTAGAACTGCCCGACCAATTCCCTTTGCTCAACTTGTCTGTGAAAAAATCTGAGGAATTTGGCCTTCAAGGCATCGAATGTGGCAAAGCTGCCCGGTAAGTGCTTTGCGTGCCATCGGGCCTCCGGTCCTTCTAAGGTCATGCCGAATTCGGCGACTTTGGATCGTTCGGCTTCGGGCTCCGTCAGTCTTTGGGAAACATGGTTGGCTTCCCATGTTTGGAGGAATGCGTACACGTGTGCCTCCGCGTCGGGCTCATCCCGGTACTTTGGGTATGGGTACGGCATCGTGTCGTCCAACTGACTCTCCTGCTCTCTCCGCTCTCTGTCCGTTGTTGGCGTCGATGTGAGAACCTTCGGTTCCTCCGCGGTTGGTGTCGGTATCCGCTCCTTCAGTTCCTCCGCGGGTGTTGCCGGTGTTCGGTCCTTTGGTTTCTCCGCGGGTGTTGTCGGTATCTACTCCTTCGGTTCCTCCGCAGGTGTTGTCGGTATCCGCTCCTTCGGTTCCTCCGCGGTTGTTGTCGGTGTCCGGTCCTTCGGTTCCTTCGCGGGTGTTGTCAGTATCCGGTCAGCCTCCCTCGGCGATTGTCGGTCACTGAACTCCAAGGTTATTTCTTCCTCTGGCTCCGGTGTTACTGAGTCTTCCGACTCCTCTTCCCCCGGGTCGTTTGGTGTGTCGTGGCTGCTTTTATACTGGGACGCAACGCTTCCGTCGCTTTCTGACTCCGCCTTGAGTGTTGCGAATGCTTCCGAGTCCCCGTCGCCACCAGCGAGCGTCTGTAGTATCGTTTCCGCCTCTTGCAGGCTTGTTATGCTACTGCCTTCGTCGGGGACTTGCAGAACCCGGAACTGCAGTGCTTCTTCTGCGACTCTCCAAAGAGTTCTGGAGAATGACCGATCTCGCCGGATCTCGTCGACGGCTTGTTGCAGGGCTTCCCGTCGTTGCTCTCGTTCGGTGTATCGTCTCCCTCGTTCGGTGTATCGTCTCCCTCGTTCGGTGATGTGGTCATCGTTTGGTCTAGACATCCATCCCCCGGTTGTCCTCTGCACTTTGCAGGAATCGTGGTCGCCAAAATAGTGTTGTATGCCTGGCCAAACAAGCCTCAACACAGGTGTCTATCCGACACTTCTCCAAAGGGGTGGTAAGGATTGGATGCTAGGTTACACGCATAAGATGATTACACTAAGCACAGACGGTAAAACAATACAAAGACAAAGATAAACACGCAATAAGTATAATTGTATTACTTCCGTCAAGCATTTACAAATCATCGGATCCTTTTATAGGCATCCGGCAAGATTACAATCGGTGCGCTTAGGCAACCGGCATCCGAATCGGTCCGTATCCGGATCGGTACAACTGTACCGGATCCGTCCCTCCGAATAATAAATATACTATTATTTACTTCCTATTATCTGATCCGACTCCGGCTTCCCACTTGTCCTTGCTCTTCTGACCGGCCAACAGCCTTGGTCGGAAGGAGGTCTGGTTCTGCTTACCGGCCAGACAATCAGTGCACTTCTCTAAGTGCACGTTCTTCACTGGAATGAGGTTGTCGTCTGCAAGCCTCTTCATCCCCTTCTCGCTCATATGACACAGCCTCTTGTGCCACAGCTCACCGGCAGTATCGGATGCCACGTTCACTTCTTCTGGACATAACCGGGCATTCATCAGGTACAGTGTGTTTACCTTCCGGGCCCGAGCCACAATCAGGCTCCCTTTGCTGAACTTCAGGACACCATTCCGGATGCTACCCGTGTAGCCTTCATCATCTAGCCGACTGGCTGATATCAGGTTCAGACGAACTTCCGGAACATGTCGGACATCCTTCAGCAGCAACTTACATCCGGTTGGTGTTGTCAGCCACACGTCTCCTATGCCGACAATTCGGCATGTACCTTCATTCCCCATCCGGACACAGCCGTGGTCACCGGCTGAGTAGGATGCGAAGCATTTCTGGTCCGGGGTAAGGTGGAACGATGCTCCGGAGTCTACCACCCAGGTCATCTCGTCGCCAGCAAGGTTTATCTCACTCTCCTCGGTGATGTCAGGAACTCTATTAAGGCAGAGAAGGAATTAGTACTAAAAGAAGGATTAGTACTATTGTTGGGGAATAGTACTAAGACAGAGAAGGATTAGTACTATGAGAGGTGTCGAACTTTGAGAGAAGGAATGAGTGAGTGAGAGAGAGAGAGAGAGAGAGAGAGAGAGAGAGAGAATGATGATGCGAAAGATATATGTATTATATGACGGAAGATATACAACAGTAGTTAGAAGGCTTAAGACTGGCGTTGAACCGATTTGGTTCGAACTAATGCCTTGCGCCTCCTTTTATAGTGTCTTCAGGAATACTCCTGAAGTTTCTAGAATGTTCCAGAGAAATCTGGAATAATCTGGAATATACATCAATTTCCTAATAAAACCTAAATGAAAATAATATCCTTCAAATTACAACTCATAACCTAATGGTAAAGTCTCGACCCGTGTAACAAAAGGTTATGGGTTCGAGTCTAGTTATGACACTATCCCCCCTTTAAAACGACGAGTTTCACGAGTCGTTTTGGATTGAGGACCCGGTTTCTCGGGATATCGTCGATGGAAGTCTTCTAGAAGAGCACGAGCATTGGTCACATTCTCGATCGGTTCCCAAGTACGCTCGCTGGGACTATATCCTAGCCAATCGACTAGATAGTAGAGCTTGTTGCGAACAATCTTGGAATCGAGGATGGCAGCGACCTCATACTCAGGTCCATCTTCGAGCTCGATAGGAGGTGGAGGTTGTATAGTACGTCCTGGGATAGTGCTCTCGTGATAGGGTTCGAGGAGAGAACTATGAAACACCGGGTGTATCCGAAGTTGCGGAGGTAGCTCGAGACGAAAAGCGACATCATTAATCTTCCCGATAATACGGAAAGGACCTAATCGTCGATAATCCAACTTCTCACATGGGCGAGTAGTCTTGATGTGTCGTCGTAGCAGCCACACCCGATCTCCAATGGTAAAACTGGATGGAAGTCGATGACGATCTGCGTAGTCCTTGTGTGATTGTTGAGCTTGCTGGAGTTGAGTAGATAAATCCGCTTGTATCTTGCGTAACCGCTCCAAACGATCCTCCGCGTAAGGATTTGTGGACACTTCTGGGGTTTCAAGGACACACCACCGGGGATGATATCCCGTATAAGCGTAGAATGGCGTGACTTTAGTCGATGCGTGGATAGCGTTATTATAGGCAAATTCGGCGAACGGAAGAATATCTGCCCAGTCATTCTGATGATAGTTGAGAAAGCACCGCAGATACTGCTCCAGTGTTTGATTTGTTCGTTCGGCTTGACCGTCGGTTTGTGGGTGGTAGCCGGAGGAGAGGTTACAAGTGACCTTCAGCATTTTAAAAAGGTGCTTCCAGAATTTTGACACAAACTGGGGTCCACGATCGCTGATGATATTATCAGGGAGTCCATGATGCCGACATACTTCCCGCATGACAATTTCGGCGGTGTCTTCACTAGATATTTCTTTAGTACATGGTAAGAAATGAGCCATCTTCGTATATCGATCCACCACTGTGAGAATCGCACTGAATCCCTTAGAGACTGGAAGATCTGTAATGAAGTCAAGAGCAATGGATTGCCATGGCTTGCTTGGAATTGGTAATGGTTCTAATAAACCATATGGATGATGTCTTGGCATTTTCGCTCTGCAGCATGTATCGCAAGTCCGAACAAAATCTTCGACAAATTGTCGCATACGGGGCCACCAGAATGATCGTTGTACTAAATCTAATGTTTTAGTACTACCAAAATGTCCTGCTGTATATGTGTCATGGCAGTTTTGTACTACTCGAAGGCGGCAAGAACCATTAGGAACATACAAAAGTTCTTTAAAGAAGAGTAATCCATCACAGTATTTGAATTGCCGATAATCCGTACCTGGTGATTGTGATTGTGAACATGACGCTCGAGAGGGGTCAATTTGTGCTAGTATAGCTTGGGCGAAAGCGTCAGTCTTCAAGTCCTCACGTATAGTATTGGTAATGTCGGAATCCACGGGCATGTCAAAGATCTGTGCTGCTTGCAGTCGTGCTGGACCCAAGATTACTTGCTTCTGGTTATCGAAAGCTGGCTCACCGGGACGTGGTGTTAGATACGAACGCCGTGATAATGCATCTGCCTTCCCTTGGTGCTTCCCCGGACGATATGTAATTTTGAAGTCGAAGCGTGTGAGGAAATGGGCCCACCGAGCTTGACGTCGATTCAGTACACGAGCATCTTGAAAGTAGGCAAGGTTCTTGTGGTCACTGAATACAGTGACCTGATGAGGAGATCCCTCCAGGAAATGCCTCCATTGCATAAAAGAATCAACTATTGCTAATAGCTCTTTATCATGAATTTCGTAGTTGATTTCGGCGGCGTCAAACTTACGGGAGTGGAAAGCCACAGGATGTAGCTTCTCGTCGTTACCCTGTTGTGACAGAATGCTCCCCAATGCAAAATCCGATGCATCAGCTTCGATAATGAATGGTTTTTCCGGATCCACATGACCTAAAATTGGAGCTGATGTAAACGCCTTCTTAAGACTCTCGAAAGCCATGTCCGTCTCTTTAGACCAAATGAATGATTGTCCCTTCCTGGTGAGCTGTGTGAGAGGCAGCACAATTTTTGAGTAATTTTGTATGAACTTCCGGTAGAAATTTGCAAAGCCTAGGAAGCATTGCACATCCCGCACCGAACGCGGAGTGTGCCATTCTATCACCGTTTTGACCTTGGCTGGGTCCATAGATATGCCTTCTGAGGAGATGACATAGCCGAGAAACTCCACTTGGTTGCACCCGAAACTACATTTCTCTAACTTTGCATACAGACCATGTTCTCGAAGTCGTTTTAGTACTAATAGTACATGAGAATCATGTTCTTCTTGGGTCTTTGAATAAACCAGTAGATCATCCAAATAGATGATCAAAAAATCATCCAAGAGGTCTCGAAATATATCATTCGCCATGTGCTGGAAGACTGTCGGCGCATTAGTGAGTCCGAACGGCATGACCGTATACTCGAAGTGCCCATATCTGGTGCGAAACGCGGTCTTCCATTCATCTCCTGGTCGGATCCGTACGAGGTTATAGGCTCCTCGTAAGTCGATCTTCGTGAAGAACCTGGCACCGTTGATCCGTTCTAAAAGACTTGAGATAAGGGGAAGAGCATACCTATTTCTTACTGTGACCTTATTCAAGCCACGGTAATCTACAACGAGTCGAAGCGAGCCATCTTTTTTCTTGACGAAGAAAATGGGTGCGCCGGCTGGAGATTTCGAATGCCGAATGAAACCGTTCTCCAAATTCTCCTCTATATAGGCTCGAAGTACTTCTAGCTCGGTTGGTGACAAATTGTAGATCGGCCCCCATGGCGGCTCTTTTCCCGGTTGTAAGTCGATGGCGCAGTCGTACGGCCGATGATGAGGAAGTGTGTTGGCTTGTACTTTATCGAACACATCAGCATACTGACGATACTTCTCGGGAAGTTGAACGGTGGACTCCTCTTTGGTGGTGCTGGAGGGTTGTACTGATATTGCAAAGAGAAACATTTCCTCCTTGCGCCCTTCCTCACGCAACTGACGTAGCGAAATGGTTGCAACCTTCTGGGTAGATCCTTGGGTTTGTCGCAACCGGATTTCCCTTGTCCTCCAATCTATGTCTGGGTCATGTAACTCGAACCATGGTAATCCTAAAACTATGGGATGTTCTGGAATACTAATAATATTAAATGATACTACACATGTTAAGTTATCTAGGACAATATTAACGGGTTCCGACTCTTCTATGATATTACCAGAAGCAATGGGACGACCATCAATGACTACTACTGAGGCTGGACATGGGAGCTTTCTTAGAGATATCTGATGAGCTCGGGCAAAATTCCTATCCATGAAGCAAGAATTAGCTCCGGAATCTAGAAGGGCTAAGGTATGTACTGGAGGGGTACTTTTAGTACTAACTGCTACTTGGACTACGAACACATCACTAACTTGCTTAGAGGGAATGGAACCACTAATGGGCTGCACAGATCTAGGGCTGTCCAACCAAACGGCTCCTATTTTGGCTGGACTTAGTCGTTTAACTCTTCTTCTAATTGGCTAAGGACATCAAATTTGTTTGCGAGATTCGGACTATTAGTACTATTAGGACTATTATGACTATGAGGATTATCAGAGATTCCTACTGACATAGACTCGGGTTTAGTATAGTCAGAACTAACAATGACTTGGTTTACCTGCCTTCTTGGTCTATGGGGACAGTTTATCGCGATATGCCCTGGTCCACCGCAATAAAGGCATAATCGGTTTGTTCGGCGTCGTTGCTTTTCCTCCTCCGATAGCGGCCCACGACGACGTGTAGTGTCAATTTCCATTGGAGTTGGAGTACTTACTGGAGGCGCATTATGTGACTCCCTTTGAAAAGGTTTCGCTACCATTGAGGCATAGGTAGGCTCGGATCTTGCCCTCGGCATCTGAAATTGTCGTTCCGAACGTCGCTCGAAGAGGCGGTTGTCACATCTGACCGCTCGACTGATTGCTTCTGTTAATGATTTTGGCTCTTCAGGGAAAGTCAAGAGTAAATCCTTGACATCGTTGCGTAGACCATAGCGGAACTGCTCCATCAATGCTTGATCATCCCAGGGGATATCGGCGGCGAGTAGGCGGAAATCTGCAGCATATGCGGAGGCTGGACGGTCACCTTGGCGTAATCGCCGGATTTTGTTGATTGCAGTCCTTATGCTGTCAGTATCTCCAAAACATGCTTTAAACTCACTTATGAATTCTTCAAAATTATTTAGTACTGGAGATTCCTTTTCTAGTAGCGGTGCGAACCATGCTAATGCTGAGCCAGTTAACAACGTGCCTACTAAACCCACTCGTGATGCATCGGTGGGATATCGGGACGGATGCATTTGAATAACTAACCGTACCTGGTTAAGAAACCCTCTAAACTGCGATCGCGTTCCATCGAACTTCGTGGGAAGGCCAATCTTGGGTTCTTTATGAATCCCTTGTGCTCCGTGCCCTTGTTGTTGCATTGCTACGATGGTTGCTTCGAGTTGTTGCACGCGTAACGCAAGTTCCCCATGCTGTTGTTGCGTTTGCTGCTTTTCTAAGGAAATTTGCTGAAGATCCCCCAACAAGCGTTGATTTTCTTGTTCCAAAGCATGAAACTTCTCTTTCAAGCATTGAAATTCCGAGAAAACGGATTGATACTCTTCAGCGCTAACGGTGGCCATGGGATGAAGGAAAAGGGAAATAAGAGACTAGTAGGAAAGGAGAGAGACAGAAGGAAGAGGGAGACTAGTAGGAGGGGAAATCGGTTCAAACTGTCAGGAACTCTATTAAGGCAGAGAAGGAATTAGTACTAAAAGAAGGATTAGTACTATTGTTGGGGAATAGTACTAAGACAGAGAAGGATTAGTACTATGAGAGGTGTCGAACTTTGAGAGAAGGAATGAGTGAGTGAGAGAGAGAGAGAGAGAGAGAATGATGATGCGAAAGATATATGTATTATATGACGGAAGATATACAACAGTAGTTAGAAGGCTTAAGACTGGCGTTGAACCGATTTGGTTCGAACTAATGCCTTGCGCCTCCTTTTATAGTGTCTTCAGGAATACTCCTGAAGTTTCTAGAATGTTCCAGAGAAATCTGGAATAATCTGGAATATACATCAATTTCCTAATAAAACCTAAATGAAAATAATATCCTTCAAATTACAACTCATAACCTAATGGTAAAGTCTCGACCCGTGTAACAAAAGGTTATGGGTTCGAGTCTAGTTATGACAGGTGATGAGCATCAACTCTTCTTCACTTGCCGCGATTGCTGTCGTTCCCTTCCGGTCCGTCCCCTTCCGGTCTTTACCGTTCCGGTCTGGGGTTTGCTTCGAATCGGTACCGTCGGTTTCTTTGTCTTTACGGAAATGCCGACAGTTCTTTTGGAAGTGTCCCGGCTTGCCGCAATAGAAGCAAGTAGGCCTCCCCCTTGACTTTGACCGTGTCCCCGACTTCTCCCGGTTCTGGAGACTACGGTTTCTATGTCTTCCGCGTTCCGATTCAGTAAGAAGCGCTTTGGAGTCGGAGCTCGTATCTTTGTCTTTCCAACGCGCCTCCTCATCTAGCAAGCTCGACTTTACTCTTGCTAGGGATAACCGTTTTCCTTCCGGCCCGGCGTTGCCCAAAGTGACAACCAACGTCTCCCAACTATCCGGGAGGGAACCGAGCAGGAGTAGCGCTAATACCTCATCGGCAAGAGGTACTTCCAATGACGTTGCCTGGTGTATCAGCCCCTGGAAGGCATTCATATGCTCCGCCATGCTGGAGCCATCTTGGTACCGGAGTCTTACTAGCTTCCGGAATACCGAAACCTGATTAACAGCATTTTTGTTTTGGAACATTATGCCGATCTTCTCCCAGAGCTCATGAGCCTTGCTCTCTTCATTGAAGTTGTTGTATAGGCTCATGTCGATGAAGCACCGTATGTACGCCGTTGTCTTCATGTGCATCACCTCCCATATCGCGGCGTCGATTTTGTCCGGTCTCTTGTCCCCGAACTGAACCGGCAGCCAGAGGTCTTTAACAACGAGCATGTCCCTCATCTTCGACTTCCATACTGAATAGTTGGAGCCGGTGAGCTTGAACATGCCGCCAAATGATTCGTCCATTTTTTGTGTCAACCTCGCTCTGATACCACTTGACGGGAACCCAACGCCCCTTATGCACAAAGCTCGGCCGCAACCGAGATTCTTTTCATACACACAAAACAGGAAACGAAATGCACGCGACACAAAGGAGAGAAAAGGGTACACAGAATGTTTACGTGGAAAACCCCAAACTAGGGGAAAAAACCATGGCAGCCCACAGGCTGCAAACTGTCACTATGTAGGAATATACAACAGTGAGTTCACTGAGGCACCGACCTCGTGCTCACAAATCTTCGCCACAGGCGGCGGTTACAACAGAGGCAACGACCTCGTCTCTCTCTCTCTCTCTGTACAGTTACGCACTCTCTCTTCTTCTTGCACCAACAAGGAAGAATGACAACTACAACAACAGTTACTAAAAGTTTTCCCTAAGTCATATTTATACTAATATGACTTTTCGGCTATTTACAAATATAGCCACAATGGGCTCTCAGAAACATATTTACGAATATGTCTCTTCCTCCGGTTCATACCGGGTCTGCACCATCCGGCTCTCCGTAACCAGGTACTCCTCATCCGGTCTTCACCGGGTCTGTATCATCCGGCTCTCCGTGGCCGGGTACTCCTCATCCGGTTCATACCGGGTCTGCACCATCCGGCTCTCCGTAACCGGGTACTCCTCATCCAGTCTTCACCGGGTCTGTATCATCCGGCTCTCCGTAACCGGGTACTCCTCATCCGGTCTTCACCGGGTCTGTATCATCCGGCTCTCCGTGGCCGGGTACTCCTCATCCGGAGGGACCCGTCTCCCAACAAGACCTTGTTGATGCTTCGAAGGGTTTAAAGCCGATTGGATGCAGGTGGTTGGACAAGGTCAAGTACAACACCGACAGCTCTATCAACTACTACAAGGCCTGGTTAGTGGCGAAGATACGCACAACAACACGTCATCGACTACGATGAGACCTTTGTGCATGTCGCGAAGATGACAATAGTCTATGTTCTAGTTGTGGTTGCCACGGCAAAGGAGTGCCATTTACATCAGACGGATGTAAAGAATGTGTTCCTGCAAGGGGAACTTGAGGAACAGGTGTACATGGTACAACCCCTCGGTTTTTAGTCCGGAGAGAACACCTTGGCGGTATGCCGACTAAAGAAGTCCCTCTACGGACTAAAGCACGCCCTGCGCGCGTGGAACGTGAAGATCATGTAGCGCTTGCGTCGGATGGGGTTTGCGACATCCAAATCGAACTCTTCATTGTTCGTCCGGCAAGGTTGACATGGACCGGTTAATATTTTACTTTATATTGATAATTTAGTCATCACCGGCACTGACCTAGATGAAATTGACCGTGTAAAGTCCTAGCTCGTGGCATCATTCAACATGAAGGACCTAGGAGACCATCATTACTTCTTAGGGATCGAAGTGATCCGCACCCCCGAAGGCATACTGATCAGCCAACGACATTACCTACTGAGTATGCTCTTCAAGTTCAGGATGGCAGATTGTAAGTCCATCTCAACTCCTCTGGACAGAAACGTCAAGCTTCGCCGAGATTCAGGAAAAGCGTGTGACCCAACACGATTCCGACAAATTGTTGGAAGCCTAATTTATTTGACGATCACTCAGCCGGATATCAGCTACCTGTTCAACCTGATCAGTCAATTTATGTTGTAGCCCACGGCTGAACAGCTTCAGTGCGCGCAAAGGATATTGCACTACATTCACGACACTAAGGATAGGGCGTTGCTATATCGGGCAAGAGTAGTTGAGCGATTAGTCGGTTACACAGATGCCAATTGGGCCGGAAATGCCCGTGATCGCAAATCAACATCTACATATGCATTTTCATTGGGAAGTGTCGCGATCGCATGGTGTAGTAAAAAGCAGCCGACAGCGGCACTGTCAAGCACGGAGGCCGAGTATCGAGGAGCGGCTATCGCTACGTGTGAAGTCATCTCGCACAAGAGGCTACTCAAGGATCTGCATGTGGAGGTGTCCGATCCGACGACGATCTATTGCGACAACCTTAGCAACATCCAACTTGCGAAGAACCCCGTTTTCCACACCCAGACTAAACACATTGAGGTGCACTACCATTTTGTCCGCGAGTGTGTCCTCTCCGGTGAAGTCGAACAAGTATATGTTCTGACGGATCAGCAGCCTACTGATGTCTTCACCACGCCCCTTGTTCTCGACAAGTTGCGGCAATTCTCGGGTGCGCTTGGTTTGCGGCAACTCGACGTCCCGAACTTGAGGGGGAGAAAAGACCAGGAAAGGGAGCAAGAAAGGAGCAGAAATGTTAGGATTTCGGTCCCTCCGGATGGGATATGAGTACCCAGCAACGGAAGACCCGTTGAGAACCAGATGATGAGTACCTGGTGAGAACCGGATGATGCAGGCCCGGTGAGAACCTCTCACCGAATGAAGGGAGCCCACTGGGGCTATATTTGTAAATAGCCCGAAAGTCATATTAGTATAAATATGACCTGGGGCAAACTCTTGTGTGTGTATCATTGTGTAGTCATTATTTTGTATAGAGTTATTGGTGTAAGTGTTGTACAAAGCGTTGCAGAAGAAAAGAGAGAGAAAGAGAGAGAGAGAGACACACACACACACACTGTGTGTGTCTCTGTTGTAACCGCCGCTAGGCAAAGATTGAGAGCAAGAGGTCGTGGCCTCTGTGTTCATCTGTTGTATTCCTCTCTACATAGTGATAGTTGGAGTTTGGGGACTCCCATGGTTTTTCCCGTTTTAGGGTTTTCCACATTAACATCCTGTGCATTCTCTTCTGTCTATGTACCTACTTCCATTTCTTATCTTTCTGTGTTTGATTATCATTGAAGTTATCTAAGTCTCGATTGTGGCCGAAGATTATTCCGCATAGTTCCTGTGAGGAAATGACTGTGAAGCCGAGTCGGATGAAGAATTCGATTTAGGGTCGGCTGAAGAAGACAAAGGCGGAAACAAGGGCAACAACCAAAGGGAAGAGCCAGAGTCAGTTGAACAAGGGGGAGATGAAGCCAAGAAGGCCAAGAAGGCCAAGAAGGCCAAGACCAAGACATGGTCTTATGTTATTAAGGACCTGAAAATAGAAGACGAATTAGAGACAGCCAATTCGACTTGAAACGAATCGGACACAACCGATTCAGAGACGCCAAATCAACTGAAGGCCACACGGAGGAAAGGGCAACGGAAGAGGCGCCAACACCGTGACAGCAAGGGAGCTGAGAAAGGCCGCATGAACAGACAAGACGGGTGAAAGGGTCGAGGCGTACGGAATCGAACGGGTCGAGGAGCGCAAGTGAGGCGTGAAGCTAGGAGAAGCGGGAACAAAGATCCAAAAGAGCAGGCAGAACCTCAAGTTGAGCTTGAGGGGGAGTGTTGATATACAAGCTCAACATTGGGTGCGTAAACCGGGTGCGCAACGAGAGACCATAGCGGTGCATAAACTGGGAGGCCGTTGGATAGATATTCCGCGAAGGAATATATTTTGGGAGTTAGTGTAGGGGCTCATTGATGAGCATTGAAGTACGATTCAGTAGTTCTGTCAGTCCGTATGGACTTGTATAAAAGTGCTCTCTGAGCACATCCTATGTACAGAGTTTTAGAGTATTGTTTTGGAATAGAGTTTTATGTGTCCTCCTCTCTCTATCTCTCCGGCGTACGTTGTGTTGATTAAGCTTTCCATTAAACCTTCCTTATCTCACTAGTCTCTTTGTCTTTTGTATGTTGTTACCCGGTTGTGTTTGTTAAGCTTTCGCACGTTTTCTTTTACACCATCAAAACGTACCTATCCGACAAAGGGATCCGGCACCAAAAGACCGTTCCATACACACTCATGCAAAATGGAGTGGCTAAACGAATAAACCGAATGATCTAGGAGAGGGTGACGGAAATGCTCTAGCAATTCAAACAAAAGTTGGAGTTCTCGGCCGAAGCGTTGCAGACGGTAGTCTACTTGATAAATCTATCACTGTTGAAAGTGTTGAGCGGACAAGCTCAACCAGATCCGGCTCGGGTAAATAAGCCAGAACCAGATCGGCATCCGGAACAGAGAACTGGATAGGTATCCAGATCGATATCCGGAACCAAGAGCCGAATCGGAGAGACAGATCGGATTATAACCGGTAGGCCGTTAGAGACCTACAACCTCAGCCTAGTACATAGGCATATTCCTTGGAGTTAGTGTCAGTCACTCATATGAGCATTGAAGTACTTGTCAGTCCTTTTAAGGACTTGTATAAAAAGTGTTCTGTAGGACGTTTGTATGTACAGAGTGTTATTATTTTGAATTGAGTTTATGCTATTCTGTTCTCTCTGTCTCTCTTGTGTATTCTCTATTTTGAAGCTTCCATTAAACCTGTGCTTACTCTCTGTTGCTATTCGGTGAAGCCAGTTTCGTCTATAACCTTCCGCATGCTACTCTTTTCATCGTACCAGAGCACGAGGGTTGAGAACCTCTGCTGCCGACAACTACTCAAAAGAGACAAACCCTAATCACTAGTAAAGAACAAAAGGAAGATAAGGACATAAGCATAGTGAGCTCGCTTCCTACAAAAAAGCTCGACCGGATCAACTATGCGTCCTGGTCATATAAAATACACGATTACTTGTTGGGGCACAGATACTGGAGCTACATGGCAGGAGCAAATAAAACAGTGTTGGATTCGACACACAAGGATTTCTCGGCATGGGATCAAGGAGCGAGCAGAGCAGTGTACTGCCTCGTGTCCTATGTGCACAACCAGATGCTTGGCTACATCAGAGACACAAAATCACCGAAGAAGGCTTGGGAAAATATCCGGAAAATTTTCGCCGCAAATACCACAGCTCGGAAGTTGCAGCTCTAGCAAGAGCTCAATAGTATCCGGCAACAGGACATGTCGGTCACCGACTACACCACCAAGATCAAGGAGATCTGTGACGCGCTCGGGTCCATCAATGTGATGGTGGACGAAGAAGAGATGGTCCAGACCTGCCTCGATGGTCTAGCACACCAGTAGGAGCAAATCTGGACAGCAATTTGCATCCGAGAGAAAACATTATCCTTCTTCGACCTGCAATCGATGCTCATGGTCGAAGAAAACCACACAAGTGGGTCAAGGACCACTCAATCGGATAGCCAGATGCTATACACGGAGGCGGATTGGCCCCGTGGGCATAGAGGACGAGGTGGGTCGGCACGCAATAGCAGCAGCCGGCAAGAGCAAAACCGGAGGCTCGGAGATAGTGCCGACAGCAGTTCCGAACCCTCCACAAGTAGGGGAGTCATAGCGGTGCCAGAAACCGGGAAGGGAAAGCCGAAACGGAATGTTGGTATTGTGGAAATAAAGGTCACTGAGTGAGTGAGTTCTGGAATAAGCATGCCGATTTGGATAAATCTGGATCCGGTAAAGCCGAACAAGGGAACTGGCAAAGCTCACACTATGCCGAAGGATCAAAAGGATCTGGAACTAGAGAGACCGGAAAAGGGCCAACCTTCGTGATGAAGCATAAGGCGAACTCAATGAAGAAGATCACTTTGGGTTGGAGGAAGTGTGGTATGTTGACTCCGGAGCGCCTAACCACATGACGAGCCACAGAGAGTGGTTGTCATATCTGGAAAAAACTGAGCAACCAAGAGTTGTCGAAACCGGAGACGACAATGCTCACCCGATAGTGCATTTCGAAGAAGTTCCCTTGAGTCATGTCGGACAACAAGGGAAGCTTATGAACGTGGTTCATTAAGGAAGAGGGTCGGATCATCACGCAAGGGCTCCGGGATGGGAGGATGTTCATCCTCGACACCAACGATGTAGGCACCGGATTGCCGAAATTTAGTGGCCGGAAGGCCCAAATTTGTGAAGCCTGCCAGCTCGGAAATCAACACCAACTTCCGTTCCACAACAAAAGTAACCGGAGCCGTAACAAGCTCGACTTCATACATTCAGATGTATTGGGACCGGCATAGAATGTTAGTCTTGGTGGGAGCCGATATTTTGTCTCCTTCATCGATGACTACAACCGGCACACGTGGACCTATCTCATCGAGAAGAAAAGCGAAGTCTTTGACTGTTTCCAGAATCTGCAAAGTCTTGTTGAACAGGAAACGGAGAGGAAGATCAAGTGCCTGCGGTCAAATGGTGGAACAGAATACTTTTCCAATCAATTCAACAATTATCTGCAACAAAAGGGAATTCGGAGAGAATTCAGTTGCAGATACACACCGGAACAAAATGGTGTGCCAGAAAGGAAAAACCAGTCCATTGTGTAGGCGGCATGGGCAATGTTGGAAGGGAAGAGCATGCCCAAGTTCTACTGGGCTGAAGCGGTCCGAACCGCCGTCTACATCCAAAACTGGATCGGGGATAAGGTGTCAGCACACGTGCTATATTTCGGACAGAAGCCGAATTTAAGGCACCTTAGGATATTCGGTAGCATAACCTATGTGCATGTACTGGATTAGATGCGGAGAAAGGTGGACCCGAAGTCAGAGAAGTGCATACTAGTCGGCTACTTTCATGTGCAGAAGGGATACGAGTGCTACAACCCCCGGACAAAGACAGTCTAAGTAAGTCGAGATGTTGAGTTTGACGAATCGACATCTTGGTACTCTCCGCCGACTCCGATCCCCAATTCTAACTCGATTCCGGAAGATAAGACCAGCAAGCCCGAAACGATCCAGGGAGAAGAAGAAGAAGAATTCGATACTCTAGATGAGAGTCCGATCTCATTTCGGACGAGCTAGCCAAATGAAGAGTTGAGTCAGAAAGACCAACAGGATGAAGAGTCGGCGAGCAGCGAAGACTCGGTCGTGCTTTCCTCGCGTAAGGAACCAAGGAGACATTTCACACGCAAAGAGAATGTGAAGAAGAAGATGTCGGAATATGATGCCGTCAGAGACAAGTCGGATCGGAGCGAATCCATTTTTGGAAATAACGAAGACGGACCTTCAGAGACGAAGTCTGAGCCAGCCAAGAGGGCCTTGAAATCGGCTCACGAGAAGTTATACCGATCGACTTGCGAGAAGAACTCTGTAAAGGGGTATGGGTATAATGGGTACATGGGGCACCACTATGCATACATGACGAAGGTGGCAGAAGTGAGTGAGCCGGAGTGCTACGCAGAAATGGCACAATATGCACATTAGCGTGCCGCTATGGAGGAAGAGATGCGGGCACTTGATGCCAACAACACACGGGACCTGGTTGACCGTCCTCGACATTGCAAACCAATCGGTTGCAAGTGGGTGTACAAGGTAAAGTATAATGTTGACGGTTTGGTCAACCGGTACAAGGCCCGGTTAGTGGCGAAAGGATATGCGCAGACCCACGAAATCGACTATGACGAGACCTTCGCTCCGATAACAAAGATGGTAACAGTTCGTGTGGTGTTGGCAGTTGCTGCGGCAAGGGGGTGGCAACTTCACCAAATGGACGTGAAGAATGGGTTTCTTCAAGGTGACCTTGAAGAACAGGTCTACATGCTCCAACCCCTCGGTTTTTAGTCGAAGATGAACAAGTCAACAATGTGCCGACTCAAGAAGTCACGTTATGGCCTGAAGCAAGCTCCCCGTCCTTGGAACTCAAAGATCACACATCGGTTGTGTAATATGGGGTTTGTGGCCTCGAAGTTAGACTCTTCACTGTTCATCCAAAAAGGTCCAGACAGTCTGATATGTATCCTATTACATGTGGACGATCTAGTCATCAGTGGACTCGGACTCGCTGAAATCGGCCAAGTGAAGTCCCTATTGTCGGATGCATTCGAAATGAAGAACCTAGGGGACCTTCATTACTTCCTCAGGATCAAAGTGATCCTTTCCCCCGATGTCATATTGTTACCTCAATGACATTATGTGCTGAATATGTTGTATAAGTTCAGCATGACAGATTGCCAACCAGTCTCCATACCCTTGGACCAGAATCTCAAGCTTCGTCCTGACTCCGGATTGGCCTGCAACGAGAGACGGTTCCGACAAATTGTCAAAAGTCTTGTATATTTAACAATTACCCGACCCAACATCAGCTATCCGGTCTGGATGATCAGTAAATTCATGTGGAAGCCAACCGTGAAGCACCTTAAGTGCGTGCACAGAATACTAAGGTATGTTTGCGGCACTAAGGACCGGGGACTATTATACCGACACGGTATAACTGAAAAACTAGTTGGATATACGGATGCTGACTAGGCCGGTGATGCATCGGACTGTCGATCCACTTTTGGTTACATGTTCTCTCTAGCTAGCGCAGCTATTGTGTGGAGCAGCAAAAAGCAGGCAACACTAGCTCTTTTGAGTACTGAGGCTAATTATCGGGGCACTACCATTGTCACATGTGAAGCCATATGGCTTTGGCAGCTACTACAAGACCTCTGGATCGAAGTACCGACTTTGATCCCGATCTATTGCGACAACATGAGCAACATGCAACTAGCCAAGAACCCTATGTTCCATGCTCGGATGAAGCACATAGAAGTGAATTATCACTTTGTACGCGAGCAGGTCCTCGGCGCTAAAGTAGAACTCTAGTATGTTTGGACGGATCAACAAGTTGCCGACATCTTTACGAAGGCGCTCGGAATTGACAAGTTGCATTATTCTTGGAGATGCTTGGTCTTCAGCATCTCGACATGCCACACTTGAGGGGGAGAACCAATACTGATACGGGTAGAACCGGAACATAAACCAAAAAAACAAGCAAAGGCACCGGACAAGTAGCCAGAGAGAAGGAAACAACCGAAGGAGGGGGAGACAAGAAGACAAAGGAAGCCGAGTTGACTGAAGAAGTCGGCACATCCGATAAAGTTGGAACAAGTGGCGACGGCGGCAAAGTGAAGAAGGATAGAGCCGACCGAAGGAAGAAGGCCAAGACCCAGACGTGATCTGACATGGTGAAGGGCTTGAAGGTTGGAGACGGCCAATTCAGACAAGAGCTAGAACAAATAGGAGGCACCCGATTCGGAAGTGGTGTTTGATTCAGAGGAGCCGAATCAGCTGAAAGCCAAACAGACGAGGAGGCAAAGGAAGTAGACACCGACATGGAGGAACCGATGGGTCGAGAAGCATCAGAGTCACAACAACGAAAGAGCTGAGATGGGCCTTATGAGTAGACAAGCCGATCGAGAAGGTCGAGGTGCGCAGCACCACACGAGTCGTGGAAAGCGGAACTGGACGGGTTGAGGAGCGCGAACGAGGTGAGAATACGCTAGAAGAAACCAACTGCAAGGTTCGGCAGACACTAACCAAGCGATCCAACGTGAAGTTGAGCTTGAGGGGGAGTGTTGAGCGGACAAGCTCAACCCGATCCGGATCGGCTGAATAAGCCGGAACCGGTTCGGCATCCGTAACGGAGATCCGGATCGGTATCTAGAACCAAGAGCCATATCATAGAGACGGACCGGATTATAACCGGTAGGCTGTTAGAGGCCTACAACCTTAGCCTAGTGTTGGCCGCCTTCGACGACCAAGTGTGAAAGGCCAAAATAGCGCGGACAAAGCAAAGCGGACAACCGCATATGAAACGACGCAGCGGAGCTGACAATGGGCACGTAACGGAAAGACGGGTATGGCTGAGGAGAAAGTGTAATGGATGGAAAGTAATTATGAGAGAGAGTGAGAAAGAGAGTGGTTCACGCTTAGTCGTAACCGCCCATGCCCCTATATAAAGGGCATGGAAAGCCTGTAAAGAAGTAGTCGTAATTTTGTAGACACACTCAAGTAATATACACTCTTTTTGCTCAATCTCTATTTCTGTGTCTATGGTAATTGTGTATATCTTTGCCGTAATCTGTGGTTGAGTTTTCCTCGATGTTGAGCGCTTGTACTCTGTGTTGAGTACTATATCCTCTGTCAGCTGAAGCCGCTTGTGCGAAGTTCCCCAAACTCCCATTTACATTAAGCGCCCCTTACAACTCTGTCGCTCTACGACTCAAGCACCCTCCACCTGTTCCACAGTCACCTTGAGCCGATTACCATAGAAACGCGTAACAACATCGTGTTTACCGAACCCGGTAACAGTTTTGGCTTGCCTTGTGGGACTATGCAAGCACATCGAACATCAATGGGTGCATGTCTAGTCGCCGCGGCAACAACGGAATAGGAAGCCACCGACCTCTCACTCGCGTTGAGGCTAAGAGGATACAAGAGGCTCCCATCATCGACCTAATCGACAAGACCAACCAGATCTCGCAGCAAGACGAGCCCTTGTCTGATTCTGTGCTTGCAGAGCCACCCTGACACGAAGTCGCGAAACAACTGGACTCTACCACAACCAACATGAATAATTCGGGTGTGACAACCTGTTAAGTCACACATCACCAAAAAGCCCCCCGCAGAGTTTTTTCCCGACATAGAGGAAGACACCATGTCATACCCCTATCCCGCTACAACGGTGAAACCGACCCAGAGGCTCATGTCCGCGCTTTCCTTACCACATGGCAAGCTAACCACGCCTCCCAACACCTAGCCGTGCCTTAGGCGAACATATCAAAGATAGTTGAGTTCGGGCTATCTCTAGATGGGCACGCAACGAACTGGTATTCGCAAAACGACATCACAGAGTTCGCCGAGTTCTTCCAACTCCGGGAACAATTCATCCAATTGTTTCATCGTAGAATTCCTCAACGAGAATTAATGAGCCAGGTCTATGCAATAACACCCAGGTCTAATGTAGAATGCATGCGGCAAGAGAGCACACCCAGGTCAACCACGGAGGAAGCAGCAGCGGAGGTAGACCCAATCTGGCAGGCCCTCACAGACTACCCAATTACACTCACAATGAGTAAGCTGCTCAACTGGGTCCCCCGATTTCGGCAGGCTCTGGAAATATGGATGCACCGCACACCCCAGGTAACGGTCTCCGTAAATTTCACTGAATCCACGGTAGGCCCGACTATCATGGACCACCAGAACCTGGCCATCAAAGTGCTCATACAAGGGATAGAAATCTCGGGATGCATCGTGGACAGTGGCTCCAACGGCAATGTCATAAGTACGACCACACGCAGCCACTAGGCCCAGGGGAGTATGTTATGTACACATAACATAGGTGAGGGTAGGTCACTAATATTTACATAAGTGAAGGGTATGTTCACTAATGTTAAAAAGGGGACTAATGTGATTGGATAGAAGGAATGATAGGTGCATGCACTATCATGATTTGGACAACCAATGAATGGAGAGCCTTTTGGAAAGGCACATCTATTCAAGGGGCCTAGGAAAAGGTATGAATATGAGGTTTAGCTACCCTCATAAGGACATCACATCGGAAGGTTGTTATCTTAGACACTAGTCGTGCGGGCTAGGCTTTCGTCTCAACAATCGTGTAATCTCTTCCAAGGTATTAGTCATCCTAATATCCAGCGTTATGGGACGTCGGTGGTAGGTTGGCTATGTCTAGATCATATCTCAGGGGTGGTTGGGTGGAACGGGTTCTTCTATCCAATCTATTTTCCTTCTTTTACTTTATTTTGGTCAATTGATTAGTAATAGACTCGTAACAAGTTGGTTAACTTGAACATCCCTCTGAAGGATTCATCCATATTTCTATTGCTCTAATACTAGATTGTTATAAATGAGAGACCGACCACAACTAGCTAGCAAGAAAAATGCTAAGACAACAAACTAAACCAGAAAAACAGAATAGCACAACTAGTGAGACACAAGATTTAACGTGGAAAACCCTGAATGGGAAAAACCACGAGAGCCCACAGACTCCGAAACAGAATCACTAAGTAGAGAGGATATATACAGAATACTCAAGGCCACAACCTTGAACTCGACTTCGTTCTATTCATTAATGAACAGTAGCTCCTCCTTGCTCGTAGCAATGGCCGAGGTATTCTTGCTCTCCGAAATCTTTTTCGGCTCAACACCATCAACTCCCCTGTTGTCCTTCTAGTAGTGTTGACAGTTCTTCTGGAAGTGTCCCGGATTCCCACAATAAAAGCACGTGAGCCTTCCCTTTGACTTCGACCTCGGTCTGGACTTCTCCCTTTTCTACAGACTTCTCTATCGGCCCCTTTCTCTCTTAGATTCAGCTTTAGTGACTAGGGCCTTATTATCAGAGATGGACTCTTTGTCCTTCTGACGAGCTTCTTCATTCAACAAGCTCAACTTCACCATCTCTAGAGACAACTGCTTCCCTTACGGTCCCACATTACCCAAGGTCACCACGAGCATCTCTTAGCTGTCCGGAAGGGATCTCAGCAATAGCAATGCTAGTACCTCATCATCCAGAGGTACTTCTAAAGAGGTGATCTGATTGACTAGTCCTTGGAAGGAATTCAAGTGCTCGGCCATGCTTGAGCTATCCTGATATCTCAATCTCACTATCTTCTTGAAGACGGAGACTCTATTTACAACATTCTTGTTCTCGAACATGAACTTGATATTTTTCCAAAGGACGTCGGCTTTTGTCTCTTCATTGAAGTTGTTGCACAGATTCATGTCTATAAAACACCTTACGTATGTCGTTGTCTTTAGATGCATGACTTCCCAAGTCGATGCATCGATCTTGTCTGGTTTTTCATCGCCATACTGCACCGGTAGCCATAGGCCTTTGCATACGATCATATTTCTCATCTTCGACTTCCAAACTAAATAGTTGGGGTCAGTTTGCTTGAACATCCCTCCAAAGAATTCATCCATATTTCTATCGCTCTGATACCATATTGTTATAAATGAGAGACCGCCCACAACCGGCTAGCAAGAAACTAAACTGGAAAAACATAATAGCACACACAACGAGACACAAGATTTAACATGGAAAAGCCTTAATGGAAAAACCACGAGAGCCCATAGACTCCAAAACAGAATCACTAAGTAGAGAGGAATATATAGAATACTCAAGGCCACAACCTTGAACTCGACTTCGTCTTATAAACGGTTACAACACACACACACACTCTCTATACACACACACACTAAGAACTATATGGTTCCTTGTACATACACATGTATATCATAATGATTTGCCCTAGGTGTATTTACACTAATGCACAATATGGACGATTTACAAATATAGCCCAAATCAGGCCGAATCCAATTTGGCCGAATCGAACACAATCTGAATCGACTACGAGTTGATCGACCTTCATCCGATTCGATAGGCCGATCCAGCTTTCCAACTCATCCCATCCGAAGGGACTAGTTATCCCAATAGTTAATCCCTTGGGAGGAGAGCTCATACAACATTCGACTGAAGGTGTTAATGTGGGAGGTCGCTAGATCCGTCGAGAGAGCTAGTTTAACTCCTCAAAGGAGATCTAGTGCACCATCCAACTCTCTATCCTTGAATTCTTGGCATTCCCATCCTCTCTGGTTGAAGTCCATAGTGGTTCCACTCACATTTCACATGCACACACATAACTTCCAAACAATGATGATACGTAAGAAACGCCATTACCGATGCATTTTGACATCACTAACAACCTATTATGTTGTTGTGGAGGTCTTCTATGTATAGTGGATGAATCAAATGGACGGGAAGTGTTGTGCGAATGGTGATGGGATAGGGTGATGGTGATATTAATGAATGTTGATGGTGATGGCGGGGTGGTGTTGCGGGGTGATGGTGACGGAGATGATCATTGTTGCGGGGTCGGGGGTGGTGCCTAGAATGGCTCCACCCCCCTCCCGAGGGGGGTCAACATGAAAAGGGGAGAGAGGGAGAGAGAGAGAGAGAGAGAGAGAGAGATTGGATGTAGCTTAGTTTGCCCAATGGAGACCAGGTGGTCATGGGTTCGACCCCTACATTTCACAGTGGCATTTAGTGAATTAAAAGATCTGTATGAAGTAAATAATAGAGAGGTGAGAAAATTGGGTATCGAACCCAAGATGTAGTGCTAGTAGTGTTAACAACTTGCCAATAGGGTAATTTAATTATAATAATAAAAGAGAGAGAGAGAGAGAGAGAGAGAGATAGAAAATAGAGAAAAAAATATTTCATTCCTTCATTAATTCCCGATAAGTTAATTACGATAATAAGAGAGAGAGAGAGAGAAAATAGAGAGAAAATACTTCATTCCTTCATTCATTCCCGATAAGTTAATTATGATAATAAAAGAGTGAGAGATAGAAAATAGAGAGAACAATACTTCATTCCTTCATTCAATCCCGATAAGGGGGTTAAATAATACAATGAGGGGTTGGATACATAGGGGTGCATCCCCCTTTAGCCATTCACACATATACCTTTTCCTATTTGTCCACACACATGTGCGTGTTCCCACACTTACACATATACTCACACTCGTAATCGTATACATTTGCACATACACAACAACAACATTATAATCTTTCACCCTCACACTTATAAATCTTTGTACATCTTGTACAGTAATAGGAACAAACGTTCATGCATGGATAACGAATATGTTTAATCATGCATTGCAATATGGTATACATTACAACCGGAGAAAACCTTTGCATGCAAGTGGAGATGTAAATATTGTAAGAAATAAGTAGTTATCCAACAATCATGGTTGGCTTGCTTATGGCAAATCTACTTTGATGTATAATGGAATATAAATGGCTACTTTGTAGACTTCAAAAAAGCTTTTTCTATGGTATTTCCTATGCATATTTGGAGATGCATGGAAGAACTTGGGGTACCAAAAGCATATATAATTTCAATTTCTTGAATCAATGAGAAGTTTATAGTTTGCAAGCATATGGTCAATGCCACTATTAGTGGAGTCAACGATGTCCATTCTCACCAATTCTATTTGGTCATCATGTTATTGGTTGCCAAGTGTGTAAAGCAATAAGGCATTGAGGAAGTTGTTATGGGAAATATTGTCATCATGCTTTTGTTGTCCACATGGTGTGCTTTCCACAAATACTTTGAGAGATACACAAAAGCTTATGAGGGCCATTGAAAGAGTTTTTCATGTGTATGAAGTTGAGGGCTAATAACTCTAAAACAATGATTACGCTTCAGAAGAGCCAAAATAAGGAAAATTCATGCTTATGTATAATAATGAGCTACTTGAAACCATGGAAAACTCTAAAGACCCTATCCTTGAGGTTCCCTCAAATCATGGATGGAATGAATGTGCCAACAAACACCATATACACTTCCTATGTCTTGAAATGTGATCATTTCCCATTAAGATCATGCCCATGGAAATGGTTGTTGAGTACACTCTAAAGGTTCAAAAAATTCTCACATCAACTTCTTGGAATCACATGGGAAGTAAGCAAAAATATCTAAAAGTCATATAAAAATAATATTTGTGTTCCGGTTGGATGCAAGACATAGAAAATGGTTTGGAAGATAGGATACAACATAATGCATCAATAGATTCCTATGTGAATGAGGTAATTTTCGCAACTCCGATGTATCATGACATGCTTCACACATTATACTACATATGTTGCACCTAATTACAAAACTATAGAAATTACACACATCAATACATGTTAGAGATTATCTCATTGTCTCTCATTTGAACCATGGCTTCCAAATGACTTAATTCACACTCGCTTCAATGTGAGGTGGGACGTTGTGGCACAAGTGATGAGACTAGTCAACTATGTCTTTTTGTCCTAGAAGTGTTCTCGAGCATTAGACTTTGATACAATGCTCTTCCATCCAACAAAAGAGATCTTTTCCATATCCTTTCAGAAGTATTTCAGTATGTATTTTTTACCTTCATTGAGAGCATAAATGCTACTACATGCTTTTAAGACAACAACATATATGCCACATGCCACATGCAACTTTTCTAAATACATTTTTCCTATATAGGTTCCTACATGTGAGCTATATCCACAAACTAAGAGTACAGTAATTAGGGCATTCCACGAGATGCCATCATGTTTAGACTTATAAAAAGGTTTGAAATTTTGGTTTGACATCATGCAAATTGGCAATTAGAACATTGATAACAACAAATCTCATGTAATAAATACATTGAGTGAAAATTGCTTATAAAATAGTTTCACCAAATTTGTTTAGGGGTTCATATATTAGGTTTGAGTAAAATGAATTGAGGAAAGGATTTGTGTCTTGTTTTGGATGCTCTTACTTATTTGACCACTATTTACTTACTTATGTCTCATGTCAATGATGCTTTTCTTCCTTTGAGAAGGGGCCTTTCAAGGGCTCAGAACTTGTGAAGTGAACTAACTCATGGGCGTTATGCCCATTTTTTCTCTTCTCTTTTTGGTAGGACTGGGACAGACGGACAACACATCCCATCCATTTTATAGAAATAATAATAGACGAGGAAGAGTGAAAGTTTTTGAAGGAAATTCCTGGGGTGCCAAGAGAAGCATATGTTACATTTAACATACATATATCATAAGGAAATTCCTGGGGACCCAAGAGAAGCATATGTTACATTTAACATACATATATCATATTGATTGATATATGTACATATGTATAATGTAATTATGTAATTGTATGTAAGTAGGTAGTAGCAGTGGCAGTAACAGTGACAAAAACTTGACTGAAGTTGGCTTGTTGTTTTGTTCAGAGACAGACAGACAAGACAGACAGGGAAACCCTAAGCTCACCATCACCATCACCATCACCATCACCATCATCCTCATCCTCATCGTCCCCGTGTCTGTATCGATCATTCGATATCCGCATAGATCTGCGTCAATATCACAATCCTCGTATCCCTCCCTCTTCTGCTTCTTCAGCTTCAACTGACGCGCCATTCCTGGTACGATTTCCCAGCTTCAGTTTCTTTCTCCTTTACATTTTTCCTGTTTGTGTCTTCGTTAGATTATTGCCTTGGAAACCGCAGGTCGAGATCATTTGTGCATTCATTGGTTGTCTAGATCATCTAAGCTCAAGAAGAAGCTTTCATGATGAAATTTGGCCATTTTCTTGAAGATCTTGATGCAGTATTAGTGCGTGCAAATGGTGCTTGCTTTTTGGTGCAGTGGGGTGACATTCTAGGTAATCTAGGGTCAAGTGGGGCTTACAGAAGCTTGCATGATGATATATGGCTATTCTTGTGATTATTTCGTCCAATGTCAGACAATCTAATGGAAAATTGCACTTGATCTTGGTTGATAATGAAATACCAGATAATCTGGAGTCAATTAGTGCTTGAATCTATGTGAGGCCTTTTATGCTAGCATCCGTGTATGGTGTGGAAACTTGCATGATAATTTAAAGCCATCTTCTGATGATCATGCAGTATAACGAAATGCCAGAGGATCTAATGGAAACAGACGCCTGATTTTTGTTGATGCAAAGTTATCAAACATTAAGAGTGTCAAAATGCAACTGGTGCTTGACTTTGCATGGGATCCTTTTATTTAGCATCTATAAACAATTGAACTTGTATACTGCTTGATTTTTCTTGGCTTGTAAGTTACTTTAAGGTCATTTCCTTTACGTTATGGATGCAATTGGATGGAATGGTTGATAATCAGAAGCCAATGATAGCTTGATAATCTTGCTCTAAGGTATTGACAGAAATGTGATCAGATACTAGGTAAATCTGAGGGAAACTAATGTGTGGTTTGATTTGGTATCCTATTTTCTAGCCTTCATTGATGGCTTTGAGAGTTTTTTTATGATTTTCATCATTATAGCTGCTGTTATGTTTACAGTTGACTGGAAAACTTAGTTATCATTGTATATTAGTATTTGGCAATAACTTAGTGTGGAAACTTACACATTCTTACCTTCTTTGTAGAAAATTTACTGTTCTTCAAGAAAAGCACAGTATTGGAGTAATATTCTGCACCGTAGTGGAACATCTCTTTTGAGGAGGTGTGCGTGATAGCTGACCTTAAACAAAATGCTTGTTCCGGATGGAGATTTGTCTACTGTGAATGGGGATGTCAAGTGTCCAGCTACACCAGCTGAAGAGAAGGATATGCTTTTGGGAATAATTGAGGCTTCTGCAGCAGAAGTTAAGGAAGGAGATAAATTTTACTTGGTCACATCTAGGTATTCTCTCACATATTTTTGTGATTTTCGATTGATTCTCTTTATATGATATTTAATTTCTCACTTTGTTTTCAGATGGTGGAAGCAATGGTCGGACTATATAGGGCAAGAAGTATCTAGTAGTGATACTTCTCTACCAGGGCCAGTCTACAGTTCTCGATCAGATGATGCCGTGACAGTCCCAAAACGTCCCTCCAGTATAGACAATACTGATTTAGTTATAGAATTGAAGAAAGAAGAGGACGACTTTGAGCTTCGGGAAATATTGCAAGAAAATCACGATTATGTATTAGTCAGCGAGCAAGTTTGGACAGCCTTTCATAAATGGTAAGAAACCCAAATCCTTAAAGTTTTGGAGTGAGTGTCTGTGGACATGCATGCCTTTCTGGACTTGATTCCTATGCTTATGTAAGTGTATGATTTATAGTGATAATGGTTTTGCCATTTGCATTGTTGTCTAGGTATGGTGGGGGCCCCCCAGTTGTAAGAAGAGTTATAAATACTCGGTCAGTGCAGGATGATCGTTTAGCTGTAGAAGTCTATCCTCTCCGGATTCGATTGACGGTAACACCAAATGAAACGGAGCTCATTGTAAGGCTCAGTAAACAGGTATTGCACTTTGAGTCCATTGAACAGTCTTGAAATATTGTTCTGTATAAAATACTTGATAACAACCATCATCATCTCTCTGATCAGAGTGTCTATAAGATTCTAAGAAGGTGTGTATCATCTCTCTTCCAGAAGCAAATTTTGTAAAATGTTTTGTATAATGATTGAGGCAGTGCAGAGATGTGCCACATATTTGTGATAGGATAAACCTAAAAGTTTGCAGTAATCTAGGTTGATCTCACTGCCCACGTGATCCAACATCTTAGTGCCCCTATCATAAAGGAGAATGCGAGCCCAGGAATCTCTCTCAAGGTGGGCCTTGAAGTACAAATTATTTAGGAATAGATTTTGTTCTTCAATGAAACAAGTGGTCCAGGATGTCAAATTCATTTGATGAGTGCTTTGGAATCTGAATGGATAAGTGAAACAAGGGTGAAAGATTCACAACTATACTAGTTTTCTTATTTGAAAAATATGGCATCTGTCATAGTTGCACCACCATCTGAGCTGATTGATGGCGTTTGGTGTATGTGACTCTTCAAGCGTTACCACAATCACTGGTCACTTAGTGTAATTGCACTTATCGTTACCCCTTGGTCAAATGACAGAATACTAATTCCATACAGAAACCTAGGAATCTTCTCTTGATTGGTTAATAAGGACTCCTTCAATGACTTGAAGATTTCATAAGACCATGGACTGACTGCTTGACAAGGGTTGTGCCAATAACATGGAAATTTCAAATAATAAATGTGAATAATGCGTGATCTAGGATGATATTCAAGATAAACATTTGTGTGGATGGTAACAATGTTTAAATGAGGCAAATGCATTGTAAAAAATAGCATCACTCTGATGGCACGTTTCTTTTGCACGATTATCCCAAAGGATAATAATGCTCAAAGGTTTTTCTGCTGTCTACTCGCTTACCGCATTTGGACCTTTATTTAAGTCATCAAGGTTGCATATGGAAGCGTGGCGCCATTTGCTAAGTTCTACCTGTCATTCTCTTTGATATTGGAGCTTAGAGAAAACTGACAGACACACAATGCTTTCTTTCTGATGCTCACCATAGTATTGTGATTGATTATATACACTGATTGAAAGGGCTCTTAGTTTAATAGTTCCCATCTTTGTTGTCTTCTTGGATTTTGACACTGGAAGAACATGTAATACAACCACCAATATGTGCACTTCGCAATATCTTGGATGTCAGTGTTGCAAGAAATGGGCAATAAAAATATAAAGGAATATGGTGATAGTGTGCTATGTCAGTGTTGCAAGAAATGTTTTGTGGTTTCCTCTCATAATTTCATTTGTTCCTTTCAAAAAGTATGAAACGGTTTGGTAAAATGAATACATAAATAATTATACGTTCTCATTTTTTATGCCAGTTTCAGCATTGACTTAATTTCTGAAATGAACCAGTTTTTCAATCTAACTAATTTCTACATGAAACTCACCCACCAATTTCAGAAAACGATTTCTGAGATTTCGGAAAGAGATTTTCTGTAAATTTCAGAAATAGGAAGCAGAGAAGATAGATAAATAGATTTTATTATTGTCCTCAGAGGTCAAATATGGAAGTGGGAGAGGTTAACATGCCTGGAAGAGTATTAATGTTAGTAATGAAATAACATTGGTTTTGTTAAAAGGAAGCATTAAACTGACTGGTGCAACAGTGAACTTTGAAGCGATGATTGCCAAAAATGATTTGAACATTTAAGGTGTCAGGTTACTGACCGAATAGTTCAACCCTGGATAAAAGCATCATATAACTGGTATCTGGTTATTGAAATTGATTGACAAAAGCTGGTGTGTCAAAGAGAGCCACTACCTGATCGTGTTAAACTTAGTTGCTTTAGTTTATCTAGGATGGAGCAGGATACATCCCTTTTCATGTTGTACTCATTCAGCAGGTATTATGTATTACATTCTGTATGTGATAACTCTGCTGCGATTGCATTCTTTTTAGATTTCAGTTTTCCTAATAGGTTGGTTTTGTTCTTCAAAACCACATAATATGTCTTTCTCTCTTTAACCTTTAATTAAAGATCCCACTAAAAACATTTATCCATAGAGCTTTCTACAATTCATGGAGGTGAACAACCATGATAACATGAAATGTGTAATTACTATGTGATCAAAGCTCATGTATGATGGGTTTTACAATGAAATATCTTGATTTCAATTTGCAGGACACTGTGGCGGAGCTTTACCAGAAAGCCCGCGAGGTGCTGAACTTGGGAACAGAACAGGCAAGTTGGATTCCTGTGTCATTGATTTTTTCATAAATTTCCACCTGAATTATTTTAGAATCTTTTGTTTAATGAGTTTTTTGTTTGAACTTTTAAAGAATGTGCAACTTCCTTTGACAGATACGCATATGGGATTACTGTGGAAAGATAAAACATGGCCTAATGATGGATTCCAAACAGACACTTGAAGATGCTGATATTCAAATGGACCATGAGGTAAATATTTCCTCGTGATATTTCTATGTGTGTGTTTGTTAATTTTTATGTATATGAGGTGGTAATATTGCTTGCGGTATTGCGGTAAGTTTCCAATTATGATACTGCAAACCTTGCATGGAGATTTAAATCTACGAAGAACTAGTTTACATTCCTCTTTTTTCTTCCAGGTTCTCCTGGAGGTTCAAGTGTTTGGCAGTTGGCCAGATGATAACCAGAAGTATTCTTCTGAAAATGGTTCCATGGGGAATGAGCTAGCTATTGTTCCCGTAGAGCCTGCGAGGTCCAGTTTCTCAATAGCAGGTGGGCCGAATGGAAGCATGAATATCAGAAGAAGTTCAAGCCCTGATCAATTGTATTCACACTCGTTGAATAACTCATATGATGACCTGGATGGAGGGTTTGGGTTTTCAAATGGAGGCAGCTCAAGATCTGGTCCTCTTGGATTAACTGGCTTGCAAAATCTTGGGAATACATGTTTTATGAATAGTGCCATACAATGTTTGGTTCATACTCCACAATTAGTAGAGTTCTTCTTACAAGACTATAGCCAAGAAATAAATAAGAAAAATCCTTTGGGTATGGAGGTAGGCTCTGGTGAGACAGTAAATGCAACAATTATGTATGTTTTAAGATTATATAGATTCTGGAATATTATGTTGTGTAGGGTGAACTTGCCATTGCATTTGGTGAACTATTGCGGAAATTATGGGCTCCAGGGAGACAACCAGTTGCACCAAGGCCCTTTAAGGCCAAATTGGCTCGGTTTGCTCCTCAATTTAGTGGTTATAACCAACATGATTCACAGGTTTGGTCATATATGTATTTTATAGGATCAGATGCCATTGTATTGATGAGATATATAAGAATACAATTTCCTTCTCTGTTCAGGAGCTTTTAGCATTCCTGTTGGATGGTTTGCATGAAGATTTGAATCGGGTGAAATCTAAGCCCTACAATGAATCAAAAGATACAGATGGGCGTCCTGATGAAGAGGTGGCACTTGAGAACTGGACAAATCATAAAGAACGTAATGATTCCATTATTGTAGATAGCTGCCAGGTAGTACTTTTTCGTTTAACAGAATATTTTTGTATGTAAATCATCCATACGCGTGTGATGTGTTGTGACCTATTGAAACAGTGAAGAATCTGAAATATAAAAGAAATGCATAATATTAATTGCGATGAAGCAAGACTTGTGGGGGAATTTGCTAACACGCCTTTCTTGTTTCTAACAGGGTCAATATAAGTCTACCCTTGTTTGCCCTGTTTGTTCTAAGGTGTCAATCACATTTGATCCGTTTATGTATTTATCCTTACCCCTGCCATCAACCACAACTCGAACATTGACCGTCAAAGTGTTTAGCACGGATGGAAGTACTGCCCCCACACCTTATACTGTTACAGTTCCAAAGCAAGCCAGACATAAAGATTTGATGCAAGCATTAAGCAAAGCTTGCAATTTGCGAAGTGATGAGAGACTTTTATTCACAGAGGTATGTGCCATCATTAAGCATTGTTTAATCTTTTTATGTTTTTGCTAAATCTGCCTTTCCGGACTAAACATTTCCCTCTTCACATGCATTTTGTGATGTCTCTATGTGATCCTTGGTACAATAGGATTATGATGTTTAACTCAACGCAGGCATGAGTAAATATGTTGGATCACAAATTTCTATTTAATTGACAAAAAGTAGAGTACACAAAGTTATGTGTATATCTGAGAGTCATGGCCAAAAGATCTTGTTTCTCCTTGAAAGAGGCATCCACAGCCAGTCTTTGGGGATACTTGAGAGACAATGTGATGCACAGCTAGTTCCAGTGACCACACACCAAGCTATTGTTGTTCAATATGTTGGTCAAATCCACCCCCTACACAGAGTAGAGATATTGAAACCAATAAATACTCCACAATCTGGAGTATTGGTTTCCACATCAAAAAGCTATTAATTGAGGTGCATGATACGGAATGGAACTTCAGTATTGCACGATAAAGGTAGAGCCGAGTTGGGAGCAGTCCTCATAGTCATGCATGTAGTTTTTGAAACCAGATTTTTATACATTGAGTCTGGGAATTCCCAAGCCACTATGTATGGGTGGCTATTCACTCATCGATATGACTAGCAGAGGATGTAAAACTGGTTAATGCTATTCACAAACAAAAGATTGGTTTTGAGCATATGATGTGGATATGGGTTCATCCGGCCATTTGAGTATAGTTTTCACTGCCCGTTTTTGGATAAGACCAAGTCAGGAGATATAATGTGATAAGGACAGATACCACTAGCCTGGACACATACCAAACATGGATTAATCCTTAAATGAAACTAGGCACAAAGATAACCAATTATAAACCGCTCTTCTTACATATATCCCTTAATGGTTTCATTATCGAAGACAAGTATATAGAGACATATGTCACGTGGTCTTCATGCAGCGATTTAGCAGATTCAGATAGCCTTCAGGGACGCACAAACCTATTGGTTATTCATGATTAAATTTCAAGAATTTACTTTTAGGAAGCAAATGTAGAAAGACATTATTCGTTTTTGTTTTTTTTGGTTTCTTTGTTACTCATGTTGATTGAACGTAAATAGTTGGAATCATTCTCAGTTATAATCAGTACCCGTTACTGTATTTTAGAGTTGTTATATATATTGTATTCTTATAGCTTATCATTTATTTTTTACTCTGTATACTTGGTCATATTATTGGATTATATAGAAGAATATCATGAAAATTTCCTCTTGTGCGCACGCCTTTTTTTCAGCCATATAATCATCGTCATTTTCGAATTTTGGAAGATCATGTGGATTGGTTGACTGCTGTTCGCGATGATGGCCTTATAACAGCACACAAGCTTTCCAAGGCAAAAGAAAAGACACAATTGCTGGTTTTCCTGAATCGATGTATGGAAGAGTAAGTGAGAATTCCAGTAGTATTTGCATAGCACTGGCCATTTGTGCTTGCATTATTTTTCCTAATACTGATGGATCTCCCACTTTTCTATGAGTAGAGCATTTTTCCGACATAAGTTTTCCTTGGTATGCAGAGATGCAATTCTCAAAAAGCAGTCCAAGAACTTTGGATCTTCTCCATTGATTGCTTGTGTTCCTGAAGAAGACTTTCAAACTGGAGCAGATCTGTTGCGTGTTTTCAAAAATCTTCTTCGCCCATTGAACAAACATTCAGATGAAGATTCTGTAATGTTTGAGAATGATGGATCTTCCATGACAACTTCTGAAAACAGCTTACCTGATGGTTCATGCAATGGATTGAAACAAGAGTTGTTTAAGTTCTGGCTTACAGAGGATAGGATCACTTTCAAAGATGTACCTATAGAATGGGATAAACCCCTTCCTGGAGCTTTTACATCTGGTCAGGTCAATGCTCCGATACATATTACTGTTGACTGGTCAGAATATGCCTTGGAGCAGTATGATTCAAAGCAATTAGAGGTTATAACAGAATCACTTAGAGCGGGATATTCTGCGAAAAAACTGCGGCAAGAGGTAGTGTCTTTGTACAGCTGTTTGGAGGCCTTTCTAAAAGAGGAGCCGTTAGGACCAGAAGATATGTGGTAAGTTGTTTCACCTGATGGGTCTCTATTCTCTTATCTGTTATCGTATGCATTCATTTTATACATAGACAGCTTGCTAAATCTTCTGCAACAATCTTTTCACTGCTATTAATATTTTATTAGGTTTAATTTTGTTTGAGAACTCGTCTCATTAGTTGCTGAGGCAGGTCAAGAATCTCTTGCTTGATAGCCCATATGGGCTTTCAAAGTGGGAACCTTGCTGCCCTGACATTTATACTTTTGCCTGTCTTGTTTTCCTATTCCTCAGCCACCACAAAAGCTCCTTTCTTTTTTTTATATGTCATGAATCATGAAGTCAATTCTGGAAATACACTGTCAATTGGACAATGAAGTGCATAACCTGGCTTTAAATGTTCATTATTTGTCACTACAAGTCAACCAAAGGAAAAAGGTTGTGAGCTTGTTTCTAGGTCCTACTTAGTGTTTAAGCATTTACCACATAGTGTGTATCTCTGAAGTTCATGTAAATTGTTGCACTTGAGCTTAGTTATGTACTATCATTGATGGTGGTAAAGTAATGAACTCTATAAAAAAGATAGCTGACACTTTCAGTGCGTTGTGCACAAAGTGTGAGGTGGACACATAGTCTTTTATTAGAGTATGAATGATTAGTGAACATATGATGTTTGCATGACCATGTGAGTCATATGATGTGAATTGTGAGTGTGAGGATAAATTGGTTTAATAGTTAGTTGGTGGAAAGCAAGCATGGGTCCCACCTGGCATTTTGCGTGCATCTGGATATAGGATGTGAGCATGCACTCTACATTACGTTTGTATGAACCTAAAGTCATATATGAAAACGGGGGTAAGGTCATCAAGGCTATCAAGTTGTTAATCTACTTCTATTATTGTAATTGTGAGCTCTGTACAATAGAATCAAGATTTTTTTGTTTAGTTCCTTTCTAGTATATTGTTTAGTTTCTATCTAATTATTATAATCATTCCTTTTTGTTCCTCTATGGTCTCCTGTTTCAAAAGCTCCGTGGTTCCACCCTGGTGCACACATATCCACAACTCAACAGAACAACTTCATTATGACATGTTTCACTCTTATATTTTAGTCTTCTAATATTTTGTTTTGCGTATATATGTTTGTTCTTAGGCAAGAACTTAATAAAACACAATGCGCATAAATATATCTCATCATATGTGGCGTCAACAATCAAGATGGAAATCTTGAGGATGAGTTATGATCAGGGAGAATCAAAGCTGATGAATTCAGCCAGGGCTTGCGATATTAACATGGGTTTGCCAAGGGAAAATGATAGGGTGAGCCTAACATTTCTCAGTTTCGTCATTTCTGCTCCAAGCTGTAGGCTTACCTGAAAAAAACCACTGTATAGAAACTTAACCCATCCCCCCTTGTTCTGAATGGTGATTTACATAAGGCAGGACAATCTATCATCCTCCAGCTATTATAATCAGCATTTCATAAGAGTATTCAGAAATACAAATACAAACACAAATATTTCTTTATCTATTTATATATATCTTGAGAGAGATCATGTCTTTTTCATGAAATAAATCGTATATGCTTTTGCATTATATTCTTCAATATCTTTCATGAAAAAGAATATTAAAACACACGAATATATATTTATATATCTTAGGATAGAATAGAATAGAAAATTTCTGTCCATCATGAGGCCAAATTTGACCTATGGGAGCAAGTCAACATATCATCTTGTTTGTAACTCCCTAAAAGGGGGGATTATTACTCTGTAGTAGAAACTCTTGATGTGAAAATACTGCATGCACATATGTGCTCGCTCTTCTCAATGGTAATTTGAGTATGACACTTACATTATCATGCCGGTTTAACAATTCATCATATTTCTCAAGGGTTACCTATGTGCTGAGCATGCCATAAGTAAGTGATATTCATCCTCCACTAGGTTTTCATTGCCTATATTGCATATCCTTGTAAATATTTTGTGCATTGTAGATCTTGTTAACCGTAACAAGAGTTGAACCCTATACCTTATTGTTCTCAAAGTTAGTTCTTGCTAGTTGCACTACCTTGAGAGAGAGAGAGAGATACTCCATTGTGACACCCATTGGAGGTGGTGTTTTTCACATACATTTATTAATATAATTGTTTGTTTGAGAGAGAGAGAGAGAGAGAGAGAGAGAGAGAGAGAGAGAGAGAGAGAGAGAGAGAGAGAGATATGATTTTAGGCATTGTCCGCGTTGCAAGGAACATAGGCAGGCTAGCAAAAAACTTGATCTATGGAGACTTCCCGACATCCTTGTCGTACACTTGAAAAGATTTTCCTACAGTAGATATCTTAAGAATAAACTTGAGACTTTTGTGGATTTTCCGATCCATGATTTGGACCTGAATGCCTATATTCCCCGTAAGAATGGCGCTGTATATAATCTGTATGCTATAAGTAATCACTATGGAAGCATGGGAGGAGGTCATTATACTGCTTATGTCAAGGTATTTTTCATTTTCTCAATAATCGATTCTCATCTGCATATTTGTTTATATTTTTGAAAGTGAATATTTATGACTATTATTTGTGCAGCTACAAGAAGACGGTGTCTGGTACAATTTTGATGATAGCCATGTTTCCCCTATTACTGAGAATGAGATAAAGACTTCTGGAGCATATGTCTTATTTTATCAACGGGTTCAGAGAGAGAATGGAAATGGTCCTTTGGTAGATGGTATATCTTAGAACAATAGTCACAAAGTTTTACAAACTGGTCTGCCAATTTCCTTGGAGGACCTTGGTGGTTTACTTAACCCTTTTTCAATTTTGATCACATAACTGGGGGCATCAAGCAGCTCTCTTCCCTGAGAAGAAATTTGGTATCCTCTTCTATGATTCTTCAATCAGCATAAATCTGAGGCTCATTTTCATATAGATAATTTGTAATAGCTGGTGGCAATACTTACAGATACCCTGATGTGAGTTTAAAGGAGAGGTGGTCTCGTAAAAAGCTTTTCTCTATCCTTTTTTTCCATTTGATGGGATAAAAGAGTTCTCATAAGATCCTTATATCTGTCTTTGTGTTCCGTTTGGAGGATATCAGAGTTGGTCTATTAAAAAGATTACATGTATTCTTTATTTTCCTTTTGGATACTGTACACATGCTTTGCCATGTAATGACCAAAGAGGCAAGTAATTCTTTGAAAATAATAAAGCGAGTTCGTCCTGTGTCCAAAGATAGAATGTGTTTGACGCTGATTATGTTTTTCTAAATCATAAATTCTTAGTTTTTGTCTAGGTAGCAGATCAAAGTTAAATGGGATTGTTTTATTATTTAAAATAGCCAACGCATGCACATTTGTTTGGAAAGCGTCTTTATTGAATTAGCTGTAGTATAGCAACAGTGAGTGGTTTGACTGCCACTACAAATCAGCTTTTCTTGTGAGATGGTTTCTTGATAGTTAATGTTAGAATGAACTACCTTAGTTGGACTTCAAATTTAACCCTCAAACCACTTATTTTATTCTCCCATAAATGATCACATCTATTTCAAGCCTTGCTATGTTATTAGTAATACTACTTCGAATAGAGTTGTGACCTAGTGCTACTTGAGAGGAACATACTGCCAAATGAAAACCTGAGGTTGATATTCATGGTGCATGTATGAGGTCTGATAAAATTGGTTGAATATGTTTTAGATTTAAACTACAGTTTGAACTTTGGGACCATTATTTTGGCATAAATGGCTGCATTTATTTTCAAACTTCCATACAGAATTCATAGCCAATTGTGCTTCATATTGATTTGTGGTATATGCTACTTGTACGAAATTCTCCATGAAATGGGAACTTGAGGATGATACTTATGGTGTTTGTATGACATCTAATCAAGAATGACGGAATGAGTTCTTGGTTGAAATAACCCTAGAAAAGATTGATAGTGATGTAATTTATGTGTACTAATAATAGAGATTTGGTTTTTGTAATATATTTTTTTCATTTGCCTCATTCATGTTCACACAATGGAACTCCTAATTACATTTAAATGTAATAAAATGTTATGTAATTCGAAACACAATGTATGCACATACATTAGGAAATTACTATTAATACACCAAATAATTGGTGGAAGAAGCATGGGTTTTGGACCTGTTGATAGTTATTGCATGTGATATGTATTATGGGTTCCTCAATTTCCTTGGATGGAGGGTGTCGCGCTATCTATCTTCTATTCAATATTTTAACATGGAATTGTTATTTAACTATAGAAAATAAAAGTAATTAGACAACACGTGGTCAAATTTGATGCTTACAAAATGTCTTGATTTATATGATTTAATTCAAAAATATAAAGTTACTAGTTTATATATATGTAGGGTATAAATATAATATATAAATTTGGCGATCTCTACAAGATTACCTTAAAGTTGTCATGACCTAAAGAATTGATCTTGAAATGCAAGATTATCTTTATGAGAGGAAGTGTGTTGATATCATTTTTTTGTTTGCTACCAATATACATCATGATATTGTAAATAGTTTATTGGACTACACCACCTCCTAATCTACAAGGTCAACCATAGCAATGGGAGCGGTTTGGTTCAGTTTCAAGGCAAAGAAACCAAACCGAACCGAAACCAAACCGTTTATGAACTCTCAGTATTTAAACCAAACCATTTAAGAAAAAGTTGAAACAAAACCATTTAAAACCAAACCGTTTAGGGAAAAGTCAAAACCAAGCTGAACCATTTAATAAAAAATTTAAACCTAACCACTTAAATCAAACTAATTAAACATCGAAATAAACAAAAATACATTAAATTAAATAAGAATTTAAGTTAAATTTAATAAATCAATAAAAGAAAATTTAATTGAACCATTAAATTAAATAAACATTTAAGTTAAATTAATTAAATCAATACAAAACCATTAAATCAATAAACTATTAAGGTTAACAAAAAGTTAGCCAAAAACTTATAAACTTTTAAACCAAACCTATAAACCCGAGTGTTAGAACTGAACCGAACTGAAACCAAACCGTTTATCGAAAATCCAAACCAAATCAAACCATTAATTTTTTTGGGAACTAATAAACCGTTAAACCATAGCTTAACGGTTTGGTTCAATTTGAGCCGAAACCGTGCCCATTGCTAGTCAACCAACCATTGCTATTGCAGGTTTGCTTTTTATATTAGTTTAGATTTGAATTCATAATATTAATATTGATAACATATTTTGCCTATAGAAATAAGAAACGTCTCTTGATGAGGATATTGAGAAAAGTTATGATGTTGTGTCATATAGTCATGGTAAAGGCTCACAATTTGAACATGCATTAGGGCGGTTTGAAATAAATGTTGCAAGCCATTCCATTACATATTCCTATTTCAATAACCAAGACATTGACTATCCTTCATCAAAATCCCTTCATTCATTGCTATGCATGTATGATCAAAGGGTAAATGGAGGATTGATTATGCCTCACTTCTTAACGTTGGAGAAATTTTTGGTTTCTGGGGTGCACATTACATAACATGCAAGAAAAAGATATAAAAACTCCACACCATTTATATGATAGTGCCATCCATTCTCTCGAACATTGATTGGGTTTGTTCATGGTACAAGATTTTATAACCCATCACATTCAAGGTCAAACATCAATCCTTCTATGGGTGCGCACACACACATATAGATAGATATGTATATGAATAAATTGTATATCCCTCAACTTATTTAATACACCAAGAGCATAACATTTATAGATGTGCAAAAGCTGCCTCTCTAACAGAACATGAGATGACATGTAGGTCCCATAGAATAGAATAGATATTTTATTGTCCATGACGAGGACTTTGGGACCAAGTCAATATATCATCTTGTTTGTGACTCCTTTCTAAGATGGGGGATTATTACTCTATAGTAAAAACTATTGATCTGAAATAATGCACACACATACATCAATGGGAGGTGTGACTAGGAAGCAACAATGGTTTGATTTCGGCTTAATTGGTTTGGTCTTGTCCAAACCAAACTGGTTAAGCCTTAAATGGTTTAGGAGTTTCCAAACTTGAACCTAACCGGTTCCTAAACCGGTTAAGCCTAAACCTATTTAGGAACCAGTTTAGCCAAGCCGATTAAGCTTTAACTAGTTTGGCCCAAATTGGTTCAGGTCGGCTTGAGCCATCCCAAACTAAGCTCAATCTAGTTAAGAAGCTCTAGCATAAACCGATTCAATCTGACCGAAACCACCAAATAGCCAAATCGTTTAAAAACGTTTTAATGGTTTGGTTTAGGCTTGAGTAGAGCCATTGCCGATTCCTAAGTGTGACTAAGAAACAACATATTGTGATGACATCTAATTGTGGTGACCTTCAAGTACTTTGCAAAAATAACCCTAGCATGTAAGAAAGACTATCATATCAACCTAATGATGCTAATGTCAATGATAATGGACCATAACATATGCTCATTAACATTAGGACAATGGCCATATTAACATGGATTATTCATGACTACACTACATATTGGTTTGTTCAAGATTAGTGGCTTAAGATTGTAAAGCATGGCCCTCCATGAAGTCATTGGCTAAGATCAAATAATTGCTACATTATGGTAGCCACACCCTATCCCTAATTGAGTAGAACTATACGAAGAAAGGGTAGTTATATGGAATGTTCTATCATTTATGGAAATTTCCGCACCACCTCTTGGCATACAAACTCACACTACATCCAAATCACCACGCACTATTGTATATAGTAAAGCATTTCAAGGAAGAAAAAGGTCATGTCGGATACTCATAATATAGAAATTAGATATTTGAGAACAATATACATCGTCCACCAATTTAGTGCAATCATGTGAAAAGTGATTGGAACCATGAAGATTTTTAACTTCGGAAGACATGATGGCGGGTGTTGTCTTTAGAGTTTTGACAATATTAAATGAGTAAGATTGCATGCAAACATTGTCGCCTAAAAACGCGTGTACGTGTGCTACTCGAGCGACACCACTGGGGGGCTTGAACTGGGGAGGAAGTTTGCCAAGTGAGATGATTTATTTGACCACATTGTTGTTCTCCTTGCGTGGCGACAACATGAACGTAGGAAATGACGTGAACATAGGTGATGACACGAACAAATGGAGGAAATGATGTGAACAAAGGAGTTAACGTGAATGATGGAGTCACCACCAATGTAGGAGACGATGCAAGCAAAGGAGTCGACGTGAACGAAAAACGATGATGTGAATATAGGAGTCAAGGTACATGATCGTACACATGAGAAGAAGAAGAAGAAGAAGATAATGATGATGATGATAATGAAGACGAAGAAGAACCATAAATACTCACGACGAAGAGGAAAACTACAACCCTAAAAACCTAGAGTATGTTGAAGAGAAGAAGAAGAACTAAGAATAAAAAAGAGGAAACCAAAACCCTTATGGTATGCTCCAATCCATGAAATGGACGACCATGAAATAAGCCCTCTTCTTTTTTTTTTATAGAGAAAGAGCCGCCTATTTTTACAAGCTTTTCAACTGTATAGGCTTCGTACCCATTGACCTCCTCAATCAAGCAAGCTTCTATTTCGTTGCTAGAGTTATGAAATCCTCGTCCACTCTCGGGGTAGCTTTTGTCGCTTTTGTGTTCTTGGCTTCTATCCTTGGCAGTTGTTTTGTCATAAGACAAGAAGTTGTCCCACACCTCTTGTGGTACATCCGTCATACCAAAATTGGGCCATTGTATCGTTCACATACTTGACCAAGAGGCGACTTCCTCCTCTTCCACCCCTTGTCTAGGTTTTGGCTCTATTGTAGCCTTGACTTCGGCTTCGACCTACCCCTTTAAGCTCTTGCAATCCTTCCTTATGTAGGTTTCCAAATTGAGTATTGTAGCACTTACTTTTCCATGTCGTTGACATACTCTTCTCACTTTAGCCCAATCATTAGTGAGTTCATTTGCACCGTCATTGTCCTCTAGTTGGACTCTGATGACCATTCTTTCCATTTGGTCGATGGACTTCACGAACATTAGGACCTTATCAACTCCCACTAGTCTTTGATCACATCCTGAAAGTTGAGTAAAATGACATTGTAACTCTAGGAACACTTGTGTAGGACTTTGGTTTGTCTTTGATGATGCCATCTATTGGTAGAATTCACACTAGCCTCATCCCTTTGACTTGTCATAATCGTACTTCTCGGGTAATGCTTCCTTGAGGGATTCTCGTGAGTCATGAGCTTCTTGTTTTTCTCTTTCTTCCATTACTCTTATCATTATTCTTGATATTTGTGATTGAGACAATTGATTTGCGTTATCCACGTCAAAAAATAGAAGGATACACATTTACAGTCAAGAGCTCTTACCCATCTATGGTAAGAGTTAGTAGGTGGTATGGTGACTCTACTCATAGCTTCCTGAATTTGATGATACATTAGTTGTCCTCCATGTGCATCATGGCTAGTACTTGTTTTTGTTCTTCCCGGGAGTGTAGTAAAAAAGCTGGCCAGGTCTTAACTAAGTTACCTTCCTTTGTTTTCGATAAAATAATTATAATTACAATACATATATAGCCTAAAAGTATACCCCCCGTTAAACCCTCAATAGAAACACTTTGATACAATGCTCTGCCTTTGATAATATTCAACCATACTTTCCACACATCTTTGACCAAGGCCAATCCTTGCACGAATTTCTCTCATAATCACAAAGTGCACTCTCGATTGCAACATTCATTGGTAAATTTCTTGAACATCAAGAGTCACTACTCACTTTCACACGTATCACGTGAAATGTAATGTTTTTGGTCTCATAGGTCATATTTGACCTCTAAAGATGATAATATAATCTCTCTCTCTCTCTCTCCCCTACTAGAAGATATTATATGTCGATATGGGTGTGTTGGGAAAATAGTGGTAGATAGGGAGAATTGAATGCTAATGAAAGTAGAGACCTCTTGGAGTGACTAGGAGTATAGCTCTCCTTTACAATTGCATAACTTAGGGGCCAACAAGAAGATAGAGAGAGGACATGGTCCTCTTCAAGCAACTTCGGTTTTTGATACTCCATTGGATTCCAACATTATTGATACAATACGTCAAGATTTGAAGACAAATGTCTTTGCTCAAGATAGCTTAGATCAAATTGATCCCACTTGAGCATCCTGTTCGTAGTCACAACAATCAAGTACGAATTATCGACAATTCAAATGGCATGATGGATTATTCTTCTTTAAAAATCTTTTGTATGTTCCCAATGGTTTATCTTGCCTTCGAGTCATACAAAACTGTCATGATACATATACGGTTGGACATTTTGGTAGTACTAAAAGGTTGGATTTAGTAACCCAATCATTTTGGTGGCCCCATATGCGAAGATTTGTCGAACACTAAGTTCGGACATGTGATACGTGCTGCAGAACAAAGATGCCCTGACATCATGAGTATGGTTTATTGGATCCATTACCGATTCCAAGCAAGCCGTGGCAATCGTTTTCTTTGGATTTTATCATAGATCTTCCGAATTCTAAGGGTTTCAACGCTATCTTAACAGTGGTTGATTGATATACTAAGATGGCACATTTCTTGCCTTGCACTAAAGAGGTCACTAGTGAAGACATCGCAAGTATTGTTACACGTGAAGTTTTCCGGCACTATGGTATTCTCGACACCATCATCAATGATCGCGCACCTCAATTAATATCTAAAATTTGGAAACATCTCTTCACAATGCTCAAGGTGACCTGCAACCTCTCTTCCGGTTACCATCCCCAAGTGGAAGGACAAGCGGAACGTACAAATCAAATGTTGGAGCAATATTTTCGATGTTTCATAAGCTATGATCAACAAGATGATTGGGTAGATATATTACACTTTGCCGAATTTGCATATAATAATTCTATCCACTCCTCTACTAGGCAACACCATTCTATGTGTATAAAGACTATCATCCTTGATGGTGTTTATTTGAAACTCTCGAATTACCCACAAATCCTAGTGCACACGATCATTTGTATCGACTACGTAAGATTTAGGCAAAACTGTCTAACCATCTACATCAAGCCCAACAAACACATAAGGACTATGCAGATCGTCATCGACTTCCATCCTGTTTCGATATTGGAGATCGAGTATGGCTACTATGACGGCACATAAAGACAACCCAACCATGTGCCAAATTGGATTATCAAAGGCTAGGCCCTTTTATTATTAACGGAAAAATTAATGATGTCACCTTTCGCCTTGGTCTACTTTCGCAATTATGGATACATTCGGTATTTCATTGTTCTCTCCTAGAACCATGTTAGAAAAGCTCTATTCCAAATCGTACTACACCACCTCCGCCTTCGATCGAACTTGAAGATGGACCTGAGTACGAAGTTGCCGCCATCCTCGATTACAAGATAGTTCATAATAAGCTCTACTATTTGGTGGATTGGTTAGGATATAGTCTAAGCAATTGTACTTGGGAACCAATCAAGAATGTGGCAAAAACTCGAGCACTTTTTGAGGAATTCCATCGACAGTATTCAGATAAATCAGGTCCTCGATCAAAGACGACTCGTAAAACTCGTCGTTCGAAGGGGGGGATAGTGTTATGATAAGGCCCCAAAAGGTATTGAACCTGTGACTTTATGTTACACAAGTTGAGAGAATACCATTAGGATACCAATTATAATATAAAAGATATTATTTTCATTTATTATTTCATTACAGAAAATTTAGGTATATTCTAGATTACTCTGGAACATTCTAGAAACTTCAGGAGTACTCTTGATAATACTATAAATAGAGGCATATGGCATTACTCAGAACCAGTTCGATTCAACGCCAGTCTTAAGCCTCTTAGTTATCTTGTACTCTTTTCATATAATATACTTCTCTGTTATTATACTTCTCTCTTCTCTCTTCCACACACACACACACACACACACACACACAATCTTTCTCTCTCTCTCTCTCCCTTCTCTCTACATCTCGTAATAATTCTTATGGTACTCTCTCTCTCTCTCTTACTCTCTCTCTAGTACTAATCGTCTCCATCTCTACTACTACTCTTGTCAGTATGTATTGATTATTGCAAATGCCAACACTACATGCCATGATCACCTCGGTGTCAATCTTCAGAACTTCGAGCTTCTTGTCTGTTAGAAGCTCCCAGATATGATGAAACCGCACGTCAATGTGTTTTTTCTTCAGGTGATATATTGAATTTCTAATGGGGTGTATTGTGCTTTGAGAGTCTGTAAATGTAAGTGTTTGCGGAAGCGTAAAACAGAGAACAACACAGAGAGAGAGAGAGCGAGAGAGAGAGAGAGAGAGCAAAACACAATTTCAAAATTATATCAAGACTCTATGTACACACTGTGCTAAGTAGCACTATTTATACAAGTCCTTTTGGGACTGACAGAAGTACCATGTACTTCAATGCTCACACGAGCATCTGACACTTACTACGAGACTATAGCTACCTAGTAGTCTATCCTATACTAGGCTTCCGATTGGACTTCCGGTTATGGATTGCACTCGGCCTCCACTACTTGCCGGTTCGGTTGTTCACCGTCATACCGATCCGTTTCGCCCGATCCGTCTCGCTTACCGGCTCCGGCTTATTCAGCCGATCTGGCTCCGGTTGAGCTTGCCGCTCAACACTCCCCCTCAAGCTCAAACCTGAGGTGGGGTCGTAGTGTCGACCTCTGTGGCAGTCGGTTCTTCCAACCGACTTCTCCTGGCGTCACTCCGCCTTGCTCGCGCTCCTCGTCCGGTCCGGTCCCGTTTGCTGCGACCCCTTTGGTTCTGCGCGCCTCGACCCTCTCGGTCGGCATGTCTACTCAATAGGCCCATCTCAGCACTCACGTTGCTGTGACTCCGGCGCTTGCCGATCCGTCGGTTCTCCCACGATGGCATCGACTTCCGCTGTGTCCGTGTCCCCTTGACCTTCAGTCGATCCGACTCATCCGGATCCATCTGTTGATCCGAGTCAGTTGTCTCTGACTCGTTCCAGCTCTTGTCCGAATCGGTACACTCCGATTCGACTTCCGGCTTCAGGCCTCTCACCACATCGGACCACTTCCGAGTCTTGGCCTTCTCCACGCTTCCCTCGGCTTCTTCAGCTGGTGAACCGAAATCGAATTCTTCATTCGACTCCGCATTCTGGTCAGTACCATCGTGATGACCTCCGCACAACATGCACTTCTCTTCCTGAGTGCACAACTCTTCTTCACAGCCGCTTGCTCCGACCTGTTCGGATGTGTCGACTTCCTTCGTCGACTTGGCTTCCTTCATCTTCTTGTCTCCTCTTCTTCCGGCTCTCCTCTTACCGACGGGTTCAACATTTTTTTGGCCTTTGCCTGTTTCGGTAGAGACTTTGCCCTTGCTTCTCCCCCTCAAGTGCGGCACGTCGAGATGCTGAATACCGAGCATGTCGGTAAAGTGCTGCAACTTGTCCGATCCGAGAAGCTTGGTGAAGATGTAGGCAACTTGCCAATCCGTATGAAGATACTATAGGTCAACTTCACCGCTCAGGACCCGCTCACGCACGAAGTGGTAGTGCACCTCAATGTGCTTTGTGCGAGCATGGAACACAGGGTTCCTGGCAAGCTGCAGACTGCTCATGTTATCGCAGTAAATCGGGATCGGGGTCGGTACCTCGATCCGCAAGTCTCGCAGCAGTCGCCGAAGCTAGATGGCTTCACAAGTGGCAACGGTAGCGGCCCGGTACTCAACCTCAGTGCTTGACAAAGCCATTGTAGGCTGCTTCTTACTGCTCCATGCAACGACCGTGCTACCTATGGAGAACATGTATCCGGAAGTGGAGCGGTGATCAGACGCATCGCCGGCCCAGTCAGCATCTGTGTAACCGACAAGCTCTTCGGGTATACCTCGCCGGTATAGCAGTCCCCGGTCCTTAGTGCCGCTGACATACCGTAATATTCGTTGCGCGCACTGAAGGTGCTCCACGGTCGGCTTCTGCATTGAACTTACTTACCATGCCGACCGGATAGCTGATGTCGGGTCGGGTGATGGTTAAGTAGATCAGGCTTCCCACAACCTGTCGGAACCGTTTCTCATTGCACGCTGGTCCGGAGTTGGGACGGAGCTTCTAGTTCCGGTCTAGGGGTGTGGAGACAGGTCGGCAATCCGTCGTGCCGAACTTATACAGCATATTCAACACGTAATGTCATTGTGAGAGCAATATGCCGTCGGGGGTCCGGATCACTTCGATCCCAAGAAAATAATGAAGGTCCCCCAGGTCCTTCATTTCGAATGCGTCCGACAACTGGGACTTGTCGCGGTTGATTTCGGGAAGACCCGGTCCGGTGATGACTAAATCATCCACATACAAGAGTATACATACCGGACCGTCAGAGCCTTGCCGGATGAACAACGAAGAGTCCGACTTAGAGACAACAAACCCCAGCTTACGCAACCGGTGCGTGATCTTCGCGTTCCAGGCTCGGGGGGCTTGCTTCAAGCCGTAAAGCGACTTCTTTAGTCGGCATACCGCTGACTCGTTCATCTCCGATTGAAATCCGGGGGGCTGAGTCATAAAGACTCCTTCTTCAAGCTCTCCTTGAAGGAAGGCATTCTTCACATCCATTTGGTGAAGATGCCACCCCCTTGTCGCAGCAACCACCAGTACCACACGAACCGTCGTCATCTTCGCCACAGGAGCGAAGGTCTCGTCGTAGTCGATTCCGTGGGTCTGCGCGTATCCCTTCGCCACTAACCGGGCTTTGTACCGGTTAACAGAACCGTCGGCGTTGTACTTGACCTTGTACACCCACTTGCATCCGATCGGTTTACAGTGACAGGGAGGATCAACTAGGTCCCAGGTTTCGTTGGCATCGAGTGCCCGCATTTCTTCGTCCATAGCGGCACGCTAATTTGCGTCCTTTGCCGCTTCTGCGTAGCTCTCCGGCTCACGCACTTCTGTTACCTTAGTCATGTACGCATAATGATGCGCCATGTATTCATTGTACCCGTACCGCATGACGGGATTCTTCTGGTGGGTTGATCGGCGCAGCGCACCGTCACCTGATTTGAGGCCCTTCTTGGCCAATTCGGTCTTCGTTGCCGAAGATCCGCCTTTCTCCTTTCCGGAGTCAGATACGCACCGATCAGACTCATCGTTCCCGGTTTCGAATTCCGGCATCTTCCTCTTCCCTTTCTCTTTGCGCGTGAACCGTTTCCTTGGTTCCTTGCGCGGGGAGAGCACGACAGAGTCTCCACCACTTGCCGTCTCTTCATCCGACTGGTCCAACCGACTCAGTCGCTTGTTCGGTCCACTCAACTGTAACGATTCCGGACTCTCATCTTGAGTCCCGGCTTCATCATCCTCTGACAGGGCTGATTCAGGCTCATTGTCCTGATCTTCTGACATTGGGTCGGGATCGGAAGTCGGAGTCCGTATGGAGTACCAGGATGCCGATTCATCGAACTCGACATCCCGGCTAACTCGGACTTCCTTCGTCCGGGGGTTATAACACTTATATCCCTTTTGCTCTTGAGCATAGCCGACTAGGATGCATTTTTCCGATTTTGCATCCAGCTTTCTCTGCTTCTGATCCGGCACATGCACATACGCTATGCTGCCGAATATCCGAAGGTGTCTTAAGTTCAGCTTGCGCCCGAAATACAGCTCATGAGCTGACACCTTGTCACCAATGCGGTTTTGTATGTAGACGGCCGTCTGGACCGCCTCCGCCCAATAGAACCGGGGCATGCTCTTCTCCTCCAACATTGCCCTTGCCGCTTCGACGAGTGTCCGGTTCTTCCATTCGGCCACACCGTTTTGCTCCGGTGTGTATCTGCAGCTGAACTCTCGCCGAATTCCCTTCTACTGCAGATAACTAGTGAATTGGCTGGAAAAATATTCCTTTCCGCCATCCGACCGAAGGCATTTGATCTTCCTCTCCGATTCCCATTCCACCATCTTCTGGAGGCTCCGGAAACAGTCGAAGACTTTGCTCTTCCGCTCAATGAGGTAGATCCAAGTATGTCGAGTATAGTCGTCGATGAAGGAGATGAAGTATCGGCTCCCGCCAAGGCTTACACTTTGTGCCGGTCCCCACACATCCGAATGGATGAGATCGAGCTTGTTATGGCTCCGGTTCCGTTCGGTGGGGAATGGAAGCCGATGTTGCTTCCCAAGTTGGTAGGCTTCACAAATTTCGGCTCTCCGGCCGCTGAACTTCGGCAAACCGAAAACGACTTGTTTGGTTTGCAGGTCTTGAAGCCTCCGGTAGTTGACGTGGCCTATCCTCTTGTGCCACAGGTCGATGTCCAACTCGACCTTCTGTCGTTCCGTGAACAGAGCGGTGCCAAAGTCATTGGTGTTGAGGATAAACATCCTCCCGTCTCTGCGCCCTTGCGCAATGACTTCGCCCTCATCCTCAATGAAGCACCCGAGGTGCGTAAACCGCACCTGCATCCCCTGGTCGACAATCTGACCGACGGACACCAGGTTCTTCGTGATTATCGGAACGTGTAATACGTTCATCAGCTTCCCTTTCTGTCCGACGTGGCTTAGAGGGACTTCACCGACGTGCACGATTGGGTGAGGAGTGTCGTCTCTGGTTTCGACTACTCTTGGTTGATCCGGTTTCTCCAGAAAGGAGAACCACTCTTTGTGGCTCGTCATGTGGTTCGACGCGCCGGAATCAACATACCACACTTCCTCCATTTTGGAAGTGGTCTTCTTCATTGAGTTTGCCTTGTGATTCATCACCAAGGCTGGCCCCTTACCGGCCTTTCCGGTTCTGGATCCTCCTGATCCGTTTGCGTAGTGCAAGTTTTGCCGGCCATCCTTACCGGTCTTGCCGGATCCGGATTTGTCCGAATCGGCACGCTTTCTCCAGCACTCGCTTTCCCTGTGGCCTTTTTTGCCACAGTACTAGCATTCCGTAGCGGATTTGTCTTGCCGGCCTCCGGCACCGCCTTGACTCCCCCTGCTTGTGGAAGTCCCGGAACTGCTGTCGGCATGCTCATAGTGCCTCCGTTCCTGCTCATGCCGGCCGCCTCCATTCCATGCCGACCCACCTCTTCCGCCACGCCCACGGAGCCGATCCGTTCCCGTGTACAACATTCGGCTGTCCGGGGATGCACTGGTAGATGCACCGACGTGGTTCTCCTCTACAAGGAGCATCGATTGTAAGTCTAAGAATGAGGGGGTATTCTCCCTTGTACACATCGCAGTCCGGAACGCTCCGAACTTGGACGCCAGGCCTCCGAGACATACCTGCACCATCTCGTCTTCCTCTACGGTAACATTGATAGAGGCGAGCGAGTTGCAGATCTCCTTTATCCGGCCCGTGTAGTCTGCCATGGACATGTTCTTCTGTCGAACATTGCTCAACTCCTGTCTAAGTTGCAGCTTCCGGGCAGTGGTGCTTGCGGCGAAAACCTTTTTCAGGTTCCCCCAAGCATCCTTTGGTGTCTTGGTGTCACGGATGTGGCTGAGTAGTTGATCGCCGACACTGGACGCGAAGCAGTACATCACCCTGCTTGCCGCCTGTTCCCATACCGGGAAGTCCTTGTGTGCCGAGTCTGGCGCCGCATCATTCGCTCCTTCGACGTAACTCCAGTACCCGTGTCCAAGCAGGTACTGGTGCATCTTGTAAGACCAGGATGCGTAGTTGCTCCTGTCGAGCTTCTCCACCGGGAGCGACGTAGCCATGCCTCTATCCATGTCTTCTACTATGTCTGTTTTCGACCCGTTAGGGTTTTCTTCTCAAGAGTAAATGTCTGCAGCAGAGGTTCTCAACCCTCGTGCTCTGATACCATGTAAACGTAAGTGTTTGCGGAAGCGTAAAACAGAGAACAACACAGAGAGAGAGAGAGAGAGAGAGAGAGAGAGAGAGAGAGAGAGAGAGAGAGAGAGAGAGAGAGAGAGAGAGAGAGAGAGAGAGAGAGAGAGAGAGAGAGAGAGAGAGAGCAGAACACAATTTCAAAATTATATCAAGACTCTATGTACACACTGTGTTAAGTAGCACTATTTATACAAGTCCTTTTGGGACTGACAGAAGTACCATGTACTTCAATGCTCACACGAGCATTTGACACTTACTACGAGACTATAGCTACCTAGTAGTCTATCCTATACTAGGCTTCCGATTGGACTTCCGGTTACGGAGTGCACCCGGCCTCCACTGCTTGCCGGTTCGGTTGTTCACCATCATACCAATCCGTTTCGCCCGATCCGTCTCGCTTACCGGCTCCGGCTTATTCAGCCGATCCGGCTCCGGTTGAGCTTGCCGCTCAACAGAGTCTCAATAGATGATCGGCGCTAGATGATTGATTTTTCTTGTTGCGGAAAAGTCAGCTGACAGTTGGTCTAGCCAAATGGCTTCCTTCGCTACCTTTGATGCTGCTATGTGCTCAACCTTTGTCGTAGACAGGGTCATGCACTCTTGAAGCTTCGATCTCCATGATATGGCACCACCACCATAAATGAAAAGATAGCTTGATGTCGACTTTCAATTATCCGTATTTCCGACATAGTCGGAGTTGGTATAGCCTTCAACTTTGGTTAGATTGACCGATCCGAAAGTCAGTTGTGCAACCTTGGTTCCTCTCAGATACCTAAAGATGTGCTTGAAGACCTCCCAATGCTTCCATCCTGGGTTTTGCATGTACTGGTTGACAACCTCTACGACATATGCAAGGTCGGGTCGGGTCACAACCATAGCGTACATGATACTTCCTATGGTCGATGCGTATGATATCTTCCTATTGAGCTCTCTCTCCTCATTTTTCTAAGGAGAGTTTCTGTCCAATAGTCGGATTGACTTCGGAAGCGGAGTTGATGCTAGCTTCGCGCTCTCAATGTTGAAGCGCTCCAACACCATTTGTATGTAGTCGAACTGGGAGAGCCAGAGGAGGGTCTTCGGTGTCCGATTTCACTCTATCCACATGCCTAGTATGTGTTGAGCTTGTCCAAGTTCTGTCATTGCAAATTTTCCGTGAAGGCTCCGCTTTAGTTTTCCGATCTCTACTCGATTTCTCCTTGTAATAAGCATTTCGTCGATGTATAGGATCAAATAGATCCGAGACTCGTCGACTAGTTGCTGAGTGTACATACATGGGTCGGAGTTTGACCGGTGGTAGCGAAGTTGTCGAATATAGGAGTCAAACTTCAAGTACCACATCCTTGGTGCTTGTTTTAAGCCATAAAGGCTTTTTTTCAGCCGACATACAAGGTGACCTTCCTCCCCCGTCGTCGTGAAGCCTGCCGGTTCTGACATGTAAATGTCTTCTCCTTAAGTCTTTGTAGAGGAATGCCGTCTTGACGTCCAACTGCTCAAGCTCTTGGTCTTTAGTCACCACAACCCCAGGTAGGAGTCGAAGGTTGTCATCTTGACTACCGGTGAGAATATCTCATCGTAGTCGACCCCATGTTCTTGTTTGAATCCCTTTGTGATGAGCTAAGCATTGTATTTGGGCTTTTCCAAATCAGATACATATTTGTATTTGAAGACCCATTTGCAAGGCAACGCCTTCCTTCCGGTTGGTAGTTTGACCAGCTCCCATGTTTGATTTTGATGGATCGAGTCCATCACAGATCTCATGGCCTGTAGCCATGTGTTGGCATTTGGCATGGCTAAATCTTCCTCGTAAGAGCTGGCATTTGATTTTGATTTTGATGGATCGAGTTCATCTCGGATCTCATTTGGTCTGTAACCATGTGTTGGCATTTGGCATGGCTAAATTTGACGTAGTTGAGGCTCGGTTGGTAGAACTCTGTTGGCCTTTGAACTCATGCGGATCTCTTGGGTGCCAATGTGTTTAGTTTAGATTCTTCGATCATCCCGGTTGTTTGATCGGTATTTCTTGAACCATCTTTAGGAGTCCTTTTCGATGATTCGTCCTTGCAATAGGATTTCAGCGATGTCGAATCACCCTCCCCTTCTTTGGGATTGATTGAGGGATTGGTTGGTGCCTTGGACAGTTCTGTGCGACATTTTGGTACCTTGGCCTGTTTGGGTGATTTTGTCATTTCGATTTTGTCTCTGTTGTTCATAGGCCAGAAATGTAATTACAAAATATGTAAACTCGTTGGTAGGTAGAAAAGTAGGTGAGGAAATAGGTAGAACTAAATTAGTCGAGTTTTGAGCCCCTCACAATCAGCCGACGGCTCAGCTTTGTGTAAAGAAGAAAACTATATAAGCCGAGACCTGCATACCTCGATAGGGGAGAGACCTAGATTATTAGCAGGATCAATATAGTAGCGCTTGGCTCTACAAAAGACTGTTTCCGGCCGAGAGCCATGTACTGTATTCACTGTGAGCTTTCTCATTTAATATAAATCTCACTCTTATTGTTCCTTCATTTGTGTGTTCTCCTTGTACTCATAATCCTAGCTACGTCTATGTCTACTGGGTTGTAGCCCGTGTACGCTCCCCCCATTCCCCTAACGTCTTCTCGGTGTAGAAGAAGCCTTCACGTAACACGACCCCTTGATACCGATAGCATGTGGGCTCTTCGTAGGTGTTTTCTCCAGAAACGGTTAACACAATTTGGCACGCCCGGTTATAGCTATAAGGTCACAACGAACTACATAGGAGGAAAACCTCAGCCGCCATTACGACGCCCAATCACATCACACGGTCTCGGTCACCTGCCCGACGCCCTGAGCTAGTCGAAGGAACTTCTGACTCGGCGTTCACTGATCAATCTTTCCAGGAACTATCGGAGGCCCACCGGTTGCAATCCTCGCCACTCGATACCCAATCGCAAGTTGATTCCACACCGATCTCCCCGTCAAGCCCTCCAGAGGTCACCCAACCTGACCCTAACCCTTTTCCGGTTTTACTTGAAGACCTGGATTCGATACCATGTCTTACCCTTACCCACGATATACAGACGGCCTAGACGCGGAATCGCACACCCGTGCTTTCGTGTCCACATGGCAGGCCAACCACTTGACGCAACGGTTATCAGTTGCCGAAATCGAGTCCTCCAAAATCGTGGAATTTGCTCTATCCCTCGATGGTCCGGTTGCTCGATGGTATTCTCGCCTCGATGTGGAGGAGGTCACAACGTTCCAAGACGTCCGAACAAAGTTTCTAGAATTATTTCACCGCGAAGTTCCGAAGCGTGAACTGCTTTGGCAGTTCTTTTCCATGAGCTAAGAACCTCACAAGACGGTCACCCAATTCACGATTCGGTTTCAGGATCTCTACTGACAACTGGCCGATGATGTCTCCGCACATCACATTTCAGATACCTTCCTTTCCAGCCTACGAGAGCTTCTACGGACGACTCTCGCACTTACCAATTTCTCTAACCAGACAATCGAGCAAGTCATCGGACGCGTCCTCGCCATCGATCAGACACAACATAGCATGACTTTCTCCATGGGCTCTTTGCAAAGCACCCTTCCTCAGGAGGACAATTGTTTCCGACAAGTCCTCCAATGCACAGCCTGCTCGGACTCGGGCCATCTGGCTCTCGAGTGCCCTCACTGGCCACATTGTCCAATCTTTCAGTCCCGATCTCACACGATCGAACAATGTGAATACAGCATGCTCAACCGCACAACGACGACTCCAGTTCGCCAGATCGAGCCTCGAAATACATACTCATGGTAGGATGAGCGTTAGTCCTACTGACATCGGGATAACGAGCGACCACGATCCCTGGATCGTCAGCGCCGTGACGACGACTGCTATCGCCACGACAACCGCAGGAGATCGGACGATCGTCGTGACCAATACCGCGATGAACAAACGACGAGTATGACCGGTACGATCAACGGTATTCACGAAACAGTAGAAGAAACTCTTACAGAGGTTCACGGAACAATCGACGGCATAACGACAATCGTCGTTGGGACCCTCCTCAAAACGTACTGTGCAACTCTCTTCCCCATAACACGCCATGGGCCAACACGCCTACACAAGAGGCCGAGAACTGCTCACACCCTCTCCCACACACTGATCACGGTGACACCAGCAACTCGGCATCGGTTACCTGCTTTAAGTGTAACCAACTCGGCTACTACGCCACCCAATGCCCAACCACGGACTGCGGCAAGGCCCCGACCGTGAATAGTATTATGGTAGATGTTCAACACGTCACTACACACAGCAAAACCCAGGCTACCCAATGCCAAGTACAAGATGAAGTCCGACAAGTAGCCAAGGAATGGATTGACACCGCCAACAAAAGCAACGTTGAGCGGATGCACATAGGGATGTAGGACGTGACCCTCAGAGCACCACAGTCCACAGGCCACAAGACCATCCACCTCGGTAGACGATGACCATCTGTGGGATGCCCTTACCAGTTCTAGAATTTCGTTGCCATTGCATAAGCTTTTACCGCTCATGCCACGCTTTCGGGATACCTTGGCTATGCTCACAACTAACGCCAAATCGGCCGCACCCCCTTGTTAACTTGACAGAGCCAGGGACGGGCCCACCTATCATGGATTCTCAGAATCCAGACATGAAAATCATGATTAAGGGACGCGGCTTTCATGGATGCATAATCGACGGTGGCTCCGGCGTGAATGTCATCAGCGAGGCCACATGTCACACACTCGGTCTAAACCAATGGGAACCTTGCCCCTTTTGGCTTCAGATGGACGATACGTGATCGGTTCGCCCCATAGGGTTAATCTGCCACCTTGACTTCACGTTAGGAGGCCAAATGTTCACTATCTCGGCAATCATATTACGCCTCGAAGCCCCGGGTGCCTACCCAATGCTGCTCGGACAACCCTGGCTACGCACAACAAATATTAAGCAACATTGGCAGTGAAATATGATCTCTTTCCGCCGGGGGAAGACCAAGGTATGGATAATAACAGAAGAATGCCTAACCATGCCCCACAACACCACACCCTTATACGCGGAAGGGGTACACATGCTCGACGGGTTAGCCGACGAAAAGGTGGATGACTTCCTGGAAGATCATCCCACTATCACACCCCTCTTCGAAATAAACGTCATCTCGGCCTTCGGCACACCACCGGACGAGGATGTCACGGTAGATTCACTTCCCCAGGACGAGCTAGATTCCACAACTATCGCGGAATTACGACAAGCTCGGGATGCGTTTGAACGAGAACTCGCCATTTCCTAGCGAGCCAAAGCATTAACGCTCGAGTCACTCAACCTCGGCTCAGACGAGAACCCGCGTACACTACAAATTGCTAACAACTTACCAGCCGACGAACAGTCAACCCTCATACGCCTGCTCACGGATTATCAGGATGTATTCGCATGGTCTTACACCAATATGAAGGGATTGGATCCCCAATATTACCAACACCAAATACACCTCTTGCCTGACGCTCGGCCGGTCCAACAACGACGATACCGTATGAACCTCAACTACGCGGCTAAGGTCAAAGAGGAGATCAACAAGCTCCTCCAAGTAGGTTTTATACGCCTAGTAAAAAGAGCCACATGGAATTAGCTAAAAATTCTCTGCATTGTAGGCTGAAACTACTTTCTGCCACAACATTAGGCTCAATTTGAGTCAGTAAACGAAACACATTGATTTGTCACCTACAACATGCTTGGCAAATTTCTGTACTTCAACACCTGCTTCAGTTGTTGCATTTGTAGACATCAAACATTCCATGATGCCCATGCCGCTTTCTGTAAGTGAATGAAACACACTGATTTATCACCTACAACATGCTTGGTAAATTTCTATACTTCAACACTTGCTTCAACTGCTGCATTTGTAGACATCAAACATTCCATAATGTACATGTCGCTTGGAATAAAACGCGATGGGTTGCCTTGGATAGCCCACAACTATCCTCTCCCATGTCGCAACCGACCATGTCCTTCATCTCCACGACCATCGAGAATATACTTGTATGAAACCTCCATACCATCACCACTCCGCTTTATCACAACCTTCATGTTCTCACGTCAGCCATGTTGACGGTTACCACCAAAATCATGTACCTATAACAAAATGATATAATGTCCTCATCACCCCAAGAAAATATGCTTCAACCCCCACACCATCTTCACTCATCCTTATCATAAAACAAAAATATACTTTATTCACTCTACATCAACCATCTCGCTAAATGTTTCCTCATCCCCTCATGATATGCTTCAGCCCCCATGTCTCCATAACTACTCATCCTAATAAAAAGCATAACATCATTTAGTACACATCAAACCATCTCGCTCTTGCCGATTATCACCAAAAACATTTCACCTACACAAAGCAAAATGAGAAACCTCTCTACCTCTTGTCATGGCAATATGCTTCAATCCCCACCGCCATCATCACTCATTGTAATGAGAAACATCAAATCTTCCTCATTCAGTCCACATCAACATCTCACCAACCATCTTGCCATCTCGCCTATTACCACCAAAATCCTGTACTGACAACAAAAAAGAATTCTAAAAAGGTTCTGCACCTTCTAATGGTAACCTACTTTAGCCCCCACACCATCATCACTCATCTTGATCAAAAAACAGAAAATCAGCTTCCTCAAGTCCACATCAACCATCTCGCTCGCTATCGCCGATTATCACCAACATCTTATACCTGTGAAAACAACATGAGTGTACTCTCTACCTCTCCCTATGAAAACCTTCTCAACCCTCGCCAACATCGTCATTCATCCTTATCGAAACTAAAGCATGTGCTTCATTGTTCACAACAAACATCTCGGAGATTACTGCCAAAATCGTCTTACATGAAAAGACCCTTTCTATATGTCGCAATTGCCTCCTCCATGTTAACTCATGTTGTTTGCACTAAGAACGGTGTTGGTGGTCGGAACAACCAACGAGGTGGTACGTAGTGCCACCTGACTTTAGCGCTTGCATCCGACATAATAGGAATAGATGACCAAACTAGTTGAATTCTCCTTCCTTTCTGTTGAGAGACAAGCTCAACATCGGCCGGATCGGCTGAGCAAGCCGAAGACCGGATCGGTTGGGACCGATTGGTTAGGCCGGATCGGTTGGAAACCGGTATGTAGACCGATGCGTAGGAAGGCCGAATCGGTGCGGAAACCGGGAGGCCATCAGAAAGATATTCCGCAATGAATATATTTGGGAGTTAGTGTAGGGGTTCCTCAATGAGCAATGAAGTACTGTCAGTACTTCTGTCAGTCCGAAAAGGACTTGTATAAAAGTGTTCATTGAACACACACGATGTACAGATCGAGTATTATTTTTGAATTAAGTTCTTGTGTTTACTCTCTGTCTCTCCTGTGTGTACTGTGCAAACCTAAGCTTTCCATTAAACCTGCGTTTTCTGTTGTTCGGTTTCCTATATTGCTTTCGCACGTCATTCTTTTCATGGTATCAGAGCGCGAGGGTTGAGAACCTCTGTAGTCGACTTTGCTTGAAGGAAAAACCAACGAAGAAGAACAAGAAAACTGATGGACAGAGGAATGGCTAGCTTGCTTCCGACGGAGAAGCTCGACAGAACCAACTACACATCTTGGTCCTACAAGATGCACCAGTACCTGCTTGGGCACGGTTACTGGAGCTATGTCGATGGAGCAAATGACACAGCACCCGATTTGACACACAAAGAATTCCCGACGTGGGAACAATCGGTGAGTAGATTGATGTACTGTTTCGTGTCTTGTGTGGGCGAATAACTATTAAGCTACGTTCGGGATGCAAAAACGCCGAAGGGTGCGTGGGAAAATCTGAAGAAGATATTCACCGCGAGCACCACAACCAGGAAGCTTCAGCTTCGACAGGAGTTGAGCAACCTACGACAACGCGAGTTGTCGGTGGTTGACTATATCTCGAAGGTCAAGGACATATGCGACTCCTTAGCTTCCATCAATGTGAACATCGAGGAAAGCGAGATGGTCCAGGTCTGTCTCAGGGGTTTGGCGTCAAAGTTCGGAGCTTTCCGAACTGCTGTGTGTACACGGGAGAATACGCCGTCGTTTTTCGACTTACAATCGATGCTCCTTATAGAGGAGAACCACGCGGGTGCATCGACAAGCACGCATGCCAACATCAAGATGTTGTACACGGAGGGAGATAGACCCCGTGGTCGTGGCGGACGAGGCGACTCGGTACGCATTGGAGGTGGCCGACGGGATCAAGGAAGACGACACCAAAGTGATGCTGACAGCAATTCTAGACCCTTCGGAAACAGGGTGAGTCGAGGCGATGAGAACCGGCAAGGGAAATCCGCCGCGGAATGCTGGTACTGTGGCAAGAAAGGCCATAGGGAGAGCGAGTGCTGGAAAAAGCACGCCGATTCGGAGAGAACCGGGTTCGGAACAGGTTCCGGACAGACCGACAAAGGAAATCGGCAACGATTGTACTACATTGAAGGATTCTGAGAAGACGGAAAAGGGTCAGTCTTTGTGACAAGACACGAAGAAAACTCAATGAAGAAGATCACCCCGAAAGCGGAGGAGGTGTGGTATGTCGACTCCGGCGCGTCAAAACACATGATGTGCCACGAGGAGTGGTTCTCATACCTTGAGAAACCGACGCAACCAGGAGTAGTCGCAACTGGAGACGACACTCCACATCTGATCGCGAATGTCGATGAAGTTCCCTTGAGCCATGTCGGGCAGAAAGGGAAACTTATGAACGTGTTTCACGTCCTAACAATCATGAAGAATCTGGTGTCGGTTGGGCAGATTGTCGACCAGGGGATGCAGGTTCGGTTTACACATGTCGGGTGCTTCATTGAGGAAGAAGGCCGTGTCATTGCGCAATTGCGCAAAGATGGGAGGATGTTCATCCTCGACTCTGCTGACGGTGGCACCGCAATGTTCGCGAAGGGACAAAAAGTCGAGTCGGACATCGACTTATGGCACAAACGGATAGGCCACATCAACTACCAGTGGCTTCAGGACCTGCAATCGAATTAGGTGGTATTCGGATTGCCCAAATTTAGTGGCCGGAAGACACAAATTTGTGAAGCCTGCCAACTTGGAAAGCAACACTGACTTCACTTCCCCAACGAGCGTAACCGGAGCCGGAACAAGCTCGACTTGATACACTCCGATGTGTGGGGGCCGGCACAAAACGTTAGTCTTGGCGGGAGCCGATATTTCATCTCCTTCATCGACGACTACACGCGGCACACGTGGATCTACCTCATCGAGAGGAAGAGCGAAGTCTTCGACTGACTCTAGGACCTCAAAGGGTTCGCGGAAACAGAAACAAGAAGAAAGATCAAGTGCCTGCGGTCGGATGGCAGAAAAGAATACTTTTTTGGTCAATTCAACGATTATCTACAACAGATGGGAATTCAACGCGAATTCAGTTGTAGATACACGCTGGAGCAAAACGGCGTGGCCGAGAGAAAAAATCGGTCGGTTGTGGAAGCGGCCCGGGCAATGCTAGAAGAAAAGAGCTTGCCCAAGTTCTACTGGGCTAAGGCAGTAAGGACCGCGGTATACATGCAGAACCGGATTGGAGACAAAGTGTTGGCGCACGAGCTGTATTTCGGAAGGAAGCCGAACTTGCGACACTTACGAGTTTACGGTAGCATTGCATATGTGCATGTGCCGAAGGAGAAACGGAGGAAGCTGGACACAAAGGCCGAGAAATGTATCTTGGTCGGCTACTCGGACGAGCAGAAGGGTTATAAGTGTTATAACCCGCGCACCAAACAAGTGCGCGTGAGCCGCGACGTTGTGTTTGACGAGTCCGCGTCCTGGTACTTACCTCCGACTCCGGACCTCACCTCCAATCCGAGTTCTGACAATGAGGTCAGCGAGGCCGAGATGCCTCCGGATGAGCCTCAAATCGGGACCCGCGAAGAGAGTTCGATTTCGTTTCGGTTAAGCAGACCGAATGGACGACTGAGTCGGTTCGACCAGTGTGATGAAGAGCTGGCGAGTAGTGGAGACTTGGTCGTGCATTCCCCGCGCAGGAAGCCGAGGAGACGGCTTACGCGCAAAGAGAAAGGGAAGAAGAAGCTGTCGGATTCTAGCACGGATAGGAATGAGTCAGACCGACGCGAGTCCGACTCCGAGGGAAGCAGTGACGGGACTTCAAGAGTGAAGTCCGTTGTCGTGAAGTACGAAAGCTTCACATTAAAAGTCTACAATAAGATAAATACGTAACTAAAATAACATTTGATAATGTTTTATATATAAAGATAATATTAACAACACATATGATAATATTATATATATGTAAAGAAAAATAATATATATATATAGATAAATATATTATATTACACGAACAAGAGAGGACTTGAACCAATAACCCCACCCTATGACTCTCAAATCTTACCATATACTCTATACTAGTAATATACATAAAATAAAGCATACTTTATATATACATTATATTACATAAAGGATTTGCTTCATGATATAAAAAGAAAGTTGTATGTTGTATTCAATAGCATTTTGAGAATCGAACCCACAACCTCATACACCAAAGTTGACACACCTACCATTAGGCTAGGCCCTTTCTGTTTAAGATTATGTTTTCATGTTTATTCTTATTGCATATATTGTTTCATACATAAAAGCTCAAATGAGCGAGATGTTTATCATGCATCACATGTAATGCATGAACGCCAAATGGCGATCATGCATCACATGCATTTCATGCACTACATGCATGACTTGTACCCTCCAATGCATCATATGCATGGGGGCACCTATTTAAATGGTGAAAGAGAAGATCAAAGGGAGATAGGTATGAGATATCAATCAAATTATGTATTACAGAAGAGATACCATAAAAATAGAGAAAGAGGGGAAGAAGTTGAACATAAACATGGAGCTCTAGCTTGGCGGTCGTGGTGGTCAACTCTCAACAAGAGGGAGGCGGTTCGAGCCTTATCTTCATCAAAATATTGAAGTGAAGATTGTAGTGGTCTACGATCAAGAAAGAGAAGATCGATTACCTTGCATGACAAAGTTCGGAGGTTCAACGGTGTGCACAATCATTTTGTAACTCTTTCATGAAAATGATTATAAATTTCATACACTTTCTCATATATTAGTTTATATCTTATCTTGTCTTATCTTATATTCCTTAAAAATCCTATTTTGTCATATCTTATTGATCTCTATTCACTCCATCTCTACTCTTTCGTCTCTTCCGTCCGTAATCCCAGTGATTCCTTCCTCACTTTCACGTTATCCTTTGTGTGCGCAACGCTACGCTCCTAGGCGAGCCACGTCCCGACACCGTGTTGGCTGAGAAGACCTTGACATCGGCTAATGACCGATTACGCCGATCTACCTGCCAGAAGAACCCAGTTGTGTGGTTCGGATTCAACGAGTACATGGCGCATCATTATGCATACATGACCCGTGTAGTGGAAGTGCGTGAGCTAGAGAGCTACGCAGAAGCGGCTAAGGACGCGAATTGCCACGCCGCGATGGAGGAAGAGATGCACGCATTGGCGGAAAATGAGACCTGGGACTTGGTTGACGCACCGACGGGTGTGAAGCCGATCAGATGTAGGTGGGTGTATAGAGTCAAGTACAACACCGACGGCTCAGTCAATCGATACAAGGCCTGGTTAGTGGCAAAAGGCTACGCGCAGAAACACGGCATCGACTATGATGAGACGTTTGCGCCGGTCGCGAAGATGACGACCGTCTGTGTTTTGCTCGCGGTAGCCACGACAAAGGGGTGGCACTTACATCAGATGGATGTAAAGAATGCGTTCCTCCAAGGTGAGCTTGAGGAATAAGTGTACATAGTACAGCCCCCCAGATTTCACTCCAGAACGAACACGTCGGCAATGTGCCGATTGAAGAAGTCCCTTTATGGACTGAAGCAAGCCCCACATGCCTGGAATGCGAAGATCACGCAACAACTGCGTCGGATGGGCTTTGCAACGTCAAAATCAGACTCTTCCCTGTTCATCTGGAAAGGTCGACTCGGTCCGGTCAGTATTTTACTATATGTTGATGACTTGGTCATCACTGGCGCCGACCTAGGTGAAATTGACCGTGTCAAGCTCCAGCTCGCGGCATCATTCGACATGATGGATCTGGGGGACCTTCATTACTTCCTCAGGATCAAAGTGATCCGCACCCCTGAAGGCATACTGATCAGCCAACGACATTACATACTGAGTATGCTCTTCAAATTCGGGATGGCAGACTGTAAGTTCGTCTCGACTCCTCTGGATAGAACCGTCAAGCTTCGCCCCAATTTTGGAGAGGTATGCGACCCGACAAGGTTCCGACAAATTGTCGGAAGCCTTATCTACTTGACAATCACCCAACCCGATCTCAGTTATCCAGTCGGGGTGATCAGTCAGTTCATGGAGCGACCAACCGAGGAACATCTTCAGTGCGCACAACACGTACTCCGGTATGTCAGTGGCACTAAGGACCGGGGGCTACAATATCGGTCTGATACAACCCCACAGTTGGTCGGCTACACTGATGCCGACTGGGCCAACAACGTTGCCGATCACCAATCCACGTCCGGTTTCGCGTTCTCTCTTGGGAGTGCCGCGATCGCGTGGAATAGCAAGAAGCAGCCGACAGTTGCGTTGTCGAGCACCGAAGCCGAGTATAGAGGAGCGGCTGTCGCGACATGCGAAGCCATATGGCTGAAGCGGCTAGTTAAGGATCTGCGGGTGGAGGTGTCCGATCCGACGATGATCTATTGCGACAACCTCAACAGCATCCAGCTCGTGAAGAACCCCTTTTTTCACGCACAGACCAAGCACATTGAGGGGCACTACCATTTCGTCCGTGAGTGTGTTCTCTCCGGTGAAGTCGAACTTCAGTATGTTCCGACGGATCGGCAAACGGCCGATATCTTCACCAAGCCTCTTGGTTTGGACAAGTTGCGGCAGTTCTCGGGTACGCTTGGGTTGTGTCACCTCGATGTGCCAAACGTGAGGGGGAGAGATGTTCCGAATGACCACGGAAGAGGGAGAGAAGTTCCGGAAGACGAAGATCGCGACGCCGAGTCGGATGACGAATTTGATTTTGGATCGGCTGAAGAAGCCGAGGGCGGATCCGTGGAAGAGTCCAAAAGCGGACATAAGGGGAGCAGCCGAAAGAAAGAGTCGAAGCCAACCAAGCATGGGGGAGATGAGGCTGTCAAGGGCAAGAAGACCGAAGACGAGTTGGAGACAGCCAACTTGGATGAGAGCAAAAACCAATCGGAGGTAGCCGAGTCGGTTTGGATGTTTGATTCGGATACACTGAATCAACCAAGGGCCAAGCGGAAAAGAAGGCAGTAGGAGAAGCGCCAACGCCGCGACAACAAGGGAGCTGTGAAGGGCCGTGGGAGTAGACAAGCCGACCGGAAGTGTCGAAGCGCGCGGAGTCGAACAGGCCGAGGAGCGCGAGCGAGGCGTGGAGCCAGGAGGAACCGGAGCGGTGATCCGGACGATCCCGAAGAGCCTCAAGTTGAGCTTGAGGGTGAGTGTTGAGAGACAATCTCAACATCCGCCGGATCGGCTGAGCAAGCCGAGGACCGGATTGGTTGGAAACCGGTATGTAGACCGGTGCGTAGGAAGGCCGGATTGGTGCGGAAACCGGGAGGCTATCGGAAAGATATTCCGCAAGGAATATATTTGGGAGTTAGTGTAGGGGCTCCTCAATGAGCAATGACGTACTGTTAATACTTTTGTCAGTCTGAAAAGGACTTGTATAAAAGTGTTCATGGAACACACACGATGTACAAATTGAGTATTATTATTTTTGAATTAAGTTCTTGTGTTTACTCTCTGTCTCTCCCGTGCGTATTGTGCAAACCTAAGCTTTCCATTAAACCAGTGTTTTCTGTTGTTCGGTTTCCTATATTGCATCCGCAAGTCATTCTTTTCACTTTCCGATTAGTTGTCTTTCTAGAACCCTTATAACTATCATAGTCACCTTTAATTGTATGTACCAAAAAGTCTTAACTTGATCCACAACGTGAGTGTTTCATCATTGTATACCTTGGAACACGTAGCTTTCCAAAGAACCCATAAAGCCAAAGAGGAGACAATATGCCAAACGTAACTTCGCGAGAAGAACTTGATTCCCTGCAAGGAACTTAAAGTAGAGTATACCAGAAAACTTCTCACATGTAAAGTCAAGGAAGAATGATGATAATGATAAAATGCCATTTGTTGATCCAACATTCCCCAGAAAACTACACCAACGTGAAAATAGCCGATCTATACTTATGACCTAGAAGCATAAGAATTTGAAACCAATTTTTTTTTGTGGCAACACATTCCCAAAATACATGATGCAGACCCATAGATAACACATGACCGATCACTAACTGATCCCCTCAACAATTCACCTACTATCAATGCACAATGAATCATCAACTATCGAAAATGCAATATGATATCAAGCTCAACTAGATTTAGTTAGTTAGTCAACACACACAACTTAGTAGTTACATACATAGAATCTAGTTAAAGTGTTGACCTTAAAGCCTTAAATAGAATTTTGTACTTGAGTGGGATACATTGTAGATCCTCCACTCCCATGTTAATTTAATATAGGACTTACACCCTTGTACCTATATTCTACTCACACATGTGCACCTTTGCACATGAGATGTATATATACCTCATTGTGGGTATTTTTGTATTTGATGATGCTTTTTAATATAGTTAATCATCCCCCATCTTGCCTTGTTGTTCATAAGTGCTCTTTCTCTCTACTTCTCACACTCTCACATACATACACACATATCAATTAATCTTCCGCTGCTTAATCATATAATTAGGTACTAATTAACTTGAAGTTAATTACCTAATTCTTAACATAGATGTTATGGCCCAATGGAAAGGAAAACACGTTCCCGTTCACAAGTGGAAGGATCGCACATTGTGAAATATTACGGAATAGTACAAATTTAGGCTATTGTGAAATATTGGGTGCACTAGTATCACATGATCAACCACCTATATAGAATTTGCTAAATTATTAATTTGTAACAAGTCTCTAAATAGAGAACATGTAGTTTTTAGGAAAATATTTAAAGTCGATGATCACCACTTCCACAATGTATTTAAATTTAAGAATATCACAATGGCGGTCTCATCTGACACAAGTGAATGATTGGAACAATATTATTAAACTAGATTTTGTTTTTTTGTAAGCTGGAGTTTGCAAGTTCTTAACCTAGTTTATCTATCCCGTAGAGGTGTATATGCCAGAGGAGGAAGTGATATCTATACATTAGTGATTAAAGTTGATTCAAATTTATCCTTGTAGGATCTTGTAGGATATAATACCGAAGGTATATGTTTGTGAGAACCCAAGAAAATTATACATATAATTACAGAGAAATATTCATTTTGGTTGTGTTTATCATAAAATAGATACACTCAAACATGTATTACACCTACTCAGCCTTAAACATGCTAAATAATTGGGAGCCAAAATAGAGACGACATTCAATTGTCAACGGTGAATAAGAAACGTGTATAGGAAGAGACACCCATAAACCCCAAAGCAAGAGGACACACCCAAACATACAAAGGAGTACTCATCATATTTGGAGAACACCCATAAATAGCTATACATACCAAGGAATGAGAACACCTACAACCATGGATCATTAATTGGAAACCCTAAATGAACACATGATTATTAATCTATATTTAAATCCAAATACTGACAATATTTCAAAATAAGAGAGAAAATAAAATTGTAAAGTTTTAAGTGTTTGTAAAAGTATGCTTTAATTCAAAATGTGACTGACCGTAAACGAAACGTGTTAAGGGTTTATACACCCGATTGGTGGATAAATATGAAGCAATGTTTCATTGATGAATATGGAATAAAACAATTTAGCAGATGCATATAGATTAATGTTCTAATGAATGAATATACACTCATGTGCACATAATAATCAAATTGTACGACAAAGATAAAGCACATATACATATAATTTGAACATTATACACTGTATAAATAAATAAATGTTTCAATGAATGTAGATAGACTAATGCTATAAAGAATGAAAGTAGAGCAAAACATAATCTACAATTAATAATAAGATCGTGCAACAAAAAAAAGCACATCAAGCAAATAATTCAAACATTCAACAAACATCTATAGGACCACATTGATAAGATAGAACCTTAAAAAAACGTAAATATTTTATTAAAAGCAACACGTTTGTGACAACTATATCAATTGTATCGAGATAAAAATGGTTTACATAGCTATGAGGGTATCTACATCATTGTCTTCGTCTTCCTTGGGTGAAGTATCCTCAATATTTTGTGCACTAATATCCACTCTAGATAGACTCGCTCATTTTCAAGGTCTATAAACTCCTTGGTTCACCAACTAGTGGACGGATGGGATCAAGGGAGGCAGGCTGAAAACATTTTGTATTTGCTATATGTTTTGTCCCTACCTCCTCGTCTTGATTAGGGCATTCCCATAGTGCTCTAAGCCTCATATTTATGAAGATCACCTGCTCCTCATCCTTCTCCAATGCAATAGAATTATGGAAAAGTTCCAATGCACACGTAGATGTAATACCTAACATCGATTAAAAAATAGGAATGATTCACATAATAGTTCAACAATGTAATTTGTTTCATCAAACAATTGGGACAATGAATTGAAAACAAATATAATATCCAATCATCTTCATTAGAGAACAATTCTACAAGGTGCATCTTCAGACGTTGAGGCTTCTAATAGGGATTGACAAGTTCCACTCATAGTCATGGCCCACTCATAGTCGGTCATATCTCTATTTGCAAGGGTTTCCGCCCTACTGCAGCCACAATTTTCTTCTGACTGACCTCGTCAAAAGGCTGCCCAACAATGTCATCATCAATCTAAGCCTCATATTTATGAAGATCACCTGCTCCTCATCCTTCTCCAATGCAATAGAATTATGGAAAAGTTCCAACGTTTTTCCTTTTTGGGAATAGGTGATGAGAGGGATTTGGGTGGTCTCAATGGGTTAGCTCTGATATTTTATTCGATTTTTTTAAATTGGTCTCTCGTCCTAAGGCTCAGTAGACCTAATATTAAACTAATAGAAACATCAACATTACTCTAAGGTTCAAGTTATTATTTTGGCCTTCAAAGATAGAAAAAAAGGCAAATGATGAAAAAAGACCATATAAAACCTATACTTTAGCACCATCTGTGAATCACAAACCTATCTAAATTCTCCCATTTTGAGTTCTAAAGTTTCTATTTAAATTAGCTTGTTGAGACTAATTTTAGCGTTTTTTGGTAGTTAAATACAACTAAAGACTACAAAACCCTTGGTTTTGTCCATGAATAACTCACTTCCATACATTATATAGAGAGTAACTCATATGCAATGGAAACTCGATACATTGTACCAAGTTGGTGCACTGAGGAGCCTCAATTGATTACAACGTATGGAGTTTGGACTACAACTCAATTCATTGTATTGAGTTGAAGTCCCATGAGCCTCAACTCGATACAATGTAGTGACTTGGGACTCCTACTCAATCACATTGTATTGAGTTAGGACTCCAACTTAGTAGATTGTATCGAGTTGGAAAGTCAACTCGATACAATGTATCGAGGTGACCTTCCAACTTGATACAATATATCGAGTTTTGGCTCTTAGGACTTCAACTCGATACATCGTATCGAGTTGGTGCACTTAGGAGCCTCAACTCGGTACGATGTATCGAGTTAGGGCACCTATGAGCCTCAACTAGATACATTATATCCAATTGGAAGGTCAACTCGATACAATGTATCCAGTTCAGACTCCAACTCGATACAATATATCGAGTTCGGACTCCAACTCGATACAATGTATTGAGTTGTGGTTCATAGGAGACCTAACTCGATACATTGTATCGAGTTGACCTTCCAACTTGATGCATTTTATTGAAAAGAAAAGTCAACTCAATACATTGTATCGAGTTGAGGCTCCTAAGTGCACCAACTAGATACAATGTATCGAGTTGAAGTACCAAGAGCCTCTATTCGATACAATGTATCGAGTTGACCTTCCAAGTCGATACATTTTATCAAATAGAGGTAGGTCAACTCGATACATTGTATCTAGTTGACCTTCAAACTCGATACTTATCCAGTTGCAAGGTCAACTACATACATTGTATCTAGTTGACCTTGCAACTCAATAAAATGGTCAACTAGATACATTGTATCTAGTTGACTTTGCAACTCCATACATTTTATCGAGTTGAGGATCATGGGGCTTTAAACTCAATAGAATGTATTAAGTTACAATCCAAAGTCTATACATTGTATCAAGTTATTGTCTTGCCTTGCAATTACTCGATATAATTTAGGGTTTAGAAACAAAATGTCCGTACATTTTAGGGTTTAGGTTTTTACCTGGAGTCGGTCCTAGATGTCCTTTTGCTCGACAGGTTTAGTTTTCTTTTTTACTTGTTACTAATTAATAGGTTAGTTAAGTAAGGTTAGTTAAGCATAATTATAGTTAGTTTTCTTTTTTACTTATTACTAATTAATAGGTTAGTTTAGCATGTGCACAATTGCTGGAGAACACGATACCTCATATTGGGATGTGTTCTTTAATGATCAAGAGAAATTGTTGACAATTGTATTGTCGGTCCCTGGACCATGGAAATCCCCTTTATGTGATGTATACAACACTCTCATGATTCTCAAACTCATCTTCCTACACCTAATGCGATTAATGATAACTTGCTCCATCCACAACAAAGAGACATTTATGTTGGACCAAGGACGACAAAAGTAGATGATCTAGGTGGGAATGTTAATTGCTACAACTGTTGATGATAATGAGCTAGGGCACCAATTTTGGATTGGTAAGGTTTTGGATGTGGTGATGCATGATAACCAAAATCAAATGCAGTCTATAAGGTCATCAATACATAATTTAGAATCACGCCATCAGGTTTCAAATGAAGACAATGCTTTAATAGGTACATTTGAAGATGACGAGGAACAATCAACCTTGTATATTAGCTATAATAGTGATTCTAGATCATGAAAGGAGTGATTTGAGTAAACCCTAAACTCTTGAATGCAATTTTGATATCAAATTGTAATCAAATTCTGTTGTAATACTCGAATGACATAAAGGTTATGTTTTGAAATATGTCGCTTCGCATGAAGATTGTTTGTTAAAAAAAACATTACTTGTTGTTTTTATGAGAAAATACACATCGTAACTTTTGGATCAAAGCCTAAATTTTATGACTTTCCAACTTTATGAAATTGTGGATTTTTAAGCTTTTCCAATGAAGTTTTGAGAACGTGTGATACTGGTATCATTGTGTTTTGTGAAATGGGTATATAAACACCAAAATCAAACGAAATATTCCTTATCCTTCCATTTTTGCACGATCCTTCCACTTGTGAATGTGAACGTGCTGGAAGCTTATTCGAAGCCATGATGTAGCATTTCTTGAGGATCAAACCATTGAAGACATTGAAAAGGTAAATGGTTCAACACTCATATAGGTGGTGGCCTTATTGATTTTGACCCAATTCCTATGTCTGGAGATGTTACACATGGAGATGCTTCCCTTCAAGACAAAGATCGTAAAGATGTTGAGTAACCAAGTATTATAGATAATAGGGTTCATACTATTTTACGATGGACATGCATTGAACGGAGAGAGCAAAGTTCCTTATGAGAGTGGTTAATCAACAAACTAGAAGGTCTACTAGAGAGAAACAACCATCTTAGATGTATCCTTGTTCAAAATTTGGCTTAATCTCTTAAGAGGGGGACCCAGAGAGTTTTTATGATGTTTTAAACTATGGTTTATTGGAGAAAAGTCATGCATGATTAAATGAACTCTTTATGGAAAAATAATACATTTGATTTAGTGGAATTTACTAATGGAAGAAAAACCTTGAAAAATTGGGTATTCAAGTTGAAACAAGGTGATGGTAACCGTGAAAACATAGGTCTCATTTAGTTGTGAAGGGTTTCGGCCAAAAGAAAAGTATTGATTTTGAAGAAATCTTCTCCCTAGTAGTTAAAATGAGTTCAATTCGAGTCGTTTTAGTTTTGGCAACTAGTTTAAATATTGAGATTGAGCAACTTGATGTGAAGACTACCTTTCTGCATGGAGACTTTACATGATCAAAACTATGAGAGATCTACATGGAACAACTACAAGATTTTAAAGTGAAAGATAAAGAGCGTCTAGTATATAATCTGAAAAAGAGTCTTTACAACTTGAAACATGCATTAAGGCAATTGTACAAAAAGTTTTAGGTCATTCCGAAGGTACACCATGTTGCTCTTGAGTGCATTGGCGAAGTCGACGCAATCTCTCTGCATGTGTCCAACGTCGTTGCACCACATGCATCTAAGGTCGTTCGGTGGACGTCGGTCATGAGATTGACCCCCGCCATCCCTCCGAGCCTACGGAATCTAGAGATCGTGCACAATCTTGGTCAACCCCTCCACGGTTGTGCCTCCGGATGGTCCGACGACCACGTTGGCCGGAGATGTGCTTGACTCAAGCCACCATCTCATCTCTTCCGTTCGAGTCGGGATTGGTTCCTCCGACCTCCTCCCGGAAATAGGGCCAATCGTCGAAGACCCCGCATCGTTCCATTCTTGCTGTTTGTCAAAACGGCTACAAATTCTTTTCACTACGTTCCAGTTGTTCGTAAGCCCTTCATCCATCTCCAAGAGGAGACCTACCTTCTTCCAATCAAGTGCGTTGACAGACTTAATGAATAGTAGGACCTTGCTCGTATCAAGCGCAGTCTGATCTAACGTTGAGAGTAAGCCGAATTGCTTTTCGAATTTCTGAAGGTGTTGATGTGGAAGGTTGCTGGATCTGTCTCTCTCATCTTCATGTTGAATAATTGTCGAATCAGTATCAATTTTGGTGAGGAGGATTTCTTCTTGTAAACCGCCTATAACTTCTCCCACAAAGAGAAAGTTGTTGTCTCCTTGGCCATGTTGAAATAGATGTTTTCGGCCATATGCAGTCAAATGGTAGATCTGGCTATTTCGTCCATTTGATAGCGCCATTCTTTTGTAGACATTGAAGTTGTCTTGGTAGTGTGGCTAATAGCTTCAACTTGTTGTTGGGCGAAGTTCTTACCATTGAACTTCGAGATTTCCATACTTGTGTCGGACTTTGTCACCATTCCTTTACTGGAAGTAGATGTTACTAACGTGGTCTTTTTTTCCAGCTAGATAACTTCCCTTTCTCAATCGTTTCTGCTTATCGTTTCCACTGGATAGCGAGGTTGCTCTAATACCACTTGATGGAAGTATATGGACAGATATGCGGAAGAATATGTATGAGGACCTTCAAGAGATGCACAACGAACAATATAGATGTAAAGTAGGAAGAGAGACAGAAGATGAACACAGTTCTTAGCTTTAATGGAAGTTCTTTTTGGGTGAAAGCATGGGAGTGGAAACAATTAGCTATCTCCTTGACATAGCTAATTAGCTATGCAAAAAGCTACCAATAATAAATAGTCTTTTTTGCATCATCAATGAAAACATTAGAATGTTTTAATTATATAAATGAGCACCATAAATGTGCATCATAACTGGAAACATTAATTAGCTACCAAATTCCTAGGTCCATTATGCATGATCCATTGCCACATCACCTTGGCCATCCCTTTGTCACTAATCAAGCTCGATTACTGCCACAATTCGCTCCTACTGAGGTCTCTCCTCCATTGTCGCCACTGTTTGGTCCTGGATTGTTGCCACTGTTTGATCCGATTGAGTTCACTCCTCCATTGTCACCATTGTACTCTCAGTTGCCACTAGTGTTCGGTTCTGGATTGATGCCACTATTCGATCTGACTAAGTTCACTCCTACATTGTCACCATTGTACTCTCGGTTGCCACCAGTGTTCGGTCTTGGATTGTTGCCATTGTTCGCTTCGACTGAGTTAGTTCCTCCACTACGGCCATTGTACGCTTAGTTGTCTGCATTGTTTGGTCATGGATAGCAATAACTGTTCACTCCGACTGAGTTCAATCCTCCATTTCCGCCATTGTATGCTCAGTTGCCGCCACTGTTCAGTCATGGATTGTTGCTACTGTTCTATCCGACAGAGTTCATTCCTCCATTGTCACCATTGTACTCTTGGTTGCCACCAGTGTTCGGTCTTGGATTGTTGCCATTGTTCGCTCCAACTGAGTTAGTTCCTCCAATGCGGCCATGGTACACTTAGTTGTCGGCATTGTTCAGTCATGGATAGCAATAACTGTTCACTCCGACTGAGTTCAATCCTCCATTTCCGCCATTGTATGCTTAGTTGCCGCCACTGTTCAGTCATGGATTGTTGCCACTGTTCGATCTGACTGAGTTCAATCCTCCATTGTCACCATTGTACTCTCGGTTGCCACCAATGTTCCGTCTTGGATTGCTGCCACTGTTCGCTCCGACTGAGTTAGTTCCTCCATTGTAGCCATTGTACGCATAGTTGTTGGCATTGTTCATTCATGGATAACAATAATTGTTCACTCCTCCATTTCCGCCATTGTATGCTCAGTTGCCACCACTATTCAGTCATGGATTGTTGCCACTATTTGCTCCGACTGAGTTAGCTCCTCCATTGCGGCCATTGTACGCTCAGTAGTCACCATTGTTCGGTCCTCGAGTATTGCCACTGATCGCTATATGATTCACTGATGATTTTACTTGCATTGGGTGTCGGTATTGTTGTTAGGCACTTGCAGCTTCTAAAACCTCCACTTTCGAACACTTAGCTCCTCTATTGCTAGGTAGCCATTACATCTACATCTTTGTTTGTTAATTATCTTGTGTATAATCTTGTGTATTGCGGAATAATTCTGTGTATTGTTGTTGCAGATAGACATCATGATCACCACTGTCGCACACTTGCCACCATTGTTCCCAATGGTGGTTAAGTAGCTTTCATTCAACCGCAACAAACAGTCACTTACCACGACTGTGTACTCTTGCAAATGGTGGGATTGCTCCTGTCAATAACTGGTTTACATGTAGTATAGTCATTTACATATCGTGTTTTTTTCAATTTACTAATGAATATGTCAAGCCAGATGGAAGGGGAAGGAGGGTGTTTATCAATAGCCCTCGTGGATCATCAGGATAGGGATTAGGTTATCAGCACACAACAAGAGATACGAAAGTATTGGGGAGAAAGAAAAGGAAACATTGTCAAATGTCAAAGGATAAGAAATACACTTCAACTAAAGGTAAGGATAGTATTGGTTACGATGTAGGTCTGAATACAACCGAGAATGTAAGTAATGAGACTACTATCATAGAGAGAAAGGTTGTAGACTATTTCAATGTTTAGACCAAGCACATCAACAATGAAGACAAGAAGGTAATTTATTTTATGGAATATTAAATGATCCATCGATAAAGGGATTAGTTGATTTTGATGTATTGTTACGATGTAGGTCTGAATACAACTGAGAATGTAAGTAATGAGACTACTATCATAGATAGAAAGGTTGTAGACTATTTCAATGTTTAGACCAAGCACATCAACAATGAAGACAAGAAGGTAATTTACTTTATGGAATATTAAATGATCCATCAATAAAGGCATTAGTTGATTTTGATGGTCTCAATGAAAACATAACAACTATACTAGTAAATAATTGTTAAGCGCTTGGATTGCACCACGACCGGTCATGAAGAAGAGCGCATCAACAAGGACCTATGAAGAGGAAAAAGGGCTAAGGGACATCCAAGTGTGAAAGGGCCATACCCTAAATGTAAATGCTATATAAACCACATTGTGGTGGCTTTGTAAAGGTTCCTCCATTTGTAAAGATCTCCCTATCGATTAAGAGCTAGAGTTTCCTCTCCTTCTTGTAACCTTTAAGTTTAAGAGAGATTAGTGAGGTGTTTAGTTAGAGAACACTAATCTCTCTTCCTTGTTGGTGCTACAACCTCTTAACAAAGAGGGTTAATAAACATATTCATTACTCTTATTTTCTATATTCATTACCCTATTGTCTATGAGAGTGAGCTTGAGAGAGTGAGAGAGATATCGTGCTTAATCATCTATTAATCGTTAAGTGAGTGTGAGGCTCGAAGGTGTCCGACAACCATCTCCATCTAATTCACCATCAAAAGGGTATACGTTGGGCCGAGCTCTGCAAACGACATCCAGGAGTTAACTTCGTCGATACATAGATCTTACACAATAATCTTCGTAATAGTTCTATATCCATGAGTAGATCAGAAGATGATCTTGTCTGAAAAAGGTCTAGTCTAATGATGTTAGTTAACAGTGATGTTGATGAGCTTAACTCAATGTGCTATTTAAGGTAATCGTTGTTAGTAGAAAAAGTGTGTACAATACAATGAATCGGTTAATTTCAGATGATGAAGGAACTAGTCTGTTAAAGCTAACCGCAAGATGTAAGCTAGTGCCACCCATAACATTAGTAATCAAGGATATAATCACCATATTTTGGACTAATGAGGGTAAACACGTTCACATTCACAAGTGGAAGGATCGCGCATTCCACTTGTAGAATCTTCTTTAAAATATCTAAATATACCCTGTTTACAAAAATTGGATGCACTAGTATCACATGTTCCACAACTTGATTAGAATTTGCAAATATAAAAATACATGATAGGTCTCCGAGTGGATAACATTAGAAATTCAAATAAGTTTGGATGTGTTGATAAGTTAATGTAGGCATAATAAAGTTCAACAATGGCTCACTATCTCAATAATGTGCGACATGGCAAACACTAAGTTAAAGACTTATATTATTTTGGTAAGTTTTACAAAAATATGAGGTGCCAAAATGAGTTATAATTTATACTTTGACCCATACTCGTATGTATATAATTGTGGACAATATAGGATAGTGAACTTTAGGATAATGTGATTGGAATAATAAACTTATTAAGGTATTTAATACTTGTATTTAAAGTTGATCTAATTTATTCCTTAGTTTGTTCGCATGGGATCAAACCATATGTATATAATTGTGGACAATGTGAGACAATGAACTTTTGGATAATGTGATGGAAATAACAAACCTATTAAGGCTTTCAATACTTGTATTTAAAATTGATCTAATCTATTCCTTAGTTGATTCACATGGGATCAAACTCCAAACGATAACGCTGGTGGAACTACAAGCGTATAAAAACATGCGGATAACACCAGTGGAACCATTATCAACACCCTACACAATCTAAGTAGCAATGGAAGAGAAACATAATAGTTTTAACAATAGAAGACAAAGATCCATAATATATGGACTGGTATATATTAGACACGGAATGGCAATCTCGACAGTTGATCGCAAATAACAACATGGACAGTCATGGCAACAATTCTACAAGCATGTTATGTTAAGGTAAAGTTTGACCAAAATCAGCCTTAATGTAAACTAATTCATGTTTCTCCATATTGGTAGTCAGCAATACATGCGGTGAAACCAATGTCATAAGTCAACAAACCAAGTATATAGAAATAAAATTGAAACATATAGAAGACTATAAAGAATGGAATACACCAAGTAGAACCCAAAATTTCTATTAGTAATGTGAATTCCAAACAATACATTTCGTCAACAAAAGAGTCTATTACATAGCAGTCAAATCGTCAATGTCATTTTCTTCTCCATCTCTTATAGAAGTCTCTTGGGCCATACGTGCATTGTCTTCCCCTATTAGTCGAGCCAACGTAATATCTTCTATAAGCTCATCATCAAGCTCTATTAGCTCCCCCGGTTCCCCGGCTAACGAAGGAATAGGCTCTCGGGAAGTAGGTTGAAACCTTTCGGTATCAGCGAGGTTCTTTGCACCGACCTCCTTGTCCTGGTCTAGGCACTCGCACAAAGCCTTAATCCCCATGTTTATAAATATAACTTGCTCCTCGTCCTTCTCCAATGCAACTGTGTTTATGAAGAGCTTCAATGCACATGCAGATGTGTTGGGATTTCGGTCCCTCCGGATGGGATGTCCGGAGATGAATGACGGCAAGCCTGGTTGTGGTTACGGAGCCGGATGATGAAGACCCCGGTTACGGAGCCGGATGATGAAGACCCCGGTTACGGAGCCGGATGACGAATGTACCCAGAGAGAGATCCGGATGCGGAGACATATTTGTGAATATGTTTGCCAAGAGCCCTTGAGGCTATATTTGTAAATAGCCCGAAAGTCATATGTGTATAAATATGACTTAGGGCAAACAGTTAAGTCTGTTGTTGCTCATTTTCTGTTTTCCACTAAGAGGGAGCGAAGTGAGAGCAGCCGAGAGAGAGTGAGAGAGAAGGAGGAAGGAAGAGGTCGACGCCTCTGTGTAATACCGCCGCCTGAGGCGAGGACAGCGAGCTCAAGGTCGTCGCCTTGCAGCTCGCCATTGTACATTCCCGCGTATAGTGATAGTTGGAGTCTTGCACTCCCGTGGTTTTTCCCATTTAGGGTTTTCCACGTAAAACATCCAGTGTGCCCTTCTCTCTATTGTTTTTCGTGCATTGTTGTATTTCCCGTTTTCTGTGAATCGATCCTGTTCCTCGGTTGTGGCCGAGCACGGAAGTACGACAAGATGTTGTCCCTTTGAAGAAAGCAACAAGAAGAATTAGTTTTCAAACAAAAAAGAATCAGTACTGGTTATCTCAAGATCGTTAACCTAGTTCGAGGAATACTTGTGCTAGAAAAGAGGTCTAATATCCAATCTCCTTCTACAGAAAACATGTCAATCAAGCGCATCGTAAGTCGTTGAGGTTTTTGGTATGGGTTGACAAATCCCTATTCTGTCGTGGTGACATGTCGCAATTTCTGTGTCACTACTGGATATACCAACAGATTTGAACCTCCCACTTCATTAGAATGCTCCTTGATTCTTTGTTTCTTTATTTCATCGAAGTAGCCAACTGTAATGTATTCAATGACATTTACGAACCGAAAGGTTGGCCCTCTATTGACATTGGTTTTTATCCTATAACAAATATTGCATCGAGTTAAGAATAGACTGAACAATATTAAGAAAGGCCATATAGTGAATGAGACTTATAAATAATCCTTACCATGCAAGGTTCTCGATGCCATGGCAACGAGATCTCAAAGCTTGAGCTACCGAGTACCCTTGGTCCATACTATGAAAGACAACTATCCTCCACAAGGACGCAATCGTTAGCTCAGAAAAATCCTGGGCATCTTCTTTAATTGTTTGAACCTAAAAGGTTCATCGTCGTATGATGACCATGCCATTCGAAATACGTATGTAATATCAGCAACCATTATCGTATATTCCTTCTTTGGCACTTTTTGGATCATGTCAACGACATCGCCGCAAATCACGTTGTAGTAAAGATCTCTAGTAATGTCCTTTTTGTGGCTAAATTTTTTGAAGGAGCCATCTTCCTCAAATTTGTATGCCTTGACTAAGCGACGATCCTTTTCTTTTCTAGCTCTCTTGAGATGTGCAAGGAAGGATGTTGGGAAACCGTGTATATCCTTAACTTCTTGTTTCTTGCCATGACACGATTTCTAATAGAAGCAATAAGACATCAAGTATTATTACCCAACCTCTACATATGAGGAACACTTAATGAAAAACACCAATACTAACCCAATCCTTGAATGCAATAAAATACTCGGATAACGGCTTATATGAAGACGTTAGAGGATAATCCACGATCACTTGTTCCCAAGTTATACATCCAAGTTGTTTCATCATAACTTCTTGGATCTTCATGTACACCTTATGATTGTGAAATTAGAAAACGAGATTAGAACTTTCAATTGCACCATATTGAATTCAATATCACTATTTGGAAGACTTACTTATTGAACTTAGTGACTATTTCTTCAAGGCTTAATTGTTTCGCCACAACCCTTGACAAAATAGACACAACAAGTTGTTTGTCCTTAATACCTTGCATCACTCTCCACAGAGACAACTTCATGTCGTCAGCCGCTTCTTCAATTGTCAAATCAATTTTCTTGGCCGCTTGTGACTTTAATTTTAGTTGAGGGTCTACCTTACATTTCTTTTGTCGTTGACCCTTGACCTCCTTATTCTCCCACATTGAGAAGATTTGATCTTGTAGGTCCCGTACTTCTTCATCTCTAAAGGCAAGTTGAAACTAGGACTCATATTTCCGAAGACAATCCGACTTAACATTATCATCCACCACACTGCTGACCTCATGAAGGCATTGACGTCGTAGGCCGGGGTGTAGCTTCACACAAAACTTTTGTTTGACGTCCAAGTATTCATGGTGGAAGAACCTTATCTATTCAATAGATGACATTTTCAGCCTATAGTCGTTGTCGTTGTTGTAGTCCCATGCCAAAAGCTTTGCCTTTTCAGTTGTGAGGCCCACGTATATTTTGCACTCGGCATACTTGAAGAAGAAAGTCGTTGGATGCTTGTTACCGATTACGAACACTGTCTACGCTCAGTCCTTCGAGGTAGACCTCAAGGTGACCGTGTTACAAGGAATGGAACCGTCCTAGCGTAAATCGTAATGGGATACCACCTTGTATCCTGGTAGCTTATAAGGGAGACGGCTACAATCGAACTCCTCAAGAAGTGCACTAGTATATGCACTTACGCTTACACACACTTACGATTAAATAGTACGCAGTAGAGAAACAATGGACTATCACATAGATAGACACAGGTATGCACAGAGATCAGAGAAGATAGGATTCTATTAGAAAACGTCCTGCACTCAAAATTACATGCTACCCTTTTCAAAGGGTTTTTGCCCCTTATATACACAGGGCTTTTAACCAGTTACACTCCTAGCGGGAACCGTTACATGTGCTTCTTAACGTTTTTACTATATTATAGTATTTCTGTGCTTTTGTCTGTCAGTTACGATTCTGGCGGACAACACCTGGCACGCTTGTGGGACAGTGCCATGGCACGTCGGACCCATCCCTCTATTCATCCTCCAAAAAATCTTGGATGTTTGGTTTTGCTCGTATGTTTTGGTCTGGGGACGGCGTAGTGCCTGTAGCCGCGTCATTGCTTGGTTGCACGTCTAGTGCTTGCTCGGTCGTTGTGGGGGTTTCCATGGCGTCAAATTCTCCCTGTGTGGTCGGACCTGACTCTGCTACCTCATTTCTTTCTACTGTGGCTGGCTCTTCCGTCTGCGGGCTCGCGGTAGGTTGAGGCTTTGTCCTGTCCGTATCCTCCTTAGTTGTGCCGACTGTAGTTGTCATCTCCGGTGAATTGGGTTGAGGTTCCTCCTGTTCGGAGGAGTCTCTATCTGCTATCGCGATGGGCTCCGCTCTCTACCGTGTGCTGCCTGCCTCCATGATTCAGTGAAACATATCCTCCTGACTCTCACCGAAATCTTCCAGTAGCTGTGCGAGTTCCTCGAAGTGTTGGTCCACGAGCGCGCGATAGTCTTTTGCAAGCTCCTCTCATATTGCCACGATGCTGTCGTCATTGAGCTTGTAGAAGCCTCGACCTTCCTTTCGTCGGTTTTCGCAATCCACCCGATATGTATGAAGTTTTGCTGCTTGCGCTGCCCATGCCGTCCATCCTTTGTCTAGCGTCGTTTTTAGTTGCGCCATCAACCTCTACCGATTTGTTTGAAGAAGTATGCGTACGTTATCTGTTATCACTTGGTTCTGCTTCTTCCAGGGTTTTTTTGAGGTTTTCGATTTCTCGCTTATTAACCGCAACCGCTTCATCATAATGGTTTTTCATCTCTGCCCATGTCTGGGATTCTTGCAAGTGTAATTCCTCCAGCTGACCCATTTCATTATTCAGGCGGACTTCTACCTGATGCATCACCTCTCGTTCATGTACGAGTTCCTCGTCGTACCACACTTTCTTCTTTTCCAATAACTCCCGGAGTCCTGAGATCGCCGATTCCGACTTTTAGGCTTCCTCCTGTAGCTTGATGTTTCTTCTTTCGTGTTGGTGTGCGATGCTACCTCCGCTTCGAGTTTCTCTTCGAGTGCCTTCACTGCCCTTCGGCCTTTGGCCCGAATGTCATTTTTTCTGTCGGAGGATTGGCGGAGTTCAGCGCGAAGGCGTTAATCTCGGACTCTGCAAGTTGCGTAGCCCTTTTTGCTTTAGCGGCGATGGCCTTTTGTGCTGCAATCTCCTCTTGTAGGGTTATTGATGGGTCTTCACCTTTTGCTGGTTTTGGGTTTTCCTCCACCTCACCCATTTCATTGTTCAGGCGGACTTCTACCTGATGCATCACCTCTCATTCATGTACGAGTTGCTTGTCATACCACACTTTCTTCTTTTCCAATAACTCCCGGAGTCCTGAGATCGCCGATTCCGACTTTTAGGCTTCCTCCCGTAGCTTGATGTTTCTTCTTTCGTGTTGGTGTGCGATGCTACCCCCGCTTCGAGTTTCTCTTCGAGTGCCTTCACTGCCCTTCGGCCTTTGGCCCGAATGTCATTTTCTCTGTCGGAGGATTGGCGGAGTTCAGGGCGAAGGCGGTTAATCTCGAACTCCGCAAGTTGCGTAGCCCTTTTTGCTTTAGCGGCGATGGCCTTTTGTGCTGCAATCTCCTCTTGTAGGGTTATCGATGGGTCTTCACCTTTTGCTGGTTCTGGGTTTTCCGGTGCCCTAGTGACGTTGTGTTCGAGGTCCATAATGCGCTCTTGGGCCTTCTGTAATTGGGCTTGAGTCAGCTTGACTGTTTTCCAAACGTTTTTATTCTTGTTAGCCATATCCTTGGCCCCCACACTAACTCTAGCCAACTCCCGATGACCAGGGCCGCATACAATGGAGGTAGTTCAATGCCCATACGCCGAATCCCTGCATTCCGTTGCCTGCCTACCTTGGCTAGAGGCCCTTCATCATCACTTTCTGTTGTGCGTGTGAGTGCACGCTCAATCATCTGTTGTTCTGCGTGCTCCTCCGCCAATCTCTCGGATACCTTAATTTGTCTCTTTCCGTCGTGAGTACATCTTTCCCATGCTGCGACTGGGCCGTAATGATCGGCCGTGGTTCCTGGATTATTCTAACTTCTGATGTTGGGCTCCGTAGCTGCGGAACTGTCGACCAAGGAGGTCATGTTTGTGTCCCCGGTTGTGTCTTTAACTAGTCTGCGCCCATCTTTCCGGTCCTGCCTATGCCGTTTTGGCCTTAGGCTATCCTGGCATTGCTCAGCTTCCTGCTCATGCGTGGCTTCCTCCCTGCTTGCTGACCGTTGTTCCTGAGTTGTTTGCGTTATGGGTTGGGAAGGTTGTGTTTCGTCTTCACATTCCGTCGTAGCCAACTCTGCTAACCACCGTTTCATGGAACATGGCGGCGGTGTGGGTTTACTAGGTTGTGGTGCGGGCAGACCTCGAGGTGGAAATAGTATCGTTAGATATTGTTGTATGATTGGCCTTAGCTTTATGCCCTCCTAATACGCGTGCAAGCCTTCCCGTAAAGCTGGTCCCGGAATTATCCCCCAATCGACTGCGCGCCCTTCGAAGGTATCAATGATGATGCCTGCCTTCTGCTTTGGCATCCCATAGACATTTACGTGCATGAATCCTATCTCTAGCAAGAACTTGACTATTTCTTGAAAGAAGGGGTCGGGGATTTCTTTCGTCCTATATGCTTTGGCGGACACCGAATATGCCCTGAAATATTTCTACAGGGTTTCCGCAGGAGGGATGTCAAAATGTTTCTCCCCAGTTGATGATAAGTCAAGCTTCTTCTAGATGGTAGCGTTGGTGACCGTGTCTATGTTGAGCTTCTTGGCAATTTCCAGGGCTTCAGGGTGAGCAGGCGCCTCAACGACTTTGATGTATCCATCCAGTCTCTTTTCGAGGAGCCATCTACGCAAGGCGGCGGAAATAGTGATCGGCATCATAGGTGGATGAGGCTCGTGAGTAGTGGGTGAGGGTTGCTGGCTATGGCGGATGTGGGCTCTGTGGTATGATGGGGAGTGAGGTGAGTGGGGAGAGTGACGAGGCCTAAGGGTTGAAGATTGTTTTCTATACTGTGTAGAAAACCTTCTGCTTTCCTCTTTTTGTGGCCTAGGGTTCATTGGCCTGTGTGTCATCGTGGTGCCACGTGTTCTTGCTCTAGAAGTTTGTGCATGCATCAAGTCCTTTTAATATCGTCACTATCTTCTCTTTCTTTTTTTTCTTTTGTAACGGTTAAGTACAATATTATTGTTACACTATAATACAACTGGGTCCCTTTAATTAATCCATGCATTCTTCGGCCATGTCTTCTATGGAGTGGAATGGGTTTGGTGGCATAGGTCCCAGGTAGGGTTTCAATCGAAACCCATTCACCTTTTGTGGTGCCTAATTGAAACGTGTCGTTTTCTGCTCCAACTATCCAGTACGGCCCCGTCCAACGAAATCTTAATTTACTTGGCATTTGCCCCATCCGTGTTTGAAAGACCAAGATTGCTTTGCCGACTGCAAAATCTTTTTCACGCGCATTTCGATACCGGTCCATGAATGCTCTACGCCTACGATGCTCTTGTTCCAGTATGGCCATGCTGCATAACCGTGTCTTGCCTAGTTCGAGCAACTGTTGTAGCCGTATTTGTTCGGACTTGTCTTTTGATAGCCGGTCCCGTACCTGAATCCGTAGTTTGGGTACCTGAAATTCGACTTGCATTATGTCCTCTAGCCCAAATGCTAGCTGGAAAGGTGTGGATTGTATGCTAGTCTTATAGCTGGTTTGGTACGCCCATAACGCATTGTGTAATTTGGTATCCCAGTCTGTTCTGTTCTCATTGACGATCTTTTTTAGTATGGTTTGTAACGTTTTGTTCGTGGATTCCGCTAAACCATTCACATGTGGATAATACGGCATGCTCTTCATATGGACAACGACATAGTGTTGTTGTTAAAAATGAAGGTGCGGAAGCGTTAGACAACCGGCTCAGCCGGATAGCAATAGACAAAGAGAGAGAGATTAATATGCATGAGTGATAGAGAAAGAGCAGAACAACTTAAATCTATTATCAAAACAATAATAGTTCTCTGTAAAATTCTCTGTACATACAACATGCTCAACAACATTATTTATACAAGTCCTAAGAGGATTGACAGAGGTACAACGTACATCAATGATCACACGAGTGTCTGACACGAGGATTGACAGAGGTACAATGTACTTCAATGATCACACGAGTGTCTAACACTAACTACGAGACATTAACTACCTAGTAGCCTAGGTTGATACTAGGCTTTCGGTTACTGCTTGATTCGGCTAACCGGCTCCCCAACTCACCAGCTCACTGATTCGGCTTAGGCTTATTCAGCTGATCCAGATCCGGTTGAGCTTGCCACTCAACACTCCCCCTCAAGCTCAACTTGAGGTCGGACCGTAGTGTCAGCCAGTTCTTCCACCCGGCTCTTTCCCGTGTCACTCCGCCTGGCTCGCGCTCCTCGTCGGGTCCGGTCTCGTTTGCCGCGACCCTTCTAATTCTATGCTTCTCGCTGCTGTGACTTCGGCGCTTGCCAATTCGCCAATTCCTTCGTGTTGGTGTCGACTTTCGTTGCCTTCTCGTTCTCTTGGCCTTGAATTGATCCAGTTCCCCCAAATCCGTCTGTTGAAATGAATCGACTATCTCCGATTCGTTCAAGCTCTTGTCCGAATTGGTCGCTCCCGATTCGTCTTCCGGTTCCAGGCCCTTCACCACACCGGACCATGTCCGGGTCTTGGCCTTCTACTTCTGGTCAGCTCTGTCCTTTTTGACTCTATCGCCACGGCCTCTTGTTCCGACTTGTTCGGATGTGTCAACTTCCTTTGTCGACTCGTCTCCTTTCTTCTTCTTGTCTCTCCCTTTGTCGGTTCTTCCCTCACCAGCGTAATCGGCAGTTTTTTTTCCTTTGCCCGTTCTCCCCCTCAAGTGTGGCACGTCGAGATGTTGAACACCAAGCATTCCAGTGAAGTGTTGCAACTTGTCCGATCCGAGCGGTTTGGTGAACATGTCGAAGTTTGACTTCACCGCTTAGGACACGCTCACATACGATGTGGTAGTGCACCTCTATGTGCTTTGTGCGAGCATGGAATACGAGGTTTTTGGCGAGCTGTATGTTGCTTATGTTGTCGCAGTAGATCAGGATCGGGTTCAGTACCTTTATCCGCAGGTCTTGCAGCAATCGTTGAAGCCAAATGGCTTCACAGGTGGCAACGGTAGCGCCCCGGTATTCAGCCTTAGTGCTCGAAAGGGCCATTGTCGGCTGCTTTTGGTTGCTCCATGCACCAACCGCACTACCAAGGGAAAACATATAGCAGGAGGTGGATCGGTATTCCGATGCATCACCGGCCCAGTTGGCATCGGTGTAGTTGACTAGCTCTTCAGTTATACCATGCCGATATAACAGTCTCCGGTTCTTCGTGGCACTCACATATCACAAAATTTGATGTGCGCACAGAAGGTGCTCCATGGTCGGCTTCTGCATATATTGGTTGATCATGCTGACCGGATAACTGATGTTGGGTCGGGTGATTGTCAAATATATAAGGCTTCCGACGATTTGTTGGAACCGCTTCCAGGCCAGTCCGGAGTCGGGACATAGCTTTTGGTTCCAGTCCAGGGGTGTGGAGATTGGTTGACATTCCGTCATGCCGAACTTGTATAGCATATTCAACACATAGTGTCTTTGTGAGAGCAATATGCCTTCGTGGGTTCGGATCACCTCGATCCCAAGGAAATAGTGAAGGTCCCCCAGTTCCTTCATCTCAAATGCTTTTGATAGCTGGGAGTTGACTAGGCCGCCTCTACGTAGCTCTCCGGCTCACGCACCTTGTTCATGTACGCATAGTGATGCGCCATGTATTCATTGTACCCATACCGCTTCACGGGGTTTTTCTGGCGGGAAGACCGGCTTAACTTATTGTTACCCGGTTTGAGGCCCTTCTTGGCGGGTTCGGTCTTCGTTGCCGAAGATCCGCCTTCTTCTTTTTCGGAGTCGAATCCGCTCCGATCCGACTCACCATTGTTGGTCTCGTGCTCCGGCATCTTCCTCTTCCCCTTTTCCTTGTGTGTGAACCGTCTCCTGGGTTCCTTGCATGAGGGGAACACGGCAGATTCTCCACTACTCACCGGTTCATCTTTCGATTGGTCTATCTGACCCAGTCGCTCATTCGGTCCGCTCAACCGAAACGATTCTAGACTCACATCTAGAGTCTCGAACCCTTCGTCTTCTAATTGGACCGGTTCAGGCTCACTAGCCTCATCCTCTGGTATCGATTCGGGGTCGGAAGTTAGAGCCGGTCAGGCATACCGTGATGTCGTCTCATCAAATTCAACATCCGAGCTAACTTAGACCTGCTTCATCCGGGGGTTATAACACTTATACCCCTTTTGCTCATGCGAGTAACTGACCAGGATGCATTTCTCCAACTTTGCATCCAACTTCCTCCGCTTCGCAACCGACACATGCACATATGCAATGCTACCAAATATCCGAAGGTGTCTCAAATTCGGCTTGCGCCCGAAATACAGCTCATGCGCGGAAACCTTGTCACTGCTCCAGTTTTGAATGTAGACGGTCGTCCGGACCGCCTTAGCCCAATAGAAATGGGGCATGATCTTCTCCTCTAGCATTTCCCTTGCCGCATCAACAACTGACCGGTTCTTCCTCTCGGCCACACCGTTTTGCTCCGGAGTGTATCTACAGTTGAATTCTCTCCGAATTCCATACTGCTCCAGATAACTGTTGAATTGGCCGGAGAAGTATTCTTTTCCGCCATCTAATCGCAGGCACTTGATCTTCCTCTCTGTTTCCCGTTGAACCAAGCTTAGAAGGTTTCGGAAACACTCGAAGATTTTTCTCTTCCTCTCGATGAGGTAGATCCACGTGTGCCGCGTATAGTTGTTGATGAAGGAGACGAAATATCTACTCCCGCCAAGACTAACGTTCTATGTCGGTCCCCATACATCCAAATGGATTAGATCAAGCTTGTTGCGGCTCCTGTTTCGTTCAGTGGGGAATGGAAGCCGGTGTTGTTTCCCGAGTTGGCAGGCTTCACATATTGGGCCTTCCGGCCACTAAACTTCGACAAACCGAAAACAACTTGTTTTGTTTGCAAGTATTGAAGCCTCCGGTAATTGACGTGGCCGATCCGCATGTGCCAGAGATCGATGTCCGATTCAATCTTTTGTCCTTTGGCGAACAAAGAGGTGCTGACGTCATTGGTGTCGAGGATGAACATCCTCCCGTCTCTGCGCCCTTGCGCAATAATCTGGCGTTCTTCCTCGATGAAGCACCCAAGGTGCGTAAACCGCACTTGCATCCCTTGGTCACCGATCTGACCGACTGACACCAGGTTCTTCGTGATAGTCGGAACGTGTAATACGTTCATCAGCTTCCCCCTTTGTCCGGCGTGGCTCAAACGGACTTCTCCGACATGCACGATTGTGTGGGGAGTGTCATCTCCAGTTTTGACGACTCCCGATTGTTCTGGTTTCTCCAAGAAAGAGAACCACTCTTTGTGGCTCGTCATGTGATTCGACGCACCAGAATCAACGTACCACACTTCTCCGATTTGGAAGTGGTCTTCTTCATCGAGTTACCCTCATGTTTCATCACCAAGGCTAGCCTTTTACCGGCTTTTCCGGTTTTGGATCCTCTCGATCCTTCTGCGTAGTGCGAGTATTGCCAGTTCTCTCTGTTGGCCTTGCCGGATCCAGATCTATTCGAATTGGCGCACTTCTTCCAGCGCTCGCTTTGTTTGTTGCCCTTTTTATCATAGTACCAACATTCTGCGTCGGCCCTTGCTTGCCGGTATCCGGCGCCGCCTTGACTCCCCTTGCTTGTGGAGGGTCCAGAACTGTTGCCGGCACGTTCTCTATGCCTTTGGTTCTGCTCTTGCCGGCCGCTACCATTGCAAGCTGACCTGCCTCGTCCACCACGCCCATGGGGCCGATCTGCCTCTTTGTACAACATCCGATTGTCGGTGGGTGCACTTGTCGACGCACCGGCGTGGTTCTCCTCTACAAGAAGCATCGACTATAAGTCGAAAAATGACGGCTTATTCTCCCTTGTACATACTGCCGTTCGGAACACTTTGAACTTAGACGCTAGGCCCCCAAGACAGATCTGCACCATCTCATCTTCCTCTACAGTGATGTTGATAGAGGCAAGTGAGTCACAGATCTCTTTGATTCGGGCCGTGTAATCGGCTACTGACATGTCCTTCTATCGGACATTGCTCAACTCCTGTTGGAGTTGCAGCTTTCGGGCCATAGTGCTTGCCGCGAAAACTTTCTTCAGGTTTCCCCAAGCTTCTTTTGGCGTCTTGGCATCTCGTACATGGCTCAGCAACTGGTCTCCAACACTGGACGCAAAACAGTACATCACTTTGCTTGCCAGTTGTTCCCACACTGGGAAGTCCTTGTGTGCCACATCAGGTGTTGTGTCGTTAGCCCCGTTGACATAGCTCCAGTAACCATGCCCAAGTAGGTAGTGGTGCATATTGTATGACCAAGATGCGTAGTTGGATTTGTTGAGCTTCTCCACCAAGAGCAAGCTAGCCATTCCTCTGTCCATCACTTCTCTTTCAGTTATTACCGGGTCTTAGGGTTTGTCTTTAGATTCTGATGTCGGATGTAGAGGTTCTCAACCCTCACGCTCTAATACTATGTTAAAAACGAAGGTGCGGAAGCGTTAGACAACCGGCTCAGCCGGATAGCAACAGACACAGAGAGAGAGAGATTAATACGCAAGAGTGAGAGAGAAAGAGCAGAGCAACTTAAATCTATTATCAAAACAGTAATAGTTCACTATAAAATTCTCTGTACATACAACGTTCTCAACAACACTATTTATACAAGTCCTAAGAGGACTGACAGAGGTACAGTGTACTTCAATGATCACACGAGCGTTTGACACTAACTACGAGACATTAACTACCTTGTAGTCTAGGCCAATACTAGGCTTCAGGCTACTGCTTGATCCGGCTCATACTTCTGGATGCCGATCCGGATCGGGTTGAGCTTGCCGCTCAACAATTGTGTTAGTTCCTGGATGACTGAATTCAGAAAGTGGCTTCCTTGGTCGTTGATGAGCTCAATAGGGCAGCCAAAACGACACTAGATGTACTCAGAAAGAAATTTTGTCGTCGCTGTCGCGGTATTTTCTCGTAGTGCTTTTGCTTCCACCCACTTGGTGCAATAATCACTGGTTGATGTGGCATCCTTGTGACCTCTGTGGGTTGGCCCATCCGTTGACATAGATCACATTTTTTGCAATAGTCATACGCATCCTTTTGCGTAGTCAGCCACCATAGGCCTACTTGCAACACTGGTTGATGTGGCATCCTTGCGACCTCCGTGGGTTGGCCCGTCTGTTGACATAGATCGCATTGTTTGCAATAGTCATATGCATCCTTTTGCGTAGTCAGCCACCATAGGCCTACTTGCAAGGCTTTATGAGCCATAACATCGCCCGTGTAGTGTCCTCCTGCCGTACCACAGTGAGCTTCGCGTAAAACCACTTCCTTCTCATCGTGGCGTATTCCGCGTCGCTAGATTCCGTCGCTGCCTTTGTGATACATGACCCCTTCGACCAAAAAGAGGTTACGACTTAGAACGGCTAGTTGTTTCTTCTCGTCCGTCCTTAATTGCGGTGGTGGTAATCCTGTGGTCAGAAAGTATGTCATCTCCATGAACCAACGATTTGGAAAAGCTTTTTCCGTTCTTGTCACTATAGTTGCGATCCACAGGATGTCCGCATTAGGAAAGTCATCGTCATCCTTTCGCACCATTTCTCCATTATCTATCCTGCTTAAGAAATCCGCTACAACATGTTGCGTACCAGGTCGATGTTGTATAACAAAGTCGAACTCCTGGAGGAACAACATCCATCTAGCCAGTTTTCCTGTCAGGCACCAAGTATAGCAACACCGTGTGTTCCACATGAACGTAAATTTCTACCCTAGCAGATAATGTCGGAATTTATTGATGATGTATATCATACCCAATGCTTCTCGTTCCATTGTGGAGTAGTTACGCTCAACCTTTGATAGCTTCCTACTGGCGTAGTACACTGGTTTGTACCAATTTGGCTCCGTGAGTTGCATCAACGCACTACCTATTGCTATATCTGAGGTGTCCACAAAAATGTGAAATGGTTTCCCCCAATCTGGTGGTTGTACGACTAGTGCTTGAGTCAGCATTATTTTAAGCATGTCGTATGCTTTTTCTTCAGTTGCCGTCCATTTGAAAGATGTATGGTGGACGACGGTGTGTAAAGGCATGGCGAAATCCACCAAACATCGTAATGTACGACTATGCCAACATATTTGTCCCAGGAAACGACTGAGTGCTTTGGCAGTTGTCGGCATTTTTGCTTGAATGATTACGGAAATTTTATTAGGATCCATCGCTATCCCCTCCTTGCTGAGGATGTGGCTGAGGAGGGCTCCGCTTGTGACACCGAACATGCATTTGGCTTGAATGTGACGCCGAATGCCGAACGTGAATACGAGGAGCATCCCATTTATTTTCTTGATGTAGCTTAGGTATTTACATTTATCTCATCTCTTGTTTTGATTATTGAGCTTATTGTCAGATGTCTAGGCACTATTGAGATTACAATCACTAGGTAATTAGTTGCAATAACTAGTGGCTTGAGCTTCTATCTACATTAGAATGTAGTTGATTAGCTACATTCACTCATAGTCAACGATAATTAGGTAAATAGCTACATCAAGTATTGGGCATATCTAATTAGCTACATAAGGTAGGGGCATAGCTAATTAGGAACATCAAGTCTAGATAGCTATGTCTCCTACTTAAGTACATAACGGGATAGAAATAACTAACTAGCTACTGGCAATAGCTAATTAGTTGCATCAGAATATGATCATAGCTAATTAGCGGCATCAAAATAGGATCATAGCTAATTAGCTACATTAGAATATGATCATAGCTAAATATCTATTAACAATAGCTAACTAGTTGTTGGCAATAGCTAACTATGATCAACCAATTAGCTACACCTATAGCTAAATATGATCATAGCTAACTAGCTACTAGTAATAGCTAATTAGCTATTGTCATCTGATTAGCTACCACAATAGCTAATTCAGTACGTCAAAACATGATCATAACTAACTAGCTCTAGAAATAGCTAACTAGCTACTGGCAATAGCTAACTAGCTATTATCAGCTAATTAGTAACCACTATTGCTAATTAGCTACATCAGAATATGATCATAGCTAACTAGCTATTGGAAATAGCTAACAAGTTATTTGTAATAGCTACTTAGCCACCACTATAGGTTATTAGCTACATCAAAATAGCTAATTAGCTAAAACCGGACGACAATAGCTAACTAGCTATTATTAGTTAATTACCTATTATCAGCTAATAGTTAACTAGCTATTATCAACTAATTAGCTACCACAATAGCTAATTAGTTACCTGAGAATATGATCATAGCTAACTAGCTATTGGAAATAGCTAATTAGCTACTGGTAATAGCTAATTACGTACCACTATAGTTAATTAACTGCATCAAAATAGGTAATTGGCTAAAACCGGATGACAATAGCTAACTAGCTACTGGTAGTAGCTAAGTAGCTACACACAAAAGCTAATTAGCTAAGCCAAAATTGTGCGGAAATAACGCTCGGCCACAACCGAGTCTTCAACAAGGAATAGAAGAGAACAAACTGAATCCGAGATGACACAGAATGTTTATGTGGAAAACCCTAAACGAGAAAAACCACGAGAGCCCATGGAATCCAACTATCACTATGAGAGGAGGAATACAAAGTGAGACTCAGAGGCAACGACCTCGAGTTCTATGTCTTCGCCAATGGCGGTTACAAACAGAAAACTAGTTCTATCTCTCTCTCTCTCTCTCTCTCTCTCACTCACTGTATACAACAACTCTAACAAATCCCAATAACCATATCCCTATAATAAATTGATTGCCCTAAGTCATATTTATACTTATCCGACATTTGGGCTATTTACGAATATTGCCTCAATGGGGTAACTATAAAACATATTTACACATATGTCCTTGGATCTGGTTTGCACTAGATCCATCCACATTAACTCGATACGGTTTCCGGGTCTCATCCGAAACCCTTCCGGATCCGGCTCCTCTGGAGGGACTGAATTCAGTTTGGCATGGGATTTCTTGCTAATCTGATTCGTCTTCGGCACGCGTCCAGCTTGTTGGTTACAATCACCTTGGTCAACATATCTTATATGTTCTCCTTTGTGTGGATCTTCGTCAGCGTGAAGTCTTGATCTTCTACTCTCTCTCGGATCCAGTGATACCTCCGCTGGATGTGCTTCGTTAGGGAATGGTAGGCCGCATTCTTCGCAAGGTGGATGGCACTTTGTTCAGAACTCGACGTTCCTTTTGTCCGACGCTCGGCCACAACCGAGATTCTTTTCATACACAGAAAAACAGGTAATGAAACGTGACACAAAAGAGGAGAAGAAGAGGAGAAATGGTACACAGGAGGTATACGTGGAAAACCCCAAAATAGGGGAAAAACCACGGCAGCCCACAAGCTGCAAACTGTCACTATGCAGAAATATACAACAGTGAGATCACTGAGGCAACGACCTCGTGTTCTTAGATCTTCGCCACAGGCGGCGGTTACAACAGAGGCAACGACCTCGTGTCTCTCTCTCTCTCTGTCTCTCTGTACAGTTATGCGCTCTGATTTCTTCTTGCACCAACAAGAAGGAATAACAACAAGAATGACAACAACTACTAAAAAACTTTGCCCTAAGTCATATTTATACTAATATGACTTTTCGGCTATTTACAAATGTAGCCTCGATGGGCTCCATCCGACTCTCCGCAGTCGGGTGCTCCTCATCCGGTTCATACCGGGCCTACACCATCCGACTCTCCGCAGTCGGGTACTCCTCATCCGGTTCATACCGGGCCTACACCATCCGACTCTCCGCAGTCGGGTGCTCCTCATCCGGTTCATACCGGGCCTACACCATCCGACTCTCCGCAGTCGGGTACTCCTCATCCGGTTCATACCGGGCCTACACCATCCGACTTTCCGAAGTCGGGTTCTCCCTATTCGGTTCATACCGTTTCGGCCTCGGCCGAGTTTGTTCGTCGGCACTGTTCTTCTCCCTTCCCATCCGGAGGGACCTGTCTACCAACACACTTTGACTGTCGAAATAGAGCCAGAATTTCTCCTGCCGAATCCCTAGCTCTCCGATGAAGTTCTTCATCTAGATTATCTCCTTGTCGGCTTTCACCGCTGTCATGTACTCCGCTTCCATTCTCGACAGTGCAACGGACTTCTGAAACCTCGATTGCCATGATACAGCTCCCCCTGCATAAGCCATGTCATATCCGGATGTAGACCGGTTGGTATCCGCATCAGCCGACATATCCGAATCTGTGAATCTGTCAAGGTCGGGTTTACCGAAGCCAAACCAGAGACACATACTCGAGGTGCCTTTCAGATACCGGAGTATCCACTGGACCGCGTTCCTATTCCCTCTTCCTGGATTGCTCATGAACCAGCTGACTACTCCAACAACATATGCAATATCTGGCTGGGTGCACACCATTGTGTACATTAGGCTTCCAACAGCAGAGGAATATGGTATCTTCGTCATACCCGACTTCTCTGCCTTTGTCTTCGGGCTCTGCTTTCCGGACAACTTGCAATTTTCCGAAGTGTCGATCCGACCGGTTTCGCCTCCAACATGTTGAACCTTTGAAGCACCTTTGTCACATACTTCTCCTGTGACAACCACAACAATTTCTTCGACCGGTCCCGGATGATGTGCATCCCCAGTATCTGTCTTGCCGGACCCAAATCTTTCATTGAGAAGGTGCGGTTCAGAGACTTCTTCAGCATTCGGATCTTGATTTGGTCTCGTTCAACGATCAACATGTCGTCCTCATACAGCAGGAGTATGAGGAAGTCACCTCCGTCCAATTAGCTACCACAACAGCTAATTAGCTAAATGAGAATATGATCATAGCTAACTAGCTACTTGAAATAGCTAATTAGATGTTGGTACTAGCTAATTAGGTACCACTATAGTTAATTAGCTACATCAAAATGGGTAATTAGCTAAAACCGAATGACAATAGCTAACTAGCTACTGGTAATAGCTAACTAGCTACACATTAAAGCTAATTAGCTACATCAGAATTGTGCGGAAATAATGCTCGGCCATAACCGAGTCTTCAACAAGGAATAGAAGAGAACAAACTGAAACTAAGATGACACAGAATGTTTCCATGGAAAACGCTAAACGGGAAAAACCACGGGAGCCCATGGACTCCAACTATCACTATGAGAGGAGGAATACAAAGTGAGACTCAAAGGCAACAACCTCGAGCTCTATGTCTTCGACAATGGCGATTACAAATAGAATACCAGTTCTTTATCTGTGTGTGTGTGTGTGTGTGTGTGTGTATACAACAACTCTACAACAACTCACTATAACCATATCCCTATAATAAAGGGATTGCCCTAACTCATATTTATACTTATATGACATTTGGGCTATTTACAAATATAGCTTCGATGGGCTAACTATAAAAAATATTTACACATATGTCCTTGAATCCGGTTTGCACCAGATCCATTCGGATTCACTCGATACAGTTTCCGGGTCTCATCCGAAACCCTTCTGAATCTGGTTCCTTCATCTGGCTCGTCAAATCCAGCTCCTTCGGAACCCTTTTGGATCTGGTTCCTTCATCCGGCTCCTCCGGATCCCATCCAGAGGGACCGAATTCCCAACAAATTCCCCCTTTAGTTCAGAATGGGATTTCTTGTTAATCTGATCCGTCTTCAGCACCCGTCCAACTTGTCGGTTACAAGCACCTTGGTTAGCAAATCTGATCCATTCTCCTTCATGTGGATCTTCGTCAGCACGAAGTCTTGATCTTCTACTCTCTCCCGGATCCAATGATACCTCCGTTGTATGTGCTTCGTCCAGGAATGGTAGGTCGCATTCTTCGCAAGTTGGATGGCACTTTGACTATCGAAATAGAGCCGGATTCCTCTTGCCAGATCCCTAGCTCTCCGATGAAGTTCTTCATCCAGATTATCTCTTTGCCGGCTTCCAAAGCTGCCATGCACTCCGCTTCCATTGTCGATAGTGCAACGGACTTCTGCAACCTCGACTGCCATGATACAGTTCCCTCTACATAGGCCATGTCATATCTGGATGTAGACCGGCTGGTATCCGCATCAACGGACATATCCGAATTTGTGAATCTGTCAAGTTGGGGTATACCGAAGCCAAACCGGAGAGAAATACTCGAGGTGCCTTTCAAATACTGGAGTATCCACTTGACCGCATTCCAATTCTCTTTTCCTAGATTGCTCATGAACCGGTTGACTACTCCGACAACATAATATGCAATATCTAGCCGGGTGCACACCATTGCGTACATTAGGCTTCCGACGGCAAAGGCATATGGTATCTTTGTCATATCTGACTTCTCTGCCTTTGTCTTCGAGCTCTACTTTCCGGACAACTTGTAGTTTTCCGGAAGTGTCAATCCGACCGGTTTCGCCTCTGACATGTTGAACCTTTGAAGCACCTTTGTCATGTACTTCTCCTGTGACAACCACAACAGTTTCTTTGACCGGTCCCGGATGATGTGCATCCCTGGTATCTGTCTCGCCGAACCCAAATCTTTCATTGAGAAGGTCCGGTTCAAAGACTTCTTTAGCATTCGGATTTTGATTTGGTCTCGTTCGACAATCAACATGTCGTCCACATATAGAAGGAGTATCAAGAAGTCACCTCCGTCCAATTTCTTCATAAACATGCAATGATCAGATTGTGTCTTGTGGTACCCTTGGTTGCTCATGAAGGAGTAGAACTTCTGGTACCATTGCCAGGGGGCTTGCTTCAATCCGTATAAGCTCTTCTTTTGCCAGCATATGAGGTGCTCCTTGCCTTTCTTCTCAAATCCTTCTGGTTGTTGCATGTAGATCACTTCTTCGAGATCCCCATGTAGAAATGTCGTCTTGACGTCTAGTTGTTGTACCTCGAGGTCCATGCTTGCCGTTATGCTCAACACCGTCCGGATAGATGTCATCTTTACAACCGGGGCAAAGATCTCGTTGAAATCCACTCCTTTCTTCTATTCGAAACCCTTCACCATGATCCCAGTCCTTGTATCTCTGTGGATTTCCGGTGTTGGCCGGTTTCAGCTTGTACACCCACTTGTTCCGGAGTGCCCTCTTTCCTTTTGGCAACTCCGTCAGTTCGTATGTGTGGTTCTCATACAGGGAATCCATCTCATCCTGCATGGCACTTAACCACTTGCAGTTGTGGGTGTATTTCCTTGCTGCTTCGAAGCTTTCTGACTCCTCCTCATCGGTCAACAACACATGTTCTGCATCCGGAAATTTCTTGGGGGCTCTTCTCTCTCGGAGAGGATATCTCCGACCTTGGTTTTCGGCAACCGGTTCCTCCGTCTGTTTGTCATCCAAATCCGATTCGGGATCTTGTCCGGTTCCAGTGTCTTCTTCTTCTGCTTCTTCTTCATTAGTCGGTTCCGTCTCTTGTCCGAATTCGGCCAGTTTGTCGAGTGCCATCCGGTTACCAGCTAACATCCAATGTCCAAATGGGTAAGTCCTTGTGTCCTCAAACCGGTTCATGTCGATCGATCTGGAGTCTATCATCTTCTTCTCTGACTCCCAGTCGGCAATGGTCTTGTCTTCCATGAAGACTATGCCCGACTCCAGAACACCTTCTTGTCGACCAGATCCCACACCTGGTAACTGAACTCATCATCGCCATATCCAAGGAATATGCATGGCCTGGACTTCGGATCCAGCTTTTCTCTCTTGTCCTTTTCGAAATGCACATATGCGAGAAACCCGAACACCTTCAAATGCCGGTAGGACACGTTTTTACCAGTCCATACTCTCAATGGTGTGTCTCCTTCCAAGGGTGTTGAGGGTGACCTGTCAATCACGTACGTCGCCGTCATCACCACGTTAGCCCAAAATGTCTTGGGTAGTTTTGCATGTGCAACCATCCTCCAAACTCTCTCCATTACGGTCCGGTTCATTCGTTCGGCCAACCCATTTAGTTCTGATGTCTTCAGCACGGTAAATTCCAGCCCGATTCCCTTCGATCGACAGTACTTCTCGAACTGCCCCTGGTATTCTCCTCCGTTATCTGCTCGAACCGCTTTCAGCTTCCGATGGGTTTCCCTTTCCACTCTCGTGTGGAGCTCCTTGAAGATGGATAGTACTTGATCCTTCGTCTTCAATGGTGAGAGCCACAACTTCCGATTGTGGTCATCTATGAACGTCACGAAGTACTGCGATCAGGCATGTGACTTCGTGTCCACTTGACACACATCGTTATGCACCAGCTCTAGTGGTGCATTCTGTCTCATCGGTTTTCTTGACTGGAAGGAGGTTCGGTTTTGCTTACCGGCCAAGCAATCGGTGCACTTCTCTAGATGCACATCTTTCACCTCCGGAATGAGGTTGTCTTCGGCAAGTCTTCTCGTCCCCCTTTGGCTCATACGGCACAATCTCTTGTGCCGCAGCTCACCGGCAGTGTCAGATGCTACGTTCTCTTCTTCCCGGCATATCCAGGCATGAATTAGGTATAGTGTGTTGATCTTCCAAGGTCGAGCCACGATCAGGCTTTCTTTGCATAATTTCATGACTCCGTTCTGGATGCTACCCGTGTAGCCTTCATCATCTAGCCGACCAGCTGATATCAGGTTCAACTAAACCTCCAGAACATGTCAAACTTCTTTCAATAGTAATTTGCATCCGATTGATGTTGTCAACAACACATCTCCTATTCCGACAATTTGGCATGTACCTTCATTCCCCATCCGGACACAACCGTGATCTTCGGCTATGTAGGATGAGAAGCATTTTCGGTCCAATGTCAGATTGAACGATGCTCCGAAATTGACATGCCACATTTTCTCATCGCTGAAAAGGTTTAACTCATTCTCCTCGGTAATGAGCATCAGTTCTTCTTCACTTGTCGTGATCGTCGATGTTCCTCTTCTCTCTGAAATCTTCTTCGATTCCTGTTCGTCGGCTCCCCCTTTGGATTTTCAGAAGTGTCAGCAATTCTTCTGGAAGTGCCCCGGCTTTGCGCAATAAAAGCAAGTGGGCATTCCCCTTGACTTCGACCTCGTCCCTGATTTGTCCTGGTTTTGGGACTCCGATACCGGCCTCTTCCCCGGTAATGGTCATCTTTGGTGACCAATGCCTTCGGATCGGTTCCAAACTCCTAGTCCTTCCGGCGAGCTTCTTCATCTAGCAAGCTTAATTTTACCCTTGCTAGGGACAATTGCTTTCCTTCCGGCCTGGCGTTGCCAAAAGTGACAACTAGTGTCTCCCAACTATCCGGGAGGGAGCCAAGTAGGAGCAATGCAAGTACCTTGTCAGCTAGAGATACTTCAAGCGAAGTTGTTTGGTTTATGAGCCCCTGAAATGCTTTCATGTGCTCCGCCATGCTGGATCCATCCTATACCAGAGTCTCACTAACTTCCGGAATACCGAAACCCAATTTACGACTTTTTTACTCTCCAGCATAGTGCCGATTTTCTCCCATAGTACATGAGCTTTAGTTTCTTCATTGAAGTTTTTATATAGGCTCATGTCGATGAAGCACCGAATGTACATCGTCGTCTTCATATGCATCACCTTCCATGTTGTGGCATAGATCTTTTCTGGCTTCTTGTCCTCGAATTGTACCGGAAGCCAGAGATCTTTGACCACAAGCATGTCCCTCATCTTCGACTTCCACACTGGGTAGTTGGAGCCCGTGAGCTTGAACATGCTACTAAATGACTCTTCCATTTTCTTGTTCGCTCTGATGCTAATTTGTGCAGAAATAACGATCGTCCACAACTCATTCTTCAACAAGGAATAGAAGAGAACAAACTGAAACCGAGATGACACATAATGTTTACGTGGAAAACCCCAAATGGGAAAAACCACGACAGCTGACGAACTCCAACTATCACTATGAGAGGAGGAATACAAAGTGAGACTCAGAGGCAACGACCTCGAGCTCTATGTCTTCGCCAATGGTCGTTACAAACAGAAAACTAGTTCTGTATCTCTCTCTCTCTCTCTCTCTCTCTCTCTCTGTCATTGTATAGAACAAATCTACAACAACTCACAATAACCATATCCCTATAATAAAGTGATTTCCCTAAGTCATATTTATACTTATATGACATTTGGGCTATTTACAAATATAGCCTCGATGGGCTCACTATAAAACATATTTACACATATGATCCCATTCGGACGGACCGAATTCCCAACAAGAATATGATCATAGCTAATTAGCTACCACACTATGGCTAACTAGCTACATCAGATAAGAAAGTTACTCACTAGACTGCCTTCTTATTGCGCAGGTACATTTATTTATTAGGTTCAAGCGAAGGCATCTAAATATCAAACTTCAACTACGAACATTCAAGTCTCTTAAGACACACTTTGTGAGACACTTAAAGGATCGATACACATGTTGTTGCATTTACCATGTGCAAATGGGTTTTCTCAAGGATTTTGTTAATCTACTACGTCACCCTAGCTCCTCCCTATAGGATGCAATCTGCACTTGTGAGTGCCCAATTTGTCGATCTAGCTTGCAAGAGCATTGTAAATCATCTCTTCCATGAGTGATCTTTTAGATTCAATATTGTGTTTGAGAGAATCTAAGGCTATCTTCCGCAATTATAAATGTGTCATGGGTTTATGTCAAGATTGTGGACCTATTAGATTTAGGTGGTGTCCAAAAGAGTTGAGTAGTGAAATAGTAATCTTTGTCAAGTAATTTGAGTCTTTGGACACCAATTTCGAAGGAAAGGTGTGTAAAAGAAAGGATCTAGTTAGGAAGTCGCATAAACCAAGGGATTTGGCATCTCTATTTGTTGTATCTCTATGAATGTTCATTAAACACAACTTCATTTATTCATGGCAGACCCATCAGTTTAAGACTTGCATATCTGATTTTCCAAATGATGTAGTAGGCTTAGTAGTAGATTTCGTAGAGAATTATACTTCCAAGCAACAAATTGAAATTCAATCCATGCATTAGTGTTTAGTGCAAGTAACCAATTTTGTGCACACAACATATTTTCTAGTTTCAGGTGATGTTAAGAAAGTAATTCATTTTTTTATTTCTGATGATAAGAAGCATGATATCTTGTTTGTCCAACATTGTTTTAAGCTACATTGGCAATGGTTATTACGTAAACATTTGGAGTTTACTCAACATTGGTATCTTTCTGTAACAAGTATTTTATTTTGTTCAGAGGTATCTGATAGGGTGTATAAGATAATAGATAGTTATACACTATATGAGGGCTTGACCAAACCGATTAGATGGAGTTGAAAATCATAATATATTATATAGCTCTAGGTAATTATGATTAGAGAGTATAACTCAAGAAACTAAGAAAAAAGATAGAGAAAGCGAGCAAGAAATAAGAATGTTCTGATATTCCAACATCAAGAGAATACAAAGGAGACAAACTCCACATTGAACTAAAACCAAAGACCTTCCTCTTCTAAGACACTTCCTCTTCCACAAAGACACTTCTTCCTAACACTCCTCATCCACTCTTTGGCCTTCACTCTTAGCCCCCTCCTCACTAATGTCACTTCTTCTTTTATAACCTTTCTCTTCTTATCCACGTTCATGCTATTTTTAGAAGCTTTTTATCTCCCTATTTTTTGCTATGACACATCGACCTTCTAATCGTCATATCTCCCTCATCCGATATCCAAATTAAGCGATTTAAAAAGCTATAGAAAGCTCTTTTTACAAGCTTTCTAATCCATATTTAAACGTGATATTTGGATAAACAACGAGGGAGTTATGACCATTCTATTTTTACTGTTTTTTATAGTCTGCGTTTTCTCTTTTTACTTTTCTCTTGGTCTCGTACTTTTACTTTTGACTTCTTCCCTAAGCTCTTAGTTCGTGTTCTTATCCTCCAAATGTGAATTATCCATACTTTATATCCATCTAGTGTTCAATGGTTTGAATCCAAAAAACACTTTCACATTTAGCTCCCCCCCCCCCCCCCTTGCTTGTTGAGCGAACCATTTATGGTGAGCCGAAGATAAAAAGAATAAAAAAAAACTCCTTCGCCTTATGGTAGGCTATAGACAAAGAAGGAGAGAAGAAAAAGAAACAAACTATGTGAGTAAAACCCCCGCTAGTCGGTAGGAAAAACCTCACACTCCTAGACACACCCACACACACATTGACAATTCCATCATCATCTTTCTCCTTGTCAACACAAAGAAAGAGGTTACCACAATCATTATGTCTTCGTTAACTCTCCAAAGACTAGTAGGGCCATGGGATACATCACTCTTGATAGCAGTAAGCATGTCAACATATAAATGAATCTTTCGAGCGAGCGCACCTTTTGCACAAATACTTTCAAAGCTTCAAGACTTGTCGGAATTGTCATCTTTGTAATTATGTTAATCTTTGAATCATCCACATGAAATCCTTTTTGGCACAACATATTGTCCACACTACCTTGTTTTGTATAAACAACCATTTTATCGACAATCTCATCTCGAGAAGGAAGTGAAAATTCATCTCGTTTGGTCGAATCATTCAAGGGTTTGAAATTGATCTCATTCTTCTTTGGAACCAAAACTATAGGTGACACACACCTCAAATCTTCCATCTTATAATTGGAACTTTCTTGTAACCATGCGTTGAACTCTTGCATAAATTCTTCCTTTTGTTCAACACTCAATTGCCGAAGCTTTGGGGAAATTGATACACTTTCCTTCAAGTTGATGTGGTATTTGTTGCAAGCTTCTCCTCTTATTCCAAAACACTTGATGAACACATCCTCCACTATGCTTGTGCAATGCACCACTCCACTATCTACTACAACCACCCTTGTTGAAGATGACCTACTAATAGGAATTCCTACTTGGTTTACTACAAATTCAGAAATCAAGCTTACCCTAGCACCACTATCACCCAAGGCATCTTTGATGTGAACCCCTTTGATGGAGACAGGGATGATTGGACGTATGTCCTTTCGATCTTCTACTCGCATGATCCCCACGTAATGCACGGTCTTTTGACTTTGGCAAATACTCACAAGCCTCCCCCACTCATTTTGTAATGTGGATGATAATTGGAGAAGTTGCGGCCATGTTATCCTTGGTCCACTCGATATCAATTCATGCTTCCGATTGAAAGATTCTACACCTTCTCCCATAGGAATATCCTCCATCTTTATCTTCCTTCTAGAGTGTCTCCTTCTCAATTTGTCCTCTTTCTCATTCTCCTTAGACTTCTTCTTTTGTCTTGAGTCACTAGATTCTCCTTCAACTTCTTTCTCCTTTTGCGAGGCTCTTGTCCTTTTCACAAGAGCTACTTCACAAGCACTATCACTATCATCAATAAAATTAAGAAGATTCACATTATGAGGAATTGTAGGAACCTGAGTCATTGGAAGTGTTATGGATTCGCCTCCTTCGACTCCATTGTTGATAGGTCGTTGTCCATTCCGTTGCACTTCATACATGTCTCTTTCCATACCTCTTTGTTGTCGATGAGGACATCTTGTTGAGATGTGTCCCTCCTCTTGACAAGAATAACAAATTACACCGTGATGCCCTCTAGAGCCACCACTATCGGGAATAGTGTTGTGAATTGCTTGGGATTGTCGCAAGTGGGTCATCACTTCATCAAAGCGCCGATTTACCAATGCCATGGTATCTTGTTCACTCCTCACTTGTTCAACTTCTTGGGATATACTTGTTGGGTTTATTGTTGTGGTGGTATACACATTTGGAAACACTTGTCCCCCATGCACAATTGAAGATGAGGCTTGAAAGTTGGCACGAGGCATCAAATTTGCACCCAAAGCCGTCATTTGGGGATCCCCCAAGGAGCTCATCATCTTCACTTGTCGATCATAAGCTTGACAAACTTGGATAAGAGCTTGAAACGATGTGGGATCCTTCAAGTTTGCTTCCAAACGGAAATACATATCAAGACCCATCTTGAATTGTTCTATCTTAAACCACTCGTCTTCGGTGCCACCACGAAGACGAATCCACGTCGTCCACAATTCTTGGAAATTTCGTTCATACTCTAAAAAACCAAAAGGTGATTCCATCTTTAGTTGAAAAAGCTCCTCCCTTACCTCAGTTGCACTTTTCCATTGAATATATCTTGTACGAAATTGATGCACCAATAATTGATATTCTCCTTGTTCATTTTGCGAAAGAGAGTCATACCAATCTCGAGCACGACCATAGAATGTAGCTACCAACAAGGGCAACTTTTCGTTGTCGGTGATGCGTCCAATAGATATGGCATGATGCTCAAAGCATGCCAAAAAGGCACCAGCATCTTGTGTTCTTTCACCCGAAAATGCAAATTGCATAGCTAAGTTAATGTAATATAGTAACACAATTAAATGATAACTTCTCTTCCTATACGGAAAGGATCGACCCTCCCTGGAGCGCCAAAATGATAGGGTGTATAAGATAATAGATAGTTATACACTATATGAGGGCTTGACCAAACCGATTAGATGGAGTTGAAAATCATAATATATTATATAGCTCTAGGTAATTATGATTAGAGAGTATAACTCAAGAAACTAAGAAAAAAGATAGAGAAAGCGAGCAAGAAATAAGAATGTTCTGATATTCCAACATCAAGAGAATACAAAGGAGACAAACTCCACATTGAACTAAAACCAAAGACCTTCCTCTTCTAAGACACTTCCTCTTCCACAAAGACACTTCTTCCTAACACTCCTCATCCACTCTTTGGCCTTCACTCTTAGCCCCCTCCTCACTAATGTCACTTCTTCTTTTATAACCTTTCTCTTCTTATCCACGTTCATGCTATTTTTAGAAGCTTTTTATCTCCCTATTTTTTGCTATGACACATCGACCTTCTAATCGTCATATCTCCCTCATCCGATATCCAAATTAAGCGATTTAAAAAGCTATAGAAAGCTCTTTTTACAAGCTTTCTAATCCATATTTAAACGTGATATTTGGATAAACAACGAGGGAGTTATGACCATTCTATTTTTACTGTTTTTTATAGTCTGCGTTTTCTCTTTTTACTTTTCTCTTGGTCTCGTACTTTTACTTTTGACTTCTTCCCTAAGCTCTTAGTTCGTGTTCTTATCCTCCAAATGTGAATTATCCATACTTTATATCCATCTAGTGTTCAATGGTTTGAATCCAAAAAACACTTTCACAGTATCCTTCTATAACAGGTTTGGAGATGAGATGGACTTTTTTTGGGTCTGGCCATGGTAAAGGTGAACATGATGGAGTAGGTGCAGTTATTAAGCAGACACTTACCCATGAACAACTAAAGGCAAATGGTGTGCATATGAATTGTGCAACACATGTAGTCGAATTTTTAAGAACTAATATGTCAACGAGTGCAACTGGTGTTTATTCCTTGCACGTCCGAGATATCAAACACATATTTTGGGAAGTAAGCACAAATGAAGTAAATAGGGAGAAGACATGGGAGTGGCAAGGAATTCCCAAATTGCAATCTCCATGTTGTTCAGGTTATTCTAGGTTGGATGGTCATTGTATTGCGGTTAGAGAATTAATTTGTTTTTGCTTCAATTGTGTGCAGGAAAATTGGAGGCATTGTTTAAACAAAGCATATATACATTGAATGATAAGGAAGTGACCGATGAAGAAACAGAAAACAATGCTGACTTCACATATCAGGGATGTGCAAATACTCTGAGTGACATCATAACCATTAGGGATAAATTCTTGTAAATGCAGAAGATAGCAATTCAGAGGGTGTTGATTTCTATATATTGAAGTGCACAGTTTGTAAACAATGTGCAACACAGAATATTGTAGATGCTTGGGGTAATTTTGTACATGACCAATCATTCTACATCGGAGATATTTTTTATGAAAGTCTAGATGATTACGATTATGTGTACAGGCTTTTTGAAGAAAAACCAGTAGCGTACATGTACTCTCATTTGGTCAGGTGCATCAACGTCTCGATGTCGCAATACGATAGTTGCTTAGATTTATACACAGTTAGTGTTATTATGTATCAATGTATTCACAACAATATGCCATGGAATTTGTAGCTATTGTGAGATCATACCAGTTTTCTTGTAAAGTGGACAAAGTAGTATTGCAAGAAAGCAATTTAATAATTTGGGAGTCTTCTTTCTGATATACAGATTTCTTTCTATTTTTGTTTCTTAATAAAACCTGTTAAATGTGTATTTACTGTCAGTTTTAGTGTTTGCTCAATGTGCAACGTTAGTTTTATACTGTCGGTAATGGTTTTTTACTCGAGTCAAGTGAATCATGTACAAGTTCAAACAGTTTGCCATTCAAAGAACAAGAAGCAGCATGAAATCAAAATTGAAGAGTGGAAATTTTACTCAAAACAAGGGATTTAATTCTTCATTGATTAATCTATCACCAAATTACATATTTATAATACACCATTGGTAGGTTCTACAAATCACTTATAAATAGCTAAGCACTTGCTGGTCAGTGGAGCTTCTGTACATATGTGATCTCCATAACCATGCAGTTAGTTGACATCTCAAAGTTTCCACCAAGTAGTTATCAAACATTTCCTCGGGTACAATGAGACAATATCTACAAAGGTTGAAGTCATGCCGGAAATGTTCTATATCCACAATCACCGTATTATCGGCATTATATTTTGTCCAGGTATCCCAAAAATCAAAAAGTTTTTTCAGCCGTGCAATATCCTTCTACTCACATTTTGCTCCTGTCCATTGACCCTTGAAATGTTGTCGCCACTTCGGGAAGAATCTTTCTACACACTTCCACACATTTGAACGTGGTTTTTCACTCCAAATAAACAAATCAAAGTATTGCACATACCACTCTAGAAATTGATTCGTATCCCTTCTTGGTGTCGTATATCGCACATTCATCATCACTTTATCAACCTCCAAGATCAAGGCTCTTCTTTCGTCTTCTAATGGTTTAGGTTTCCATTCCTGCAACTTAGCTTATGTTACATCAACTATTGGTAGCACACAATCAATTTCAATCAACTAAGGTTCTGTTGACACAATTGGTATTCTTTTCCTTCCAAACCCCTGGTCGATTGTGTCGTGGGGTCTAGCTTCACATTGTTTTCCTCTTGTGCAGTCGCTAGGCGTGGCTTCACCCTTTCTTGCTCTTGTATAGTCGATTGTGTCTTCGGGCCTGCTATAAGATTTGTGCATGTAGATTCTTTTGTGGTCAATATCAGCCCACTGATATCACATGTTGCATCAACTTGCAAAATCAAATCATTTGCGCAACATGCTTGATCTACTTGCATGACCAAATCATTTGTATCAACATCTACATCTACTTTCAAGATGGGGCCCTCTTGCTTCTTTCCCCCATTCTGCAAATGTGTCCTCCTTCGACAACCTTGTTGGGATTACGGTCCCTTCTCATGGGATGGTCGGACACCGGAGATGGATGCCGACAAGCCCGGTTTCGGTTTCGGATCCGGATGACGAAGACCCCGGTTTCGGTACCGGATGACGAATGTACCCGGAGAGCGATCCGGATGCAGGGACATATCCGTGAATATGTTCGCTATGGGCCTCTGAGGCTACAGTTGTAAATAGCCCAAAGTCATATAAGTATAAATATGACTTAGGGCAAACAGTTTTGATGTTGCTTATCATTTTTCTGTTTTTCCACTCAAGAGGAGTGAAGAGAGAGAGCAGCCGAGAGAGAGAGAGAGAGAGAGATAGAGCGCGAGAGAGAAAGAGGACGACGCCTCTGTGTATTTCCGCCGCCTGTGGCGAGGACAGCGAGCTCAAGGTCGTCGCCTTGGAGCTCGTCACTGTATACTTCTCTTTGTATAGTGTTGTTTGGAGTCTTGTACTCCCGTGGTTTTTTCCCATCTAGGGTTTTCCACGTTAAATCCCTGTGTGCTCGTGTTTTGTTTCTTTCTCCGTGTGGTTCCTATTTTCTGCTCCATTGATCCGCGATTACTCGGTTGTGGCCGAGTGGTGAAGGTGAATAGAAGCGTCTATTCCTTACAAACTGGTATCAGAGCGACTGTTGCAGAAAATGGAAGGCGGCGGCAGCGGGCAGCCGATGATGATGGTGCTGAATGCACAGAATTACGCCGACTGGAAGATCAAGATGGAGGATCTTCTGATTGTTCGGGACCTGTACGAACCGATTGACAGGTCGGAAATACCGAAAGGGGTACTTGAGTCGGAGTGGAAGCTCCTGAACCGGAAAGCCGTAGCGACGATCCGACAATATGTCGATGTAAGCGTCCTACAACATGTGGCGAATGACACCAACGCATATGAGATGTGGAAGAAGCTGTCGGGCCTCTACGAGAGGAAGAATGCGTTGAACCGGACCTCCCTGATGAGGAAGATAGTGAACCTCAAGTACCGGGACGGCGAGAGGATGGTCGAACACGTAAGCACGTTCATGGGATTCGTGAATCAGCTTGCGGCGATCAAGTTCCCGTTGGAGGATGCAATGCAAGCCATCATCCTGATGTGTACATTGCCAGAAAGCTGGGAGAACTTGGTGGTGACTCTCAGCACCTCCTGCACCGAAGATAACTTGTCCTTACAAACGGTAAAGACAAGTATTTTGAATGAAGAAGCGTGTCGGAGAGATAAGGAACCGACCTCCGACCCGAAGATGTTGTTTACCGAATCGGATCGGGGAAGACAATGGAACCGGAGTCCGCAAAGACGGGAGAAGTCGGGGACCCGGTCGCAGTCAAGAGGAAGACCCACATGCTTCCACTGTGGGAAGCCGGGGCACTTCCGAAAGAATTGTCGGCATTACCGAAAAGACAACGGAGCCGACGACACCGATTTGAAGAAGTCACCAGAGAGAAACGGTGCATACCGGGGAGCCACGGACCGGAGAGGTTCGGATCGGCAAGGGCAGGACCGGAAAGGAACAACGGCACTCGCGGCAAGTGAGGAAGAAATCATGCTCATCACCGAAGAAGGAGAGCTAAACATTGCCGGTGATGAGACGACCTGGGTGGTCGATTCCGGAGCATCGTTCCACCTGACCCCGGAGAGAAGATACTTCTCATCCTACACAGCCGGTGAGCATGGCTGTGTTCGGATGGGAAATGAAGGTACGTGCCGGATTGCCGGCATAGGAGACGTGTGGTTGACTACCCCGACCGGATGCAAAATGCTGCTGAAGGATGTCCGACACGTTCCGGAGGTTCGATTGAACCTGATTTCGGCCGGGAGGCTAGACGATGAAGGCTACACGGGTAGCATCCGGAACGGTGTCATGAAGTTCAGCAAGGGGAGCCTGATAGTGGCTCGGGCCCGGAAGGTCAACACACTATACCTGATTAATGCCCGGTTATGTCCGGAAGAGCTGAATGTGGCAGCCGACACTGCCGGTGAGCTGTGGCACAAGAGACTGTGCCACATGAGCGAGAAGGGGATGAAGAGGCTTGCAGAAGACAACCTCATTCCAGTGAAGCATGTGCACCTGGAGAAGTGTACCGATTGCCTGGCCGGTAAGCAGAACCGAACCTCCTTCCACTCAAGGCCACCGACGAGACGTAGTGCACCATTGGAGTTGGTGCACACCGACGTGTGTCAGGTAGAAACGAAGTCACATGGCGGAGCCCAGTACTTCGTAACATTCATAGATGATCACATCCGAAGACTGTGGACGGCACCGTTGAAGACAAAGGACCAAGTATTGCCCGTCTTCAAAGAACTCCACGCGAGAGTGGAAAGGGAATCCGGTAAGAAGCTGAAAGCGATACGAGCAGATAACGGAGGGGAATACCGAGGGCAGTTCCAGCAGTACTGTCGCTCGAAGGGAATCCGACTCGAGTTTACTGTGCCGAAGACGCCGGAACTGAACGGGCTGGCCGAGAGGATGAACCGGACCATAATGGAGAGGGTCCGGAGTATGCTGGCGCATGCGAAATTACCCAAGGGATTTTGGGATGAGGCAATGTCGACGGCGACGTACGTGATAAATAGATCACCCTCAGTACCTTTGGACGGAGACTCGCCGCAGAAAGTGTGGACCGGTAAGGAAGTGTCCTACCGGCATCTGAAGGTGTTCGGGTGTCTCGCATACGTGCATGTGGCAAAGGACCGGAGAGGAAAGCTAGATCCGAAGACCCGACCATGCATATTCCTCGGTTACGGCGATGACGAGTTCGGCTACCGAGTATGGGACCCGGTCGACAAGAAGATATTCCGGAGTCGTGATATCATCTTCATGGAGAACAAGACACTCGCCGACTGGGAGTCGGAGAAGAAGATGAAGAGATTCAAGTCGACCGGTGAGGATCAACTCTACGAGGAGCAGTCCCGACCGGCAAGGGACCGGTCAACACTCGAGGATCCGGCCGAAGACGGTGAAGAAACAGAACCGGCCGAAGAAGATGAAAACGATACCGGAACCGGCCCCGATCCCGAAATGGATTCGGATGAAGAAGAATCGGAAGAACCGGTTACCGAAGCTCCGGAACGGAGATATCCTCTAAGAGAGAGAAGGGCCCCCCGGAGATTTCCGGAACCAGAGCACGTGCTGCTAACCGACGAGGGGGAGCCGGAGAGCTTTGAAGAAGCAAAACATGACACCCAGAGCCGCAGGTGGTTGAGTGCCATGCAGGACGAGATGGATTCCCTGCATGAGAACCACACATATGAACTTGTGGAGCTGCCGAAAGGAAAACGGGCACTCCCTAACAAGTGGGTGTTCAAGCTGAAACCGGGAGATGCCGGAAACCCCCCGAGATACAAAGCCAGGATTGTGGTGAAGGGGTTTCAGCAGAAGAAGGGCGTCGACTTCGACGAGATATTTGCCCCGGTAGTGAAGATGACCTCCATCCGGACGGTGCTGAGCATAGCGGCAAGCATGGACCTCGAGGTAGAACAGATGGACGTGAAGACGGCATTCCTTCACGGTGACCTCGATGAAGAGATCTACATGCAGCAACCGGAAGGATTCGAGAAGAAAGGGAAGGAGCACCTGGTATGCCGATTGAAGAAGAGCCTTTACGGACTGAAGCAGGCTCCCCGGCAATGGTACCGGAAGTTCGACTCCTTCATGACCGATGAAGGGTACCTAAAAACGCAGTCCGACCACTGCGTGTTTGTGAAGAAGTTCGAAGGAGGAGACTTTCTAATACTCCTCCTGTACGTGGACGACATGTTGATCGTCGGACGGGACCAGGTCAAGATACGGATGCTGAAGAAGGCTCTTCACCGAACCTTCTCAATGAAGGACTTGGGTCCGGCGAGACAAATCTTAGGGATGCACATCATCCGGGACCGGAAGAAGAAGCAGTTGTGGCTGTCACAGGAGAAGTACGTGACGAAGGTGCTTCACCGGTTCAACATGTCGGAAGCAGGACCGGTCGGATCGACCCTCCCGGCAAACTGCAAGCTGTCCAGCAAGCAAAGTCCCAAGACAAAGGCTGAAAAGGAGGATATGATGAAAGTGCCGTATGCCTCAGCCGTCGGGAGCTTGATGTACGCCATGGTGTGTACGAGACCGGACATAGGATATGCAGTCGGAGTGGTAAGCCGGTACATGAGCAATCCCGGCAGAGAGCATTGGAACGCGGCCAAGTGGATACTCCGATACCTGAAGGGCACGGCAAACGTGTGCCTCCGATTCGGCTCCGGTAAGCCCGAACTCGACGGCTTCACCGATTCGGATATGTCGGCTGATGCAGATACCAGCCGGTCCACATCAGGGTATGTGATGACGTATGCAGGGGGAGCTGTTTCATGGCAGTCGAGGCTGCAGAAGACGGTTGCGTTGTCAACCACGGAGGCGGAGTACATGGCGGCTGTTGAAGCCGGCAAGGAAATAATATGGATGAAGGACTTCATTAGAGAGCTCGGTATCCGACAGGAGGAGTACCGACTCTACTGCGACAGTCAGAGTGCAATCCACCTTGCGAAGAACGCGGCCTATCACTCCCGGACGAAGCACATCCAGCGAAGATATCACTGGATCCGGGAAAGGATAGAAGACAAGGAGTTCGTGCTGACAAAGATCCACACGGACGAGAACGGGTCGGATATGCTGACCAAGGTCCTCACACCCGACAAGCTGGAAGCATGCCGGAAGAGGATCGGATTGGAGAGACATCCCATGCAGAAGTGAAGGGGGAGTTTGTTGGGATTACGGTCCCTTCTCATGGGATGGTCGGACACCGGAGATGGATGCCGACAAGCCCGGTTTCGGTTTCGGATCCGGATGACGAAGACCCCGGTTTCGGTACCGGATGACGAATGTACCCGGAGAGCGATCCGGATGCAGGGACATATCCGTGAATATGTTCGCTATGGGCCTCTGAGGCTACAGTTGTAAATAGCCCAAAGTCATATAAGTATAAATATGACTTAGGGCAAACAGTTTTGATGTTGCTTATCATTTTTCTGTTTTTCCACTCAAGAGGAGTGAAGAGAGAGAGCAGCCGAGAGAGAGAGAGAGAGAGAGATAGAGCGCGAGAGAGAAAGAGGACGACGCCTCTGTGTATTTCCGCCGCCTGTGGCGAGGACAGCGAGCTCAAGGTCGTCGCCTTGGAGCTCGTCACTGTATACTTCTCTTTGTATAGTGTTGTTTGGAGTCTTGTACTCCCGTGGTTTTTTCCCATCTAGGGTTTTCCACATTAAATCCCTGTGTGCTCGTGTTTTGTTTCTTTCTCCGTGTGGTTCCTATTTTCTGCTCCATTGATCCGCGATTACTCGGTTGTGGCCGAGTGGTGAAGGTGAATAGAAGCGTCTATTCCTTACAAACCTTTCCATCGCCTCAGTAGCGTCTTGCGCTAGGGATTCAAGTAAACTGGGATCTGGCTGGACATCATCAATAGTAGGACTCATTCGGTTTGATTCAAGGTCCTAGGAGTTCAAAAACATTGTTGTTATGAAGATTAGATTTACATGTTGTGTCTAGTATTCAATACAATCTTCCAAAAGAATAGGGTGAAGCTGATCTGAAGAAGATATGATGGCAGGACTCTTACTTTCAGCCATGTTGTTAGCTATCTCCTCATCGGTTACAGTCTCATCGTATCCGGACACCACATGCAACCTCCTTAATCCACGAGGTTCTACAACATGTCAGCTAATTAGCGGCTTCTCTTTCGCTACTACTTTCTCTCTGTAGGTGTAGCTACTTCTATGAAGTTATTTCGCCACTACACATTGTGCTTTTTCTACCACCTTAGCTGACAACTATTAGCTACCACACTACAGTTTGACAGTAGCTAATTAGCTTGGGAGTAGCAAACTAGATGACAGAAAGTTTACAACTATTGTACTAATACTACACTATAGATTGGCAGTAGCGAATTAGCTACCACTCTCAATATTGCTTAGCTACCACTCTTAAAACTTCTTAGTTAATTAGCTACTATATTATAGATTGACAGTAGCTAATTAGCTACCACTTTTGATATTACTTAGCGAATTAGCTACGTTGTAGCTAAGTAGCTACTACACTATAGATTCTTAGTAGGTAATTAACTACCACTCTTGATACTGCTTAGCTAATTAGCTACTACACTATAGAATGGCAATGGCAGATTAGCTGCCACTCTCGATAATACTTAGCTAATTAGTTACTATTCTTTAGATTGGTAGCAGCTAATTAGCTACCACTCTCGATACTACTAAGCTAATTAGCTTTGATACTATAGATTGGTAGTAGTTAATTACCTTTGATACTATAGATTGACAATAGCTAATTAGCTACCACTCTTTACACTACTTAGCTAATTAGCTATGTTGTACCTAATTAGCTACTAGACTATAGATTTTTCGTAGCGAATTAGCTACCACTCTTGGTACTACTTAGCTAATTAGCTACAACTTAGCTAATTAGCTACTATACCATAGATTGGCAGTAGCTAATTAGCTACCACTTTTGATACTGCTTAGGTAATTAGCTACATTATAGATTGGCAATAGCTAATTAGCTACCACTATCGAGACTGCTTAGCTAATTAGTTACAAGAGCTAATTAGCTATTATACATTAGATTGGCAGTAGCTAATTAGCTACCACTCTCAATATTGTTTAGTTAATGTTGACATATCAAGCTCAACTAGATTTAGTTAGTTAGTCAACACGCGTAACTTAGTAGTTACCTAGATAGAATCTACTTAGTGTGTTGACCTTAAAGCCTTAAATTGGATTTTGTTCTTGAGTGGGATACATTGTAGATCCTCCACTCCCATGTTCATTTAATATAGGACTTACACCCTTGTACCTATATTCTACTCACACATGTGCACCTTTGCACATGAGATGTATATATACATCATTGTGGGTATTTTTATTTTTGATGATGCTTTTAATATAGTTAATCATCCCCCATCTTTTCTCGTTGTTCATAGTGTTAACTTCCTCTCTTTCTTCCTCTCACAAACATACACACACATATCACTTAATCTTCTGCTTAGCTTAATCACATAATTAGGTACTAATTAACCCGTAGTTAATTACCTAATTATTAACATGGTATCAAAGTGTGTGTTTTAGAAAGTCCACTAAGCCTACCTAACTCCGTGATTGGGTGTTTGAGACGCCGACGACAAAATCCGGCTATCGGCTACTGTAGTGCCGCTACATAGCACATGTATGCCTCGCCGGATACCGATGTCGGATGCCGCCGCCGGATTGTGGTCGGATGCCGTCGGATCACCGGCTCCATCGCCGGTCCGGTTTTGGTTGGCCAAAACCCTTTACGAGTAGCTAGCCACCTCCACTCTTAGTTCAAGTTACCTTGAACTCTCTATGCTCCACTCATAGACACAAAGATAATATCTTTTGCTCCACCTTATATATGATGAGAGCCGTATTTGTCGTGACTATGTGGGATATCTCACAATTTTCTCTTTTTTCTTTTCACAAACTTTATACCCTCGTATCTTGACATTTAGTTGTCCATTTCTCGTGTAATAAAGTGCATTCGAAACCTCCATCATTTTGTACTTAGATATTAAAAATGTTATCTTCACAATTATTGTATTACGTGATTCATACTCGATTTCGTACGTTTTATGGGATTTTCACACTATTGCCGAAAATCTTCACAACATCTCCACCCCCACCAAACCGCACGTCCTCCGGTACGTGCCAAGAAGAGAAGAAGTGAGATTTCGGCTACGATGATCAATTAGATTCCTCCATGTCTTCATTTTCATCCGGCCATCGTCGAGGTAATCGAGGTCAGGATCCCTATCTTGTCTTTTCTTGAAAAGCTTTACTCTTTTTCCCGCAATGGGTACGGCCAACCTTGATCCGTCTAGTTCCGCAAGGTGGTATGTAGCATTATCGTTGGCACTTGTCACCACATACGGCCCGAACCATCTTCTTGCGAACTTCCTTGTTGTACTATGTTGATTGTCAAGGGTGCTGTCGTAAACCAAAACCCAATCCCCTTCTTCAATCTTCTTGGGACGAAGTCGATGCGTGTTGTCGAACCGAACTTTGTTCTTTACTCGGGATGCCTTCATCATCTTTCGCGCTTTTTCTAAATCTTCAGGTCTTCTTTCAAGTTGCCTTATCCGCGCCGCTAATAACTCTTCTCGGCTCATCTCGTTCTCCCACGGTATCGCTACCCATGAGGCGATCGTCCTTTCGATGGGCATAATCGACTTTTGTCCATACATAAGCTCCGTCGGCATATACCCTGTCACCGAGCTATGTGTCGTTCTATCGGCCCACAAGGCATAGGGTAATAGTCGTGGCCAATTCCTGACTCGACCGTTGCATGCCCGTACGATGGCTTTAACGATAGGTCCATGCCCTTGCTCGATCTTCCCATTTGCTTCCGGATTGTAGGCAGTCGTGAGGGAGAGCTTCACGTCTAGTCTTTCGAAGAGCTCCGTCGCTTCGTGCGCGTCCAACTCCCCTCGGTCGGCCACTATCTTCCCTACACATCCATATCGGCAAACAACATCTTCAAGTAAAAATTTACAAACGGCTGAAGTCGTCTTATTTGTCAAGGCTCGTCCTTCCACTTGATTTGTCAAGTCTTCCCTTGCGAGCGCTAAGTACTTCATTTGTCCCACTCCCATTGGCATCGAGACCAGATCCACCATCCATTTGAAGTGAATGGTGAGTGGGTATGTCGGCTTTAACTCATCACGATGACGTATATTTGAATATATTTGGCAAGTTTCACATGTGGACACGAAATGGAGTACATCTTTGTACATGCTTGGCCACCAGTACTTCTCCTTCAATTTCTCGAACGTCGCCCATGTTCCTCTATGACCTGCCCAAGCACTCTCGTGGAATTCGGTCATCAGCGTCTCTTGCTCTTCTTTCTTTACCACCACTCAACGTGGTATTCCTGTCCTTCTTTTTGGGTGTCGCCAAAGGAATCCTCCCTTCAAGAAGTATCGATAAGCTTTCTTTCGGATTCGTAGGGCCTCCTCCTTTGTCAAGGAAGCATCTGTCGTCAATGTTCTTAGGAATCTACCGATGAGTAACCATTCTCCTTCGTACTCGTTCTCATTGAAGGCGTGGAGGGTTTGTGTGTCCTGGTCTTCCGCCGACAATCGAGCCATCTTGAAGAAGTCGAGGGCGACATCTTCATCTTCCGAAACCATGTTACTTCCATTTGAAAATCTTGCCCTCGACAGCATGTCAGCCATGGCGTTCTTCTTCCCTGCGATGTGACGGATCTCTGGGTTTAAAGACTTGATGTAGGCGATCCACCTTAGCATAGCAAGATTTGGGGTCGCACATCCCGAGACCATTCCGAGAATTGGGAGACAATTTGTCTCTATTATCACTTCTGACCTGATCAGGTAATCTTTGTCCGTCTTCACTGCCGACACAATACCCCAAAGTTCCCGCTTGACTTGGGCATATCTTTGTTGCCGTTCGCTGAGAACCTTTGCTCCGAACCGGACGGCATATTGCGCATTATCTTCACCTTCTTGATTGATGACCCACCCGATTCCGGTTGGGCTCGTATCTACGGTCACGTAAATTGGTTTCCCTTCAGCATAGTCGGCCTTCCTTAGTGCCGGAGCTTCAAGAAGCAGTTTCTTTAATCTTCGCATCGCCTCTGTGTTCTCGTCTCGCCATTCGAACTTTATTCTTTTCTTTAGTAGTCCATATAACGGTTCGGCGACATGAGCGTAGTGAGGAATCCATATATGATAAAACGCGCACGCTCCAAGGAACCTTCGAACCTCCGTTTGGTTTTCGCATTCTTCTTTCATGTCTTGGATTGCGTTCACTTTGGATGGCGAGGGCTTTCGGCCGTATGCTCCACACAAGTGACCTACCACCAAGATCTCTGGTTGCCCGAATGCGGATTTTTCTCCCGAAAATGTCAAATTCGCATCTTCGAGCCTTTGAAGCACCTTCTCGCAATCTTTCATATGATCCGCGACGAACTTTCTACAACCTTATCTTTCGATTCATCTTTCTCCTCATCTGAACATCCTTTTATCGGAATATCATCCAAGAATGGCATCGTGATGTCCGGAATGCAATCCTTCAAGACTTTATTCATGGCATTCACCATATGAACCACCGAGTTCGTTGCGCCTTGGGTTAAGGTACACATCCACACAAGCCCGATCGGAGTCCTCATGGTTGTAATGTCCCGACTGTCGATCGCCAATTGGAATTGGTCATATCCGGAGTAGAGATCGCCAATGGAGTAGATGGACTGGCCTGCAAACACTTCGGCAAATTCATCCACGCTCGGACCGATTCCGGCATTTCGAATTGTCACCTTGTTGACGGGTTGAAGATCTTGGATGAATCGCAATGATCCATTCTTCTTCGGCACCGTGAACCACCTATTGGAATAAGGAGCATTCGACGGTTCTAGAATTCCCATACTCACCTTCCCCTTTAAGAGCTCGATCAGCTTCGGAAGGTGTGCTCTCGGAACCGGTATCGGTTTCAAGTTCCAAGGCACATGAGGCACCGTGAAGATCACCATCGGCTCTATAACCTTTGGGTCGGCGCATCCGATTTCTCGTGGGAAGAATGCGAAAGCCTTCCCATGTCTCTCAAGCATATCGCGAAACATTCGGTCCTCTTCAGGGAGAAGGAAATCCTCCTTTCCAACTCGTAGCTTCCCCTTCGTCTCTTTGGTGAAGACATGACCTATCTTCTTCGGATCTCTTAAGCTTGGATCGTTAGCGACTTCCTTCATCTTTTGCCAGCTATCTTCCGGTAGTGGAATCGCAACTGGCTTGATCTTCTTATCCACCGTTTTATATTTCGTGTTGATGTCAGCTTCCTTCATCGAGATGTCACGACGGTATTCATCGATGATAGCGTACATGTTGACGGAGTTAACCGAAATCACGCATTGGTTGTGAAGATAGCTCAAGTCCACGACGTCCTCGATTTCGCCGATGGTGTCGTTAAATGAGGCTTCTTCCATAATATGAGTCACGAACTCCCCTTCTTCTATTATGTTCTCTTCTTTCAGCATCTTCTCGAATTCTTGTATCCGGTGCTTGTGCTTCTTGTCGGGTAGTACTAGTTTACATGCGCCACTAGGTGTGACACATGTTGCTTCTCCTTGCAATCCACGCGCTCTTCTTTCTTGTGGGGTCTTGTGATTGCTCGGACTATTTGTGCCCCATGCTTCAATAGTCCGCTCTAAAAATCCGAGGATTCGCCTCCGAGACTATCTCGATTCCTTTCATGATTGGCTTGCACTGTTAGGAATTGGACCGATCTTTGGTTGTCAAGACTCTTTATTCGTGCGAAGTTTGCTCCATTATCGAACACTTTGGTCTCCATCCGAGATGATGTGATATAAGGTTGCCCTAGGATGACAGGATGCGACGCCGATTCTTGTACGAAGAAGTGTTGATCCATCTCCACATCCCCGATTGTGACTTTGACATTGGGACAAGCTCCGTACAAGTCCTCTGTAGACTTTGTTGCCGCGCGAATCTTCCATCCGTGGTTTGTATTGATTGGCCATCTTCCCTTTTTGTAGAAGTCGGTTGACATGAGGTTGATCTCCGAGCTGTGGTCGATCAAGGCTACGACGGTCTCTTTCTTCTCCCCGATCTTCACCGGCGTCTCCGTTGTCGCTCGTGCCCAATGAGGTCGAGTGTAGTGGTTGTCCACCATATCTTCATCGATTTCGTCTCTTGCCATCGTTATGGCATTTGTTTTTGCTTTCTGCGGCTTCTCTTCTTCCTCGTCCGATTGTTGTCTCTTTCTCTTTACAAGGTCCACGATCGTGTCATGGAACTCCTTCTTCGTAATGCCAAGCAATTCCCTCAAGGACAAAGTTACGTGGCTATCAACAACTCGTTCTTCGAGAATCTTCTTTAGGTCCGTCGTCTGCTCTATGTCCAACCTTAGCTTATAGGTAGGGATGGTCCTTGTCCTCCGAGCGGGGTCTTCGACACCAACCTTCACGGGCCGAACCGTTTCTTCAACTCATATGCTCGGCTCCCCTTTTCGGCTTGATTCTCGTTCCTCCGTTTGTAAAGGTCGACTCGTCTCCGCATCGTCCTTCTTTTTCGCGTTCCTTGTTTCATGTCTTTTTGATGGCCCTTGCTCTTCTATTCTCTTTCTCTTTTCTTCGACGAACACCTCGTGGTTGTCGCACATCACCTCTGCGAGTATGGTGTTGTCGTCCACCGGATCCAACCACCCGGTTATGCTTTGCACGTTTCGGTCCGCAAGCTCTACCTCGTTCGATGTGACTTTTCCCTTCTTCTCATATTCGAGAACGGAAGTCCAAAACTTTGCTCCCGCTCTAGTAGCTTCAGTCTTGTCTTTCCCGACTCTTATTCCGGCCGACGCAGCATAGTGCATCGCATCCACATGAGTCGCATCGGCATCCTCCATAGATTTCTTCATTCCTCCTCTTCCGAAATTCACCCGTAGGGGTCTTCTAGTCTCGCTTGAGCAGATCATGTTGTCCTCTATGTATATGATATTTTGTCGAATCGCCTCTCGAAGGCTCGCACAATCCCTTCTCATGTGGTCCATGCTATCGCACCACACGCATCTAAAGGGTTCTTTTCCTTTAGGGCCCCGACGATTCATGTTGGCTAGCGTGACCTTCTTGAACTTCTTCGCTAGCTCTTCAATGATGTCGTCATCAATCTTCTTTTCTTCCACGTTACTTTGTCTCAGCGGCTCAGCTACTTTCGGCGGTCTTGCTTTCTCCGTGGTAGTCGGTCCTATCAAGTCGGTGTCATCAACCCATTGGCGATGCTTGTCGAGCCTATTGCATGCCCGCTTCACCGCAATCCAGTCCGCTACGAGCCCATTTGCTTGGGTATCATCTTCGAGAAGAGTCCCCAACTCCCGTCTATCCTTTATGTCCACGGCCTTCAAGAAGTACAAAGTCTTGTCCTCTTCAAGCAACACTTGGTCCGTATTGGGGAGACGACTAAACATCTGGTCGAATTCGTCGTACACCCTCGAGACGCTCATCTTCTTATTCTTCTTCTCTATCCACTTCATCAGGGCATGTCGAGTCATCCTCGTTGAGTCTTCAGTCACGAACTCCGCTAGTATCGTTTTCTCGAACTCGGACCATGTTGTCTTACCTTCTTGAAGCTCGATGACGCGTCTTTCGATGTTGTTGGCGACAACTCTCTTGAAGCTTGCGATTTGACGTGCCTCGTACACGTCCCTCTGATTCATCTCCCTTCTATATGCATCAAGGAACTTCGTAACGTTCCTTCCATCGAATTGGCGCTCGAGCTCTACGACACGATCGACAGCCTTCTCCACGCTCGCGTCGTTGTCCCGAGATCTCATCATTTGCTCGACGATTTGCATCATCCTTTCGAGCTCTCCTGGTTGGTTGCTTGAGGACGCCATCTCCAAGTATTAATCTCGACTTGATCCTTCCTACCGCCTCTTTCACGTCGGGTTCACCACTTAATTATGTCGTGAAGATCCGTCACTACGCGCGGATCGTGAGGCGGAACCGCCGGGGTTCTGGACCAGAAGGATTTAGAGTCGATACAAGCTTTGGCGAGAAAGTACTTAAGATAGATTGGGAAAGAGAGAAGTTGAGATTACACGATCAATTTGATAACGAATTTCTTCCTCTTAATTTTCATAAAAAAAACCGTGTTTTTTCTCCTCCCCCTTCCCTCTTTTATAGATGCTCTCATGCATATGATGCATGTGAGGGTACAAGACATGCATAAATTGCATGTTTGCCATTTGGCGCTTAAGTATTACATGTGGTGCATGCTAACCATGTCACTCATTTTAGCTCTCATGTATGAGAATTTACATGTAAAACTACAATGATAGAAATATAATTTCAACTAAATAGCATGGCTTAATGGTAAGCCAATTGACTCCTAACTTGGAGGTGCAAGGTTCGAATCCATACTTGCCCATATATGTAAATATGTATATATATTTATATATTTATTTATCTAGTCGCCGGACGCCGGTTCACCGGATACCGTCGCCGGATACCAATGCCGCCGCCGGATGCTGTCGGTTACCGGTGCCTCGCCGGATACCGGTGCCGCCGCCGGATGCCGTCGGTTACCGGTGCCTCGCCGGATACCGGTGCCGGATGCCGCCGCCGGATTGTGGTCGGATGCCGTCGGATCACCGGCTCCATCGCCGGTCCGGTTTTGGTTGGCCAAAACCCTTTACGAGTAGCTAGCCACCTCCACTCTTAGTTCAAGTTACCTTGAACTCTCTATGCTCCACTCATAGACACAAAGATAATATCTTTTGCTCCACCTTATATATGATGAGATATCTCGCGTATTTGTCGTGCCTATGTGGGATATCTCACAATTTTCTCTTTTCTTTTCACAAACTTTATACCCTCATATCTTGACATTTAGTTGTCCATTTCTCGTGTAATAAAGTGCATTCGAAACCTCTATCATTTTGTACTTAGATATTAAAAATGTTATCCTCACAATTATTGTATTACGTGATTCATACTCGATTTCGTACGTTTTATGGGATTTTCACACTATTGCCGAAAATCTTCACGACAACGCCAACAGCTCCAAATACGACGGCTACGATGGTGTATTCATAATGAGATATAGAGCGAACTCTATGATGGCATCCGACTCCACAAGCACCTCCAACTCGGAAGACGTGTTGTTCGTTGGCTTCGGCGCTTCGCATCATATGACATCACACCAAGAGTGGTTTCATGACTTAAGAACGCCTGACCGACCCGGCTTCATAGAGACAAGAGACGACACCACACATCCCATTCGACACATCGGCAATGTCCCAATCGGGAAAGAAGGCGAGGAAACTTGCATCAAGACTGTCTTGCACATGCGCACAATAACAAAGAGTTTGGTCTTGGTCGGCCAAATCGTGGAGCAAGGCATGGAAGTTCGTTTCAACAACGAAGGATGCTTTATCGAGAAAGATGGCTGACTCATAGCCAAGGCACGGAGAGATGGTCAACTGTTCATTCTCGATTCGAACGAGGGGAAATCGGCCATGTATGCCGAAGGTCTCAAAACCGAGACAAGCATCGAGTTGTGGCACAAGAGAATCGGCCACATAAACCTCCAACGGCTTCGAGCGATACAATCAAAGGGAGTTGTCATCGGACTTCCGACATTCAAGTCAAAACGAGTTGACCGAGTATGCAAAGCTTGTCAACTCGGCAAATAACATCGACTCCCATTCCCGAAGGAGAGCTATGCAAGAAAAAGTCTCCTCAACGTCATACACTCGGATGTATGGGGACCGGCTCAAACGCCGATGATCGGCGGATGCCAATACCACGTCACCTTGATCGAGACTACTCCTGCTACACGTGGATCTTCCCGATGAAGAAGAAGCGAAGTGCTCTGCCACTTCCAAAAGCTCTAGAGGCAAATCAAAAAAGAAACCGGTCGGCACATTCGATGCCTACGATTGGATGGAGGCAAGGAGTACTTCTCCGATGAATTCATCTCCTACCTCCAAGGTGAATGCATTTGGAGGGAATTCTTGTGCCAACACACACCCCAACAAAATGGATTCATCGAAAGGATGAATCGGCAAGTACTCGAGGTAGCATGTGCCATGATGCATGAGAAGCACATGTCAAACTTCTATTGGGCCGAAGCATCATCCACGGTCGTCTATCTCATGAACCGGTGCACCCCTAATGGAGTGCATGAGCTAACTCCATATGAGCTCCTTGTGGGCAGGAAGTTGATCCTGTTGCACCTCAAGCTATTTGGAAGCATTGCAAATGTATGCATCCCGAACGAAAACTGACAGAAGCCTAACACGAAGTCGGAGAAATATATCCTCGTAGGGTACTCGTGGCCAAGTCCGAACTTGGACAAAGGCAAAGGTAAGATGCCTGAATATGAAGTCAATCACCCCGATGATAGTGATTCGGATGTGTCAGCTCCCTCACTAGACAATGAGTTTGGTGTACCCATTATGCAGACACCTGGAGTAAAGAAGACGGTCACATTGGCAAGCGAAAAACTTCAACACTCTACTAGAGAGAAGAATCTCGTCGCTCAACCCGGCTACAATGAGTACATGGCCCATCATTATACCTTCGCGATGAAGGTAGCGGCCGAACAAGAACCTGAGAGCTCTATAGAAGTGGCTCGTGACCCACGATGGGTGAAAGCAGTCGACCCAAGACTTAGTCACGGGCTTGAGGGGGAGAAACCGAAATTGCCACGAAAATACCGATGGCGAAAGGCACACAGAAGCCGACATCAAAAGCCAGACAATGTTGAAGGCAAAACCACGTTGAGATATCAAGCTCAACTAGATTTAGTTAGTTAGTCAACACACGTAACTTAGTAGTTACCTAGATAGAATCTAGTTAGTGTGTTGACCTTAAAGCCTTAAATAGGATTTTGTACTAGAGTGGGATACATTGCAGATCTTCCACTTCCATGTTCATTTTATATAGGACTTACACCCTTGTACAGGTTTATATTCTACTCAGACAAGTGCACATTTTCACATGAGATGTACATATATACCTCATTGTCGGTATTTTTGTTTTTGATGATGCTTTTAATATACTTAATCATCCCCCATCTTGTCTCGTTGTTCATAGTGTTAACTTCCTCTCTCTTCTCCTCTCACACACACACACACACACACACATATCACTTAATCTTCCAGTTAGCTTAATCACATAATTAGTTACTAATTAACCCGTAGTTAATTACCTAATAACAATTAATGAGCTACTATACTATAGATTAGTAGTAGCTAATTAGCTACCACACTTTATAATGCTTAGCTAATTAGCTACGTTGTATCTAATTAGCTACTACACTATAGATTGGCACTAGCTATTGTGCGGAATAGTGCTCGGTCATAATCGATTCTTAAATCCTCAATGGAAGAAAGGAGGAAATAGAAAGTGAGATTAATGCAGTTACACAATACGAGACGACACTAGATGTTTACGTGGAAAACCCTCATAGGGAAAAACCATGGGAGCCCACAGACTCCAACTATCACTATAAGAAGAGCATACCAAGCAAGACTCGGAGGTAACGACCTGGCGCTCTATGTCTTCGCTAACTGGCAGTTACAACAGAAGAGCTTTCTATCTCTCTATCTCCCTCTCTCTCTCTCTTTACAATAATAATATTAACAACTCTAATGATAACGGAAGTGGTTGACCTAAGTCATATTTATACTTATATGACTTTAGCACTATTTTAAAATATGGCCATGATAGGCCCTCTAGATGTTGGAAAGTATGTATATATATATGTATCTATACGGACAACATGTATGCTTATGCTCAGAAGACAACACACACAGAGAATACAATGAATGAAGACTTTGACAGTACATCGAGCTTTAATGGAAAGCTTCTTATTACTTCGTTCTCTCTCAGAGATACAATACTCTTCTAATCATCACTCATTACAATGTTAGGTATTCGCTTATATACTAAGCCCTAACTTATTAACGAGTTCACATTCGGACGGATACAAATTGGAAGGAGTCGGCCTTTTATGCCAACAAACTCCCCCGTAAAAGGACTACTCTTTCTTGCATGTACAAGTGTTTGGGATTATCTCCCTCGTAAACCTAGATTACAAATTTAACTAGATTTTATGTTACAAGTTTGTCGGCAAGTAGCCGAGTCAGTAGAGGTATAATATGATTGTCGGTCAACTCTTACCTTCTGCTCCTCATTTGGCTTTCTTCTGCTTGGTCGCTTGTCATAGCCCCATCTTCGTCCTTAGTGTTCCGAAGCGTTGATTTGGGAGTGGTTTCGTCAGGCAATCAGTGATGTTCACCTCGGTGTCGATCTTCCAGACTTTGAGTTTCTTTTTGTTTACGAGCTCTCGGATATGATGATACTGCACCTCAATGTGCTTTGTCTTCGTATGATAGACGGGATTGTTGATGAGGTGTATTGCGACTCACAGGTTTATTGCACTCTGTGAGTCGCAATAGATGGTCGGTGTTGGTCGGTCGTTTCAATTTGTAGTTCCAAAGTCGCCAGTCAGTCGGTGCAGCCAGATCGCTTCCAATGCTGCTATGTACTCAGCTTCTGTGGTAGACAGAGCCATGCACTCTTGAAGTTTCGACCTCCATGATATTGCGCCGCCACCATAGGTGAAGTTGTGGCCTGATGTCGATTTCCGATTGTCCGTGTTCTCGACATAGTCGGAATCGGTGTAGCCTTCGACTTCGACTGAGGTTGACAGTTCGAAAGTCAGTTGTGCATCCGTGGTTCCTTTTAGATACCTAAGATTGTGCTTGATGGCCTCCCAATGCTTCTTTCCTGGGTTTGACATGTACCGGCTGACCACCCCTACGGCATAGGCTAGGTCGGGTTGGGTCGCCACCATTGTTTACATGATACTTCCTACTGCCGATGCGTAGGGTATCTTTCCATTAAGCTCTCTCTCCTTTTCAATTGCAGGAGAGTCTCTGTCCAATAGTTTGATCGACGTTGGAAGCGGTGTTGGTGCTTCAACACCTTGCGGATGTATTCGGACTGGGAGAGTCAGAGAGTTTTGGTCGTCCGATTTTGCTCTATCCTCATGCCCTGTATGTGTTGGGCTTGTCCAAGTTCCTTCATCGCGAAATTTGTATGAAGGCTCCGCTTCAGCTTACCGATCTCTAATTGATTGCTCCCTACAATCAACATGTCATCGACCTATAGCATCAGATAGATCCAAGTTGACTCATCGGCCAGTTGCCGAACATACATGCATGGGTTGATGTCTGTTCTGTTGTATCCAAGCTACCATATGTAGGAGTCAAACTTTTGGTACCACATTCTCGGCGCTTGTTTTAGGCCATATAGACTTTTCTTTAGTCAACATACGAGGTGACTGTCCTCCCCCGTCGCCGTGAAGCTTGCCGGTTGAGACATGTATATGTCTTCTTCCAGATCTCCGTGTAGGAATGCCGTCTTTACATCCATTTACTTGAGCTCTAGATCTTCTGTCGCCATGACTCCTAGTAGGAGTCAGAGGGTGGTCATCTTGACTACTGGTGGGAATATCTTGTCATAGTCAACCCTGTATTCCTCTTTGAATCCATTCATGACAAGTTGAGCTTTGTACCTGTTTTTCTCTGAGCCGGATACATACTTGTAACGGAAAACCCATTTGCAAGGTAGCAGCTTCCTTCTAGCTGGTAGTTCGACCAACTCCCATGTCTGATTTTGATGAATCGACTCCATTTCGGATTTCATGGCTTGTAGCCATGTTTCGGCGTCTAGTGCGGCTATAGCTTCTTCATAGGTGCTTAGTTCGCCTGCATCCATGTTGTTGATGAAGTCGAGGCCCAGTTGGTAGAACTTTGTTTGCCTTCGAGCTCGTCCAGATCTCCTATGTCCCAAGATGTTTGGTTCAGATCCTTCGATTAACTCTGTTGGTTGATCGGTATTAGTTGAACCATTTGTATCAGGAGTCTTGTTAGGTGTCCCGCCCCCAGATTGGGATTTTGATGGTGTCTAGTTGTCCTCCCTTGTGGTTGTCGTCGACTCTTTTCTTACTTGTCTCTTGGTGACTTTGGTTTTATCAATCCTGGTCGATTCGGATGTGTCTTTGAGGACTTTTTCTTTGAGTTCAATGATAGGACTTGTTGCCGATTCGGTGTCGGCAGGGAAGTTGGCAGCTTGTTGGAGTTCAACTGTTTGTCTTGTCTCCGATTTGGCCTGATGGGTCGGTTCTTCTACGACAGTGCTGTCATCTTCGAAGGATAACTTCTTACCAACTATTTTCTGTTGGTTCCACTAAGAGAAGATATATTCTTCATTGAAGACTACGTTGCTCCTCCAGATTAATTTCCGATTCTCAGGGTCCCATAGCCGGTAGCCGAAGTCCCCATCGGTTCCATAACCAAGAAATATGCACTTTGCTTCATGGGGTGCCAACATCGTACTTTTGTCCCTGGGGATGAAGGTGTAGGCTTCGCATCTAAATATATGGAGCCTATCGTAGGTCGGTTGTTTGCCTGACCATAGTGCTTGTGGCACTTCGAGCCTGATTGCTCTTGACAGCACCAGATTTATTAGGTACACTACCGTCTGCAATGCCTCGGCCCACAATTCCAGCTTCAGTCTGGCTTACTGGAGCATTGCCGTCACCCTCTCCTGGATCGTCCTGTTCATCCGTTCTGCCACTCCATTTTGCATGGGTGTGTAGGGAACAGTCTTTTGGTGTCGGATCCGTTTTCCGGACATGTACTGTTTGAAGTCTCTAGAGGTGTATTCACCTCCGATGTCAGATCAGAGTGTCTTCACTCTGTATCCCAGCCAGTTCTCCACTTCAAATATCCATCGAGTGAAGACCTCGAGAGTTTCATCTTTGGACTTGATGGAGTATGTCCAAACTTTCCGTGTATAGTCATTTACAAATGTGATGAAGTATCGGGAGCCTCCTAGTGATCGCTCTGGCATGGGCCCAGATATGTCTGTGTGCACAAGGTCTAAGTGCTATCGTACCATCTTGTAGTGGAGAGAGTGCAGACTTCGGGTATCTTTCCCATATCGACAATGCTCGTAGAAGTCCGTCTTTGCCTGGAGTTTCGAGATGTAGCCGACCAAGATCAGCCGATCAAGTCTGGCTTGAGACATGTGGCCAAGTCGGCCATGCCATAGGTTTGGGTCAGCCTTTTCAGTTACTTTCACAGCCCCTTCAAGGTTGATCGCCATCAATGGGTATAGATTATTATACTTGTACCCACTGTAACCGATTTTGAGGTTTCCTCAACTAATCACACATGTCGACTCGTGTAGAGTCGTTCGATGCCCGTCTTCAACTAACATGTTGATGGAGACCAGACTCCTCTTTAGATCAGGTACGTGTCGAACTTGATGCATGGTTATTGTGTTGCCATTTGGCAATCTGATAGGTACCTCCTCGGTTCCGGCTATCTTGCACTCATGCCCGTTTTCGAATCGAACTGTGCCGCTAGCGTTGGGTTGGGGGTCACGTGAAATGTGGCGCTAGAGTCTAATAGCCACGTGTGTGCAACTTGTGCACTATAGAGAACTTCTGTGATCATTGAGTCCTCTAAGAAAAGGATTTTTCCGGATCGGGTGTCAGCAATGTTGATCTGGTTGCCGACTGGAGAGTGGTCTGAGTTGGAACGTCCCCGATTCCGCTTGGATTACCGACCACTCTCTTTTCTTTTTATTGACGAGCAGTCAGAAACATTGTGGCTAGCTTTCCTACAATGTGTGCAGTACTCACTTGTTCGGCCCGTTTTCGACTTCGACCACTGTCGATCACCCCTTGTTTTCGATCGGCTGTAGCGTCGACCGTTTTTGTCGGCTTGTTCTTTCGTTCGACTCTGTCAGTTGAATGACTCGGTCAAGTGATGGGCTTCTGCCAACTCATCGATGGTTAGTCCCATCGATTTTCGCCTGATGTCCTCTATGAGGAGTTGGCCGATTGTTTCGTCCAAATTTAGGATCGGCTGGCTATTGGCATATGTCATGCAGAATACCTCCCAACTCGCCGGCAAGCTTGACAGGAGGGCAAGGGCTTTCACTTATTCTTCGAAGTTGATCCCTTGTGACGAGAGCTCAGACAACAGCTAGTTGAAGGTGTTGATGTGGGAAGTTGCCGGATGGGTCTTTCTCATCTTCATGTTGAACAGTTGTTTGATCAAGATCAGTTTCAAAGATGAGGACTTATTTTCATAAACGGCTTGTAGCTACTCCCACAATGAGAACGTTGTGGTCTCTTTCGCCATGCTAAAGTAGACGTTTTCGGCTAGGCACATTCGGATGGTGGATCCTGCTATTTCATCCACTGATCTCCACTCTTCTGTTGTCATCGAAGCAGGCTTTTCGTTGTGCCAACTGGCTTCAACATGTCTTCGGATGATCAACACAACTTGCATCATCTCCTTCCATAGGGAAAAAAAATTTCCATCGAACTTTTTGATTTCAACTCCTCTTCCGGATGTTGAAGCCATATTCCTTTTATGAAAGTAAGATTTCTAACCTGGCTTTATCCTCTCAACTACTTATGTTGTCTGTTGTCGTTGTGCAACAAGGTCGCTCTGATACAAGTTGTTGGAAAGTATGTATATATATGTATCTATACGTATGAGTAAAATGATTGAGGACTTGTACGCTTATGCTCAGAAAACAACAGACACAGAGAATACAATGAATGAAGACTTCGATAGTACATCGAGCTTTAATGGAAAGCTTCTTATTACTTCGTTCTTTTTGAGAGATCCAATACTCTTCTCGTGATCACTCATTACAATGTTAGGTATTCGTTTATATACTAAGCCCTAACTTCTTAACAAGTTCACATTAGGACGGATACAAATTGGAAGGAGTTGGCCTTTTATGCCAACACTAGAAACATATTTACAGATATGTCCCTAGATCCGGTTCACACTGGATATCATCCGAATCCGTCTGATCCGGCTCCTCTGGTTCTCATCTGAATCCCATATGAAGGGGCCAAATTGCCAACAAGCTCCCCCTTCACTCCTGCATGGGATGCGTTGTCAGTCTAATCCGTCTCCTGCACATGTCCAGCTTGTCGGCTAACAACACCTTCGTCAGCATATCTGACCCGTTATGCTCTATGTGGATCTTCAACATTGCGAAGTCTTAATCTTCTATTCTCTTGTGAAGCCAGTGGTATCTACGCTAGATGTGCTTCATCTTGGAGTGGTAAGCCATGTTGTCTGCAAGGTGGATGGCACTTTGACTGTCGTAGTAGAGCCCGAATTCCTCCTGCCGGATCCCTAGCTCTTCGATGAAGTCCTTCATCCACATTACCTCTTTACTGGCTTCGATGACAACCATGTACTCAGCTTCCGTTGTTGATAGTGCAATGGACTTCTGCAACCTCGACTGCCATGATATGGGTCCCCCTGCATATGTCATAACATATCCAGAAGTTGACCGGCTGGTATCCGCATCAACCGACATATCCGAATACATGAATCCTTTGAGCTGGGGTTTTCCGGAGCCGAATCGGAGGCACATACTCGAGTTTCCTTTCAAGTACCAAAGCATCCACTTAACCGCGGTCTAGTGTTCTCTTCCCAGATTGCTGATGAACCAACTGACCACTTCGACAACATATCTGATATCTGGCTAGGTACACGCTATTGCATACATCAAGCTTCCGATAGTAGAGGCGTATGGTATCTTCATCATTTCCGACTTCTCTGCTTTCATCTTCGGACTTTGTTTTACGGATAACTTGCAATTTGTCAGAAGTGTCGAACCGACCAGCTTTGCATCTATCATGCTGAACCGTTGGAGCACCTTCGCCACGTACTTCTCTTGTGATAGCCACAATAGCTTCTTCGTCCGGTCTCAGACTACGTGTATCCCCAATATCTGTCATGCAAAACCCAAATCTTGTAGAAATTCCGCGCTCGGCCACAACCGAGGAACAGGATCGATTCACAGAAAACGGGAAATACAACAATGCACGAAAAACAATAGAGAAGAGTACACACTGGAAGTTTTACGTGGAAAACCCTAAATGGGAAAAACCACGGGAGTGCAAGACTCCAACTATCACTATACGTGGGAATGTACAATGGCGAGCTGCAAGGCGACGACCTTGAGCTCGCTGTCCTCGCCACAGGCGGCGGTATTACACAGAGGCGTCGACCTCTTCCTTCCTCCTTCTCTCTCACACTCTCTCGGCTGCTCTCACTTCGCTCCCTCTTCGTGGAAAAACAGAAAAATGAGCAGCAACACTAAACTGTTTGCCCTAAGTCATATTTATACACATATGACTTTCGGGCTATTTACAAATATAGCCTCAAGGGCCCTTGGCAAACATATTCACAAATATGTCCCCGCATCCGGATCTCTCTCCGGGTACATTCATCATCCGGCTCCGTAGCCGGGTCTTCGTCATCCGGCTCCGTAGCCGGGGTCTTCATCATCCGGCTCCGTAGCCGGGTCTTCATCCGGCTTCATGCCGGGTACTCTTCATCCTCCGGTTCCGTAACCGCAACCGGGCTTGCCGTCATTCATCTCCGGACATCCCATCCGGAGGGACCGTAAATCCCAACAAACTCCCCCTTCACTTCGGCATGGGATGTCTCTCCAATCCGATCCTCTTCCGGCATGCTTCCAGCTTGTCGGGTGTAAGTACCTTGGTCAGCATATCCGACCCGTTCTCGTCCGTGTGGATCTTCGTCAGCACGAACTCCTTGTCTTCTATCCTTTCCCAGATCCAGTGATATCTTCGCTGGATGTGCTTCGTCCGGGAGTGATAGGCCGCGTTCTTCGCAAGGTGGATGGCACTCTGACTGTCGCAGTAGAGTCGGTACTCCTCTTGCCGGATACCGAGCTCTCTAATGAAGTCCTTCATCCATATTATTTCCTTGCCGGCTTCAACAGCCGCCATGTACTCCGCCTCCGTGGTTGACAACGCAACCGTCTTCTGCAGCCTCGACTGCCACGAAACAGCTCCCCCTGCATACGTCATCACATACCCTGATGTGGACCGGCTGGTATCTGCATCAGCCGACATATCAGAATCAGTAAAGCCGTCGAGTTCGGGCTTACCGGAGCCGAATCGGAGGCACACGTTTGCCGTGCCCTTCAGGTATCGGAGTATCCACTTGGCCGCGTTCCAATGCTCTCTGCCGGGATTGCTCATGTACCGGCTCACCACTCCGACTGCATATCCTATGTCCGGTCTCGTACACACCATGGCGTACATCAAGCTCCTGACTGCTGAGGCATACGGCACTTCCATCATATCCTCCTTTTCAGCCTTTGTCTTGGGACTTTGCTTGCTGGTCAGCTTGCAGTTTGCCGGGAGGGTCGATCCGACCGGTCTTGCTTCCGACATGTTGAACCGTTGAAGCACCTTTGTCACGTACTTCTCCTGTGACAGCCACAACTGCTTCTTCTTTCGGTCCCGGATGATGTGCATCCCTAGTATTTGCCTCGCCGGACCCAGGTCCTTCATTGAGAAGGTTCGGTGAAGCGCTTTCTTCAGCGCCCGTATCTTGACCTGGTCCCGTCCGACGATCAACATGTCGTCCACGTACAGGAGGAGTATTAGAGAGTCTCCTCCTTCGAACTTCTTCACAAACACGCAGTGATCAGACTGCGTTTTGTGGTACCCTTCGTCGGTCATGAAGGAGTCGAACTTCCGGTACCATTGCCGGGGAGCCTGCTTCAGTCCGTAAAGGCTCTTCTTCAACCGGCATACCAGGTGCTCCTTCCCTTTCTTCTCGAATCCTTCCGGTTGCTGCATGTAGATCTCTTCTTCGAGGTCACCGTGAAGGAATGCCGTCTTCACGTCCATCTGTTCTACCTCGAGGTCCATGCTTGCCGCTATGCTCAGCACCGTCCGGATGGAGGTCATCTTCACTACCGGGGCGAATATCTCGTCGAAGTCGACGCCCTTCTTCTGCTGAAACCCCTTCACCACGATCCTGGCTTTGTATCTCGGGGGATTTCCGGCATCTCCCGGTTTCAGCTTGAACACCCACTTGTTTCGAAGTGCCCGCTTTCCTTTCGGCAACTCCACAAGTTCATATGTGTGGTTCTCATGCAGGGAATCCATCTCGTCCTGCATGGCACTCAACCACCTGCGGCTCTGGGTGTCATGCTTTGCTTCTTCAAAGCTCTCCGGCTCCCCCTCGTCGGTTAGCAGCACGTGCTCTGGTTCCGGAAATCTCCGGGGGGCCCTTCTCTCTCTTAGAGGATATCTCCGTTCCGGAGCTTCGGTAACCGGTTCTTCCGATTCTTCTTCATCCGAATCCATTTCGGGATCGGGGCCGGTTCCGGTATCATTTTCATCTTCTTCGGCCGGTTCTGTTTCTTCATAGTCTTCGGCCGGATCCTCGAGTGTTAACCGGTCCCTTGCCGGTCGGGACTGCTCCTCGTAGAGTTGATCCTCACCGGTCGACTTGGAGCTCTTCATCTTCTTCTCCGACTCCCAGTCGGCGAGTGTCTTGTCCTCCATGAAGATGATGTCTCGACTCCTGAATATCTTCTTGTCGACCGGGTCCCATACTCGGTAGCCGAACTCTTCGTCGCCGTATCCGAGGAATATGCATGGCCGGGTCTTTGGATCTAGCTTTCCTCTCCGGTCCTTTGCCACATGCACGTATGCGAGACACCCGAACACTTTCAGATGCCGGTAGGACACTTCCTTACCGGTCCACACTTTCTGCGGCGTGTCTCCGTCCAAAGGTACTGAGGGTGATCTGTTTATCACGTATGTCGCCGTCGACATTGCCTCAGCCCAAAACCCCTTGGGTAATTTCGCATGCGCCAGCATACTCCGGACCCTCTCCATTATGGTCCGGTTCATCCTCTCGGCCAGCCCGTTCAGTTCCGGCGTCTTCGGCACAGTAAACTCGAGCCGGATTCCCTTCGAGCGACAGTACTCCTGGAACTGCCCCCGGTATTCCCCTCCGTTATCCGCTCGTATCGCTTTCAGCTTCTTGCCGGATTCCCTTTCCACTCTCGCGTGGAGTTCTTTGAAGACGGACAACACTTGGTCCTTTGTCTTCAACGGCGCCGTCCACAGCTTCCGGCTGTGATCATCAATGAAAGTCACGAAGTACTGGGCTCCGCCATGTGACTTCGTTTCTACCTGACACACATCCGTGTGCACCAACTCCAATGGTGCGCTACGTCTCGTCGGTGGCCTTGAGTGGAAGGAGGTTCGGTTCTGCTTACCGGCCAGGCAATCGGTGCACTTCTCCAGGTGCACATGCTTCACTGGAATAAGGTTGTCTTCTGCAAGCCTCTTCATCCCCTTCTCACTCATGTGACACAGTCTCTTGTGCCACAGCTCACCGGCAGTATCGGCTGCCACGTTCAGCTCCTCCGGACACGACCGGGCATTCATCAGGTACAGTGTGTTGTCTTTCCGGGCCCGAGCCACTATCAGGCTCCCTTTGCTGAACTTCATGACACCGTTCCGGATGCTACCCGTGTAGCCTTCATCATCTAGCCTCCCGGCCGAGATCAGATTCAATCGGACCTCCGGAACGTGTCGCACATCTTTCAGCAGCATCTTGCATCCGGTTGATGTCATCAGCCACACGTCTCCTATGCCGGCAATCCGGCACGTACCTTCATTTCCCATCCGGACACAGCCATGCTCACCGGCTGTGTAGGATGAGAAGTATTTCTTCTCCGGGGTCAGGTGGAACGACGCTCCGGAATCGACCACCCAGGTCATCTCTTCACCAGCAAGGTTCAGCTCCCTCTCTTCGGTAATGAGCATTATTTCTTCTTCACTTGCCGCGAGTGCCGTCGTTCCTTTCCGGTCCTGCCCTCGCCGATCCGGACCTCTCCGGTCCGTGGCTCCCCGGTATGCACCGTTTCTCTCCGGTGATTTCTTCGAATCGGTGTCGTCGGCTCCGTTGTCCTTTCGGTAATGCCGACAATTCTTCCGGAAGTGCCCCGGCTTCCCACAGTGGAAGCACGTGGGCCTTCCTCTTGACTGCGACCGGGTCCCCGACTTCTCCCGTCTTTGCGGACTCCGGTTCCATTGTCTTCCCCGTTCCGATTCGGTAAGCAGCGCCTTCGAGTCGGAGGCCGGTTCTTTATCTCTCCGACGCGCTTCTTCGTTCAAAATGCTTGTCTTTACCGTTTGTAGAGACAAGTTATCTTCGGTGCAGGAGGTGCTGAGAGTCACCACCAAGTTCTCCCAGCTATCCGGCAATGTACACATCAGGATGATGGCTTGCATTGCATCCTCCAACGGGAACTTGATCGCCGCAAGCTGGTTCACGAATCCCATGAACGTGCTTACGTGTTCCACCATACTCTCGCCGTCCCGGTACTTGAGGTTCACCATCTTTCTCATCAGGGAGGTCCGGTTCAATGCATTCTTCCTCTCGTAGAGGCCCGACAGCTTCCTCCACATCTCATATGCGTTGGTGTCGTTCGCCACATGTTGTAGAACGCTTACATCGACATATTGCCGGATCGTCGCTACGGCTTTCCGGTTCAGGAGCTTCCACTCCGACTCTATTACCCCCTTGGGTATCTCGGCATTGTCGATCGGTTCGTACAGGTCTCGGACGATGAGAAGGTCTTCCATCTTTATCTTCCAGTCGGCGTAGTTCTGTGAGTTCAACACCATCATGCCCGGAGGCCCACTACCGCCGCCTTCCATTTTCTGTGTTACCGTGCTCTGATACCAGTTTGTAGAAATTCCGCGCTCGGCCACAACCGAGGAACAGGATCGATTCACAGAAAACGGGAAATACAACAATGCACGAAAAACAATAGAGAAGAGTACACACTGGAAGTTTTACGTGGAAAACCCTAAATGGGAAAAACCACGGGAGTGCAAGACTCCAACTATCACTATACGTGGGAATGTACAATGGCGAGCTGCAAGGCGACGACCTTGAGCTCGCTGTCCTCGCCACAGGCGGCGGTATTACACAGAGGCGTCGACCTCTTCCTTCCTCCTTTTGTCTCACACTCTCTCGGCTGCTCTCACTTCGCTCCCTCTTCGTGGAAAAACAGAAAAATGAGCAGCAACACTAAACTGTTTGCCCTAAGTCATATTTATACACATATGACTTTCGGGCTATTTACAAATATAGCCTCAAGGGCCCTTGGCAAACATATTCACAAATATGTCCCCGCATCCGGATCTCTCTCCGGGTACATTCATCATCCGGCTCCGTAGCCGGGTCTTCGTCATCCGGCTCCGTAGCCGGGGTCTTCATCATCCGGCTCCGTAGCCGGGTCTTCATCCGGCTTCATGCCGGGTACTCTTCATCCTCCGGTTCCGTAACCGCAACCGGGCTTGCCGTCATTCGTCTCCGGACATCCCATCCGGAGGGACCGTAAATCCCAACAAATCTTTCATTGAGACGGTCTGGTTCAAGGCCTTCTTTAGATTCCCGATTTTGGTTCGGTCCAGTCTGACAATCAGCATGTCATCCACATATAGTAAGGGTATCAGAAAGTCTCCTTCGTTGAATTCTTTCACAAATACATAGTGGTTGGCCTGTGTCTTGTGATATCCTTGATCGGTCATGAAGGAGTCAAACTTCTAGTACCATTGCTAGGGAGCTTGCTTTAGTCCATATAAGCTCTTCTTCAACCGGCATACCAGGTGCTCCTTCCCTTTCTTGGTGAATCCTTCTGGCTATTGCATGTAAATCTCTTCTTCGAGGTCCCCATATAGGAACGTCGTGTTGACGTCTAGTTGCTCTACCTTGAGGTCCATGCTCAACACAATCCGGATGGATGTCATCTTCACGACCAGGGCAAAGATGTCATCAAAATCCACTCCTTTCTTCTGTTGGAAGCCCTTCACCACAATGCGGGCCTTATACCTTGGTGGATTTCCAGAGTCCCCCGATTTCAACTTGTACACCCACTTGTTCTGAAGCGCTCCCTTTCCCTTCGGCAGCTCTGTCAGTTCAAATGTGTGGTTCTGATGCAAGGAATCCATTTCATCATGCATGGCACTTAACCACTTGAGGCTATGAGTGTCTTTCTTTGCTTCTTCGAAGCTTTCCAACTCCCCCTCGTCGGTCAACAACACATGCTCTGCATCCAGAAATCTCTGGGGGGGCCTTCTCTCTCTCTAAGGGTATCTTCTTCCTTGGTTCTCGTCCATCATTTTCCTCCATCTGTTCTTCATCCGAATCCAATTCGGGGTCTTGTCTGGGTTCGGTGTCCAAATCCTCTTCAATCGGTTCGGTCTCTTATTCAGATCTGGTCAGTCCTTTGAGTGTCCGACTTCTGGCCGGATGGGTCCTTGCATCTCTGTCTGTCAACCTGGAGTTCGCTATCTTCTTCTCCGACTCCCAGTCGGATATTGTCATGTCTTCCATGAAGACTATGTCTCGACTCTGGAAGACCTTCTTGTCGACCAAGTCCCACACCCAATAGCTGAACTCATCATCACCATATCCAAGGAAGATGCATGGTCTAGACTTCGGATCCAACTTTGCTCTCTTGTCCTTTGCAACATGCACATAAGCGAGACAACTGAACACCTTCTGATGCCGATAAGACACGTCTTTACCAGTCCATAGTTTCTGCGTTGGGTCTCCTTCCAAGGGTGCTGAGGGTGATCTGTTTATCAGATAGGTCGCCGTCATTAGCGCCTCAACCCAAAATGGCTTGGGTAACTTGGCATGTGCCAACCTACTCCGGACTCTCTCCATTACAGCCCGGTTCATTCACTTGGCCAACCCGTTCAGTTCCGGTGTCTTCGGCATGGTGAATTCGAGCCGGATTCCCTTCGACCGGCAATACTCCTCGAACTGCCCCCGGTATTCTCCTTCGTTGTCTGCTCGAACGGCCTTCATCTTCCGGTCGGTTTCCCTTTCTACCCTCGCATGGAGTTTCTTGAAGATGGACAACACCTGATCCTTCGTCTTCAACAGTGATAGCCTTAGCTTCCAGTTGTGGTCAACTATGAATGTCACAAAGTACTGAGATCCGGCATGTGACTCCGTGTCCACTTGGCATACATCAGTATGCACAAGTTCCAGTGGTGCCTTCCATCTCATCGATGGTCTTGACCGGAAAGAGGTTCGGTTTTGCTTGTCGGCCAAGTAGTCGGTGCACCTCTCAAGATGCATGTTATCTTCGACAGGTCTTCTCATCCCTTTCTGGCTCATGTGACACAACCTCTTGTGCCGAAGCTCACCGGCATTTTGGGATTCCACATTCACTTCCTCTCGACATATCCAGGCATGCATCAAGTATAGAGTGTTGATCTTCCAGGCTCGAGCCACGATCAGGCTCCCTTTGCAAAACTTCATGACTCCATTCTGGATGCTACCCATGTAGCCTTCATCATCTAGCCGACCGGTTGATATCAGGTTCAATCGAACTTCCTAAACGTGTCGAACATCCTTCAACAACAACTTGCACCCGGTTGATGTTGTCAACCACATGTCTCCTATGCCGATAATTCGGCGTGCACCTTCATTTCCCATCCAGGCAAAACCATGATCTCCAGCTCTGTAGAATGAGAATCATTTCTGGTCGGGAGTTAGATGGAACGATGCTCCGGATTCGACCACCCAGGTCGTTTTGTCGCTAGCAAGATATAGTTCACTGCCCTCGGTGATTAGCAGGAGTTCTTCTTCACTTGTTGTGATCGCTGACATTCCTTTTTGATTCAAACTCCTCCGGTTCTGACACTTCTTCGAGTCGGCACTATCGGTTCCTTTCTCCTTCTGAAAGTGTCGGCAATTCTTTTGGAAGTGCCCCGGTTTTCTGCAATAAAAGCAAATGGGCCTCCACCTTCACATTGACCTCGACCGCGATTTGTCCCGGTTTTGGGGACTCCGATTCCGGCCTCTTCCCCGGTTATGGTCATCTTTCGTGACCAAGTCCTTCAGATTGGTGCCGGACTCCCGGTCCTTCTGGCGAGCCTCTTCATCCAGCAGGATTGATTTTACCCTTGCCAAGGACAATTGTTTTCCTTCCAGCCCGACATTGCCCAAGGTGACAACTAGCGTCTCCCAACTATTCGGGAGGGAACCGAACAGGTGCAACGCAAGTACCTTGTCAATTAGAGGTACTGCTAGTGAGGTTGTTTGATTTATGAGCCCCTGGAATGCATTCATGTGCTCCGCCATGCTAGATCCGTCTTGGTACCAGAGTCTCACTAACTTCCGAAATACCGAAACCCGATTTACGGCATTTTTACTCTCCAACATGGTGCTGATTTTCTCCCATAGCACATCAGCCTTGTTTTCTTCATTGAAATTGTTCTATAGGCTCATATCAATGAAGCACCTAATGTACGTCGCAATCTTCATATGCATCACCTCCCATGTCGTGGCATCTAGCTTGTCCAGTTTCTTGTCCCCGAACTATACCGACAACCAGAGATCTTTGACCACAAGCTTGTCCCTCATCTTTGAATTCCATACTAGGTAGTTGGAGCCGATGAGCTTGAACATGCTTCCGAATTACTCTTCCATTTTCTTCAAGGTTTAGAACCTGTGCTCTGATACCAATTTGTGCAGAATAGTGGTCAGCCACAACCGAGTCTTAAACACTCAATGGAAGAAAGCTGGAAATAGAAAGCGAGATTAATGCACTTACATAGTATGAGACGACACTAGATGTTTACATGGAAAACCCTAATAGGGAAAAACCACGGGAGTCCACAGACTCCAACTATCACTATAAGAAGAGGATACCAAGCGAGACTCGGAAGTAACGACCTCACACTCTATGTCTTCGCGAACCGGCGGTTACAACAAAAGAGCTTTCTCTCTCTCTCTCTCTCTCTCTCTCTCTCTCTCTCTCTCTCTACAACGGTAATAATAACAACTCTAATGATAACATAAGTGGTTTCCCTAAGTCATATTTATACTTATATGACTTTAGGACTATTTACAAATATGCCCATGACAAGCCCTCTAGAAACATATTTCTAGATATGTCCCTCGACCCGGTTCACACCGGATTCATTTGGATATCTTCCAGATCCGTCCGATTCGGCTCCTCCGGTTCTCATCTGAATCCTATCCGAAGGGACCAAATTCCCAACAGTTATTTCGCTACCACACTTTATACTGCTTAGCTAATTAGCTACTACACTATTATTAGATTGGCAGTAGGTACCTCGCTACCACACTTTATACTGGTAATTAGCTACTACACTATAGATTGGCAGTAGTTAATTAGCTGCCACACTTTATACTGCTTAGGTAATTAGCTAAGTTACACTATAGATTGGCAATACATAATTAGCTACCACACTTTATACTGCTTAGCTAATTAGCTAAGTTGTAGCTAATTAACTACTACACTATAGAGCCAAGCACCAAATTTACCTGTTTGTTTTCTCTACTCATCAGTAGTGCAACAAGCAGTCGTCATACAACTTTGCCTTGCCTTTCACTTTGGGCACTCTAAACCAGTCTATATGACTAATCAATTTATCTATTAGCACATTAGGGTCAATACCCTCAAGTGACAAACACATGTACGTGGTTGAAGTCCTCCTTTGTCTTGCAAAACTTGGCAAAATCAATTGGGAGGAATGTTACCTCTGCTCTGCTGGAACATGTGTATTTAGAATCATAATAGTAGGCAAGAATAAAAAATAAAAAATCAAGCACATGCATCAAAATCCAAAATCAAGTTTGGGGGAAATTTACAGACTAACAGACATTGTAATCAGAAATGTGTATTCATGCAAAATTTCAACCTTAAATTAGAAATTTTCATTCATAATCAGAAATCAACCGCTTAAAGAAACCCTAATTAGAAATCAAATTTGGGGGAAATTTTCAAACAGACAAACATTGTAATCAGAAATGTGTATCAATGTAGTTTTTCAACCCTAATCAGAAATTTCCAACCCTCATCAAAAATGTGTATCAAATGAACCCGAAATAAAAAATGTTCAACCTTAATCAAAAATCAAGTTTGGGGGAAAACATTGTAATCAGAATTGTGTATTCATGCAAATTTCATTCGTAATAAAATATCAGAAACCCTAATCAAAATCAAGTTTGAGGGGAATTTACAAACAAAGACATTGTAATCAAAATTGTGTATTGATACAAAATTCATTCGTAATTAGAAATCAACCCTAATCTGAAAAATGTATGAAATCAACCCTAATCTGAAATTTTGACAATAAAAAACACACTTGTTGCTATACCCCGATTTTCGTGACATCCTTGTTTGGGACTCCAATGACTTCGCCCTAATCATTTTTTGTAAAAGATGACCAAGCAAGATAGTTATTAGAAAGGAAAAAAAGTAAGATTTTTGAAAGCATGTAACGTGTAACTGATGCATACCTTGACGAAGATTTTTGGAATCAACCCTAATCAAAAAATTTGACAATCAGAAACACATATGCTACTACACCCTGATTTTCATGACATCCTTGTTTGGGACTCCAATGACTTCACCCTAATCATTTTTTGTAAACGATCAACATGCAAGACAGTTATCAGAAAGGAAAAAGAGTAAGATGTTTGAAAGCATATAACGTGTAACTGATGCATACCTTGATGAGGATTGAATTGGTGGTGTGTTCGTGCTCTGAAGGTGCAATGTCAATATCAGAGTTTTTGTGTTCCTACGGGAGCTTCATCTGCGTTCGTGCTCAAAGTACTCCATCTGTTTGGATTTCGAACTCAAACTCAGGATTAGCAGGACTTTGCTGACATTTAAGTTGAGTTTAGATGAGGTCACTGTTCCCCAAGTTCCACTACATTGGAAACTAAAGTTCAAATTTTTATTATTCCCATTAATTACCTATTCACCAAAATAAATGACATGTATTTAAGTAATGAAGCAAAATAAAATCGTAAATGATCCTTAAGATTTGGTTATGAGTCATGCTTCCAGTTCATCTTTGTGTTACGTCTAGAGCCACATTTGGGATCTTCTCTTTTAGTATCTTGATTTTGTTTTTTTCGACAGAAATCCAATGTAGTGCATCGGATTCTCCTTGAAAGTTTTTTTAAAATTAATTTTGTTTTCACAAAAACCTAAATAACACTTTCAATGAGAATCTGATTCTAATTGAAAGTCTTGGATTTTTTGTTTTTTATTTTTCTTGGAAATAAAAGAGTTTTAATTATCAACGAGAAACTGATGCATTGCATCAGATTCTCATTGAAAGTCAACAAAATTTAACTCATTTCCACTAGTTTTCTATGTAGTTGGACCTCCATTTTGTTTAGTTTTCACCATGTTTTTTGCTAAGGAATACTCAATGTTTTATGGATTTCAATTAGCCTAATGAAAAAACACTGATCTTTAAGCTTACGATCCTCACTCCAACGAAGAGAAGTCTCGTTGATCCTTGTTTGAATCAGTTGGCAATGGAACATTGAAGTCATGTGTAGGCAACACAAAAGGGAAACCGGTTATGGTCTTTGAATTCGTTAGAACATAGACACAAAAATTATAGTAAGTTAGAATGGAGTCTAGTTTATGTGGAGGTGGATGGAGTATTGCTCCTGATATTTGCAATGGCAGACGGTAAAGGGAAGTTGCGATTAGGTAAAAGTTTCAACTATGATAAATTGAGAAACATAGAGTATGAAGATAGTGATTTCCCTAATATCTTCATTGACATTGAGAGCTCAGTGGATATATCTTGTCCATTCTAGTTTGGGTTTTCTACTTGGAGTAAACTATCATTTCTTCCATGGTTGGAAAGTTATTGTAGTTTGGTTTCTATCCATGCGTAAGATGTCATGTGTCACTAGTTACAAGGTTATTCACAATTTCTTAAAATATTCTAGTTTTCTAAAGTTAAGGTGGTTTGCATTGTTATTTAAATTTCTTCTCTCAAAATATTAGTAATACAAGAATATGACAATTATTCTAGTTACTCCTATAGTATTAGACAACCATTAAAGAATTTTACAATTAACCCATTTCACATGTATCTATTAAGAACCTTTAAAGAATATGGGAATTATTAAATCTCTCCACATAACCCGTTCCACATGTAACTATTAAGAGATTTTGAAGAATATGGGAATTATTAATTCTTTCCATCTGACTACTGTAAATAATTAGATATTAAGTATGGGTTAATTAATATCTAATTATGTGCATAGTTAATCACGTATGTGATTAAGCAATGAAAGACTATGTGATATATGAGTATGTGTGTGTGTTTGTGTTTGTGTGTGTGTGTGTGAGAGAGAGAGAGAGAAAGAAAGAGAAAGTTACACTTATGAACAAATAAGACAAGTGGGGGATGATTAACACAAGTGTAGGTTAAAGAACTCTTACTTATATTAAAAAGCATCAAGCTACAAAAATACCCACAATGAGGTATATATACATCTCATGTGTAAGGTTGCACATGTGTGAGGAGAATATAGGTACAAGGATGTAAATCCTATATTAAATGAATTTGATATTTCAACAACTACAAACTCCACAGATAATTTTTAAATGCATCCATGTGGATTGCCAATGGTCACCTCTTTCACGATACTGCATCTTGGTCCGAAACAAAGTTACAATAGGCTTATTCTGAAATCAAGTTCTAAACATGACATCAACTTCAGAACCACGGTCTACATTTTGAGACAAATCAATAACAAGGTGGATTGCATTTAATACTTAGAGACATATTCTATATAAATAGACATAAAATTCGCATTGTAAAATTTGTTAAATGCGGTACTAGTTTTCATATTTTGCAAAATCGGTGTTGACACAGTTAAGCTTGCATGGAATTCCATTCCTTATCTCAAATTTGGATAAAAAACATGACAAATGAAATATGAAGCTTGATTTTCTTATCATGAAAATAATTAGTTGAAAATTTTGGTATGTTTTAAGAAACCATGTACGCATGCATTATACCATCGTGAAATTGTGTTTAAATAAGCCATTTTTTAACATCTCCCCAAGAAGTAAAAAAGAGCACACCACATATTACCTATTTCAAATGTCTCGGTGTTACATGTCGAAATGGGAAGCAATATTGATGGAAGAAAATGTAGTTCCGTTGACCTATTTATTTTGGAGGGGGAGTTGTGTCAGGGTAGTCTAAGTTGCAAAAGTCTGTTGCTTTGTCTACTAGAGAAACAGAATATATTACAAACATTGAAGCTGGCAAAGAGATGCTTTAGATGAAAAGGTTTGTTTCAAAACTAGGTTTGAGTCAAACTAACTTATGTGATCTTTTACGTTAGTCAAAGTGTAATAGATTTAGCCAAGAACTCGATGTTCATTCTCATTCGAAACATATTGATGTGAGTTATCATTGGATATGATCAGCAATTGAAGACTAACTATTACAACTCAAGAAAACTCACATAGATGACAATGTTATTAACATGTTGACAAACTCACTCTCCAAAGAAAAGCTTGAGTTGTGTGCCAAGCTTGCTAGATTGGACATTGTTAGTATTTTTGGCCACATTGTTTGGGTGTGTGGTAGGGCCCTAGACGCCCAAATGTTTTTTATTTTTAAATATAGTGTTAAAGGGATCATACATACATGTATTTACACGTCTATACTCACTTCTTGAAAGTGAGATGACGGAGGAAAACACACATTTTTTTGTTGTAGAGAAAAATAGATTTTGGAGAGTTCATACTCTCCTTATCCTACTCCATCAACACTCTTGTGCACACGATTGAACGCCAACATTTCAGACATCACCACCTCCATCACCAACCACGTGGTTTTTGGTGGTTGTTTTTTGTGTCTTGTTAGTAGGGTTTAAGTTGTTCTAGAAGAAATTTTACAATTCTCTTTACTTAGTACTTTAACATGTTTAAAGTAGAACCCTGGTGTACAAGTTTATATGTTGATATTTACATGTATTTAGACGTCTATACTCACTTTTTGAAAGTGAGATGACGGAGGGAAACTAACCTTTTCTTTGTTGTAGAAAAAAAAAATAGATTTTGGAGAGTTGATACTCTCCTTAGCCTACTCCATCTGCCCTTGTGTACACGATTGAACGTTGACATTTCGAACATCACCGCCTCCATCACCAGCCACGTGTTGTGAGTTTTTGGTGGTTGTTTTTTATGTCTTGTTAGTAGGTGTTGAGAATCAAGCTCAACATAGCACAATGTGTGAACACACCTTTTGAGAATCTATAATTACTCAAAGGTCAAGAGTCACACCACTACTCTCTACACATTAACTATGTGTCATAGAATCATATTCTATGACACATAACTAATGAGTTACATATTCCCCATGACTATGAGTCTTCACATTCCCCAAGAGAGAGAGTGGTTGTTGTAAGTTAATGAAGAGAGACGGTGACTCTATGTAAAGCACCTTCCTCATACTTCATACTAAGTCGGTTGTGACTCTTTGTAATGCTACATTTTCATTTATCATATTCTCCTTGTTAATATACATCTCCTTCTTCTTGAGTACTTCATTTTGTCTCTTATCCATCTTATGTTTCTCTCCTCTCCTCTTTCCTCTCACACATACACATAACACACATCTCTTCCGCTACACAAGAATCACCATCGATTCTTTACAGTAGGGTTTAAGTTGTTCTAGAAGAAATTTTACAATTCTCTTTACGTAGTACTTTAATGTTGTCGAGAAAATCCTCGTGGTTGCGTAGAAGTCGGGCAGGACCACGTGGGTCTTGAACCAAGGAATCAAGAAGTGAGGAGGAAGAGTCTGTGATTTATGTAAGCCCTGAGACCGCGGTTAAACAGAGAAGGTTAGCAAAACGAGAGAGAGAGTGTGTAAGAGGATCGTGTGTAGGCGCAGATAGAGATGTTGAGAACAATTTGTGTTAGGTAGATAAGTTTCTATTAATCATAATAGATGTCAACGACACATGGGACCTCGTTGACCCTCCCTAACACTGTAAACCGATCGGTTGCAAATGGGTGTACAAGGTAAAGTACAATGTCGACGGTTCGGTTCACCGGTACAAGGCCCGGTTTGTGGCAAAGGGATACGCACAAACCTAGGGAATTGATTACGATGAGACCTTTGCCCCGGTAGCGAAGATGACGACGGTTCGTGTGGTACTAGCGGTTTCTACGGCAAGGGGGTGGCATCTTCACCATATCGACGTGAAGAATGTGTTTCTTCAAGGTGACTTGAAGAACGGATCTATATGATCCAACCTCCCGGTTTTCAGTCAGAGATGAACAAGTCGGCGGTGTGCCAACTCAAGAAGTCGCTTTACGATCTTAAACAAGCCCCCCGAACTTGCAATGCGAAGATCACGCACCGGTTGCATAAGATGGGGTTTGTGACCTCTAAATCTGACTCGCCGACCTGTCTCCACACCCCTGGACCAGAACCAGAAGCTTTGTCCCAACTCCAGACTGGCCTGCGATGAGAAACGGTTCCGACAAATCGTCGGAAGCCTGATATACTTCACAATCACTCAACCGGACCTTAGTTACCCGGTCGGAGTGATCAACTAGTTCATGCGGAAGCTGACCGTCGAGCACCTTCATTGCACACCGGATACTCCGGTATGTGAGCGGCACGAAGAATCAGGGACTGTTATACCGACATGGTATAACTGAAGAACTAGTCGGATATACAGATGCCGACTGGGCTGGTGATGCATCGGATCACCGATCCACCTCCGGTTACATGTTTTCTCTGGGTAGCGCAGTTGTTGCGTGGAGTAGCAAAAAGCAGCCAACAGTGGCTATGTCGAGCATTGAGGCTGAATACCGAGGCGCTACCAATGCCACCTGTGAAGCCATCTGGTTTCGGCGACTACTGCAAGATCTGCGGACTGAGGTCCCGACCCCGATCCTAATCTATTGTGACAACATGAGCAACATTCAGCTCGCCAAGAACCTCGTGTTCCATGCTCGGATCAAGCACATAGAAGTCCACTATCACTTTGTGCATGAGCGGGTCTTTAGCGGTGAAGTCGAACTTCGGTATGTTCAGACTGATCGACAAATTGCCAATATCTTCTCCAAACCGCTTGAATCGGAAAACTTGCAACACTTGAGACGGAGAAAAGGAAAAGGAATGGATGGCACCGGACAAGGAGCCGTAGAGGAAGAAAGAACCAACTGGGGAGACAAGAGGAAAAAGGAAGTCAAGCCGACCGGAGGAGTCAACACATCCAAAAAGGTCGGAACAAGCGGTGGTGGCGGTAGAGTCGAGAAGGACAAAGCCAACCGGGAAAAAACGACGAAGACCCGGATGTGGTCCGGTGTGGTGAAGGGCCTGAAATCGAAAGATGAGTTGGAGAACATCGACTCGGACAAGAACTGGAGCGAATCGAAGGAAACCGATTCGGTTCAAGATTCGGAGAAGCTGGATCAAGTAAAGGCCAAGTGGACACGAACGCAGCGGAAGTCGATACCAACATGAAGGAACCGACGGGTTGACAAGCGTTGGAATCACAACAGCGAGGGAGCTGAAATGGGCCTATTGAGCAAACAAGCCGATCGAGGAGGTCGAGGTGCACAGAACCAGAAGGGTCGCGGCAAACAAGATCAGACCGGACGAGGAACGCGAGCGAGGTAGAGCAACGCCAGAATGAGCCGGGTAGAAGAACCGGCTGCCACGGACACTAACACTACAATCCGACCTGCTTGAGGGGGAATGTTGACCAAGCAAGCTCAACCGGATCCGGATCGGTTGAATAAGCCTGAGCCGGATCGGCACCCGGAAGGATGAGCCAGATGGTATCCGAAAACAACCGGCCGGATCAGGGAGCCGGATCGGAGAGCCAGATTCGAGCGGGAACCGGAAGCATAGTAGTAGCCTAGACTACTACGTAATCATTGTCTCTAGTTAGTGTCAATCGCACTGGATCGGTATCCGGATGGTATCTGGAAACAACTGGCCGGATCGGGGAGCCGGATCGGGGAGCCAGATTGGAGAGCCGGATTCGAGCGGGAACCAAAAGCCTAGTAGTAGCCCAGAGTACTAGGTAATCATTGTCTCGTAGTTAGTGTCAGTCGCACCAGATTGGTATCCGGATGGTATCCGAAAACAACCGGCCGGATCGGGGAGCCAGATTCGAGCGAGAACCGGAAGCCTAGTAGTAGCCTAGACTACTAGGTAATCATTGTCTCGTAGTTAGTGTCAATCGCACTTGTGAACATTGAAGTACCTATCAGTACTTCTGTCAATCCTTTATGGACTTGTATAAATAGTGTTGTTTAGTACGTTGTGTCTAAAGAGTTTTAGAGTTAATTTTTTGAATATAGTTTTATGTTCTACTCTCTCTGTCTACTCTGTGTTTGAAGCTTTTTCATTAAACCTTCATCTCATTTTCTATTGCTATCCGGCTGAGCCAGTTCTGTCTGACGCTTCTGCACATTAACATTCACAATTACGCCACCAACTTCGAGTACGATGATTACGGTGGACTATTCGTGATGAGACATAGAGCAAACTCTATGCCAGCTTCTACATCAACTAATGCCTCCGGTCCAGAAGACGTATGGTTCGTCGACTCCGGTGCTTCGAACCATATGACGTCCCATCAAGAGTGGTTCCGAGACTTGCGGGAGCCAGATCGACCCGGTTATGTCGAGACCGGAGACGATACCACTCATCTGATTCAGCATGTCGAGAATGTGTCATTCGAGAAAGATGGCGAACAAACTTGCATCAAAAATGTATTACATGTACCCACCATAACAAAGAATTTAGTCTTGGTTGGCCAAATTGTGGAGCAAGGGATGCAAGTTCGATTCAATCAAGGTGGTTGCTTCATCGAAAAAGAGGGCCGACTCATCGATTGCGAATGAAGAGAGGGCCGAATGTTCATTCTCAACTCACACGAGATGAAATTGGAGATGTTCGCAAAAGGCATGAAAGCCGATTCCAACATAGAGATATGGCACAATCAGATTGGCCATATCAACCTCCAAAAGCTCAAGGCAATGCAATCGAAAGGAGTCATGATCAGGCTCCTGACATTCACGGAGTAAGAGATTGAAGGTGTGTGTGCCGCTTGCCAATTCGGCAAGCAACATCGGCACCCATTTCCGAAGGAGTGGAACGTGAGCAAAGGCGTACTCGACGTAATTAATTCCGATGTATGGGGTTCGGCTCAGAAGGCGACATTCGGCGGATGCCAATACTATGTGACCTTCATCGACGACTTCTCTAGGCACACTTGGATCTACCCGATGCGGCAAAAGAGCGAAGTGTTCGGACACTTCAAAAAAGTCAAGAATGAAGTGAAGAAAGCCACGGGCCGACATGTACGATGTCTTTGGTCGGATGGAGGCAAGGAATATTTCTCGGATGAGTTTATGGCGTATCTATGGAAAGAAGGAATTTGGCGAGAGTTTTCGTGTTTACATACGCTACAACAAAACAGAGTGGCCGAACGAAAGAATCAACACATCCTCGAAGTAGCACGGGCCATGATGAACGAAAAGCATGTGCCGAAGTCATACTGGGCAGAAGCGGCTAACACGGCTGTATACCTCATGAATCGGTGTACGACATCGGGTGTGCACGAACTTACTCTGCACGGAAAGTTTTTCGGAAAGAAGCCGGATCTATCACACGTCTGGATATTCGGCTCCATTGCGTATGTGCACATCCCCGACGAAAAGTGACAAAAGCTCGACCCGAAGTCGAAGAAATGTATCCTCATTGGATACTCACTCGAGCAAAATGGGTACAAGTGCTACAACCCCTCGACTTGAAAAGTTCGTGTAAGTCGAGACGTCGTTTTTGATGAGTCTGCATCTTGGTACGTACCAGAGACAACTTCGACTCCAATTCTGCTTGACCCAGAATCTGCCGAACAAGAGATAGAGGACGAAGATCGCCTTACCCACATGTTCGAAGAAAGTCCGATCACGACCCGACTGAGTGGACCACAAGAGCCTCCGATCGATCAAAGCACATCTTGACCGAATCTGAAGCTAGACAAAGGGAAGGCCAAAATTCCGAAGTATGAAGACGATCACTTCGACGGCAACGAATCGACTCACTCCCTTGATAGTGAGTTCGAAGGCCTTGAGATCCGGACAAATGGAGCGGAGAAAGCCATAGTATCCGCAAACGAGAAGCTCCACCGATCCACCCGTGAAAAGAACCCCGTAAGCCGATTTGGCTACAACGATTATATGGCGTACCATTACACTTTTATGATGAAGGTAGCAATAGTATGGGAGCTAGAAACCTTTTCCGAAGCCGTGAAGGACCCGCGATGGATCGAAGCAATGAATGAGGAGACGCGTGCATTATGCAAGAACCAGACATGGGATCTCATTCCCCACTCATCGCACTAGAAGGCAATTGGCTGCAGATGGATCTACAAGGTGAAGTATAATGTTGACGGCTTCGTAAACCATTACAAAGCTCAACTCATAGCAAAAGGATACGCTCAGATGCATGGAGTCGACTATGAAGAGACATTTGCCCCCATGGCAAAGATGACGACGGTGCAAACCGTAATTGCACTCGCAGCGGCGAAAGGGTGGCACCTCCACCAAAAGGACGTCAAGAATGCTTTCCTCCAAGGCGAATTAGAAGAGGAGGTGTACATGGTACAACCTCCTGGCTTCGAATCACGCATTCATCCAAAAGCCATGTGCCGACTCAAGAAGCCATTCTACAGCCTCAACCAAGCACTGCGTGCTTGGCATTCGAAGATTACGCAATATCTTCATCAAATCAGATTTCGAATGTCCAAATCCGACAACTCACTCCACATACGCCACAACTCTAGAAGCCTAATTGTCATCATCCTCTATGTGGATGATCTGGTTATTGGAGGTGAGCATTTAGTCGACATCAACAATGTGAAGTCCCTCCTCTCCAACAAATTCGAGATGACGGACATGAAGGAGCTCCATTATATCCTTGGCATCGAAGTAATTCGGATTCCGGCCGGCATTATGATCACTCAACGGCACTACATTCTCAACTTGTTATACAAGTTCCGGATGACTGAGTTGTTGGGAGACAGGTCCCTCCGGATGGGAAGGGAGAAGAACAGTGCCCATGAACAAACTCGGCCGAGGCAGACCGGATGAGGAGTACCCGGTTACGGAGAGCCGGATGATGCAGACCCGGTGAAGACCGGATGAGGAGTACCCGGCTACGGAGAGCCGGATGATGCAGACCCGGTGAAGACCGGATGAGGAGTATCCGGCTACGGAGAGCCGGATGGTGCAGACCCGGTGTGAACCGGATGAGGAGTACCCGGCTACGGAGAGCCGGATGACGCAGACCCGATGGGAACCGGACGAAGAGACATATTTGTAAATATGTTTCTGAGAGCCCATTGTGGCTATATTTGTAAATAGCTGAAAAGTCATATTAGTATAAATATGACTTAGGGCAAATATGTGTATAGAGTTGTTGTCATTTTCTTGTTAGTGCAAGAAGAAGAGAGAGTACGTAACGTTGTACAGAGAGAGAGAGAGAGAGGTCGCTGCCTCTGTTGTAACCGCCGCCTGTGGCGAAGATCGTGAGTCCGAGGTTGTTGCCTCCGTGAACTCACTGTTTTGTACATTCTTACATAGTGACAGTTTGCAGCCTGTGGGCTGCCGTGGTTTTTCCTCTAGTTTGGGGTTTTCCACGTAAACCTCCTGTGTAATTTTTCCTCTTCTTTGTGTCGCGTCTTATTTCCCGTTTTCTGTGTATCATTCTAAGCTTGGTTGTGGCCGAGCGTTGCGCATAAGGAACGACCAGTTCTCGACAAGTGGTATCAGAGCGAAACAATACAGAAATATGGACGAATCGTTTGGTGGCATGTTCAAGCTCACCGGCTCCAACTATTCGGTATGGAAGTCGAAGATGAGGGACATGCTCGTGGTTAAAGATCTCTGGTTGCCGGTTCAGTTCGGGGACAAGAGACCGGACAAAATCAACGCCGCGATATGGGAGGTGATGCACATGAAGACAACGGCGTACATACGGTCCTTCATCGACATGAGCCTGTACAACAATTTCAATGAAGAGAGCAAGGCTTATGAGCTCTGGGAGAAGATCGGCATAATGTTTCAGAACAAAAATGCTGTTAACCAGGTGTCGGTATTCCGGAAGCTAGTAAGACTCCGGTACCAAGATGGCTCCAGCATGGCGGAGCACATGAATGCCTTCCAGGGGCTGATCCACCAGGCAACTTCATTGGAAGTACCTCTCGCCGATGAGGTACTTGCGCTACTCCTGCTCAGTTCCCTCCCGGACAGCTGGGAGACGTTGGTTGTCACTTTGGGCAACGCCGGGCTGGAAGGAAAGCGGTTATCCCTAGCAAGAGTAAAGTCGAGCTTGCTAGATGAGGAGGCGCATTGGAAAGATAAAGATACGAGCTCCGACTCCAAAGCACTCTTTACCGAATCGGAACGCGGAAGACAAAGAAACCGTAGTCCTCAGAACCGGGAGAAGTCAGGGACACGGTCAAAGTCAAGGGGGAGGCCTACTTGCTTCTATTGCGGCAAGCTGGGACACTTCCAAAAGAACTGTCGGCATTTCCGAAAAGATAAGGAGACCGACGGTACCGATTTGAAGCGGACCCCGGACCGGAACGGTAAAGATCGGAGGGGGCCGGACCGGAAGGGGACGACGGCAATCACGGCAAGTGAAGAAGAGTTGATGCTCATCACCAAGGAGTGTGAGATAAACCTTGCCGGCGACGAGATGACCTGGGTGGTAGACTCCGGAGCGTCGTTCCACCTTACCCTGGACCGGAAATGCTTCTCATCCTACTCAGCTGGTGATCACGGCTGTGTCCGGATGGGGAATGAAGGGACATGCCGAATTGTCGGCATAGGAGATGTGTGGCTGTCGACACCAACCGGATGCAAGTTGCTGCTGAAAGATGTCCGACACGTTCTAGAGGTTCGTCTTGTTGGGATTTCGGTCCCTCCGGATGGGATGTCCGGAGATGAATGACGGCAAGCCCGGTTTCGGTTACGGAACCGGATGATGAAGAGTACCCGGCATGAAGCCGGATGAAGAGTACCCGGATACGGATCCGGATGATGAAGACCCCGGTTACGGAGCCGGATGACGAATGTACCCGGAGAGAGATCCGGATGCGGGGACATATTTGTGAATATGTTTGCCAAGGGCCCTTGAGGCTATATTTGTAAATAGCCCGAAAGTCATATGTGTATAAGTATGACTTAGGGCAAACAGTTTTAGGTTGTTGCTCACTTTTTTCTGTTTTCACTTAGAGAGGGAGTGAAGAGAGCAGCCGAGAGAGAGAGAGAGAGAGAGAGACGACGAGGTCGTTGCCTCTGTGTATTACCGCCGCCTGTGGCGAAGACAGTGAGCTCAAGGTTGTTGCCTTGTAGCTTCACCATTGGACACCTCTGTTTATAGTGATAGTTGGAGTTCGAGGACTCCCGTGGTTTTTCCCATTTAGGGTTTTCCACGTAAAACATCCAGTGTACTCTTCTCTCTATTGTACTCGTGCATTTTGTATTTCCTGTTTTTCTGTGAGTTGATCCTATTCCTCGGTTGTGGCCGAGCACCGATTTACAACACGTCTGAACCTGATATCAGCCAGTCGGCTAGATGATGAGGGCTACACGGGTAGCATCCGGAACGGCGTCATGAAGTTCAGCAAAGGGAGCCTGATTGTGGCTCGGGCCCGGAAGGTAAACACATTGTACCTGATGAATGCCCGGTTATGTCCGGAAGAAGTGAACGTGGCTTCCGACACTGCCGGTGAGCTGTGGCACAAGAGGCTGTGTCATATGAGCGAGAAGGGGATGAAGAGGCTTGCAGACGACAACCTCATTCCAGTGAAGAACGTGCACTTAGAGAAGTGCACTGATTGTTTGGCCGGTAAGCAGAACCGGACCTCCTTCCGACCAAGGCCACCGATGAGACGTAATGCACCACTGGAGTTGGTGCATACGGATGTGTGTCAGGTAGACACAAAGTCACATGCCGGAGCGCAGTACTTCGTGACGTTCATAGATGACCACAGCCGGAAGCTGTGGGCCACACCGTTGAAGACGAAGGATCAGGTGTTATCCGTCTTCAAAGAGCTCTACGCGAGAGTGGAAAGAGAAACCGGTCGGAAGCTGAAGGCAGTTCGAGCAGATAACGGAGGAGAATACCGGGGGCAGTTCGAGGAGTACTGCCGCTCGAAGGGAATCCAGCTCGAATTTACCGTGCCGAAGACGCCGGAACTAAACGGACTGGCCGAGAGGATGAACCGGACCATAATGGAGAGGGTCCGGAGTGTGCTAGCGCATGCAAAACTACCCAAGAAGTTTTGGGCTGAGGCACTGTTGACGGTGACATACGTGATAAACAGATCACCCTCAGTACCCTTGGACGGAGACACGCCACAAAGAGTGTGAACCGGTAAGGAAGTATCCTACCGGCATCTGAAGGTGTTCGGGTGTCTCGCGTACGTGCATGTAGCTAAGGACCGGAGAGGAAAGTTAGATCCAAAGACCCAGCCATGCATATTCCTCGGTTACGGTGACGATGAGTTCGGCTACCGAGTGTGGGACCCGGTCGACAAGAAGGTATTTCGGAGTCGAGATATTATCTTCATGGAGGATAAGACGCTTGCCGACTGGGAGTAGGAGAAGAAGATAATGAACTCTGAGTCGACCGGTAAGGATCGACTCTACGATGAGCAGACCCAACCAGCGAGAGACCGGTTACCACTCGAGGAACCAGCCGGTTATGGTGAGGATACCGAACTGACAGAAGAAGAGGTAGAGGAAGCTGAGACCGGAACAGGCCAAGACCCCGAATCGGATTCGGATGAAGACCAAATGGAGGAGCCGGTTACCGAAGCCCGAAGACGTAGATATCCTCTCAGAGAGAGAAGGGCCCACCCGGAGATTTCCGGATGCAAAGCATGTTCTCCTGACCGATGAGGGGGAGCCGGAAAGCTTCAAAGAAGTGAAGGAAGACACCCACAGCCGAAAATGGTTAAGTGCCATGCAGGACGAGATGGATTCCCTGCATGAGAACCATACGTACGAATTGGTGGAGTTGTCGAAAGGAGAGCGGGCACTCCGAAACAAGTGGGTGTACAAGTTGAAACCGGGAGATGCCGGCAACCCCCTAAGATACAAAGCCAGGATCGTGGTGAAGGGGTTCCAACAGAAGAAGGGCGTGGACTTCGACGAGATATTTTCCCCGGTAGTAAGGATGACCTCCATCCGGACGGTGCTAAGTATAACGGCAAGCATGGACCTTGAGGTAGAGCAGCTGGACGTGAAGACGGCATTCCTTCATGGCGACCTCGAAGAGGAGATCTACATGCAGCAACCGGAAGGTTTCGTGGAGAAAGGGAAGGAGCACCTGGTATGCCGGTTGAAGAAGAGCCTGTACGGACTGAAGCAGGCTCCCCGACAATGGTACCGGAAGTTCGACTCCTTCATGACCGATCAAGGGTACCACAAGACGCAGGCCGATCACTGCGTGTTTGTGAAGAAGTTTGAAGGAGGAGACTTCCTGATACTCCTTCTGTACGTGGATGACATGTTGATCGTCGGACATGACCAAGTCAAAATACGGATGCTGAAGAAGGCTCTCAACCGGACCTTCTCAATGAAAGACTTGGGTCCGGCAAGACAGATGTTGGGGATGCACATCATTCGGGACCAGTCAAAGAAGCAATTATGGCTGTCACAAGAGAAGTACATGACAAAGGTGCTTCACCGGTTCAACATGTCAGAAGCGAAACCGGTCGGATCAACACTTCCGGCAAACTGCAGGCTATCCAGTAAGCAAAGCCCTAAGACGAAAGCAAAGAAGGTGGATATGATGAAGATTCCATATGCCTCTACCGTTGGGAGCTTGATGTACGCAATGGTTTGTACCCGACCAGACATAGGATACGCAGTCGGAGTGGTGAGCCTGTTTATGAGCAATCCCGGCAAGGAGCACTAGAACGCGGTCAAATGGATACTCCGGTATTTGAAGGGCACTTCAAATATGTGTCTCCGATTCGGCTCCGGAAAACCTCAACTGGACGGTTTCACCGATTCCGACATGTCGGCTGATGTGGATACCAGCCGGTCTACATCCGGGTATGTAACGACTTATGCAGGGGGAGCTGTTTCGTGGCAGTCGAGGCTGCAGAAGACGGTTGCTCTGTCAACCACGGAGGCGGAGTACATGGCAGCTGTGGAAGCCGGCAAGGAAATTTTATGGATGAAGGACTTCATCGGAGAGCTCGGTATACGACAAGAGGAATACCGACTCTATTGCGACAGTCAAAGTGCCATCCACCTTGCTAAGAATGCAGCCTACCATTCCCGGACGAAGCATATCCAGCGGAGGTATCACTGGATCCGGGAAAGAGTAGATGACCAGGAGTTCGCACTGACGAAGATCCACACGGCCGAGAACGTGTCAGATATGCTGACCAAAATGCTGACACCCGACAAGCTGGACGCATGGCGGAAGAGGATCGGACTGGTAAGACACCCCATGCCGGAGTGAAGGGGGAGTTTGTTGAGAGACAGGTCCCTCCGGATGGGAAGGGAGAAGAACAGTGCCAATGAACATGCTACAACCTCCTGGCTTCGAATCACGCATTCATCCAAAAGCCATGTGCCGACTCAAGAAACCACTCTGCAGCCTCAACCAAGCACTGCGTGCTTGGCATTCGAAGATTACGCAATATCTTCACCAAATCGGATTTCGAATGTCCAAATCCGACAACTCCCTCCACATACGCCACGACTCTAGAAGCCTAATTGTCATCATCCTCTACGTGGATGATCTGGTTATTGGAGGTGAGCATTTAGTCGACATCAACAATGTGAAGTCCCTCCTCTCCAACAAATTCGAGATGACGGACATGAAGGAGCTCCATTACATCCTTGGCATCGAAGTAATTCGGATTCCGGCCGGCATTATGATCACTCAACGGCACTACATTCTCAACTTGTTATACAAGTTCCGGATGACTGAGTTGTTGGGAGACAGGTCCCTCCGGATGGGAAGGGAGAAGAACAGTGCCGATGAACAAACTCGGCCGAGGCAGACCGGATGAGGAGTACCCGGCTACGGAGAGCCGGATGATGCAGACCCGGTGAAGACCGGATGAGTACCCGGCTACGGAGAGCCGGATGGTGCAAACCCGGTGTGAACCGGATGAGGAGTACCCGGCTACGGAGAGCCGGATGACGCAGACCCGGTGAGAACCGGAGGAAGAGACATATTCGTAAATATGTTTCTGAGAGCCCATTGTGGCTATATTTGTAAATAGCTGAAAAGTCATATTAGTATAAATATGACTTAGGGCAAATATGTGTATAGAGTTGTTGTCATTTTCTTGTTGGTGCAAGAAGAAGAGAGAGTACGTAACGTTGTACACAGAGAGAGAGAGAGAAAGAGGTCGTTGCCTCTGTTGTAACCGCCGCCTGTGGCGAAGATCGTGAGTCCGAGGTCGTTGCCTTCGTGAACTCACTGTTTTGTACATTCTTACATAGTGACAGTTTGCAGCCTGTGGGCTACCGTGGTTTTTCCTCTAGTTTGGGGTTTTCCACGTAAACCTCCTGTGTAATTTTTCCTCTTCTTTGTGTCGCGTCTTATTTCCCGTTTTCTGTGTATCATTCTAAGCTTGGTTGTGGCCGAGCGTTGCGCATAAGGAACGACCAGTTCTCGACATGAGTGCAAATCGGTCGCTACGCCTCTCAATCGAAACCTCAAACTAGATGTTGACTCCGGCACAGATGAGTGCAAGTCGACCCAATATCGTCAACTGATCGGAAGCCTCATCTATCTCATGATCACTCGACCCGACCTCAACTATCCAGTCGGACTCCTTAGCTAATTTATGCAAACTCCGCGAGATATCCATTTCGATTGTGCTAAGCGAGTACAATATGTGAGCGGAACAATGGATTACGGCATTCTCTACAAATCGGCCATACGAATACGACTTCAAGGGTATACGGATGCGGATTGGCTTGGCTACAAAGCCGATCGACGATCGACCTCCGGATTTGTCTTCTCCCTTGGTAGCGGAGTGATTTCGTGGAGTATCAAGAAGCAGCCTATCGTCGCTCTTTCGAGTACGAAGGCGGAATACAGGGTGCAGTCGTAGCTGCATGTGAAGCCGTATGGCTCAAGAGGATTTTGAAGGATGTGGGCGTTCCCATCAACGATCCGACTCCCCATTACTATGACAACATGAGTAGTATATATTTGGCTTAGAACCCGGTGTTCCACCCACACACAAAGCATATCGAAGTGAACCATCACTTCATTCAAGAGCGCATACAGGCCGGAGATGTCAACCTTCAACACATCAACACGAATCTTTAGACGACCAACATCTTCACCAAATCCTTAGGAGCCGATAAGCTTTGCCAATTCATGTCAGACCTTGGCTTGACGATCCCTGACTTGCCAAGCTTGAGGGGGAGTACAAGCGACAACCAGATACCGTCCAAACCGGATACGAGCCGAAGTGGACACCAAAGATCGTCTGAACCAGATACCAACCAAACCAGACATCAATCGAAGGAACCAACCCGAGTTGAGCTTGAGGGGGCGTGTTGAGAATCAAGCTCAACATAGCACAACGTGTGAACACACCTTTTGAGAATCTATAATTACTCAAAGGTCAAGAGTCACACCACTACTCTCTACACATTAACTATGTGTCATAGAATCATATTCTATGACACATAACTAATGAGTTACATATTCCCCATGACTATGAGTCTTCACATTCCCCAAGAGAGAGAGTGGTTGTTGTAAGTTAATGAAGAGAGAGGGTGACTCTATATAAAGCACCCTCCTCATACTTCATACTAAGTCGGTTGTGACTCCTTGTAATGCTACATTTTCATTTATCATATTCTTCTTGTTAATTATACATCTCCTTCTTCTTGAGTACTTCATTTTGTCTGTTATCCATCTTGTGTTTCTCTCCTCTCCTCCTTCCTCTCACAAATACACATAACACATATCTCTTCCGCTACACAATAATCACCATTGATTCTTTACAGTAGGGTTTAAGTTGTTCTAGAAGAAATTTTACAATTCTCTTTACTTAGTACTTTAATGTTGTCGAGAAAATCCTCGCGGTTGCGTAGAAGTCGGGCAGGACCACGGTGGTCTTGAACCAAGGAATCAAGAAGTGAGGAGGAAGAGTCTATGATTTATGTAAGCCCTAAGACCGCGGTTAAACAGAGAAGGTTAGCGAAACGAGAGAACGAGACTGTAAGAGGATCGTGTGTAGGCGCAGATAGAGATGTTGAGAACAATTTGTGTTCGGTAGATATGTTTCTATTAATCATAACATGTGCATGGCGTTGTGGGTGATTACAACCGGATTAGTGCCGATGATAGAGCTTACAACTCTACAGTAGTTAGATACAAAGATACGTAGGCACGCAGAAGGTCGATCCCCTGGTTGGGACCACTTGGTTGTCTGACGCGAGCAGGGGAAGCGCCTTCCGGTGTTCCATCATAGGACTCCTCGTCTCCCCTCCTCTCTGTTTCTTTTCTCCTCTCTAGATGACACACTTAAAATAGTCAAAGGTCGCCCCTTTTATAGCACAAGGAGCGACCGTTACAAAGCATTCATGACCTGTCACTTTCCCTTCCTAGATTCTTCCCCTGATTCACTCTTGTAAAAAGTAACGTGCGGAAGCAAGTATGAAGACCGAACAGAAGGAAGAAAACTCAGGTTTAATGGAGAGCTTGAGCTTACGCAGTATACGCGGGAGAGACAGAGAGAGTGAGAGAGAAAACACAAGAACTATATTCAACAAAAGATCTTGATTCACTACTCTATACATATGTGTGTTCCATGAACACTTTTATACAAGTCCTCGAAGGACTGACCGAAGTACTGACCGTACTTCCATGCTCTTTAAGAGCTCCTACACTAACTCCCAAATATATTCCTCACGGAATATCTTTCCTAACGGCCTCCCGGTTTACGCACTTGGCCTAACCGATCGGTCCCAACCGATCCGGTCCTCGGCTTCTTCAGCCGATCCAGCCGATGTTGAGCTTGTCTCTCAACACTCCCCCTCAAGCTCAACTCGAGGCTCTTTGGGATCCTTGGGCTCACAGCTCCGGTTCCTCCTAGTTCCACGCCTCGCTCGCGGTCCTCGACCTGTTTGACTCCGCGCGCTTCGACCCTTCCGGTCGGCTTGTTTGCTCATGCGGCCCTTATCAGCTGTTCTGCTGTTGTGGTGTTGACGCTTCTCCTGCTGCCTTTTCTTCCGCTTGGGCCTCGGTTGATTCAGCGTATCTGAATCAAACATCCGAACCGACTCGGCTACCTCCGATCGGTTTTCGCTCCCGTCCGAGTTGGCTGTCTCCAACTCGTCTTCGGTCTTCTCACCCTTGGTGGCGTCATCTTCCCCATGCGTGGTTGGCTTCGGCTCTCTCCTTCGGCTACTCCCCTTCTGTCCACTTTCCGACTTTTCCGCGGGTTCGCCCTCGGCTTCTTCAGCCGATCCGAAGTCGAACTCGACAACCATGTTAACAGCCGAGTCAACCGACTCGGTGTCGCGGCCTCCGCTCCTTTCCTGCTGCTTTGCTTGGTCGTTCAGGACTGTTCTGCCCCTCAAGTTTGGCACGTCGAGGTGACGCAATCAGAGCGGACCGGAGAATTGCCACAACTTGTCTAGACCAAGGGGCTTAGTGAAGATGTCGGTAGTCTGCCGATCCAACAGAACGTACTGAAGTTCGACTTCACCAGAAAGGACACGCTCATGGACGAAATGGTAGTGCACCTCAATGTGCTTGGTTCGTGCGTGGAAAACGGGGTTTTTCGCGAGCTGGATGCTGCTGAGGTTGTCGCAGTAGATCGTCGTTGGATCTGACACCTCCTCTTGGAGGTCCTTAAGTAGCCACTTCAACCATATGGCTTCGCATGTCGCGATAGCCGCTCCTCGGTACTCAGCTTCGGTGCTCGACAGTGCAACTGTCGGCTGCTTCTTACTGCACCATGCGATCGCGGCACTCCCGAGGGAGAACGCGTATCCGGACGTGGATCGGCGATCGGCGGCGTTGCCAACCCAATCAACATCGGTGTAGCCGACTAACTGCATGGCTGCACCGGACCGATATAGCAGTCCCCGGTCCTTAGTGCCGTTGACATACCGAAGTATGCGTTGCGCACACTGAAGGTGCTCCTCGGTAGGTCGCGCCATGAACTGACTGATCACTCCGACCGGATAACTGAGGTCGGGTTGGGTGATGGTCAAGTATATGAGGCTTCCGACAATTTGTCGGAACATCGTCGGGTTGCATACCGTTCCCGTATCGGGACGAAGCTTGACAGTTCTGTCTAGAGGAGTCGAGACTGACTTACAGTCGGCCATCCCGAATTTGAAGAGCATACTCAGCACGTAGTGACATTGGCTGATCAATATGCCTTCGGGGGTCCGGATCACTTTGATCCCAAGGAAGTAATGAAGGTCCCCCAGATCCTTCATGTTGAACGACGCCGCAAGCTGGAGCTTCACGCGGTCAATTTCAGGTAGGTCGGCGCCGGTGATGACCAAGTCATCAACATATAGTAAAATACTAACCGGTCCGAGTCGACCTTTCCGGATGAACAGGGAAGAGTCTGATTTTGACGTGACGAAGCCCATCCGACGCAGTTGTTGCGTGATCTTCGCGTTCCAGGCACGCGGGGCTTGCTTCAGTCCGTAAAGGGACTTCTTCAGTCGGCATACTGCCGAGGAGTTCGTTCTAGAGTGAAATCCAGGGGGTTGTACCATGTACACCTGTTCCTCAAGGTCACCTTGCAGGAACGCATTCTTTACATCCATCTAATGTAAGTGCCACCCCTTCACCGCAGCTACTACGAGCAAAACACGGACGGTCGTCATTTTCGCGACCGGCGCAAACGTCTCATCGTAGTCGATGTCGTGTTTCTGCACGTAGCCCTTTGCCATTAGCCGAGCCTTGTACCGGTTGATCGAGCCATCGGTGTTGTACTTGACCTTGTACACCCACCTACACCCGATCGGTTTTACCACTCTTGGTGCGTCAACCAGGTCCCAGGTCTCGTTCTCTGCCAATGCGTGCATCTCTTCCTCCATCGCGGGGGAATGCACGGCCGAGTCTCCACTACTCGCCGGCTCTTCATCGGACTGGTCGTACCGACTCAGTCGTCCAATCGGTCCACTTAAACGGAGTGAAATCGGACTCTCTTCGCGGGTCTCGATTTCGGGCTCATCCGGAGGCATCTCGGCCTCGCTGACCTCATCGTCAAAGCTCGGATTGGAGTTGGGGTTCGGAGTCGGGGGCTAGTACCAGGACGCGGACTCGTCAAACACAACGTTGCGGCTAACACGTGCTTGTTTGGTGCGAGGGTTATAACACTTATAACCCTTCTGCTCGTCCGAGTAACTGACCAAGATGCATTTCTCGGCCTTTGCATCCAGCTTCCTCCTTTTCTCCTTCGGTACATGCACATATGCAATGCTACCGAACACCCTCAAGTGTCGCAAGTTCGGCTTCGTTCCGAAATGCAGCTCGTACGCCGACACTTTGTCTCCGATCCAGTTCTGGATGTATACCACGGTCCTTACCGCCTCGGCCCAGTAGAACTTGGGCAAGCTCTTCTCCTCCAACATTGCCCGTGCCACTTCCACAACTGACCGATTCTTCCTCTCGGCCACGCCGTTCTGCTCTGGCGTGTATCAACAACTGAATTCGCGTCGAATTCCCATTTGTTGTAGATAACCGTTGAATTGACCAGAAAAGTACTCTTTCCCGCCATCCGACCGCAGGCACTTGATCTTTCGTCCCATTTCCGTTTCCACGAACCCTTTGAGGTCCCGGAAACAATCGAAGACTTCGCTCTTCCTCTCAATGAGGTAGATCCACGTGTGCCGCGTGTGGTCGTCAATGAAGGAGACGAAATATCGGCTCCCGCCAAGACTAACGTTTTGTGCCGGCCCCCATACATCGGAGTGTATAAGGTCGAGCTTATTCTGGCTCCGGTTTTGCTCGTTGGGGAAAGGAAGTCGGTGTTGCTTCCCGAGCTGGCAGGCTTCACAAATTTGTGCCTTTCGGCCACTAAATTTGGGCAATCTGAACACTACCTATTTCGATTGCAGATCTTGAAGCCGTTGGTAGTTGACGTGGCCTATCCGCTTGTGCCACCAGTCGATGTCCGACTCGGTTTTTCTTCCCTTCGCGAACATTGCGGTGTCGCTGTCAGTGGAGTCGAGGATGAACATCCTCCCGTCTCTGCACCCTTGCGCAATCACACGGCCTTCTTCCTCAATGAAGCACCCGAGGTGTGTAAACCGAACCTCCATCCCTTGGTCGACGATCTGTCCGACTGAGACCAAGTTCTTCGTGATTGTCGGAACGTGCAGCACGTTCATGAGTTTCCCTTTCTGCCCGACATGGCTAAGGGGAACCTCTCCGACATTCGCGATCAGATGCGGAGTGTCGTCTCCAGTTGCGACTACTCCAGGTTGTATTGGTTTTTCAAGGTACGAGAACCACTCCTTATGGCTCGTCATGTGGTTTGACGTGTCGGAGTCTACATACCACACCTCGTCCAATCTCGGGGTGATCCGTTTCATTGACTTTGTTTCGTGTCTTGTCACGAAGGCAAACCCTTCTCTGGCTCTCCCGGAGTCTTCGGCGTAGTGTGATCGCTGCCGATTTCCCTTGTTGGTATGTCCAGAGCCATTTCCGGAACCGGTTCTCTCCGAATCGGCGCGCTTCTTCCAACACTCACTTTCCCTGTGGCCTTTCTTGCCACAGTACCAGCACTCCGCAATGGCCTTCCCTTGCCGGTTCTCACGGCTTCGACTCCCCCTGTTTCCGGTGTTTCCGGAGTTGCTGTCAGTATCACTTCGGTGCCTTCTTCCTTGATCTCGTCGGCCGCCTCCATTGCACGCCGACTCGCCTCGTCCTCCACTTCCACGGGGCCTATCTCCCTCCGTGTACAGCATTTTGCTATCGGTATGTGTGCTTGTAGACGCACCCGCGTGGTTCTCCTCTACCAGGAGCATTGACTGTAATTCGAAAAAGGACGGTGTATTCTCCCGGGTACACACAGCTGTCCTGAACGCTCCGAACTTCGACGCCAAACCTCCGAGACAGATCTGGACCATCTCGCTCTCCTCGATGTTCACCTCTATGGAGGCGAGGGAGTCGCAGATATCCTTGATCTTCGAGGTATAGTTCGCCACCGACAAGTCGTGTTGTCGTAGGTTGCTCAACTCCTGTCGGAGCTGAAGCTTCCTGACTGTGGTGCTCGCGGCGAAGATCTTCTTCAGATTTTCCCATGCACCCTTCGGCGTCTTTGCATCCTGAACATAGCTCAATAGTTGTTCGCACACACACGACGCGAAGCAGTATAATACCCTGCTCGCCAATTGCTCCCACGACGGGAAGTCTCTGTGTGTCGATTCGGGTGCCGCATCATTAGCTCCTTCGACATAACTCCAGTAGCCGTGCCCGAGCAGGTACTGGTGCATCTTGTAAGACCAAGACGCGTAGTTGGTTCTGTCAAGCTTCTTTGTTGGAAGTGAGCTCGCCATGCCTCTATCCATCGTTCTTCTTGTTCTTCTTCGTCAAGTTGTATTGGCTGCAGAGAGCTTCTCAACCCTCGCGCTCTGATACCATGTAAAAAGTAACATGCGGAAGCAAGTATGAAGACCGAACAGAAGGAAGAAAACTCAGGTTTAATGGAGAGCTTGAGCTTACGCAGTATACGCGGGAGAGACAGTGAGAGTGAGAGAGAAAACACAAGAACTATATTCAACAAAAGATCTCGATTCACTACTCTATACATATGTGTGTTCCATGAACACTTTTATACAAGTCCTTGAAGGACTGACCGAAGTACTGACCGTACTTCAATGCTCTTTAAGAGCTCCTACACTAACTCCCAAATATATTCCTCACGGAATATCTTTCTTAACGGCCTCCCGGTTTACGCACTTGGACTAACCGATCGGTACCAACTGATCCGGTCCTCGGCTTCTTCAGCCGATCCGGCCGATGTTGAGCTTGTCTCTCAACAACTCTCTTCGTAACTCTCCCTCCTTACCCGATGTCTGAATCCCTATTAATGCCTTAACTACCTAGTACACCTCTTTCTACCTATGCGTAGTACTTACACTATTTAATTCACTAGGGGTGTGCACTCGTGCACACCAGTGTTCCTACGCGTTTCACATTATTTCCATCTATGGCCCGGAATCTTCACGACATCCACCCCCACTAAACCGCACATACTCTGGTATGTACCGGGTAGCAAATTGAGTGAGGGATTCCGGGCCATCTGCTACTTGTCCTCTCCTTTTGAACTGGCGCTTTCAGCTCCCAGGTCCGGTTCCGCATCGTTCCACCTCTTGAAGGCCTTTATCCGCTTCCCGGCCACCGGAGTTGTCATTCGGGTCCCGTCAAGCTCCGCGAGATGATACGTCGCATTATCGTTGACGCTAATTACCACGTATGTCCCGAACCATCACTTTCCGAACTTATGCATAGACCTATGCTAGTTGTTGAGGCTTCTGTCGTAGACTAACACCCAATTGCCTTCCTCGATCTTCCTTGGCCGGAGCCGGTATGTTAGGTCGAACCGGGCCTTGTTCCGGATTCTCGCTTCTTTCACCCTTGCCATGGCCCGCTCCACATCTTCCGGCCTTCGCTCGAGTTGCCTCATTCAGGCCGCTAGAAATTCTTCTCGGCTCATTTCGTTGGCCGAATTGATCCCCGTCCACGAGGCGATCATCCGCTTCACTAGCATGATGGGTTTCTATCCAAACATTAGTTCCACTAGCATGTACCCTGTCACCGAACTGTGGGTAGTCTTCTCCACCCATATCGCATAAGGGAGCAACCTCGGCCAATCGCCGACTCGTCCTTCGCACGCACGTACAATGGCTTTTACAATCGGACTGTGGCCCCGCTCAATCTTTCCATTTCCCTCCTGGTTGTACGCCGTTGTGAGGGACAGTTTTACGCCTAACCGATTGAACAGTTCCTCGGCCTCTTCCGTGTCTAGCTCGCCTCGGTCAGCCACGATTTTTCCCACGCACCCGTATCGGCATATGACATCTTCGATGAGAAACTTACATACTGCCACGATGGTCTTGTTTGTTAGTGGTCTTCTCTAGCCAGCACCAGGTATCGCATCTGAACCTCTCCCATCGGCATCGTTACTAAGTCGACCATCCATTTGAAGTGCACGGTCGGGGGGTATGTTGGGTGCAGCTTGTCGCGGTGTCGAACCACCGAGTGCATCTGGCAACTTTCGCATGTGGACACTAAGTTGTGCATGCCCTTATATGTACCCGGCCACCAGTATTTCTCCTTTAACTTCTCGAATGTGGCCCATGTACCCCGGTGTCTAGACTAAGGGCTTTCGTGGAACCCCGATATTAGCTTCTCTTGGTCATCTGCTCACTCTATTACCCGGAGCGGCGCATCATTTCGCCTTTTTGGGACCCTCCAGATTTTCCCGTTTCGTAGGAAGTATCGGTATGCCCTTTTTTGGAGTTGTCCCGCTTCCTCCCTAGTCATCGAGGCGTCCGTCGTCATTGGTTTTAGAAATCTTCTAATTAGAAGCCACTCCCCATCGTAGTCATCTTTGTCGAACTTGTTCAAGGGCTAAGCACTTTGCCTTTTTATCCTCATGCTTGCTGATTCGAAGAAGTCCGCGCCGACTTCTTCGTTCTCTGATACTATGTCGTCCTCGTCCTCGAACCTTGCTCTGGAAAGAATATCCGCCATGGCGTTGTCTTTAACCGAGATGTGTCATATCTCTGGGTTCAGGGACTTTATGTACGCAATCCACTTGAGCATGGCCAGGTCGGGAGTTGCCCATCTGGAGACCATACCGAGAATCGGCAGGTAGTTTGTTTCTATAATCACTTCTATCCTGATTAGGTAGTCTTTGTTGACCTTAACCGCCGAAACGATACCCCATAGCTCGCGCTTGACTTGGGCGTATCCTCGTTGTCGCTCACTCAGTACCTTCACACCGAACCAGATAAGGAAACGTGTGTCGTCTTCGTCCTCTTGATTTACGACCCATCCGATCCCGGTCAGGCTGGTGTCCACCGTGATGTAGACCGGAGTTCCTGGTGTGTATTCTACTTTGTGTAAAGCTGGAATGCAGTCTCGCAGAACTCTTTTCATTGCATTCACCATGTGTCCCACCGAGTTGGTCCCTACCTGTGGTAGGGTACACATTCGAACTAGGCCGAGAGGAGTTTGCATTGTTGTGATATCCTTGCTTTCCACGGCCAACTAGAACTGGTCGTACCCTGAGTAAAGGTCTCCGACCGAGTATATGGACCTTCCGGCGAAGGCTTTCGCGAACTCATCGATTGATGGTCCAACTCCCGTATTGCGGATGGTCACCTTGACCGGTTGTAAGTCCTCGATGAAGCACATCGTACCGTTCTTCTCTGGTACCATAAACCACCGGTTAGAGTAAGGGGCACTCGATGGTTCGAGGATGCCCAACTCCACCTTCTACTTAAGAAGCTCCATCAACATTGGCATGTGAGCTCTTGGTACTTGAATCGGTTTGAGACTCCATGGCACATGCGGCACGATAAAGATCACCATTGGTTCGACAATGGTTGGGTCGACACACCCGATCTCTCCCGACGAGAATGCAAAGTCTTTCCCGTGCCTCTCGAGCATCCTTCTGAACCGGTCCTCTTTCGCCGGCAATAGGAAGCCACCCCCACCAATCTTCAGCTCTCGTAGCGTTTTGTCGGTGAAACGGTGTCCTATGCTAGACGGATCTTGCAAGCTCGGGTCGGTAGCGACCCCCTTTATTCGTTCCCAACTTCCCTCTGGTAAGGGGGTCATGACAGGCTTCACCTTCCGGTCTGCAGTCTTGTACTTGGTGTCTACTCAGGCGAACCAATGTGCCCTGGTTTTTCTATCGAAGTCTGCAATGACTTCATACATGTAGACCCAGTTGACCGGTATGACTCGGTCTTCGCTTAGGCCTCCTTCGACTACCTTCCCGATTTCTCCAAGGGTGTCATCGAACGAGACCGCCTCCACGGCTTCCCCAATCCCTTCGTCGGGACTCAAGGCTCCCCACGCCTTTAAGCATATCTCGGCCCGTTTTCTTTCTTGGCCACTGATGCTGGCTATGGTACATCCCCCCTTGTCGGAGAACAAAACTTTCCTTCCTATTTAATAGGTGTGGGGAATTTTCCGACTATCCGGACTATCGCGGCCCCATGCCTTGATAGCCCTTTCTAAAAATCTACCTTGTCGTTATTTCTGAGGGTGTCCCTGTTCCGCTCGTGATTCTTCCGAACGGTCAAAAATTGGACGGAATGACGGCTATCCTGACTTTTTACCCTCGCATAGGCTGAACCATTGTCCAACACTTTTGTTACCATTCTAGCCGCCCTGATGTATGGTTCGCGAAGGATGACCGGGTGGGAGGACGTCTCTTGCACGAAAAAGTGTAGGTTTATATCGACGTCTCCGACGCTCATCCTGACGTTCGGGCAAGCCTTGTGTAGTTCTTTCGTGGCTCTTGTAGCTGCACGTATCTTCCACCCGTGTTTGGTGTTGATCGGCCAATTCCCCTTTTTGTAGAAGTCCATGGACATCAGGTTAATTTCCGACCCGTGGTCAATTAATGCCACCATCGGTTCCTTCACGTCCCCGATACGAACCGGGGTTTCTGTAGTTGCTCTTGCCCAGTGCGGCCTTGCGTAGTGGCTCTCGGCAAGCTCAACTTCCGCGGCCATCTCGTCGAGGAGTGCCGCCCATACCTCAACCGGCTTCTCCGGCTCTGGTTCCATCGTGAGACGCTTTCTCTTCACGAGGTCCGCGATGTTGTCATGGAATTCCCTTCTCACTGTGCCAAGCACTTCCCTAAACGTGAGTTCTACGCGATTGTCGAGAACTTGCTCCTCTAGAACCTTCTATAGGTTCGTTGTTTTCTTGATTTCTGAGCTTAAACGGAAGCTCGAAATCTTGCCCTTCTCCTTCTCCTGGGACCCGGTCGGAGTGGCATCATGCCTTTTCAGTGCGCTTCGGGTGTCATACCTCCCCGAAGGGCCCTCTCCCCCGGTTTTCGCTGCTCGCCTTTCATCAATCAGGGCCTCGTAGTTCCTGCATGCGGCCTCCACAAAGCCGGTGCTCTCCTCAATGGGGTCACTCCAGCCGGTAACTTCGCGCACACGCTCCTCCGCGCGCTCCGCTTCTCCCTTCTGAAGCCTTCCTTCTGACAAGGTCTCGAGAATAACTAGCCAGGACCCAGGTTTTGAATCAGGTTTGGCCGCCTTTTCGCCTACGCGGATGCCGGCCGAAGCCAAGTCATGGACGACTTTGACATGTCGTGCCACGACCTCTTCCATTAGCCTTTTCATGCCACCTCGTCTGAAATTCGTGTCAAGCAATCTTCGTGTGTCACTCGCATGTATCATGCCATTCGAAAGATAAACTACAATACTTATGAGCGCTTCACCGAGGTCAGCGCAATCACTCTGGGCATGTCCGGTGACATCGCACCATATGCACCTCTGATTGGCCGGCGGTCGTCAGTCGCGCAGCTGACCCTCATCGATTCGTCGAGCTTGGGTGATCTAGAGGTCACGCACCATCCTTTTTAGTTCGTCGAGTCCTGTGCCGCCTGCAGGTCCCGCGACTATGTTTGCCAGGGGTGGTCCTAGCTCGAGCCACCTCCTCGTTTCTTCCATTCGGCTCGGCCTCGGCTTGGCTCTGGTTTCGACCGCTGGTCCGACCGGCAAGGACCCCTTTTCTTTCCAATCTCGGCGTTTGTCAATCCTACTGCAAACTTCTTTGACAGTCGCCCAGTCAGTCGTGAGACCGCGGTTGGTTTCAAGAAGAAGACCCACACTTTCCTGGACGCGCGAGTCGAACGGTGTAACGAAAAATAGGACTTTGCTCGTTTCGAGCACGGTTCAGTCCAATCTAGAGAGCCGCATGAACCGTGACTCGAACTCCTGGAAGATCGCCGAAGCATTCTGACCCTTGTTGGGACTGTTGACCCAATCCATAAAGTCCTTTCTCGATAGCCGGAGCGAGTCATCGTAGTTGTACCTTTCGAGAACTTCCTCTGCGAATTCCGCCCAATCGCGGCCGCCTGTGTGTATTTCGGCCATCTCCGTATGGATGTGGGGTGTCACGACCTGGGGAAACCCTGTCAGCCGTCTATCCTCGGATATATTCCTCGTCTGCATTTCAGATTTGTAGGCCTCTAAGTAACTCGTGGTGTCTTTTCCACTGAACCGTCCTATCTTGTCGACTGTTACTTCTATGGCCCTGTCAAGGGCACTCACGCCCTCGCGAGCGCTAACCAAGCAATCTACCACCACCGCCATTGCTTCTGCAAGTTCGCTCCCTCTCATTTTCAGATTCCTTTGCCGCCCCTCTTCACGTCGGGTTCACCAAATATGTCGAGAAAATCCTCGCGGATGCATAGAAATTGGGCAAGACCATGGGGGTCTTGAACCAAGGAATCAAGAAGTGAGGAGGAAGAGTTTGTGTTCTATATAAGCCCTGAGACCGCGGTTAAACAGAGAAGGTTAGCAAAACGAGAGAGAGAGTGTAAGAGGATCGTGTGTAAGCGCAGACAAAGATGCTGAGAACAATTTGTGTTAGGTAGATAAGTTTCTATTAATCATAACATGCACGTGGCGTTGTGGGTGATTACAACCGGATCAATGCTGGTGATAGAGCGTAGAGCTCTACAGTAGTTAGATACAAAGATACGTAGGCACGCAAAAGGTCGATGCCCTGGTCGAGAGCACTCGGGCGTCTAACGCGAGCAGGGGAAGCGCCTTCCGGTGTTCCGTCGTAGGACTCCTTGTCTCCCCTCCTCTCTATTTCTTTTCTCCTCTCTAGATGACACACTTAAAACATTCAAAGGTCATCCCTTTTATAGCACATGAAGCGACCGTTACAAAGCATTCATGACCTATCACTTTCCCTTCCTAGATTCTTCCCCCTGATTCGTTCTCCTCGTAACTCTCCCTCCTTACGCGATGTCTGAATCCCTATTAATGCCTTAACTACCTAGTACACCTCTTTCTACCTATGCCTAGTACTTACACTATTTAATTCACTAGGGGTGTGCACTCGTGCACACCTGTGTTCCTACGTGTTTCACATTGTTTCCACCTATGGCCCGGAATCTTCACGACAACGTGTTTAGAGTAGAACTCTGGTGTACAAGTTTATACATTGATAGTGAATTATTTGAAGACTAGGTCCATTGGTTATAAACTCTTTGAGGGTTTTCCATGTAAACAGATTTTGTGGTGTATCGTGCATTGCGTATCTTGGTTTTTTTTAGATAAAAGGGCACAACAGAATCTTTGTGCCATATAAAGTGTGGTAAAGTGCTATAGATTCCAATCACGGTGATGGTTTTTGGATGAAGTAGAAATTAGAAAGAGGGAAGGAAGGCCTCATCCTTTTGTTTCCAGTTTGACACAAATATATGGGTAGGTTAATGCAGGGCAGAAAAAGGCCTTGCCTATTTCGACAAACAAAGGGTGGAAGAGGTAGAAGCTAATTAAAATCTTCCCACAAGTTTTGAGCCCCAAGAAAAGTAAAGATGCTCGCTCATGTGAATGTGATTTGATTTTACTTGCCTCCTTCCATAAGTGACCAATATATCCACGCACACATGCTTTTCAATCGACTAATTTAAATATATATATATATGTATGTATGTATGTATGTATGTATGTATGTATGTATGTATGTATGTATGTATGTATTGAGTTGTTTGTTGCAAGAAACAGTTGGACTTTACAGGTGTTCTTGGACCCACGAAAATTAGATGGATCACTCATGTCAATATCAGTGCATACCTCCTCCCTTCATGATGGACGAAGTATATGCCTAGACACACATGCTTTTCAATCTACTAATATACATATATATCTTGATGACCCCTCAATTGAACCAATTTGAGGTTTACTCAAATGATAATAGCCAATTGTATTATTCTACAAAGCTTATTCACCATGAGGATACTTTTGGGGCTGTTCCACTCGAGTGGAGCCCACAACATGGAGCTGGTTGAGAGCAGAAGGGTCGATTGAGAGCCGGTTGTGTGTCGGCAGTCGGCTAAACATACAACTGATTGGGAGTCGGCTGAGTGTCGAATCAGCTAATAGGTTACTAATGACTGAGAAGGGTAAAAAGTTATAATTATTTATAATAACTATATGTATATGTACGTATGCCTTTTTTCTTTTGTATGTTTTATTGTGTGTGTGAATGGAGATATAGATATAGACGTTGGACTACAAGGCCAATAAAGGGAGGGAAAAACAACAAAAATAAAAAGTGGGAACGAGCCCAGATGGATGTAGCTTAGTTGGTAAGGTTATCTAATGGAGACGAGGTGGTCATGGGTTCAACCCCTACATTCCATAGTGGCATATAGTGAATTAAGGGATATATAAGAAGTATATAATAGAGAGGTGAAGAAGTTGGGTTTCGAACCCATAAGACAGTAATTACGATAAAAACGAGTGACCAAGAGAGAGCATACATAGAGAGTTTGCATTTCATAGAAACAGAGAAAGAAGGGAGAAGAAAAATAGCAAAGGAAGAGTGAGAGAAAGTGCAATTGTGTTTTACTGAATTAAAGAGAAAGATTTGTCAAGGGTTTTTCGTGCTTTTAGAGAACCCACGACTGTACAACGAATAAAAATAGCAAAGGAAGAGTGAGAGAAAGCGCAATTGTGTTCTACTAAACTAAAGAGAAAGATTCGTGAGGGGTTGTTCGTGCTTTCAGAGAACCCACGACTGTACAACACCTCTCCTATCCACTTGTATCAAGTTCCTTCATTTCGTTTTCGGCTTGTTTCTATCCACCCAGTTGGGTTCCAAGGTTGTTCCAAGGTTGTTCCCAAATTTGGGTTTTCCACGTTAAAATTTTGGTGTACTCTGTTTTTCGTTTCTGTTCCGTTTGTCTTATACTGTGTTTGGAAGTCTAAAGCACATCCCCATTCAGATTCATCTTCCTAACAAATATTTAACAAATATTTCTTAATATACATGTATATTATGTACATATATATATATATTTGAACTTAGAACACGTATAAGTTATGATGCACATGGAATGCCAAAGCAAGAGTCATGGGCTATGGCATATGCACCCTCACTGTGAAGCTAATGAAGACACCAATTAGCTATTCTTCTTCGGGATGGTCAGCTATTGGATGGTTCAATAGTATAGGAAGAGAAGAGATGGAAGAAGAAGATTATGTAATATACTCCATAGCATCCATAGTGGCAGTAGTTTTTGTTTCGCATGAAGAGAAGTACATTATTAGGTATACATATATAACTGTGTTGCTTTTGTTTTATTACAAGGGTACGTATATTAATACAGAAGTGTGTTGAGAACAAAGACCAAATGGGTAAAAACAGACGGCTTTGATGGGAGCAATCCAACGACAAAAACCATATTCAGAATAAAATAGCTTAGTGTGGACGACAGGACGACATGTATGTATGTGGATGGGTGGGGTCAGCCTTCGAAAAGAATTTCAGAAGGACACCCCTACCCCTCCTTAATCTGCCTGGATCTGTATATACATACATATACATATACATGCAAAACAAACTGAAAAATAGATATATATATATATATATATATATATTGCCTATACCTATGGCCTAAGTGTATGTATGTGGTATTGCCCCACTTAAGATATGTTGTGTGTGATTATTCTTCATGGTCTGTATGGGAGTGGGAGTGGGAGTGGGAGTGGGAGTGAGAATGGGAATGGGAGTGGGAGTGGGAATGGGAGTCATCATTGGTGTGGTGGTGTGTGTGTGATTCTAGGAGTGGGAGTTGTTCAATGGATGTGATGTCCTCGCCACAAGCACGGTTATGGATCCCAGGCAGGGCGGCCTTCATTCGCGCCATGAAATCGGTGGCGAGCTTGCTTTGGTCCGCAGCCGCCAACTTGTCGGTCTTGGCAATGGAGGTGCCGAACTTGCAGAGGAACCAGAAGGGCAGCACGGGGAGCTTCGCGCTGTGCTTGACTGTGGGGAAGAGGGCCAGCGCCTCCACCACACCTTGATCTAGGAGGTGTTCTATCCACGCCCCGGGCTCTCTCTTTACGTGCAGCGGCGAGAAAACAACATAAAATAGAACCTTCTCTTGGAGCTTTGGCCTATTCTCCCCTTGGGACATGATGAGTTTGAGCAGCATTTGGACACCGTCTTTGTCTGCTATCTCATCTTGCCTTACGCTCGTGTTCATGAGTGTTTCAAGAACCTCGAAGATGTTGCACGCCACATCGTCCTCTACCAAGTCCGACTCGATGCTTAACATCAGGTTATCGAGGGCTTCTCCGGTTATCGCCTCTTCGAGTATTTTTATAGAACTAGGGTGGTAGTTTATTTCCCAAAGGCCCTCGGCCACCATCGTTATAAAACTCGCATCGTTATGTAGCCTAATCGCTTGAAGCAGCGATTGTGCAACTTGTGTAGACTTGATGGTCTCCTCCCATGATTTCGCAGGAGCCCCCCGCATGCTTCTCAAAGTGGTAGAAATAAAACTCAATTTCTGAAGCATGTCTTCATTCGCACTATCATCGCTATTAGCACCGTCATGATCCATACTAGTTTCTAGTCCTTTCTGGATGTGATTGACAAGGGCATCTGATGCATCTTTGAGTGCGATTTGCACATCTAACATCGCACTTGGCTCCATCTTCCCCGACGCGTCACCATTTCCAGATAATCTAAGGAATGTGTCTCGGATAATTGATCTTTCTCGCCTCGGCCAGTGTAAGTTAACCTTCTTCTTGCTATCTCTTGCTAGTTTTTCCCATAATCCATGAGTTTCAAATATCTGGTCTACTACACTCTCTCCACCAAGTTCGCATAGCTTCTCGAGCATATCCATCGCCAATGCATTGAAGTGTATGTCTACTAACTCTTTCAATGGCATGTCACGCAACAATGCCTCACTACATGTCGAATCAGCTCTCTTAACTAACTCATACAATACGTTTAGAGCTTCGTAATTGCTATCGCTTATTGTCCCTGTAACTCCGCACCCTTTGAAAACAGAGGTCAGCACTTGGATGACTCCTCTATTGATCAATTCATTTGCAAGGCTTTTGTAGTCCTTAGGTGCATAGACATTGGCCATGTAATGGGCTATTGCTCCGGCTGTGTTGGCGTGGACACCGCCACATGCAATGAGGTAAATGATCTCTATATCTAGGATGGCCTTGAACTTCCCGGCGGCTAAGAAAAGCTCTGAAGTGATGGAGAGCTCGGTGAGAGAGCTGATTAGGTCAAGTAGCTCCACAACAGTTTGCAAGACCGTGACTTGGAGAACATGGATATCAGATCGTAGAGCTTCGGTTAAGTAATCCCCAGCTTTCTGCTTGATCTCAGTTCTTCCATACCGGAACAGCCAGGCGGCAGCGACCGCCCAACTGAGGCCAGCCCTCTTTCCCGAAACTTCCGAGAATTGAAGCATCTCCTCAGCATCTTCGAACTCGTTGTCCAAGAACAAGGACACCATGTCATGCATCCTGTAACAGAAGCTCTCATCAGGTTTAGTGAGCAATGAGCCTTTGACTAGCTTTCCGACCTCGAGCCTAAACAAGCTCTTCGGCTTGAATGCCGCCCACACTTTCTCGAGGCACGTCTCGGGGATGGGCTCGTTCCACTGGAACAAGGAGAAGATTGTGAAGAGCTGTCTTGCGTCTTGGGGTAGAGCGCGGAGGCTGAATTGGAACGAGCCGAAGACAGTGGAGGCACTGGTGTCAAGACCAGTCTGGTAGCTTGCGGGCACAGTCGCATTGGCCGCATACATGGACAGGTTGTGGATGGCCTTCTCCCATTCCTCGCGCCGCGTCTCTCCGTTGAGTGCTTCCCCGATGACTGAGATCGTCAGGGGATGGTATCCACACTTTTGAAGGAGTGCGTCGCATAGGTCCTAATTAATAATTAAAGAAGACACAGATCATCACATCACATCTTCCAATTCGTAAAGAACAGTGATTTTGTAGCGCCTTTCAAACCAGATCTTAAATTTTGTGAGCAATACAAGCCTCCTAAAAGTGTAGTGTTTGTTACATAATTGAACCAAAATATCTAGGGACGTTTGCTTGATTTCCAATTAATTCATCGCTATTGGCATTAAACACCGGTCTGAATTTGTTAGGACTTCGTTGGTTTGTTAACCATTCTAATATTTTACTTAAATATCTCCAGAGACTTATGTAGCATGGAATCCTTGGGGTGGCAAAAGTTTGTATAATCTATTGAATAACACACACATGTTTTGAAGGCATATATTGATTGGTGCACTTACCGGCAGCTCATCCAATTGAGTGTGATACTTGAGGATGTTTCTGGCGACCTCGACGACATCGGTTTCTTTGATCTCAACTTTATCCGCCTCAGTGATGGCATGCACAGATTCGATCCGAGTGGTGACGAGCATTTTACAGCTATTTCCAGAGAGCTTAGCGAGCCTCGAGGTAATGTCCACCTCCCAAACATCGTCGAGGATAATGAGGTAGCTCTTCCCCGTGAGGACCTCCTGCAGGACTTGGCACGCGTTGTCGAGGTTGAGGCCTTCGAGTTGGTCCTTCTTGCACCCGAGTTTGCGCAGGAGGACACAGATCTTGGCGGCGAGAAGAGAGTGGTACTCTCCGCAGTTGTTATTTGCAGCCGGGATGGAGCAAGCCTGGCCGAAAGGGATCTCGAGGGCACCATCGGAGAAGCGCTCAGGGGGCTCCGAAGCCACAAACCTGGCGAGGCTAGACTTACCGATCCCGGTCATCCCATGGATGAGGAGCACCTTATGGTCACTGTTTTGAAGCAAGTCCTTGATCACTTCGGACTTGCCCAGGGGCTGGTATCCATGGTCGGGCTCGACCTCCAGGAAGACGGGCAAGCCAGCGGCGTTCTTTTGCAGCGCGTCTCGGACCTCGGCCGGCAAATTCTGGAGCTTTAGCCAAGAGGTGATCAGAGACTCCATCATCCTGGCGATGCGCTGGAGGTCGCACACCCCGAACAAGGCACCTTGAAGGGTATACAGCTTAAGCTTCATGCCTTTCTTGTTAGCTATCTTCTTGGCCTTGCCCACCTGGATCTCCAGTTGCTCACACAGGCTTTGTAAGCTCTCCAGGGCATTGGCTTGTTCCACATGGTGTTTCTTGTGGCTCAGTGTCTTCTGCTCCCTCGCCTCCACCTCTGTCAGCTGCTTCAGGGTGCCCTCCAGCATCAGGATCCGCGGCAGCGCCTCCTTGTGGTTCCGCGCCGACTCCCCAACCGCCCGGATCGTCTTCAGCAGCATCGTCGCCACCTGGCATACCTCCCCAACCGGTAAGATACTCATGATCTCCTCCTCCTCCTCCTCCTGGACCTCCTCCTGAACCTCCTCCTCTGCTGCCTATGGACTTTCTGAATCAATCAATCAATCTCTAGATTCCTCCTCAATCTCTGCCCCTTGTGATCTTGATATCCTGATCCTGATCCTCCGATTCTGAATATCCCCAATCCCCCTCCGCCTAACTAACTAACTAACTAAATGCAGTGGACTGAAATTGAATGACTTGAGTATGCGACTCCACTCCCCCCTCTCCCTGCTGCTGCTGCTGATGATGATGATGGCTACCTGATATATATATATATACTTCTTTCCCACACCTGCACGACCACGTCCTCTCAGCAAATCGGGCTTCTCTTGCTATACATAAATTACACTCTCCCCCAATAATAACTATACATTATTGTGTGCTGCTTCCATCTCGCATTGTATGTCTCTTGTCTATCTATCGGAACTATCTATCTATGAATATATTTATACATAACCACTAAATTTACGAGGAGTTGGGATGAAAAAAAAGGAGAGATAGCAGAGTGACGCAGCGGGTTGAAGAAGGGGAGGGGAGGGAGGGGTACCTGAATTTCCTGTATGGATGGGTGGCTGTGATGATGATGATGATGATGATGATACATACATAATAAGGAATTATAGAAAAATAAACAATAATATGGAGAAAAACAATGGAAGTTGATGGGGAGGGGGAAATGGATCATCATAATCACATGATGGATGGATGGATATGCATGCATGCATGCATGGTTAGATGGATGGATGGAGGCATGAGTCGGTGAGTGAGTGAGTGATTTGCCATGCCATGTGCATGAATAGATGTATGTATATCCGCCTTCTGCACATCCACACATACGTGCGTGCGTGTGTTTATTGTGGCCTGTGGATTGCATTTTGTTTTTCCACGTGCAAACCCACCTACCAACCCTACCCTACCTTACCTACTACACATACATACATGTGTGTGTGTGTGTGTGTGCATGTCTGTATGTGTTTAGATTTATTATGGTTTAGATTTTATGATACTTATACATTGTGAGGAGAGGAAGAACATAACGGGGTCAATTTGCCTGAAATAACAATATTATTCATACCAAATTACGAGAAAAATACCCCCACCCTGCCTTAGAGGGATGTTTCCCAATCCATTCCGACCCACTTTTGACTTGCCTCTTTTGCCTGAATGCCATAGGGCAGAGATTGATATAGGTAGATTTTATCATGGTTGACCTATGCGACAATAGACAGAACACGTTATTCTCAATGAGTCTTTTGTTTAGAAAATCTATGATTGCCCGTATTAATATATCTCGGATGACAACGAAAAGCCCGTCATTATGGATGAACAAAGGAATCGGAGGATATGTCATCCCTACATTTCACACATGTGGAGAATGTGACAAAGAGAATCTTACATTACCAAGTATTGAATCTGCATTTGCCCCATTTTTATGTAGAAAAATGAAAAAATGGTTTGCCCATGGTATGGTGTATCGACAAGGATCTGAAACTAGATCACGCACATCTCTTCTAGATTTTGCCCACATGGAGAATGTGAGAGATTAATACCCTTGCGATAACTCTATTTCTGCCCATTGGGATTTCATGATGGATGAACGGCACTTGCGATAACTCTATTTCTGTCCACTGGGATTTCACGATGGATGAAGTATGATTAAATCTCTCAACACATGGAGAATGTGAGAGACGAAGAGAGAATTATACACTTTGGTAGATCTTTGTTTGCCCAAATTAGTGTTCAAAAGAGAAGAAAAGGCCTTTGATGTTGGATGAAATAGGAATACATTTCTTGAATGTGAAGCATGTAAAATCAGGATTATTAATGTGTATCATATTAGAACATATCACATGGACATTACATTGGGATCTACGAATGATTCATGCCCCCTCCATGGTTTATGCCCAATTTACTAACCACCAAATTGATACAAATTTGCCACGATGAGCATATAATGGACCTTCCTAATGGAACTAGTTTTGTGTCTAAAAATTGACCACTACACAATCTAAAGAACCACCACGATGACAAGAAGTTTTTTTGCATGACACACAATATCTTTTCACTAGGACAAATTCATATGGTTACTGCAATAAGTTTTGCTCTAGGCTGAAAATTTTCGGATATTGTTAGAAACAATGATCTTCTATAGTTTGTATTAATTATATCTACAAGTGAAAATTTTGAATCAAATAATAACAACTCTCAAATATAAGGTTTAAAGACACGAGTAAGCATCACATACCAATACTCTGATAAGTGATAATCTTGAATGGACTCTCGTTGCTATCAATGAGACTCGATAATGATTCTCCTTAGTCAAAGACAAAATGTGTCCCCCAAGGTTTTAGTCAAAGATGCGCTAGAAAGCGTGCAAAGAACCAAACTTGCATTTGACGAAATATAGGTTACATTGTGTGGAACTTGTATGGACTTTAGCCTATAATTGATTGTGATTTCCACGACACATTTTCTCAAAAAATGTGTTCTTTGAGCCTTAATACATGGCGTTTGGGGATATACCTCTACTAGGTGAAAGCAAGGCAAGGTTATTTGTTGTAGTTTTAATGGGCAAAAATAAGAGAAACTAACATTCTGAAATCCATGTCACGTTGAAATTTGTCAAAACATGTAGCTACCATTATTTGCCCAGTTCGATGATTTATACCCTTATAGATGGTACATGTTTGGTTTCATATATGTACACCGGACACATATGGTATTATCTATGTATATAATGTCTGTGTGTGCCTATATATTATTTTATGTTTATATGGATGTATAGTTTATGTACAATATGTATATAAATATAAGATTGAGATATTCACATTTGTGGGGTTTCCCATTCGAATGCATGGTCAAGTATTCGTTTAACAAAAAAAAATAAAGAGTAGATGAACTCCCTCCTTTTTAGTTTCCTAGGATATAAAAATGCGACTTGACAATAAAAGAGAGACTTGACGCTAATAAATTTTTGGGAAAAGTACAAGGATACCCTTGGAAGTTCGTGTATTTACCAGAATGCCCTTGGAAGTTCCAAATTTACCAAACTACCCTTATATCCAAAAAATTACACTTTATAAAGTAATTATACTCTCAAATCTTTGGTAAATAGGGTTCATTTCTTCCATATTTGGTAAATAGGGCTAATTTGTAGATTTGAGTGTATTATTACTTTATAAAGTGTACTTTTTTGGACATAGGGGTAGTTTCGTAAATTTAAAATTTCCAGGGGCATTCTACTAAATAGAGGAACTTCTAAGGGTATCCTAGTTATTTTCCCCAAATTTTTATAGTAAATGTCAAAGTTTTCGTTTTTTTAATAAATAAAAAAATGAAATTAAGGTTCATTAATTCCTCATTTTTTATTCTCCCAAAATTTATGGATATTTTTATTTGACATTAAAAAATTGAACTTCACACTAATCATATTTCTATAGTAAATATAAAAATATTCGTTTTTTAAAATTAATAAAATAAAATAAAGGTTCATAAACTCTTATCTTTTTTATTTGACACTAGTGATAAACGAGAGTTCATTCTAATCATATTTTTATAATCTATTAATGAATGATTGTTCTTTTTTTAGTGAATTAAATTGATTTATTTTTAAAATAATTAATTAATTAATTTTTTGTATATTTATTTTGCAAAACGAATGGTTTTATAATATTCTTAGAGCCATTTCTTTTTCTCGAATATTGTGAATATCATGCATGTGTCAATCTATGGTAATAGTCTCTAGATACATATATATAGCAAAGAAGATTAAAATAAAAACCTAAAATTCTCACTTTTTCCTTGACAAAATAAGATTAAGTTTATTGTAACCCTTGAAATATGGGTGGCAAGAGGATATATTAAATGATAAATTTTGAAATACAGATGGCAAGAGAACTTGACATTGAGAACTGCTCCATGTTGTGAAAAGAATTTACATATTGGGACATTTACACCAATGGAACAGAATGAGAGGAAACACTACATTGAATGGAAGTTGAAAACATAAACAATAATTCTTAACAACTAATGACACTAAATTTCCCACTGGGAACCCCCCATTGAGGATCACAACTACTTCCTTAAATAGAGTTTTATTGGAAGCCCAAACGGTCATGAGATGGAACGTTTGTGCTTCCAAGATTTATTTTAATAATCTATTCTTGTATTTTATGTAATTGTAACAATCGTAACACTCTCTCACCAATCGAGAGAGTTTCGACCTCGAAAATATTGCATTAGAGCTTTCTAAGTTTGGGGCTTTGCTTGTTGTAGTGGCTCAAGTAGCCATTCAAACCCTACTAAACCCTTCTTGTAGCAACCTTCTTCAGTTACCCACGACACTTCAGATAGGGGTTTCCCTCGCCACTTGATGAAATAGCATCTTCTCCCTCTACGGACTTGTGTCTTCAGAAGTGCTTCAGGTTCACATCTATTAGTTTCCTCGCAACCCCATGTTTCATCTGGGTGGAAACGTTTTAGCAAGCTAACATGAAAAACATTGTGTATCTTGGAAGCCTCCGGGAGCGGTTATTTGTAGGATATGTTCTTGAGCTATTTGACCACCTTGTACGGTCTATAAAACCTATGATTAAACTTGGGTGTGAGGCCCTGAGGTAATGGCCAACTAGCGGAATTGACAACTGCTAAATCCCCTGGATAAAACTCCACATCTTCTCGTTTCTTATTGACACGATTGATCATCCGCAGCTTTGTGTTTGTGAGATGATCTTGTGCTACTTGCATCCGGTCCTTCCACTTCGCCGAAAAACGAGATACATCCAATTCCTCGACTTGCGTCTTGTTATTCGTATGTAATAAAGCAATCGGCGTGAGGACATCTTTGCTTATGGAGAGTTCGAATGGAGAGAATCCCGTTGCTGAATGGATTGCAACATTGTAACAAAATTCGAGCATTTTGCTGTGTTCCTCCTAGTCTAATTGATCCGCTTCGACATAACATCGATTGTAGACTTCAATGCCTTGATTGAGTCCTTCGGTCTGTCCATTCGTTTGCGGATGTGCGGATGATGACATACGGAGTTGTGTGCCCAAAATACGAAACAATTCTTGCCAAAACCTGCTAGTGAACCTTGGATCCCTGTCAAACACTATGATTTCTGGCAACCCATGATACTTGAAAACATCTTTAAAGAACAAGTGGGCTACATGTTGTGCTGTTAGAGGTGGCTTTGCTGGCATCAACTGTGCTTGTTTAGAAAAGAAATCCATGATTATGATAAGGATGCAAAACCCCTTGGATGACGGTAGATCAACAAACAAAGCCATGCTTATTACATCCCACGGACGAAATGGCAACGACATCTATTGTAGTAGCTCGAGTACTTTTCCCTGCCTAGCTTTCATTGCTTGACCGCACGAAGAATTTTTTAACAGCTTTTAATGTGCGCTTTGTCCTCCAAGCCCAACCATGTGGTAATCATGTGATTCTCTTAATATCTTTGCCTTTAGTAGTATATTATTAGGGATTACTATTTTATAAGCAATTCACAATAGCTCGTCCTACAACTTGTACATTCCGTGAGTAGCGCTCCCGTTCGCGACTTTGGCTATTAATTGGCGCATCTCTGCATCCTCTAATTGTGCTTGTCATACTTCCCCTATCCATCCTTGACTCGTGATACTTCCCCTATCCATCCTTGACTCGAGCTAATGGAAATGTGGAGGATGTGTGGCAATAAACGTAGTGCATCAAGTAATGTGTGCAACTTACCTTTTTTATGTACAATTTTCAAATCAAATTCTGCTAACATAACTTGCCATCTCATTTGTTTTGCTAAAAGTCATGGTTGCGTCTACTGGAAGCTCTTCACCACAATGAGACCTTTATACCTTGCTGGATTTTTGCCATCTCCCTGTTTTAGTTTATACACCTAGTTATTTCGGAGTGCCCTCTTTCCTTTCAACAACTCCGTCAACTCATATGTGTGGTTCTCATGTAGGGAATCCATTTCATCTTGCGTGGCACTTAGCCACTCTCTGTTTTGGGTGTCCCTCCTTGCTTCCTCGAAGCTGTCTGGCTACCCCTCGTCGGTTAGTAGCACATACTCTTTATCCGTATATCTTTGGGGGGGCCTTCTGTTCCTCAGAGGGTATCTCCTTCCTCTGTTTACCTTAGCCGGCTCGTTAGGTCCTTCCTCTTCTTCTTCGGCTAGTTCGTCGTCTGATTCAGAGTCGACTAGTTCTTGCTCTTCGGATTCGACCGGATACCTTCTTGCAAATCCGGCTCCGGATCTGACCCCATCTCCGGATCCGGCTCCCGACTAATCTGAATCCATGTCTGAATCTGGTCAGCTCACCTTGTTCTTCAGTCAGCATTCGACTTCCGACTGACTCGGAGGAAGTATTCGACTTCTCCATCTCCCAACCAACAATAGTCTTCTCCTCAATGAAGACTATGTCTCAACTCCGGATCACTTTCTTCTTGGCTAAGTCCCATAGCCAGTAACCGAATTCGTCGTTGCCGTATCCCAAAAATATGCATGGCCGAGTCTTGGGGTCTAGTTTTCCCCTCTGATCCTTTGCTATATGCACATAGGGAAGACAATCGAACACCATCAAATGCTGGTACGACATGTCTTTACTGGTCCACACCCTTTGTGGAATATCTTCGTCCAAGGGTATTGAGGGTGACCTATTTATCATGTAGACCGTTGTCCTCAGCACCTCAGCCCAAAACGTCTTGGATACCTTTGCACATGCGAGCATGCTCCAAACTCTCTCCATGACAGTACAATTCATTCTCTTGGCCAACCCATTCAGCTCTGGCATTTTCGGCATGGTGTATTTGAGCCAAATTCCCTTTGATTGGTATTCTCGTCGATTATCCGCTTGAACTGCTTTCAACCTTGGTCTTCAATATGGAAGCCCACAACTTCAGGCTACAGTAGTCTATGAAGGTCACGAAACATTGTGAACCAGCATGAGACTTTGTATCTACGTAACATACATATGTATGCATGAGTCCAGAGACATCTTCTTCCTCATCGGGGGTCTGGATCGGAAAGAGGCTTTGTTCTTCTTGTCGGCCAAGCAATCGGTGCAATTATCAAGCTGCATCTCCGGAATGAGGTTATCCTCAGTAAGCTTCCGCATCCCCTTCTTACTCATGTGGTATAGCCTCTTGTGCCACAGCTCATCGGCTGTGCCGACTGCCAATTTACTTCCTCTTGGCATAGTCGAGCATGCATCAGATACAATGTGTTTGTCTTCCAGGCTCAGGCCATAATCAGGTTTCCCTTGTAGAAATTTAGTGTCCTGTTTTGGAAGCTACCACTATAGCCCGGGGACTTCACTATCAAAACTTGTATGATAGCACGTGAGTTCATCAAAAGGGGTTTTAATTAATCAGTGAGATACAGAATATATATACATAAGGGTATTAATAAAGATTTGAAAATATTTTTACATAAGGGTATTATCAATTATGTTGAAAAAAAAATTACGTATGCCCATGAAATATTAGATATTTCAATGAGATAGTAAAGAATATATTATGCAAAGAATACTCAAATTTGAAGTGGCATACATACATACATACATATACATGCATGCATGCATCCATATATACCTACATTCAAACATTACATCCCTGAATATGTATATACATACATACATTACACCCATTTATACATGCATGTTGACTAAACATAAATATATATTACCATATGTAAATATGTACATACACATACATACATGCATTACATACTACATACATATTAAAATTGGCCATATATATTGACATACATATATAGATAATACATACATAAAAATTACATATTACATTTATACATACACTTCCTTACAAACATATTTTATATATTACCATATGTAAATATGTACATACACATACATACATGCATTGCATACTACATACATATTAAAATTGGCCATATATATTGACATACATATATAGATAATACATACATAAAAATTACATATTACATTTATACATACACTTCCTTACAAACATATTTTATATATTACCATATGTAAATATGTACATACACATACATGCATGCATTGCATACTACATACATATTAAAATTGGCCATATATATTGACATACATATATAGATAATACATACATAAAAATTACATATTACATTTATACATACACTTCCTTACAAACATATTTTATATATTACCATATGTAAATATGTACATACACATACATACATGCATTACATACTACATACATATTAGAATTGGCCATATATATTGACATACATATATAGATAATACATACATACATAAAAATTACATATTACATTTATACATACACTTCCTTACAAACATATTTTATATATTACATATGTACAAATATATATTACCATATGTAAATATGTACATACACATACATGCATGCATTACATACTACATACATATTAGAATTGGCCATATATATTGACATACATACATAAAAATTACATATTACATTTATACATACACTTCCTTACAAACATATTTTATATATTACATATTACACACATTTATTATTATACACACAATTATATACAAATGTAAATATACAAACCAAACACAAAAATTTTATATATATATATATATATTATATACACATACATACACATACACACATTCCATACATACAATACAATACAATATGTACATACATACACACACAAACATAACACACATCACACATGCATATATACCTACAAGCTACATTCATATATCACACATCACACATGCATATATACCTACATCCATGAATATGTATATACATACATTACACTCATTTATACATACATATTAACTAAACATAAATATATGTACAAATATATATTACCATATGTAAATATGTAAATGGTGGTTCGCTGCCTCCTGCCAGGTAAGGGGTGCTGGAAGGTACTTCTTCGCAACAGGCTGGAAGCAGGGACTCCCAAGTATGGTAGGCCTTGGCCCGACTCCTTGAATTGGTGTTGCACGAGCGGAGTCCCACCCAAGCTAGCTTGCCATCCGGAGGACAGGGTCGCGAACTCCATCTTGCGGGCATGGTGCCATCTACGTCAGCATTTGGTCAACCACACCCCGGAGACATTGACCGAATGGACTAGACAGCCCCTATTCTGGAATCCTCACGTGCGAACAAGTAACGACATGATGCTAGGGCAACTTCAGGGCCTAGCATGGGGAAAGTTGGCACAAACAGGCCTCCTATCTATTGACGATTGGAGACGTATGGCTGTTTCAGGAAGAGCCCAAGAGGACCTTTTCCCTCCCCTCAAGGGACCTACGAAAATGCGGAGACTGATAGCTGAGGCAGTTGCTATGGTTCCGATGGGGGAGGCGAGAGAACCTGCATGGTTCGGTCTCTTTGACGAGGTTGGAATGGTCAAGTCGCTAAAGGGTGTGAGTAGATCTGGGAGAGATACAGTTTTTGGGGACAGTCAGAGCAGGGGCTCTTGGCACCCAATCCGAGTGGTGGCACAGGTTGACAACATCTGGAAGACAGACCCGGATGTTGCTAAGGTGGAACCCCTTTGGAGATTAAGGGTATATGGTTGTCACCCCCTTGTCGATCTGGATTGGGACCCAGGGGATTTCAGATGGAAACATGATGATAGACTCCATCACTTCTTCGATTACACCACTAAATTGGGTCGGACTTTGCAACTGCAGCTGGGCAACCCCCTTCGCAATGGCTGGCGAACATTGGGCATCCTCGATGAGGCGCTCATTACCTTTTGGAAAGGTCTCTGGCGCCTCCACATGCCTGAAAAGATCAAGCTCTTTTGGTGGCAGATCGGTCACAATGTGGTGCCCGTTGGTGAATGGCTAGGTAAACGCGGCGGCCCGTTAGGCTGCCCACTGTGCTCTCAACCTATTGAGACTCTGAGACATTGTCTGTGGGATTGCCCTCAAGCTCAAAAGATCTGGGATAGAGTGACTCGCCTCATTGCGACATGTGAAGTTGAAGGAACAGCCTCGTGGAGCGCTGCGGCATGGATTGGTCACTCGGTCGAAGGGTGGATGGACACCGTCAATGCAGATAGTTGGTGCTATGTATGCACGAGAGGCAAAATCGTCAAGATCCGTTTCGTAAGAGGCTTGCAGCCCGCATACCCTAGGTTTCCAGAAATCTGGATGTTGATTGCAGGTTTCACCTTGTGGTACATATGGAAAGCGCGTTGCCTCAAGGTTTTCCAAGGTACGGTACGGCACGGCCCCCGGAGGAAGTGATCATGGACATATGGCTCGCGATTATCAGCTGCCTACGAGGGCAACTGGAAGAGATTTGCAGCCACTCCAACGACATGATCTCTGCCCGGTTGCGCTTTTGGCAGAAATGGAGGAACACACCTATGGTGATGCAAGGCGAGAGTGGCCCGAGGTAGAATTACCAGCCCCCACGCTGGTTGTTTCCTACTCACCTGCCACCCTCTCTTCATTGTCGGCCCCAAGAGCCGACTCGTACTAGGCAACATTGAAGGTCATCGCCTTAGATATAGGTAGCTTCTTACATTAAGTTAGGCCGCAAGGCATTGTAAGTAGGCTGATCTTCTTCTACTTGATCGGAGGTAGACTCCCCGATGTGTGTATAAGTCTCCTTGTAGACTCTCTATGTAATTATCCTTCCTAACTAATGGGAAAGTAGCTTCATTTTGGAAAAAAATAAATAAATAATTACATAATACATACAATAAAATTACATATTACATACATATATACATACACAAATGCATATATACATACAAAACACACAAAAATAAATTACATATTATATATATGTATACACATACACATACATATTAACACCTAAAGGCTAAGATTACATACTATATATATACAAATCTTCATACTTACAAACAAGTTACATATATTACATATATATACACGTGCACGCACATAAATAAATTAGATATTACATAGCATATATTACACAATATTCAAATTTACACATACATAAATTACATATATACATATATAGATACATACATAGATATACATATTACATATGTACATACATATTCCACATATCACCATATATATATGTATAGATTATACTGGACCATACAAACCACAATACTTATATATATACATACTACACACACACACACACACACACACACACACACACACACACACACACACATTAGATATGTATATGTATACTTACACATAAATAAATTAGATATTACATAGCACATAATCCATACCTATTACACAATATACAAATTTACACATGCATAAATTGCATATATACATACATAGATATATTACATATGTACATACATATTCTACATATCACCATATGTATAGATCATACTAGACCATAAAAACCACAATACTTACACACACACACACACACACACACACACATTAGATATATGTATACTTACACATACATTGGATATATACATGCATATTACGTACATATTACAAACATACATCCATATACGAGCCATATACATATGTACTAAACATGAAAATATCCCAAAAATATAGATACATAAATACATTACATATATACACGTACATACATTCATACATTTACATATATATGACCACATACACACACATACATACATACATTAGATATATATGCACATATTACAAACATATTCATACTCATTAAATCATGTATATCGACATATACATATATGCATACATATCATACATTACATATGTACATACATATTCTACATATCACCATATATATTTGTACATATGCCTACAATGTTTAAAGTTTTACAAACAGACATCCATACACATATATACATACATTACATGCATGCATACACATAAATATGTTACATACACTTACATACATACATACATTTCATCACAGACTATAATACATACATGTATACTTACACATACATAAATATTATGAACACACTCATGTATGCATAGTACACTATTACACATACAAACATACATGCATTGCATATTACATATATATACATATGTACATGCATACATGTACATTCATGTGTGTACATACATACATTGCATATGCATATATTACAATCACATTCATATACATTGAATCATGTACATTGTCATATATATGCATACACGTATGTACATTCATACATGGACATACCTATATTCATTTATATATTGCTACAGTCTACATATACATAAATTAGATATATACATAAATATTACAATCACACATCCATACACATTGAATCATGTACATTGTCATATGGATATATGCATACACATACATACATTAGATATGGATATATGCATACACATATGTACATTCGTATATGGACATACATATCTTCATTTATACATTGCTACACATACATACACAGATATACATTAGATATCTACATAGATATTATGCATATATTACAATCACACATCAATACACATTGAATCATGTACATTTGCATATGCATATATGCATACACATATATACATTCGTACATGGACATACATATAGTCTTTTATACATTGCTACATGTACATACACATACATACATATATTAGATATATACACACATACGTATATATATATATACACCTACATATAGTCTTCTATACATACACACACATTACATATGGATATATGCAAACACATATGTACATTCGTACATGGACATACATATATTCATTTATACATTGCTACATATACATACACATATATCTACATAGATATTATGCACATATTACAATCACACATCCATACACATTGAATCATGTACATTTGCATATGCATATATGCATACACATACATACAATCTTTTATACATTGCTACATGTACATACACATACATACATATTACAAACAAATATCCACACACACACACACAAATATACATACATTACATATTACATATGTACATTCATATATTCATTCATTCATGTTTATTCATTGAAGCATACATATTTTATGCATACATTACATATACATATACATATATATATATATATATATATATATATATATATATATATATATATATATATATATATTCATTCATTCATGCATGCATACATTATGTGCACACACATACATAACATACATTCATACTAAACATACATTCAAACATTCATGTTTTTTTATTTAGATATTTGCCTCCTCCTCCTTTGCTCCCTCCTCTTCTCTGCTCATTTCTGCGATTGCTTCTTCTCCCCTTCTTTTTGTCCTCGTTTTGCCGCCGCCTCTGAACTCATTTTGCCGCCGCCGCCGCCGCCACCGCTCGCCTTGTCGTGCCGCTTTTGCTCACCATTATTCTCTGTTGGGGCTGCCACAACTATTCTACAAATATTTTACAGGTACACATAAGTACAAACATAAACCAACACATAAATTCTTAGCCACACACACACACACACACACACGTACATACATACATACATACATACATACATACATACATAAACACACACACACACACACACACGGGCCATACATACAATAAACGAAATTAATACATTACAATACAATATGTACATATATACACACATACCTATGTACACATACTTACACATTTACACGTATAACACATACATACAATACAATATGTACACACATACATACATACACATGGAATACAAACAATACATACATAAACACACACACACACACATGTGTAGAATATACATACACACATGTACACACATATATATTGTATGGAACATACATACACACATACCTATATACACATATATACACTTACATACATACACATTTACACATATAACACATACATACAATACAATATGTGCACACACACATACATAAACACACACACACACACACACACACACACACACACGTGTAGAATATACATACACATATGGACACATATATATGTTGTATGGAACATACATACACACACACAAACATAACACACAACACACACATGAAATACATACAATAAATGCAATACAATATGTACATAATACACACATACCTATACACACATGCATACAATCCATACAATACCTATATACACATATAATGCACACATACATACATAAACCAACACATAAACTCTTAGCCACACACGCACACGTACATACATACATACATACATACATAAACACACACACACACACACACACACACACACACACACACACACACACACACACACACACACGGGCCATACATACAATAAACGAAATTAATACATTACAATACAATATGTACATATATACACATACATACACATTTACACATATAACACGTACATACAATACAATATGTACACACATACATACATACACATGGAATACAAACTGTTGGCCGGTCAGAAGAGCAAGGACAAGTGGGAAGGCGGAGTCGGATCGGATAACAGGAAGTAAAGAATAGTAGAATTATTATTCGGAGGGACGGATCCGGTACAGTTGTACCGATCCGGATCCGGACCGATTCGGATGTCGGTTGCCTAAGCGCACCGATTGTAACCTTGCCGGATGCCTATAAAAGGACCCGATGATTTGTAAAAGGCTTTGACGGAAGTAATACAATAGTAATTATTGCGTGTTTATCTGTATCTTCGTATTGTTTACCGTCTGTGCTTAATTGTAATCATCTTACGCGTGTAACCTAGCATCCAATCCTTACCACCCCTTTGGAGAAGTGTCGGATAGACACCTGTGTTGAGGCTAGTCCGGCCAGGCAGACAACACTATTTTGGCGACCACGATTCCTGCAAAGTGCAGAGGACAACCGAGGGATGGATGTCTAGACCAAACGACGACCACATCACCGAACGAGGGAGACGATACACCGAACGCGAGCAACGACGGGAAGCCCTGCAGCAAGCCGTCGACGAGATCCGGCGGGATCGGTCATTCTCCAAAATTCTTCGGAGAGTCGCAGAAGAAGCACTGCAGTTTCGGGTTCTGCAAATCCCCGACGAAGGCAGTAGCATAACAAGCCTGCAAGAGGTGGAAACGATACTACAGACGCTCGCCGGGGGCAACGGGGACTTGGAAGCATTCGCAACACTTGAGGCGGAGTCGGAAAGCGACGGAAGCGTTGCGTCCCGGTATAAAAGCAGCCACGACACACTAAACGACCCGGGGGAAGAGGGGTCGGAAGACTCAGTAATACCGGAACCAGAGGAAGAAATAACCTTGGAGTTCGGTGATCGGCAATCGCCGAGGGAGGCTGACCAGATACCGACAACACCCGCGAAGGAACCGAAGGAGCGGATACCGACAACACCCGCGAAGGAACCAAAGGAGCGGATACCGACAACACCCGCGGAGGAACCAAAGGACCGGACACCGGCGACACCCGCGGAGGAACTGAAGGAGCGGATACCGGTACCAACCGCGGAGGAACCAAAGGTTCTCACACCAAGGCCAACAGCGGACAGAAAGCAGGAGAGTCAGTTGGACGACACGATGCCGTACCCATACCCAAAGTACCGGGATGAGCCCGACGCGGAGGCACACATGTACGCATTCCTCCAAACATGGGAAGCCAACCATGTCTCCCAAAGACTGACGGAGCCCGAAGCCGAACGATCCAAAGTCGCCGAATTCGGCATAACCTTAGAAGGACCGGCGGCCCGATGGCACGCAAAGCACTTACCGGGCAGCTTTGCCACATTCGATGCCTTGAAGGCCAGATTCCTCAGGCTTTTTCACAGACAAGTTGAGCAAAGGGAATTGGTCGGGCAGTTCTACACCACCCGACAGGAAGAGAACGAGACTGTGCCACAATTCATCATTCGGTTTCAGACCCTGCACAGCCAACTGACGAGAGCACCACCCGAAGACGAAGCCAAAGCAGTCTTTTTGGCCGCGCTGAAAGAGCCACTTCGAACAATGTGCGGAGTCCTTGATTTCCAAACCAGCACAATGGACCAAGTTATTGATCGGGTTTTAGAAATGGACAAGACTAGCCCCTTCTTGTCGATGGGGATGTTACACCGGGCACTCCCGAAGGAGGAAGACCTGAGGTTCCGACAGGCCTTACAATGCACAACATGCCTAAATTCGGGCCACTCAACAGTAGACTGCACCCTACGGACACAATGTATGATCTGCAACTCTCGAGCCCATACAACGGACCGATGCGAATATAACCTGTTAAATCGGCAGGCAGCACCGGTTCGACACATAGAACCGCGCAATCAGAACCCGGACGAGGATCGATTCCGGAGAGACGACCGCTACCAACGCGAACGCGGTAATAGATACACTGATAGAAGACGCGATAACTATGACCGAGAGGAGAGACACAGAGATGGCTACCCCCGGGACCGGTACGACCGAGATGAATGCCCGGAATACGAACGACGCAGAGAAGAGAGGCGACAAGGGAACCGGAATTTCTGACGGAATCAGAAGCGTGGATTTTTCCGAAGAGAGGAACGTCGGGAGGCAACGAGGAATGACAACCCGGTATCGGTACCGGATAACCGAAAAACCGAAGACGACCGCCGAAGCATACCCACCCTCCAAACCGGGGACAAAGGAGAAACGAGCAACAGTCACAAGGTGTACTGTTATTACTGCCGTAAGGAAGCCCACTATAGTAACCAATGCCCAAGCAAAACCAATGACAAGCAGCCGGAAGTCAACATGGTTACAGCCGAAATAACAGAAGTACAGCAGGTCACAACCCGGTCAAAGGGGAAGGCCGCCGAGTGGGAAGCCCAGGAGGCAATCAGAAAACAAGCGGCGCAATGGATCAAGAAGGCCAATGAACAGAATGCGGTAGAAGTAAGAGACCAAAATATGCCAAAAGACGAAGAAATCGTACAGCCAGGAGAAAACCCGACGTGGCAAGCGCTATAGGACTGTCAAATTGTGCTGCCGTTAGCACGACTACTATAGTTGGTGCCACGGTTTATGGCAGACTTACAGGCATCCGTGAGCAAACCGAAGCCGACGCCATCACCGGCATTCTTCTCCAACCCGGAGGAAGGACCAGCGGTGGTCGATACAAGTAGCCCGACGATCACGGCAATCGTGAAAGGAAAGGAAATTGCTGGAACGATTATTGACGGAGGCTCCGGGGTAAATGTCATCAGCCGACAAACATGCAACAACCTGGGCATCCGGGAATGGGAACCATGCCCCTTCTAGTTACGCATGGCGGATACCAGCTCAGTCCGACTGACCGGGCTTATCCGGGATTTGGAAGTAACGATCGGAGGCCACGTATTCCGGATATCGGTCGTGGTGCTGCAGCTAAATGTACAAGGCGCGTACCCCCTATTGCTAGGACGACCATGGCTGCGAACGGCGCATATCAAGCAGAACTGGCAAAAGAACATGATCACATTCCGGCGAGGGAAAACAAAGGTACGAGTAACGACGCAACCACGGGTGATCACCAGTAAGGAAGCAACTCCATTGTATGCGGAAAGCATTAACATGTTGGAGGGATTACCGAACGAGGAAGTCGAGCGGTACCTCGAGGAACACCCACGAATCGTCCCACTATTTGAGGTGGATATCACGGCGGTAGTAGAACCGTACATTACGACGCCGGATGAACCGGACCAAGCGGCGATCCGAGAACTGCGACAAGCGCAGAAATCCCTAGAGAGGGAAATGACGATATCCCAAAGGGTAAAAGCATCCCAACTAGAGGAGGTGGACCTCGGCACAGCAGACAAGCCCCGATTGGTAAATGTTGCAAAGGAATTGCCGAAGGAAGAAAAGAAGGCAATGGTAGCATTATTAACAGACTTCAAGGATGTGTTCGCATGGTCGTACGAAGACATGCGAGGGCTGGACCCCCCAACTCTATCAACACCAAATTCACCTAAGTACGGATGCGAAACCGATCGCTCAACGCAGGTACCGGATGAATCCGAATTATGCGGCGAAGGTGAAGGAGGAAATTGATAAGCTCCTCTGGGTCGGATTTATCCGACTGGTCAAGCAAGCAACCTGGCTGAGTCCGATAGTGGTGGTCCCGAAAAAGAACGGCAAAATCCGGGTATGCGTGGACTATCGCAAACTAAATGCTGCAACAGTGACCGATGCGTTTCCACTACCATTTACGGACGGGGTGTTAGATGCGGTAGTCGGCCACGAAGTTTACAACTTCCTGGATGGATTTAGCGGTTACAACCAAATACGAATGAACTCGGCCGACCTGGAGAAGACAGCGTTCGTGACGAAATGGGGAGTGTTCGTCGTGGTCGTGATGATGTTCGGACTAAAGACGGCTCCAGCGACCTTTCAAAGGATAATAATGGAAATTTTCGGGGAATATATCCCCGGTTTTATGCAAGTCTTCCTTGACAATTTCGCGGTCTACAGCCGGCACGGAGAGCATCTCGATCACCTCCGGCTGTGCTTGGAGAAGTGCCGCGAGTACCGATTGAGCCTGAACCCGGCCAAGTGCGTCTTTGGAGTGGCAAGCGACAACTTACTAGGGCACGTGGTGAGTAAGGAAGGAATCGCGGTAGATCCGGATAAAGTCAAGGCGATTCTCGAGGCACCAACACCAAATAACGCAAAGGCTTTAAGCCGGTTCCTGGGCCAAATAAGGTGGCATAGCCAGATGATACGACACCTCGCAGACTTCGCTACACCATTACATACCGCCGTACACAGGGTACCCTTCCTATGGGCGGAGAAGGAGGAGGAAGCCTACCAAGCGTTGAAGGTTATGCTGTCGCAAGCTCCGGTGGTGCAACCGCCGGATTGGAGTAAAAGCTTTCACGTCTTCGTCGACGCGTCGGACGTAGCAATCGGTAGCGTTCTGATGCAACTCACGGAGCCGAAATGGTACCGACCGGTGTACTACGCAAGCCGGAAACTCTCAAAAGCCGAACGGAATTACTCTACGACGGAACGCGAGGTATTGGGAATGGTGTATAGTGTCACAAAGTGCAAGCACTATCTGCTCGGAAGGAAGTTTTCCTTCCACGTCGACCATTCAGCACTACTCTACCTGGTCTTGAAGGCATCCCTGACGGGAAAAATTGCACGATGGACACTGCTGTTACAAGAATTTGAATTCGACATTTTCCACCGACCCGGGGTGCAGCATGCGGTAGCGGACTACCTAAGCAGACTCGAATCCGGAGAAGCAGAGGACGGCGTCCAGGATGAGTTCCCCGACGCCGAGTTGTTCCGGATCACGACGAAACCGGCAACGGATGCAACGGTAGCCGATGAAGACACGTGGCTAACTGAGATGCATCAGTTCCTGAGCACCGGAGTTCCCCCGGAGAACATGGACCGCGATGAAAGGAAAAGGGTAGCAGTAAGAAGCAGACATTTCTGCTTGGTTGGAGACATCCTCTATCACAAGGGGGCAGATGGCATCTGGAGACGAGCAGTGCGGAGCGATGAGAAGGATTTAATCCTCAGGGAAGCCCACTGTGGAATTGCCGGCGGGCATTATGACGGCGACGCAACCGCTCGGAAAATATGGCAGAGCGGACTGTGGTGGCCCACCATCCTAAAAGATGCCGTGAAGTATAGCAGAGAATGCGATTTGTGTCAACGACTGGGCCAACCCACGGAGCAGGCCCGGATGCCACACCACCCGGTCTTGCCTTTGGAACCGTTTCAAAAGTGGGGGTTGGACTTTGTCGGTCCCTTCAAGCCACTGGCAATGCGAACCGGAAATCGGTATGTCATAGTGGCGACCGACTATTGCACCAAATGGGTAGAAGCAAAGGCCTTACGGGACAACACGGCCGCGTCCACGGCAAAGTTCCTGTACGAGTGCATATGGTGCCGGTATGGATGCCCGATCAAGCTTATAAGTGACCAATGAGGACATTTTCTCGGGCAGGTGGTAGAAAGCCTGACGTCATTTTACGCGGTGGTACATAAAAGGAGTACTCCCTACTACCCTCAAACCAATGGACTAGCGGAATCAACGAACAAAACTCTGCAGAACATCCTACGAAAAATTGTCAACGAGAACCGGACCGACTAGGATACGAAATTGCAAAGCGCGCTATGGGCGTATAGAACAACGTACAAAACTAGCATCCGGACAACCCCGTTCCGACTAGCATTCGGTTTAGAAGCGGTCATGCCGGTAGAGTTCCAGATCCCCAGCTTACGGATTCAGGTAAAGGAGCGCTTAAGTGAGAACGAGTCCGAACGAATCCGGCTGGCGACGTTGTTGGAATTAGAAGAAAACCGAATAGCCAGCTTACTACAACTCGAACTGGAGCAAAGGAGGAGAAAAGCTTTCGTGGACCGACACCGGCGTGGCAACGAAAAGGAGTTCGAAGTCGGGAAACCGGTGCTACTATTCCAAACACGGATGGGGAACATGCCGGGAAAGTTGCGGTTTCGGTGGACCGGACCGTTCTGGATCACCAAGGAGTACAATGGGTCGTATCAGCTCGGCACGTTGTCTGGAGATGTCATCGGCAAGTGGGCAAATGGGTTTCGGCTAAAGCCGTATAAGGGAAATATGCCAGCCAACCCGTTCAAGCAAAACCCGGAAATCCGGCAAGATGAGGAACCGACACCGACAGACGTTGTTGAAGATATTCGGACCGAGGAAGAACCGACACCGATACTGACAAAGACTATCCCGGAAAACCGACAGAAGGATCCGGTATCCACACGAACCGACCCAAACAAATCGGGGGGGACCAGCAAATGACGTGGTCCAAACAAAGAAAGAAAAAAAAGAAAAAAGAAAAAAAGAAGAAGACGTGGGCAAAATCGACGTGAATCATAGTAATGATAGGGAGATCACAAGAGGTGGGAGCGCCACCATGCAACGAAGAGGCACCATGCATTGAAGAAGGACGTGCGCGTACTTGCTATTTAAAGCATGGAACGTGGGCACTCACACGCGGCAAACAAGAAAGGACATACTAATTATGGCAGGAGAGGAACATGCGCGGGAAACGAAAAAGGGCGGCTCGAGGCAAAAGCCACTATATAAGACATAGGCCTGCGAAGGACTCACTTTTTACGAATTTTCCTACATACAGGTGCAGAAGCACAGAAGAGCGATCCGACGCATAGCGCACACACAGCCCGATCCCGAACAACAGACAACAGAAGAAGAATTCGAAACAATGGTACTGTCGGAGGAGGCATGCCAATGGATGAGGGAGAACGGGTTAAAAGGATTGCTGCGGATCGCCGACGCTCCACCACACGCAGAACCAGAGCAGGCGGCAACATCGATCGATTTATCAGAAATCACGGAAGGAGCAGTGCAGGCGCTCACGGGGATAAAAGCAGGAGGACTTCAAACAATCGAAAACCCTTCAAGTGAAATCCTCTTCGAATATTTCGGTGAGTACTCTATCAGCAGCAAGGCGTACCGAACACGGGGCGGAGAGAACCTGCTGTTCGGAGAAGTGGCCCGCGCCATGATGGAATACAGATTCGTGAATCCTCGTCCCCCGGCCATAGCCAAGTACCGGGCAGCGTTCTTAATAGCAGCATACGAAGGATTACAAGTAGACTGGCTCCATTTCATAACCGAAGGATTGAAGGAGGCCATCAAGAATCTTGGGGAAGGAAAAAAGCCATGGGCCGGGATAGCACAATGGCTAACGGTGTTAGTCCCACCGGTGCTCCCCATCACACAAAAGAAAAGAGGTCGGCAGGAGACGACGCCGAAAAAGGTCACAAAGCGCCGACAGATCTTGGAGAAACACACCCCCGGATGGACCCAGCAAGAAGCAGAACAACGAGGGGAAGGACCATCCCGACAGCAACAGGAACCGACAACAAAGGCAAAACTGGCAGGAAAAGGCAAAGGGAAATCGACCGAGGAGGAATCGGTAGCGCGCAAACCAATCAATATAACGCTGCGACGGCCGGAACCGGAACCAGAGGTCTTTATACAAAAGGTCCGTCTGGTAGCCGCACCGGAGGAGGAAGCTGAAACAGAAGACTCATCCGAACCACTGGTAAGACTCCCAGCAAGACAAGGTCGGGAGAGACGGGCGAAAGAACCGGCTCCACCAGTTGACAAAACTCAGCAGAGGGCGCAAGGACCACCTCCAGTAGCCGAGGCGGAAGCAGTACCGGAACCCGTACCGAGGGAAGCAGCACCGACACCGGTTGTGCGGGACTTCAGAGAACCGGTCATCCCAGAGAAGAAGAATGAACAAGCGCCGGAGCCAGAGAAAAGGCCGGAAAAACAACCTGAGTTAAGGAGTAGAAGTGAGCAAGGACACCCCGACACAGGAAGCACAAAGCCACAATGGCTGAGATGGCTTTCGGAGCAGTTATCGGGAGTAGCGGACCAGTTAGAAGAAGAAGAAACGTGTAGGCAACAACTGACGTATACAACTACTCAGGAGTTGGTCGCGCTCCGAACACAGATCGAGGAAATGCAAGGGGAGCTGTTGCAGGCAAGGGAAGGAATTCAACAAACACAAGTTGTCACCGAGCCGGTCGGGACAACAAGGAAGCAACCAGAACCGGAACCGGAACCGGTAGCCTTGCAAACCGGCCCGGAGACCGAAAAAATAATAGAAACCTTACGAGAGGAGTTAAAAGCTCAGGAGGCATTAAGGGAAAGAGAAAGGGAGCAGCGGAAAGCGGTGGAGGACGATAGACGAAAAATGGAAGAAGGCCTCAGGAAAGGTTGAGCCACTAATGACCGACTGCAAGAAGAAAAAGAGAAGCTGCAAAAGGAGAAGGACCGACTGCGTCGACATGCCGAGCAGGAGATAGAACGACTGCAGGAAGAACTCCGACAACAGAAGGACCGGGACGATCGGTTAAGAGCTCAGGCAAACCGACGCCTGAAGCAGAAGACGGAGGACTTCGACCGTCTCTACTGAGATCACAAGCAGGCCGAGTCGGACAACAAGAAACGGGCAGCAGACTACGACCGGCAAATAGAGAAGCTGAAAGAACAGCTCAAAGAGACCCGATTAGACCTGGCTAAGGCAATAGATGAGGTCAGTGCCAACAAGGAAGCATTGTCGGCGGAAATAGCCCAAGCGACGGAGAGAAGGAAGGAATTAGAGGCGCTAAGGCGGGAAAAGCTGGATCTGACCAAGATCAGGAATGAAGAAAAGGAAAAATTGACCTTCACGATCAACAAACTGCAAAGTACCAATGAAAAGCTGAAAGCGGATTACGAGGCCCAGGCTCAGATAATGGCCGACATTATAAAACGGGCAAGGAAGGAAAAGCAAGAAGCTTATGCGCATGCTAAGGCGGGGGTTGACCGGATCAAGCTCATCATGTCAGGATGGAGTACCCGAGCTCAGGCAAGCATCAACGAAAGTACGGAAAAGCTATGGAAGGAGTGGTCACAACAGGCAGCCGAGCTGCAGACACTCCGAGCGGATGCCGAGAATCGGAGGAAGACCGGTGACAAGTTCTACAAGATGGATGAAGAAAGTATCGTCGCCATTCGGGAAGAATTGTCGGAGGATTTCTACGCTTTAGCGGAAGAACATCTCAAAGAAATTCGAGGGTTGGTAGAGAGGTTGGATGACGGGCAGCTTGCAACTCAGTTGGAGTTGGAGAGATACAAGTAGGACTGGTTACGACAGGAAGCTAAGGGAAGAACGACGCCAATCACTATTAGTGAGGGAGAGCGACCGACTGAAGTTGAACCAACCGACACCGAACAACCCCGACGAGGAATACCCGAAGAAGAACTTCCGTTCGAAGGAGAAGAAGAAGAGCAGGAGCAGACCGATGCCGGAGAAGAAGAAGAGCTGAGACCGGAAGACACCAGAGCAGAGGAAGGAGGCGTATCGAGCCGACCAGTCGAGACCGGAGAAAGCGACACTGGTAACAGAAAAGAGCCTGGAACAGAGGGAGAACAGGAAGAACCCGGACGAAGCGGTGAGGAAGCACCGACACCACAGAATCAAGCAGAGCCGGAGCAGCAAATTTTTATGGAACAACCAACCCAACCGGAGGTCGGAGACCAGGCA